>NW_027223752.1:9319748-9959352 GCF_028538775.1 Myotis yumanensis
GCTTCCCCAGGAGCGAGCAGGCTTTCCAGGGTCAGTAGGACATGCTGAATACAGAAGGAAATCAGGAGGAACTGGAAGTCCGGGTTTTGAGAATGGGTCTGAGGACTTCTGGAACGTTAGAAAAGGGCACTTGAACGTTGTACCTGTGGGACAGCAAAATGTGCTCTAGGCACTGAAGAGATGTGGGGCAGCCCTGTTGATGTGTTCCTGAAGTGTGCTGTGTGAGGTGCCGGAGCTCCCCCTGCAGTCATCTAAAACTTGGGAAATCCCAGTTAAGACCTTGCACCCTTTTGCCTGCGGTCTGGCCGTATTAGTGTCCTCCCCTGTCTGCAGCTAAGCCAGGAGGCTTGTCATCTGGTTGGTATATTTTGCTCAGTAATTAGGAGGCTCTCATAAAAACAGTTCTAGCCGAGACCCGCGGCTAGGTCCTCCTTCTGGACTTGCAGATTGGCTTTTCCTTCCTGTGGACCCCCTGCCTTTAAACAGGGAGTTCAGGGCAAGCTATGATGTCAACCCTTCTGGGGGAAATCCATTGTGGAGTGTTAATTTCTCTGGAAGGGGTGTTGCCCTTAAAGTTGAGTTGCCTTTTGGCCACAATGATGTCTTTGGGGAGAAGAAAGAAAGTGTCTAGGCCAGTGGTCGGCCAACTGAGGCTCCCGAGCCGCATGTGGCTCGCGAGCCCCAGTTTGCTGAGCCGCAGTTGGCCGACCACTGGTCTAGGCCATTCTAGAATCTCAGGCTGCTTTGTGTTTTCATTAGCTGCCCTTTAGATATTTCGTCATTGAAGCTTAAGAAGGAAAAGAAAACATTAAAAATAGTCCCCCCCCTTCTCGCCTTTATTATTTTCAGAGCAGCGCCCCCTGGCGGCCACATTTCTAAACTGGGTGCAAAATGCTCTCACCCTGGAGAGGGTGGCGGAGTTCTTGGCTGCTGTTGTGTTTGGTGGGGGTGTTGGTGAGAGTTTAGTGGTCCCACCGGAGATGTGGATGGACATTCATGATCTGGGGGTCCGGCGCTCCTGTTTTGATGGATGATGAGTTGTCTCTGACTTTCCCAATGAAAAAGTCCAGAGATCTTTGCAAATGACTGGGGGCTCTGCTCTGAATGTTTGGGGCAGTGTCAGCGCCGGAGAGGCTGACCCGAACAGACCGGGATGGGTTGTTTAGTTGAATGTCAGGCCTTGTAAAAATCTGTGAGCAGAAAGGGATGTTGGAGAGCGTCTCATCCAGCCCTTTGTTTTACAGATGGGGAAACGGGCATGAGGGAGCGGCCGGTTCCGTACCTTTCTTCTTTCCTTTAACTTCTAGAGTGGATCCAATCTGGTGACCTTGAGGCCCACACAGAAAGCCAGCCCTTTCTCTTTGGGCACCTCCGGCAGTAAGGAGGAGTTACTGTCCTTGTTATGTTCACAGGCGTCCAGAGACTGCCATTTTGTCCTAGGGACCCTTCCTTGCAAGGCTGAGTCGTGCCCTTGGCAGGTGTAATGCCTCTTCTCCGAGCGGGCGTCGCACATGGATGGCATCAGTAGGCGTCTGGAGCCTGGTCCTGCTGGGACACCTTGGGGAAACATGAGGGCCCACCCTCGCTGCCCCTTGTTAGGCGGGCCCTCTGACAAGTCAGCAGATGGGCCTTTGACTCAGCTTGTTTTTAGTGAAGCTGTGTGTTCCTGTGCCTCGGCTGGTTCTTCCCCTCTCCCTGGGGACCTGGTTTGTTCTCCTCTACCCTCTCCCCCCTAACTCAGGAGCAGCTTGCTGCTTCCTCACACCCACTTTGTGGCTTTCTCAGCATGCCCAGAGGGACTGCAGAGGGACAGCAAAGAAGTAGAGCTGTTGGTTGGAATTGCTGGGCGCTTTTCGTTTTAGATCTCCACAGTGCCCCATTTGGAAATGCTGGCTCCTGTGTTTTCTGTCCCTCCTCCGGCGCCTTCTCGCCTTCCCACTCTTCTGTGTCCCGTGGCGGAAGCTGTGTTGCAGGGGGTGGTGAAAAGGCACGTGACTTTATGGAGCATTGCGGTGTAAAATGTGGGTGAACCTTGGCCCGCCGTGCTGTAATATTCGCCGACTTTAATGTGGTCCTTCCAGCTTCCTTATCTCACTTCATCCGAAGCCCAGCAGCCCAGGGATGGAGGGGGGAGGAAACTGAGGCTCGGGAGTGTCAGGGACTTTGTACAGCCAGTTGGGCTTCCCTGAGCCCAGCCGTGAGGCCTCTGCACCTGAGAACGTGGCTTCCTGGTGTGTCTCTTCTCTGCCCAATTAGCGTGGGCCTCCTGGCGGCTCCAAAAGCAGACGTCTGTGAGGTCCTCGTCCTGGAGGAACTTGGAGGCAGCTGGGCTGACTAGCTCGCAGGAAATAAGTTTCTGGTGCACCCCAGACCATGTTATTGATGCTGGCTTTCCCACGGGGACCCTTCACACAGTTCCCCAGAAGGAATGTGGCCGGCACTCTATTGTGGCTCGAGTTCACCGAGGCAGTGGGGGCAGTGGGATGGAGCCCCTGCCCTCCCGGAGCCCTGAGTGTGGTGTTAACAGTAACCCGGCCTGGGAGGCACCCCAGGGAGCTTGGGGTGCCAGTGTCCCTTCCCCTCAGGGCCTGCATTCCTTCACAAGGGGTTGTCCCTAGGTCCCTTTCTGCGGGGATGCTTACCGTTCTTTGCTGGAATGCTTCCTGGAGATTCTTTGGGGGGAGGAAGGCGGATCTTTTCCAGGATTAAATGATGCAGGTCTGTTTGTCTTACTGTCTGGCCTTGGCATCATTGAGGGGGTGTGGGGTGGGAGGAGGACTTAGGTTTCCTTTGCAGCAATGCATGGGGACTGTCATAACGCAGCCTTGCAGATAAACACGTTCCACAGCTCCAGGAGGGAACTGGGTAGACACTGTTGTCTGTTGATGAGCCTGCCTGGGCCCCAGGCCTGGCTCCACCTGCAGCCCTGGGCATGTGACTTAACCCCTTGGTGCCTCAGTTTCTTCTGTAAAGTGAGGATGATAACAGTACTTAGTCTGGGGATGTCGTGTGCATTAAAGGGGTCAGTGCGGACATGTGGGATGCCCGCCTCTGTAAATGGTGCTTGCTGCTATCCGTTTTCTGTTGTTGGTGACCTGGGGGAGTGGGTGAATGGGTTTCTGCCCATGGATGCCTCTATTCCAGGGTCGTTGGCATTTGTAGACTTAGTGTTCTGGTTTGGGCAGCGTGTGAGCGACCCTGAAGTCCATATGGATGCTAACTGACCATCCTGCTGGGTGTGGGCGGTATGGGTGTGCAGGCCCAGCAGGCACGGTTAAGGAGGGGCTACCCCCGTGTCTTCTTTCAGACAAAACCCCTCTGTATCTTCCAGCTCCCCAGAGGTAGGGGTGCTGTCCTCACCTGTTTAATAGATGGGGAACTAGAGAAAATTAGATGTTAATGCAAGATGCTACTTTCATTTTGAGGATTCAAGACGAGTTTGTGTTGGGGTTCCTGAAAATGCCAAGAGTCTCCATGAGCAGTCACGTTATTATCAGCTAACAGTTACTGTTTTCTTTATCACTTTGAATATTAATACATGCACATGTTAAAAGAAAATCAAAGGACTCAAAGTACAATGAGAAGTCAGTTTCCTTCTTGTTCTCGATTCCGATCACTCAGGGACCTGGCTCTTTGCAGTCCCTGTCCATAGGTGTTCTGTCCACACAAAGGGACACACCTGTATGCAGGTCTCTGCATACACACCGTTCTGTTTGTGTCACAGAACGCCATGCCTTAGGGAACCTGCACGTGGCTGCTTCATTTGGAGACAGTTCTGTGTTATTTGTCTTATTCTTTAATGGCTGTGGGGTCCAGCCCTTAAAACGATGGACCATATTTCTTTTCTTTTTTTTTTTAAGTGTTTTTTTTTTTTTTAAATTGATTTCAGAGAGGAAGGGAGAGGGAGAGAGAGAGATAGAAACATCAATGATGAGAATCATTGATCGTCTGCCTCCTGCACGCCCCTCACTGGGGATTGAACCAGCAACCTGGGCATGTGTCCTTGACTGGAATCAAACCTGGGACCCTTCAGTCTGCAGGCTGACGCTCTATCCACTGAGCCAACCCGGCTAGGGCTGGACCATGCTTCTTGTCCTGTGGTTGATTCTGCATGTGTAGACAGTGTGAGGCCAGTGAGTGCCTGTCCCATTGCCTCCTGGTGCTCACCGCCAGGTGAGTAAGTGCTGACACCCACATCCTGCCCAGCGCAGTGGACAGTGTATCCTCACCTGAGGACATTGATTTTTAGAGAGTGGAAAGGAGGGATGGAGGGGAGAGGGAGGGAGGATGGGAGGAAAGGGGGAGAGAGAGCGAGAGCGTGCTCTTGATTGGGAATCAAACCCATGTCCTTTAGTGTAGGGGCCAACTCTCTAACCACTGAGACAGGACTGGACAGCATTGTTTTAATTTTATTTTTACTTTTAGAGAGATAGAAAGGGAGAGGGCAAGAGAGATAGAACATTGATGAGAGAGAAACATCAGTTGGCTGCCTTCTTCATGCTCCCCACTGGGGATTGAGCCTGCAGCTTGGGCATGTGCCCTGACTGGGAATCGAACCAGCAACCTTTTCGTGCCTGGGACAACGCCCAACCCACCGAGCCACACCAGCCAGGGTGAGGAAGGATACTTTTGATTTGCATTTCTCTCATGATGGTGAGATTGAGTTCACATTGTGGGGCTGAATGCATTAGGCAGGCACTGGGCATAGCTGGGCTCACCTGCACGCAGGCTGGGGGCCATTCCTAACCATTTGGACATCCTTCCCCTACTGGTTATTTCTCCCACATGATGTAGCAGGTTTGGGGCATTCAGTCAGTGCTCAGTGAAGTGCCTCCTGAGAGTAACGCCTGAACAGTCCGGTGTAAATAGGACTTTTGTTCCTACTCGTATTTTGAATTCAGCTGGTACACTAGCTTTTTTTTTAAGGACTGTTCTAGTACCTCCTTCGAAAAAGTAAGATTCATTTTAGAAAGCAAATCATTCTGGAGCTGTGTACCTACTCCTTCCTGGCACAGGCGTCATCTTAAACACCTCTCCCCTTGGTGCATGCGTCCCCCTCCCCAGTCTTTCCCCTTCCGCTGGTCTTTGGAAAGCCTGCCTTGGTGTATGTGGCCTTGCTGAGGGAGAGAGTGATGGTTGGATTCCTGATAGGGAAACCCAGGCTCAACAGGGTGGGGTAGCTTGTTCAAGGTCACTCAGTGGGTGTGGCAGCTCCATGACCAGTACCCCCTTCCCCCCCGCCTGCTGAGCCTCCTTTCAAATAGACGCCCCCCCCCCCCCCCGCCAGCTCCCCGGGACTGTGAACAGGGTGCCTGTTGGAGCGGCCAGGCCATTCCCACCTGGTGCTTTGTCTTGCCTGCGCCACGCCACCCTCAGAAAGCAGCTGCCCTGTGGTCTGTGCCTCCCTCACTGGGCCTCATGGGTGGATTCTGTAGGCCAGTCATGGTGCCAGGCTGAGGATTATGACACCTCCTGGGGGTGCCCCCACCCCTACTTTTAGGGCTCAGGGTTAGATATGTCATTGGCTGTGGAGATTTGAGAAACACTCCCATGAGGGACCCCTAGACTCCTGTCTCCCCTCCCCTACAGGTCCCTGGGTGCTGGGTGCCCACCCTTGGTGGCCAGAAACTGTCCCACCCTGTTAACTGCTCTTGGTGTTCCTGGAGCCCAACCAGGTAGATTCTTGTAGGGCGCCCCACTGCCCCTGGAGGGAGAATCCGGACACACAGGGCAAAATCCCTCCCAAGGATGGCTGGTTCTGTCTCTCTATTGGACTTGCTCATGGTGTGTCTCTGTCTGTCTCTTTGAAAAGTTGATTCCATGAAGGGAGAGACTTTAGCAGTTTTATTCGCTGCTGAAACCCCAGTGTGTTTACCAGTGCACATAGTAGGAGCTCCAGGGGCTTCCTGTTAGTGAACGAAGGAACTGACTGGTGAGGTTTGGAAGCCTTTTCCATGTCCTGGTGGCTTAGCCAAAAGCCACTTGTGACTCTGGAGTGCTCTGTGCCAGGAAGGAAACCCCAGGGGTGAGGGAGATGGATGGGGGTGAGGGGAGATGGATGGGGGTCAGGGGAGATGGATAGGGGTGAGGTGGTGTGTCCCAGGCCAGGAAGTAGCTCAGTGGCTTCATTCCTTTAGTCTTTTTTTTTTTTTTAAAATATATTTTATTGATTTTTTACAGAGAGGAAGGGAGAGAGATAGAGAGTTAGAAACATCGATGAGAGAGAAACATCTATCAGCTGCCTCCTGCACATCCCCCACTGGGGATGTGCCCGCAACCCAGGTACATGCCCTTGGCCGGAATCGAACCTGGGACCTTTCAGTCCGCAGGCCAATGCTCTACCCACTGAGCCAAACCGGTTTCGGCCCTTTAGTCTTTTATTCACTCAGCAAACCCTGACCGGCCACCCTGACAGCTCTGTGCTGGTGCTGGTTTCTGCCTTGTGCACCTAGATGCATGGTAAGGAGATGAAGGTAAACCCGTACAGATACATTTGAAATGCTGCAAGGAAGCCTGCAGACAGGAGAGCGCTGAGGCAGGGGTGGCTGCAGCCTCTCTGCGGGGGTGACATTAACGAGAGGGTCTGAGAGTCCATCCTCTAGAGCAGTGGTTCTCAACCTTCTGGCCCAACCATAAAATTTTCGTTGTTACTTCATAACTGTAATGTTGCTACTGTTATGAATGACCAGTGAATATCTTATATGCAGGCTGGTCTTAGGTGACCCCTGTGAAAGGGTTGTTTGACCGCCAAAGGGGTCGCGACCCACAGGTTGAGAACCGCTGCTCTAGAGGCTCCCGAGAACAGGGCGGGTGGTGTCAGCTGCTTAGAGGCCACATGGCCTGGCCTGCCTCTCATACAGCCCTGGGTTCTGTGGGACCTAGGGCAGCCTTCCCGGAAGGCGAGCTGGTCTCCATGTTAGACACGTGGGCAGCGGGGCAGCACGGTGTCCTTGTAGCCTTGTTCCCTGACACTGTGAGGGGCCAGGTGGGTGGCCCTGGGATGGTCCTCCACCGGAGGCTGCAGCTGTACCTGTACCATGGGTCCCAGGACAGGAGGCCAAATGCTCCACTCTGGTCTGGTCCAGTCCAGCCTTTTCGGTCAAGAATGAGCAGTTCTGGGCCTTGAGGGCCTGGGGCGGGGGGATGGGTGGGGATCCTCTGGCCCTTGGAGACCCTGGGCCATGAATTTCCCCAGGGCTCAGGTTAGGCCTCAGGTGCCCAAGGGCCCTGGATGGAAGCCACACCGGATGCTGTTCTCTAATAGCCATTCACCTTTTTCTTGGCCAGTTTTTGACCAACTTGTTCCACGAAGGAAGCGCCTGGGCACCAGTGAAAACCACACATCCCTGTGTTTTCTCTTCCCCCGTAAAACTCCAGGGCAAGATCTGGGGGTCTCTCTCTTTTTTTTTTTTTTTTTTAAGTGTTTTTATTGATTTCAGAGAGAGGAAGGGAGAGGGAGATAGAAACATCAATGATAAGAGAGAATCATTGATTGGCTGCCTCCTGCATGCCCCCTACTGGAGATCGAGCCCACAACCCAAGCATGTGCCCTGACTGGGTTCCATGACCTCCTGTTTCATAGGTCGACACTCAACCACTGAGCCGCACCAGTTGAGCTGGGCTGAGAGTCTCTTTTTAATACATGCCCTCAGGAGTCCTCTGGGAAACCGAAACTGTCATGACTAGGCCTCACCCAAACCTGGCAGGCATGCTTCACACCAGGTTAAACAGGTTAACGTGGACTCGTTACTCCGGAGCTCTGGGGGACAGGGACTCGCCAGAAGGGCATTTGGGATGTAACCGGTCCCAGGCTGGTTGGTCCCAGTCTTGTCTGTGGGAGCCCTTGTGTGGGATGAGATTCCTCCAGTTTCCTAGAGCACTCGCCAGCTGCTGCCTCCTGAGCCCCTCACAGGAGCGAGGCAGGGCAGCAGTCCTCTGCCTGTGCTCACTACCTTTTGGGCAATCCTCTTTCCCCTTTAAAAAATGTGTTGCCTCTGGCTGCTGGTTTGCACTGGGATGCATTTAAAGGTGGATCCAGAGTGTGGACAGGAGCTGGGTTTGCACAGGAGACATTCCTGGGGACTGGCCTGGTGCGGCGCTGATTGACAGGCCGCAGCTGGGAGCAGGTGATCTCTGCAGCTTGCTCTGCAATCCCAGCGGCTCCCCTCAGCACCTGCGTGCTTGGCTCTTGGAGCCTGAGCCCTGAAGCAGGGCTTGGCACGTCCAGGCGGCCCTCGATGCTTCAGAAGGGCTGTGCTGAGATGCCCCTCTGCTCACTCCTAGATCAGTGGTTCACCAGACTTCAGGGCACAGTGCAGGCTAGGCCCTATAGCAGATGGGAACCTACCCTCCAAGCTGGATGAGAACACTGAGCCTCAGGGAGGGGTGAGATGACTTGCTGGTCACACAGTGTGATAGCAGAGCTGGGACTCACCCTCGGGGCTGGTAGATGCCTGAAACCATGCTGTTTCCACCCAGCCAGGCTGCCTCCTGAACTTAACATCTGGGCACTATTGTCTTGATACCCAGAAGAAAATCAGGCATTTTTTCTGAGCCTCCTCTGCATGCAGTTTTGGGCCCAGAGGGGTGGTGGGTGGTGGCATGGCAGTGAACTTGGAGCCCAGGGCTTCCCTAGCTTTCTGTGGATGACTGGGAAGCCATTCCGTCTCCCCAGCCTCTGCTCCTCCATCTGTAACGTGAGTGAAGTACACTCACCTCTGGGGCAAGTGAGTATGGCAGGTGCTTAGTAAATGGTAGGATTTCCCTTTTCCTCCAGGGGGCCATCTCCCAGGGCCTACCCACCAAGCTGGGGCCTGGGACTTTGACATGTTTTTGATGGGAGCCCCAGTCCACACAGACGGGTGGCCTCCCTGCCTCCTCCTGTCCTTTCCTGGTGTGGGGGTCCTCCAGCAGGGGTGACCAGGACATGCCCGGCATCCCAGCTCACTGCCTCTGGGAGGACCGGGAGGAGGTAGGTGGGCACAGGGAGGATGCCCCTGTGGGAGTTTCACTTTCATTTCTGCCTCACCCTGTTTCCATCCTGCAGTGGAGGGCTGGGGTGTGGAGGTGAGGAAACATCCGGTCCCCACCCTGGGGCACCGGTACTAGTGCAGGTTCCTGGGCTGCCCCCTCTCCCCGCCTTCCCCCCCATGCCCCCGCAATGTCTGGAGCCATCTCCTGTAAAAAGCCCCCTCGTGTTCCTTTGTGCAGTCTCACGACATGTATTACTTAGTGTCTGCTGCATGCCATTCACGCTTGGGTTGTGGGGACCCAGTGAGCACTGCAGGGTCCCCTCTAGCCCCAGAAACAGCCTGAGGCCACAAAGGCTCCACCCTGCAGTGCACAAGGGTGCAGGTAGTGTGGATGCTTTTCTGTCCCAGGGGACCCGGGGGGCGTTTGGAGAGGAGAGCAGGGGGGCACGTTGGCACGCGTGTGGGCGTTTGTGAGTCTCTGGATGCTGGTTCTGGAAGGGCAGCTCCTGCCCTCGAGGACCCTGGGCTCGTGGGCATCTCCGTGAAGAATGTCATTGCTGTGGGACTGTTGGTTTCTCTCTGGGTGGAATTTCTTTTTTACATCCCAGTCTGTGTTACAGGTGGGAAATCAAAGGCCCAGAAAAAAGATGCAGAGTTAGTCCCATGTTGTAGGGCGAATAGTGGGACAGCTTGGATTTGATACTAAAGCTTCTTTGCTTTAAGATTTTATTCCTTCTTAAAAAAAAATCTTTATTGTTGAAAGTGTCACTTATGTCCCTTTTTCCCCCATTGACCCCTTCTACCACACGCCCTGCCCCATCTTTTTTTTTTTTTTTAATAAAATTTATTGATTTTAGACAGAGGAAGGGGGGAGAGAGAAAGAGAAACATCAGTTGGTTGTTTCACCTATTTATGCATTCATTGGTTGATTCTTTTTAAAAAAATATGTTTTTATTGATTTCAGAGAGGGAGAGAAACATCAGTGATGAGAGAGAATCATGGATTGGCTGCCTCCTGCATGTCCCCTACTGGAGATAGAGCCCGCAACCCGGGCATGTGCCCTTGACCGGAATCGAACCTGGGACCCTTCGGTCCGCAGGCTGACGCTCTATCCACTGAGCCAAACTGGTCAGGGCCGTTGGTTGATTCTTGTATGTGCCCTGAACCTGCAACGATGCTCTAGCCAACTGAGCTACCCCGCCAGGACACGATTTTATTCTTAAAGTCCTAACATTCATTATGGGATTCTGGGAAAGAAAGGAATTCTGGCTATTCCGTCAGATGTTTCCACCTCCCTGTGGGCATGTCTGGGCAGGAGCTTCAGGATCCTGTTGGGAAGGAGTTCTGTTTCCTGCGGAATTGGCCCCCAAGCCCCCCGGCCCTCACCTTGACCCGGCGTAGCCACGCCAGGGCCTGTGCTTAAGGAGTCTTGGGCACTCAGTTCTTTGCTGCTATGGGATGGGAGGAAGGTCCAGGCCTGAGCCTCTGGGCCTCACGGAGGCTTCCCTGCCGGTGAGGTATGAGCTTTGTTCCCTTGGGGGGCTGATGTGGCCGCCCTGGTGTGGAGGGGGCGGGGATCCTCCTCCAAAAATACACTCCAGCCTTGGCTTGAGATGGCAAAGTCGTCCCTGGGAGGCATTATTTTAGTGGTACAAGCGCAGCTCAGCCCTGGAAATACCTGTTCCTCGAGTTCACCTGCCGGCCCGACACGGTGCTGGGAGGCTCAGTCCATACGCGGAAACTGAGGCTCAGAGTGTATGTGACCTTCCCCGGGTTTCAAGGCTGGTTCCTCTGGGGGCGGGATTTGAACAGCAGTCTGTTCCAGCCGAGCCCTTGACCATGGCAGTGTTTCCCGTTGTAAATGAAGGCTGAGGACAAGAGGATGGCTTTCCTTTTGTCTGACTTCTGCGTCTTCGGTGTTTCTTAGTTGTTAACTTTTCTCCTTTCCCTTTTCAATTTCATTTGGATGCCTTTCTTGCCCAGAGTCGGGAAATGTAGGTGCTGACTCAGTCGATACCCACCCAGACGGGGAGGCCGGCCATGACTCTGCCCAGCACCCTGCCACCGTTCAGCGGCGTCGCCACCCGTCCTGTGGGCGCTGAGTTTGGGCTGCCCCATTGTGAAGTGTGCTGTTCCAGACGGCCTGTCCGATTCCCAGGGTCCTCCAATCTCACCTCATCGAGTTGGTGCGGACGAGGCTGCATGGCCCACTCTTCTGTCCCTTCCTGGGGGTCAGCTTGGGAACCTTAGAGCTTGATCTGTTGACGCTAGAGGCCTAGAAGGTCTTGCAAGCTTCTTGGAAAGACCCTAAAAAGCCTGGGGGCTGACCCTCAGCCTCAGAAGGGGGTGCTGGCTGCATTCTGGCTATGACTTTGGTGACTAACCTCTCTGAGCCTTTTAGTTTCTGTACCTGAAATGGGAATTTTCAGACCAGCCTGCAGCAGGATGGTGTTGCAGATTGGGTGAGCTGTGGCAACTTGAGTCCTTAGCACAGCGCTGGCCCTTGCTAAGTGCTCAGGAAACGGTAACTCAGAAATTCATGTCTGGAATCGGCCATGGAGCTGTTTACCAGGAGCTTGTGTTTGAGTATCCCTCACATCTGGGAAGAAGATGGGCAAGCGAGGAACATAGTCCCAGAAGCCTCCTGGGTAGGGCAGTGCTGGTTCTGTGGGATGTCCTGTGGACAGCGTGTGGCTTGGTCAGTGGCGGGATTTGAACCCCGACTCCGCCTCTGACTGGATGGGTGACTGGGAGTGTTTTGGCTCCTTTCTCTGGGCCTCGATTTCCTCCTTGATGAGAGTTGGGCCCATAGAAAGGGCTCAGCATGCAAACAGCCTCCTTTCTTGTGAGGGCCAGAGGGACTCTGATGGGAGAAGGGGGGCTGTCCCTCGCTCCCCCAACCTGTAGTCACACAGCCATGTCTACAGGTGATGGCAGAGTAAATCTCTGCCGGTGAGGTGCAGAGGTCCACGATCTGAGAGCCGGAAGGGTCTTAGCTGACAAGGATGCGCAGCTCAGAGCAGCTGGCCTTGCTGGGTTGTGCACCCAGCGGTGCTGCCTGACGGGCTGGGCCTCAGCTCCCACGCCCACAAGTGCTCCGCCTTTGGCCTCCAGGGAACCTCAGATCAAATACGAGGCCAGGGTCTGTTCTGTTCTATTCTGGGCCATGGTTGGCAGACCCTGCCCCTGGCTGGGCAGGATGAGTGATTTTGGTCCATGGGCTCAGGTGGTCTGTCCTGTATTTCCTCCAGCCTTTCTGGGAATGCTGAAGGGGCAAACTCCTCGCATTTGGGATGCTCCCCTGGGAAGGGTGGGGTAGTGTGTGGGCAGCCATTTGGAACATGGGCCCTTAGTTATGTGGGTGCCTCTGCACCAGTAATGTGCTTGGACTCCCCTGAGACCTGTGGATGGGACCATGTACCTCCAAATCTGTCCCCATTGCTGGAGGGGAGGCCACCATGGGGCAGCCATGACCTCTGGTTCTCTCTCAGCTGACAGATGTGGAGAGTTGTCAGGCTGAACTTGATGATGTGAGTAGAAAAGCAATGTAAGGCTGATTCCTACAAGTCACAGGCTGTATAGGTTTCGACAGAAACTCAGGGCCTGCTGGGCTCCGTGGTAAAGGGGCTCCTGAAAGTGGAGGTTCAGGCTCCAGGTACAGGAGATTCAGGGGCTCAGTCCATGTCCTCAGGACCTGGGCTCCCTGCCTTCCTGGCCTCTGAGTTGGTTTCATTCCAGGCCCACGTGGTGCAAGGTGAGCTCTCACAACTGACCTTTATTCAGAGCCAGACCCATGCTGAGAGTTCCTGGGTGTTATCTCATTTGATGTATGTTACAGTCTGTCGGGTGGGCATTTAGTGCCCCTGTTTTCTAACTGAAGGAAGCACAGAGGGGTCAAATAACTTGCCCCCAAGAGTCACACATTTAGTGGTTGGCCGAGCTGGGAGTCAGACCTCGGCAAGTTGGCTCCATCTCAGGTGCAGGCCCCCCAGGGCCCAGGATTCATTTTGATTGTCCCTGATTGATCAGCCCGAACCACGCCTGGCCCTGAACCAGTGGCTAGGGCTGGGAGTGCCCGTTCCCTACCACAGGGTCTGGTTGTGGGAAAGGAGATCCCCGCACAGGAAGTTGGGACTGTTCCCTGAAGATAGTGGGGTGGCTGTTGGGCAGCCAGGGGGAGGTGGGTGCCTTCTGCCAGCCTGAGGGTTTGCCCACAGTCTCCAGGGCCAGGGCACTGTTCCCCAGAGGGGAGTGAAGTGCCTCCAACAAGTTGGAGCCCAAGGCTGGGTCCCTTGTGCCGATAAACCTGAGCCTGGTTCATTCCCACGGCCAGCTGGCTGCAGGCAGATATGAGGGCCCTGGTCTGTGCGAGTCCTGGAGAAAGGGCTCCTGTAATCCTGCCTCAGGGATGGGAATGGGATGGGGGGCTTTGGGGGAAGGCTGCCTGGAATCCCGGGGAGAGCCTGATGGCTCTCCGCCCCATGCTGTGTGGAACCTCGATGTTCGACACAGTGTTTTGGGTGAAAGTCTGTGTCACCATCGCTTCTCGCTGTTTCTGTCCTGTGTGGGGAGCCTTAGGAAGGTGTCTTCCTCTGGGAGCCTGTAGGATATGGCAGCTGTGGACTCTGATTGGGTTATTGAGCTGGCAGGGAGCCTTTGTGCAGGATGCTCAGCACACCTGTCCTGGCCCTCCCATCAGCAGGCCTGGGGCGCTGCCAGACTACACGTTTGGGGCGGGGAGGAAGTGAACGGTGAGGGCGGGTGGCCACACACCAGGCCCTGCGCACCCGAGGGTGGCGTCTGGAAGAGGACTCAGGGTGCTGGGGCCAGTGAGGAGCTCCTTTCTGGACCCAGCGGGGAGTAGAGGAGCCTTGAGAAGCAGGGGCTGCTCTGCCCTGCCCAGACCCTGGCCCCGCTGCCATGTGCCTCTGCCTGGTGTTCCAGCATTCCCATAGGCCAGTGGCTCTTTTTAATGGTGTGGCCTTTGGACGCAGATAGAGGTAGTGCTGGTGGGAAAGCAGTGGAAGAGAGGGCTCCCCTGGGCCTCCTTTTTGCTGTGACCGCCATGGACAGCCAGCAGGGCTGGCCTGGCCTGTGTCAGCCCCGAAGTACTGTGGCTTCCTGGGGCCTTTTGAGGCTGTCCTAGGTGGGGAAGGGGCTAGGGAGCTCAGGCCTCACTCTGCTGTCCAGCTGTGTGGGCTTCCTCAGAGTCCCCAGCTCTGAAGCCCTGGGGAGCAATTTGTGACCCACTGCTTTTGGTCCAGCACAGTGGTTTTCAACCTTCTGGCCCTTTATTTTATTTTATTTTTATTTATTTTTTCCTTCTGGCCCTTTAAATACAGTTCCTCATGTTGTGACCCAACCATAAAATTATTTTCGTTGCTACTTCATAACTGTAATGTTGCTACTGTTATGAATCGTCATGTAAATATCTGATATGCAGGATGGTTTTAGGTGACCCCTGTGAAAGGGTCGTTCGACCGCCAAAGGGGTCTCGACCCACAGGTTGAGAACCGCTGGTCTAGCGGGTGGGACTGCCATTAGGACCTGAGCTGTCAGGTGGTTTAGGTGTGTTATGTGAGGTTACGAGGAGGGGTCATTCAGTTTATCAACTGGTAAAAACAGCAGGTGAAAACAAAAACCAAGCTGTCAAAGGCCGGCGTCTTGTGTGCATGCAGCTCCATGGTCTCTCGAGCAGGCTCACATCTGACTTGTGAAAACCACTACAAAACTTGTGCTAAAAAGTAATCATGTGCAGACTGGAGATGGCTCCTGCTGGCCTCATCACAGGTGCCTGGGGCAGTGTGTTAACTCCTGTTGACCTCAGGCCCCTCTCAGTCTGGGCCTTGGCTCTGTTTTCTATAAAATGGGGGACCCTGGGAGGTGGAGGCCCCGGGGCTAGAAGGCACCCATTGTGGGAAGAGGGAAGTGATGGAGGTCAGCCACCCAGCTAGAGCCTGTGGCATTTCAAAACCTAGAGAGCTGCAGAGGGTGGTGTGCCAAGGCTGAGAGGGCCGGGCTGCTCGCTGAGGTCAGGGTGCACACAGGTCTGTCGGCCCTGCCAGGAGTGGCATAGTGAGAAGCTCAGAGTGGCACCTTTTCCACCATCCCCTGAGCCCAACAAAGATCCAGAGTGACACGAGTATGGAGTTTAGACTAGGGCAGAGCTAGGTTCACATCCCTGCTCCTCACCCTCTAGCTCAGGGGTGGGGAATGTCTGGCTGGGCCGTATAAGGCCTGAGAAACCATTTGGTCTGGCCCTGCAAAGGCAACCGCAGGCGGGACTCGAAATTCAATAAATCTAGGAACTTTTTCATAGCAACATTTATATTAAGTGAATTATATTAAGTGAATGATGTTATAAATATCTAAATGGCCCTTGGCAGAAAAAAGGTTCCCCACGCTTGCTCTAGCTGAATGGCTCACATTATTCTCTGAGCTTCAGGTTCCACGTGTCTGTGCAACGGGCCCAGTGCTGTCCTGAGGGCTCAAGGAGAGGAGTGTAGTGATTGATATTGACTGATGTTCACAATGTGCTGGCATCATTCAGTCCTCCAGAATGTCGAGAGTCGAACACCATTGTCACACCCATGTTACAGACGGGAAACTGAGGCACAGAGTACAGACCTGGCCATGGGAGGCATGCAATCGGTGAAGCTGTCCTTGTTGTTATGAACCGGCTGTTCTTTGGGACTTGAGTTCGAACATCAAATACCCTTGGGGCAGAATCCTGAGCTAGCTGTGGAGGGGAGCCAGGCTGGCTCTGAGCTGGGTTTCCTGGGCCGGGCAGGTGCTTTCCCTGGGCAATGGGAAGCCTTTGTTCTCTCCCCAACCCCCGGAGGGACCCGAGGGATAAAACATTTGTGTGGCAGTCGCTGTAATCACACTGCAAGGGACACTTGAAATTATCGGCGTTTGAGAAGCTAATTTTAAAGAGCGTTTCCCCCTTCATAATTATATGCAATCAGCCAGCCTGTGTTGGGGGGGGGGGGCGGTCTCTTTTTCCCTCAGCCGAGTGGCCATCTGCTCTTCTCTTCCTGGTCTCTATTCAGCATGCAGCAGGCCACCTCCCTGGTGGAGGGGCCACCAGCCCTTGGCTGCCTAGAGGTCCAGATGAAACCCTCTGTGTGACTGGCATAGGGACAAGGGAGAAAAGTGGAGGGTGATGCTAGACTGGCTGGGTGGTGGTGCTTTCAAGATTGAAGTGCAGCCCTGGTGGGTGCGGCTCAGTTGGTTGAGTGTTATGCCATGCACTGTGTTTCGATTCTCGGTCAGGGCACTTGCCCGGGTTGCACGGCTCTGTCCCCAGTAGGGGATGTATAGGAGGCAGCTGACTAATGTTTCTCTCTCTCCCTCTCCCCTCCTCTCTCTCTAAAAATAATTAAAAGAATCAATAAAGCCGTATTTCAAAAAATAAGAAATTGAGGCGCAGGTTGGTGGAGAAGGTGGTAGAATATGATGTTTTGGTTTGAACGTTGTAGTAGCCAGGATTCTTGTGGCTGCAAGTAAGAGAAGAGCCAAATCAGATGAGCTTAAGCAGAGAGAACTTCTTGGCCCAGGTTACTAAATAGCACAAGAACGGGCGCCCAGGGCCTGGAGACACGCCTCCTGCCCTTCTCACTCCCCACTGGGGCTCTACCACCATGGTCTTTTCTCAGTTCTTCAGGTGCTCTTTCCTACCCCAGGACCTTTGCATGTGCTGTTGCTGCTGTCTACCAGACTCTTTCTCCCTACTAACTTTAGATCTCAGCACACAGTCCCCCTTCTGTGTCTCAGCCTCTTGAGTGTTCCTTTCAGAACATGTCCCACATGCTTATTTCAGTTGTTGGCTTGTTCACCCTCCTGTCTATGCTATAAGCTCCTTGAGGACAGGTACCCTTTCCATCGTCTTCACTGTTTGTCTCGGCAGTGAAACTGTGCTGGGCACGAAGTAAGTGCTCAAGAAGTATGCGTGAGATCAGTGAAATCAATAGGATGCCACCTTGGATAGAAAGGTGGTTCATGAGAAAACGAGTCACTGGGAGAAATTTAGTTTAAGAAAACCTGGCAAAACAAACAAAAAAAAGCGCCCACTACCGGCCCCTGTCTTGTGGCAACTAGGATCATTCCTGGAGAGCTGTGGATCAGATGAATATCCCGCATCAGGGAAGTGTGCATGGACTTTTAGACCCCCCCAGCCCCCCCTACCCCCCCACAAGGGTGGGAGAGAGCTGGCATGGCCCTGTCCTTCGGTAAGGAGGAATCGTGTTTAAGAGGAGGCATTGTTTGCTGGTCCTTGGGCTCCTCAGTGGCCATCTTCTCGGGCTGCCCTCCAGCAGGTCATACAAGGAAGAGCCTGCCAGTGTTGTGGACAGTGGGCAAGGGGTGCGGTGTTCCAGACGAGGTGCCAACAGGGTGGGCAGGTGTTTGGAAGTGTGGCAGAACCAGCCTGTCAGGGGAGGGCATGAAGCCAGGTGTGCGAGGAGCAGATGGGGGGAAGATTGCTGGACAGGGAAAGGAGGTGGGTAGACGGGTGTCGCAGAGGCCTGGGTGACATGATGGACGAGGGAAGCCTCAGAAAGGCTTTGGGGGGCAGTGAGGTTATGAGTCATGTTTTAGATGTGGAGGGTCACAGGCTGAGGGGGAGTGTGTAGGGACAGCAGGAGGGTGGCCTGGTGGCCTTCAGGACAGAGGTCTGTGTCTCCTGGCCAGGGAGCTGCCCTTGGCCATACGCAAGCATTGTCTTCTGGCTGGAACCAGGGCTTCCTCCTTTTGGTGTGTCACTCCTCCTGGCTCCTGGCTTTGGTTGGTGGCAGCTGTGACACCCTGCGTGGGACTCTCTGAGGGATTTCTTGAGCTGTTTGGGGCCTGTTGCCATGGCTCCCAGCTGCAGAGCCTGGTAGGGCATGAGGCTAGGCAGGAAGGAGGTGGGGGCAGGCTCTGGGGCCCTCGGAGGCCTGGGGCTCATTCTTTCCTCCTTGGGAGGCCCAGCCGGCCCACACATTGTAGCTCCTCTGCTGTCCTGGGACTGGGGTCCTGTGGCCGGCCCATTGCTGTCCTTGGTAGGTCCAGAAAGCTTCAGAGATGGGGAGTGATCCTGAGACCTGAGCCCTAACACCTGCCCCACGTACTAGTCTGCCCTCCGTGATGTGGGCATCCACCTCAGCGTGTATCCCTCCAACCACAGGTGGTGACTAGATCCTCCGGCCGCATGCACCTTCCTTCCTGTGGGAGCTGGCATCCTCTTCCTATGGCCGAGCTGAGACCTGCTTCCTGTCCCCTGCTTTATAGAAAGGTGCCCTCTGCTCGGAGAGTGTGCATTCGAGGCGACATTGTCCTCCAAGGAGCTGTCAACCCGTGGGGAGGAGAAACAGGCCTGCCAGCTCCTCCCGCTTCTGGGCCTTACGTAACCCAGGGCACGGCCAGTGCCCACGCCACGTCCGAGGCAGTCACAGCTCCTCAGGAAGTGCCTTCTGCAGGCCTCCCAGGGGTATGGGGGTCAAGGGTATGGGGAGGGAGTTTAGTCCCCCCTGGGGCAGTGGGTGGTCAGGGAGGGGCAGCAGCTCTGTCCAGAGCAGTTTCTCCCCAGAAAGCCTCACCCCCCGCAGACCTGGCTGGACCCCCACCCTCACAGGTGGGGTGGTCACTTAGGGTCATGTGATGAGGGAGGTCTTTGCTGACAGACAGACCTGACTTTAGATTGTGGTTCTGCTCTGCTTACTTGCTGTGAGTCTTTGGATGTGTTTCTTTCATATATATATATATATATATATATATATATATGTATTCCAGCTTTATGGAAGTATAACTGGCAAATAAAATTGTAAGCTATTTAAAGTGTACAGCGTGATGACTTCATATACGTATAAATCATGGAAGGGCTTCCACCATTGAGATAATTAAAACACCCATCACCTCACATTTTTACCTTTTTAATTTTTTTTGTGTGTGAAACACTTCTCTCAGCAAATTTCAACTAAATAACACAGTGTTATCAACTAGGTCACTATGTACATCACTAGATCCTATGGCCTTATTCATCTTACAACCTCTCCCCATTTTCCCCACCCCCAGCCCCTGGCAACCACCATTCTACTTTGTTTCTATGAGTTCAACTCTTTTTTTTTTTTTTTTTAATATATTTTATTGATTTTTACAGAGAGGAAGGGAAAGGGATAGAGAGTTAGAAACATCGATGAGAGAGAAACATCGATCAGCTGCCTCCTGCACACTTCCCACTGGGGATGTGCCCACAACCAAGGTACATGCCCTTGACCAGAATCAAACCTGGGACCCTTCAATCCATAGGCGGATGCTCTATCCACTGAGCCAAACCGGCCAGGGCCAACTCTTTTTTTTTTTCTTCTTTCTTTTTTTAAGATTCCACATATAAGTGTTACCATGCAGTATATGTGTTTCTGTGTCTGGCTTATTTCACTTAGCATAATGTTTAGGCAAGTTTCACAATTTCTTTGAATTTCCTCACTTGGAAAAAATAGGATAGCCACCCTCTCTAATGCAGCTGTGGAAATGAATGCTACATTGACCATCGGAGTGCCAGCTCGTAGGCCCTCCAGCCCACCTCCTCTGTTCCCTGTCTTCCTTGCTTGGGAGAGCAGGCTGCGTGGGGAGCGTGGGCCCAGGACTTACTGGTGTTGCCTCCCATTTGTTTGAGTTGTGCCTCGGCCTCTGAAATCCTCCCTGAAAGTTGAGGGTCTCAGGGGCACCAGATGAAGTCGCTGCCTGTCTCTGGAGTCCTTAAGATCAATGCATCAGGAAAGGGGGCTGGGGCTAGGGCCTGGCACCTGGGCCTGTTAATGGGGGCCGAGTGGGCTCTGTTGATGCTAGTGTGCCTGGGTGCGGGGCTCTGGCTCCAGACGCCTCTGCGTTTGGGGAGTGTCTGTAGCTGCTTGGAGCCACTTGGCAGGGTCTGAGGGACATGGCTTTCAGTGGAGCCAGGGGAACTTGGAGTGTGTGTGTGTGTGTGTGTGTGTGTGTGTGTGTGTGTGTGTGGGCGGGGGAGGGGGGAGGGGGGAAGTGGGAAGGCGTAGCTGGTCTGGGCCTCTCTCGTGGGTCTCCAGGTGGACTTAAGGGTCAGGAATCATCACCCCTCCACACCACTTAACAGCCAAGCCTTCCAGGCCTGGGGCTTCAGGTCTCCACCACCCAGGCCCCTTCCTCCCTGGCCCTGGGTGCCTCTTCTCATCAGGGAGCCCTGTGTCTGTGTTGGTTATGCCCAGGATACCTTTGGAACCCTGCAGGCACTGTGGGGGCTGAGCACCAGCCTTTTCCTTGTTGACAGTTAAGGCCCCCAACAAACCTCTGGACAAATTCTCCTCTGCCCACAGGCCACACATGGACACATGGAACATCTGGATTCATGGGGTGGCAGAGTGGTAAGAGCCTTGGTTTTTAGGTAGACAGGAAGATGCCACTCCCCCCTTCCAATGTGTCCCCAGAACCTGAATATGGTACCTTCCATGGGGAAAGGGGCTTTGCAGTTGTAATTAAGGTTAGGGATCTTGAGATGGGGGATTATCCTGGGTTATCTGAGAGGGCCAAAAGGGTCCTTAGAAGGGTCCTTAGAAGAAGTAGACAGGAGGTCCAAGTTGCAGAAGATGTGATCATAGAAACAGAGGACAAAGTGATGTGGCCACAAGCCAAGGAATGCAGGCAGCCTCTAGAACTGGAAAAGGTGAAGGCAGGATTTCCCTACATCCCCCAGACGGAATCAACCCTGCTGTTGCATTTCAGAGTCCTCACTTCCAGAACTGTAAGAGAATATCTTGTGTCGTTTTCCACCAGTACGTTTGTGTTGATTTGTTAAGTAGCAATAGGACATGAATACAGTGTTCATATACTGAAAGGGGAGTGACTGGGTCAAGGTCAGAACCATGCTCCCTACCCTGAATCACAGACCAATGGATACAGTTGTTGCTTGACTACTTGGGCCGCCTCCCCTCCCTCTCCTGTACATAGTTGAGGGGTTGGTGAAATATTTGAATAAGGTGTTTCAGAGTTGAAGTTTCTTGAGATTGTCGGTGAGGGTAACTTCACCTTTGGTTTTATGTGACAGCAACCCTGGTGCTGTGCAGAGGGGCCCAGGAAACCCCAAATGCCCAGAGGCCCTGGCTTTGCCCCAGCTGCACATGGTACTCTGCTGATGACCTGTGTTGGTAGTCTCCTTCCCCGTCACCCCCAGGGCGCAGCTCAAAGAGCGTCTTCTGTCACCTTCCTGTCCCCCTGCCATCCCCAGATGTTGGCTGTATTCAGGGGCCTGTGGTTCACACACCAGTTCGCTGACTTGCTTTCCTTGGCCACCTGCTTCTCTATGCAGGGCTTATGGCTTATGGCTTAGAGGTCTGGCTGCTCCCAGGCCTGGACAGAAAAGCCCAGCAAACATCTGATGACAATCAGAAGGGAACTCAGGGCTTGTGCAGTTGGAGACCCAGCACAGGATAGAGACGCCCCCTCCCCAACAATGGCAGGGCTCAAGGAACCCTGAACCTTCCACCCTCTGGGAGTGTTCGCAGGAACGGTGGGTGGGGATGTTCAGTCTACTAGGGAGCACAGCCTTCAGAAGTGTCAGCCGCCCAAAACACAGGCTGGGACACACGCCTGAGCACTTATTTTTTTATTTTTAAAAATATATTTTTATTGATTCCGAGAGGAAGGGAGAGGGAGAGAGATAGAAACATCAATGATGAGAGAGAATCATTGATCGACTGCCTCCTGCACATCCCCCACTAGGGATTGAGCCTGCAACCGGGGCATGTGCCCTGACCAGAATCGAACTGTGATCTCCTAGTTCATAGGTAATGCTCAACCACTGAGCCACGCCAGCCGGGCCTGAGCAGTTATTTTAAGGGCTTGTGGTACCTGGAGGATAGGTGCAAAAGAAATGATTCAGGCCTTGGGCAGGCCTCTCCCTCCCCCATGGGTGCCAAGGAGGGAAGTGTCAGCACAGGAATGCCTGTCATCTTTCTTCCTCTGTAGCTTACCTTGCTTTTAGGCTGATGATAAATAACTTAGCATTCTTGGGAATGAGCAACTGCTGTGAAGATTCTGAGCCTCTGAGTCATTAACCCCGAGGCAGGAGGCTAACAGCTGGGGGTGGTGGTGGTGGTGGTGGTGGTGGTGGTGGTAGTGGTGGTGGTAGTGGTGGTAGTGGTAGTCTGCAACAGGCTCTTCCAGCAGCCTCTGTGCCGCTCCTGCTCCTATAATCTTCCCCTGCAACTTAGGGCCCAGCCCTGTTTAGGAGAAAGAAAAATTACAGCACTTGCAAGGGGGTAGTAAAAATCTCAAAAAGACATCAAAGTAGAGAATTTTTATATTAAAAAATAGGGGTGTGTCAAGCACCATTAAGGGAATTTCAACATTAGTTTTCAGATGAAAAATTTGGGGTGATTTCCAGTCTGAAAGGGTGACACTGTATGTAGCAGAACACATCCTCGGGTAACCTCCAGCCCACTCCTGCCTCAGTTTCCCCATCCTGAACGTTGAGGCGTGTTTAAAGGTGCCTCAGCAGCAAAGGCCTCTCTGCCCTGGAGGTTCCGCTTTCCCGGGAAGGTGAGTCACTGCCTCTGCCTTCCGCCCACATCCTGGGTTCCTGAAGAGAAAGAAGCGCTTCCCGCTTCCTGACCGACTGAGCGCTTGATTGACTCTGCAGGAATACAGACACACGCCTCGGTGCACTTGGGTGCCCTGTGGCCCGCCCTCCCCTGCCTCCTCCAGGTGGGGCACCAAGTGTAAAGGAAGGTTTTTAGTCCCCAATCAGGGGAAAGGTGCCACCCCACACTGCTCAAAAACAAAACAAAACAAAAAAAAGAAACATATGGCAGCTTCCAGTTTATCTGGGTCTTTCCTGGAGCTGTCCAAACAATTCAAATGTTTGTGCTGGCTTTACAGTTCTGTTCATATGCTGCCTTTATATTGGGGCATTTCAGTTTCTGGAACTATTAATAGGAAAATCCAAAGTATGAAACTATCAGTAAGCGAACCAGGCTGCCCAGGAAGCAGGGAGGGCCCCGGACTGGAGCCCTGGCACTGGGAGGCTGGGACTCGCGAACACCAGCCGGGTTCGGGGTCTGCCGCGGGCACAGTGTGCCTAATAAAGAGCACAGTCTCTGGCCTCAGGGGCTACCCATCCGAAGCCGAGCACAGAGCAGTCTTAAGTGTCAGAGGGTTGAATGCCTAAAGAGCCAGCATGGCCTCTCTGTGAGTATGACGTTTGAGCTGTTTTTGATGGGCTAGCAGGAGTTTGCCAGGGAGGAAAGGCATTCTAGCAGAGGGAGCAGCTTCTAGCAGAGGGAGCAGCTGGTGCAAATGCACTGAGTTGTGTCTGGCCTGGGTGTTTTAGAGAACAAGGTCTGTCCTGGGAGGCTTTGATGAGAGGAGGGACTGGCACTATTTCCCCCCACCCTCACCCCTGCCCCCGATACTTTGTATTCCAAATGCCACATGCCAGGTACTATAAGAATTTGGGATGCAGACAGGGGACACAAGCCCTGTTTCCTCAAGGAGTGTTTACCAGTCAGGATAGGCTAGGTTAGGCTACAATAACAAGTAACGCTGGGAGGTTTGCAACAAAGGTTTGTAGCCTATTCAGTGTTTACTCTGGAGCTGTGGGACTCTCCAGGGCTGGTGTCCTCCCTGTGGTGGCTCAGTGCTGGTCTTCTGTATCCCACATCCTTAACCTTGGCAACGTGGACAGTTCAGGCCGGATAGTTCTTTGTTTTAAGGGGCTGTTCTGTGTATTGTAGGGCCTTTCCTTTCTGGATGTCAGAACTTTGCCTCGTTATGACAAAGATGTGTCTTCAGGTTACTAAATGTTCCCTGGGGGCAGAATGGCCCTGGTTGAGAACCATTGCTAGCCGAATAGTTTCTCTCTGGTTCCTGGCCTGGCTGCATTGCTACCCAGCCTGGTTTCTTTCCAGGAATGGGTTTGGACTGGCTTTGGGAGTTGTCGGTGTCCTCGTGCTCCCACAGTCGCTGAGGTCCAGGAGGACTGGCCAGGGAGCCGAGTACTGGCAGTTGAATGCTTCTACTTGGATGTGATATTGGCCAAAGCAAGGCACATAGCTCTGCCTAACCTGGGGGTGGGGCTGTACAGCGGAATTCCTAGAGGAGGAGAGCTGCCCGTGCTGGTGGCCACCACTAATGTCCCCCACGGAGCTTTTAGCGAGGCCACCTCTGCATCTGTGCTCGGTGCTGGGGTGCAGAGGCCCGGGGGGCTGCGAGGAGGGGAGTCAAGGAGGGTGGGCTAGGTGTTGGCGCTGGGGTGGCTTCTGAGGCAGCGTGAACAGCATGTCCTCTGCATGCACGGGCGAGAGGAGGCCCAGCCACCTGTTCAGGGAACCCTGAGTCCTTGGCAGGGCAGGGAGAGCAGGAGGAGGTTGCCTGCAGGCCTGTGGGTATAAAGGGACTTTGTATTGGGGCTTCTGGTGATTACCAAAGTGTGCTCTGAACAGCTTGGATGAGCGTGTGCAGGCTTAGCACGGGCATAATTACACGCTTCGTCTCTAAGTGGGTGTTAGCGCTGTGCAGGTGCAGCTGCTCTCTCCTTGCCCGTTGGTGGGGGAGCCTGCGTTTCTGGGTCGATTCCCTCTCCAGTGACATTGTTCCTTGGAGGCCTGGCCTCCCTCCACAGCGGCTGATCCTGCGGGCCCTCTCTTCAGGGGCGGCTTGCACATGACTGTGACCTTGCACATTGCGGGAAGGCGGTTCTTGATGAGGGGCCCCACTTTTTCCTGTCCCTGCTCTGCCCTCTCTGAGCTCCTGGAATTCTTCCAGCTGTCACTGGACCGTCTCTCTTCGTTGGTCAGAGGGGACCTCTGTGTCTCGGCCTGCAGCTCTCTCCCCTGCTGATGCACCATCTCAAGCTTCACTTGCTTGTAGCCCTCAGGTCTCATACCTACCCAGGAAGGTCCTGTTGGACCAGAAGGTCGTACCCATTTAATAGATGTGAAAGCTGAGACCCAGAGTGGCTAGCAACATGTCCTGAGCCTACTGGTTTTCACGGGGCCTTGCAGGTCTGCTGCTCGATGGGGGTCGTAGTCCCAAGGTGTCTAGTGATAACCTTCCTGATGTGTCACATCCATGGCCTGTGCCTAGGGCCTGACATGGCCTTGTGGCGTGGGCTAGTGGATGCTTCTTCTTGACGGCCCTGCCTCCTGGGCTTCTGGGAAGCTCTTTTCTCCTTCTCCTGCCTTAGGTCCTCTTTATCAGCTCCTTTGCCATCCCCTCTCCCTCCAGGCAGGTCATCTAGGGTAACTTCGTCAATTCCAGGACCAGGTAGCCACTGTCGCTTACTGAGGACCTGCTGTAGTAAGCAGGGCAGTGGCCAGTGACAGAACTCAGTGTAAACTGATCTCAGCAAAACCCCGCAGCTGGGAGCCCCGAGAAGACAGGCTCGGGCAGAGAATGCTGGCCTTTACTCCTGGCGTGACCCCGAGAGTCTGAGCACTCAGAGGCAGCAGCGGCTGTGCCCTTTGCTGCTGGCAGTCCCAGGAGCCATCCTGGGAAGGATCAGGGATGGCCTGGCTCAGGTTGCATGCCCATCCTACAACTGTGTGAGGTGCAGGCCACATACCCACCCCTGGAGGGGGGTGTGGCTGCGCCTCAGTTGTTTGCCCTTCGGAACCACGCCGGACTGAGGAGGGCAGTTCTGAAAGGCAGGAAGGCCCGGCAGAGCAGCCCCTTGGCTGGGTTCCAGGAGTCTCCTCATTTGAGACGAAACTGAGGCACAAGGTACAGTTGGGTCTGGTTCCATGCTCTCCTTGGGGCGTACCCCACCTCATCCATTTCCATAGACAGTTCCTGAATTGTCTGGTCAGCTGAGTCCTGGGATTCTAACCACCTCCTGGCACCACCGTGGTTGCAGAGATGGACACGTGCCCAGGTTCCTGGGAGATGCCCTTTCCTGTCCTCTCCTGGGGCTGGCGTGCAGCCTTCACTGCCGGGAGTGTGAGCATCACAGCGCTTTCTGGTTCTTTTGTGCCCTTCATTCCTGTCCCAAGATCTGGCAGGGCTGCCCTGGAATGAAACCTGCTCCCCTCCCCCGTTCTTGGGCAGATTCGGTCCTGCTACCAGCAGCACCGTTCCCACACCTGGCCGCTCCCCAGCAACACCGGGTGCTTGGCAAACTCCGGCCTGTTTCCCAGGTTCCGAGTCTTTAAATGGGCTTAGAACCCAGATTCGAATATTCCCTCGAGTGGCAGTCCGTGCCCCGGAGTGGGTGTGGTCGCAGCTGCTCGTTAGAGTTTGGAAGCTCTCCTGGTGAATCCTGAGCTCTCTTGCTTCAGCCAGTCAGTGACTCATGTCTTTCTCAGGCATCTGCTTCCTGCCAGGCGCTGGGAATGCAGGCAGCTAGTGTTACCTGTCATTTAAAAGATAATTAAAGAAAAGTGATTTCTCTAGTTTTCGAGATTATATTAGAAGCACAGGGCACAGAATTCAAGAGATGCAGGGGCATGCACAGTGAAAAGGAAGTCCCCTCCCCCCGGCCACACTTGCCCTGGACAAGAGGCCGCCCTGCGACCATTTTCTTGTAGTGCTTTCAGATTCGTTCTGTGTATTGGTTGTGCTCAACCCAGATAATGTCTGCTGAGCACAGGGCTTTACACCTTCATGTTCACTAGCAGTGTCTTAGAGAGCCTGAATGCCCAATGTGTGCCTGGAGCACGTCCTCATTCTTTTTAGAGGGAAGGGAGGGGGAGAGACAGCGAGAAACATCAATGTGAGAGAGACACACAGGTCTCATACCTGCCCAGGAAGGTCCTGTTGGACCAAAAGGTCGTACCCATTTAACAGATGTGAAAGCTGAGACCCAGAGTGGCAACGTGTCCTGAGCCTACTGGTTTTCACGGGGCCTTGCAGGTCTGCTGCTTGATGGGGGTCGTAGTCCCAAGGTGTCTAGTGATAACCTTCCTGATGTGTCACATCCATGGCCTGTGCCTCCCTCATGCACCCCGACCAAGCTACATGCCCTTGACCGGGAATTAAACCCGGGATCCTTCGGTCTGGGGGCCAAAGCTCTTGCCACTGAGCCGAACCGGTTAGGGCCTCATTCTTTTTAACTGCCGCCTAGTGTTCCCTGATGTGCGTGCCCCTTCTTTGGGGGTGGGGGAGAGGTCACTGCCCGTCGTTTGCTATCACAGACAGTGTGGCAGTTGACAGCCACAGCCTGCAGCACTTGGCATATTTGCATGTCTGTGGGGTGGGATCCTGGAGTTGGGGTTTCCATGAGGAGCAGCTAAGCACTTGACAACCAGCTCTGGTTTCTCTTCCCTTCTGCCCGCTCCTGCCTCCCTCTCTCCCTTCCCTGCCCCTTCCCCTTTGGTGTTAGGATTCAACTTCTGGACTTTCTGGTCATGGCTGGTTTCAGGAGCCTGCTGTTTGGGAATGGAAGTTGTGGGCACCTCTGTCCTGCAGGAGTTCCTGACGAGGAAGGGAGCCAGCAGGTTTTCATTGTGTTTGTGTTTTCCTGAGCTGGCTGCTGTGTGTGTGTGTGTGTGTTTGTCTGTCTTTCACCTGGTGTCTCCCCCCCGCCCCCCCTGCCCCAGTCCCCGGTTACACCGTGGTCCTGGAGTATGCAGACCAGGCTTGCCCAGCTCAGGCCTCTCTCTGCCTGCTCATCCGAGTAATGGGCCATCCCTGCCCCTCCCTCGGTGCTGGGGAGGGCATCTGTGCGGCGGGCACTGGGGGTGCCTTAGCTCCCTGTTAGGTTAGGTGGCTCAGGAGGTGGCGCAAGAAATAGAGTCCAGTGAATCAGAAAAGAAAGGAAAGTTTATTCTGCGTCCCCGGGAGACCCACGTACCCTCAAAGACAGGGCACGTGGATTCACGCCAACAGGGAGGGGGGGTGCTGTTTTTATACTGCGGTTGGGTGAGGGGCGGGGACATGAGCTGAGGTATTCAGTTGAGGAAGCTTCAGCTGCAGGGGGGTCAGCAAGGTATTCAGGAATGAGTCAGCATCTGTGTGGGGGTATGTGAATTCAGGGAGAAGAAGCCGGTATCTGTGTCTGGCACGTTGATCTGTGAGAAATTCCAGGGGGAGTCCATTGTCTCATCACATGTCTGCATGTATCCGATCCTGGGCTCTCTCCGACCTAACACTCCCACACCATCTGGGGGGCGGGGGGGAATGGTGCACGTGGTAGGGCCTGGACTGACGGGAGCTCAGCCCCCTCCTTTCTGCCTGAGTCGCAGGTTCTCCTGTTCTTGGAGCCCTGGCTACCGAGGAACTGTGCTCTCACTCCTGGGAGATCAACCGCTCTTCAGGGTTTCAGCCTGTCTGTGCTCCGGCGTTCTTTGTTTCTTTGATGTTTCCAGTTCCATCTGTTTTCAAAGTTAGAGACCTGTTTGTTTGCAGGCCTGGGGGAGGGAGAGCTGTCTGGGAAGATGTCACATGCGGACCGTGGCAATGACTAGGCTTCATAAGGGGAATGACAGGCACACGGGGATAATCTGGATGCCACAAGGATTAACTCAGAGGGAAAGACTCGGGCCCTGGCAGGCACCCAGGGGCAGCCCTGCACCTGGTGTGGGTCACGTCCACGTGCCCTCTGGCTCCTCAGCGTCCCTGTCTTTCCCACCGTGCGGTCCCGCTCTGGTCATTTGGCGCTTTCCTGGGGACTTACTTCTCCCTCAGCTGTTGAAGATTTCTGTACAGAAGCAGGGGGAGGGAAGGGTCGGGGGTCAGGTGGTACACTGAGCCCAACCTGGCCAGTTCCAGCCGAGTGCCGAGTGATGGTGGCAGTTTACTGTCACTGATGCTCATGTGGGGCCAGGACAACGTGGGGACGAGGCCGGGCTCCGAAATAGTGTGGGCTGTGAGCCGGTGGCTGGGTGTGGCCCCGGTCCTGGCGATGCTGGCTGTCCCCCGGCCGCGGGCTCTGGTGGCCCAGGGCTGTGCTGTTGTGTCCAGTGTGTCCCTTCATGGAGTCATGGCAGCTGATGGGTATTGGCCACCATTCCTTCCAGAACTGCAAAGAAGCTGTGTGACAGTGTGGACCCCGGGATCAACCCCATGGTTTTCAAATTGGGTTTGGGCTGGGGGTTCTGTGGAGGTGTTGGGTCGAGGGGCAGGCGGCCTGGCACACTCTGCTCCATCTTGTTGTCTCAGGTAGTGGCTTCCTTGTGAGGTTCTGCTCCTGGCCGGGCTCTCAGAAGGCTCTGGGGCCCACTTGTTACATGGGCGAGTCAAGTAATGTAAGATTGGTAGGTGTCCCCTCAGCTGTGCCATGTGAGGGGACAGGGCCTGTTCCCCAGGGAGGTTGGGCCGGCTCCTCCCTCAGACCGGGGGCCCCTCAGGGCCTGAGCTATGGCTGTTGCATTTGTTGTGCCTTTTCTGCAGCCTGTGAGTCCCTCAGGAACTGAGCTATGGTTTACATACTTAGGTTTACGGAGCATCTATATGCTGGGCGGGCACCATGGCTGGGCATGGGGCACACAGTCACTGAATCTGCTCTGAGGAAGGGATGTGGGCCAGTAAACGCGATTCCTGACCTCTCCTGATCCCAGCCCTGAGCATCTATGGGAGGCCTGGCCTTTTTTCCAGGAAAATGCACATGGGCATGCCATCTACAGTCCATACGGACCCCTGTGCTTCTCCATCTCCCCCCCCCCCCCCCCCCCCCGCAGTGACCGAGGGCCCGGTAGTGGTACCCCAAGTCCTCAGGAGCGTTCTGGCTCTGAGGGGATGGGGTGAAGGGGGGTCAGGGCTGGCTTCCTGGGGGCATTTCTGTGTGAGCCCAATCCTAAAGGCTGAGGTGGAAGGTAAGGACCAAGGCTTGGAGATGCGACCAGCGTTGTAGTCCTGCTTGCAGTAAGAATGTGGGGCGGGGAAGGTCAAGGTGAGTGAATCGTCAGGGAGCCTTTGTTGCTTTGGGGAGACCCCCACCCCAGGCTCTGTATGGGGCAGGTGGGTCAGGGCACTGGGATTGTGGGAGAGAGAGACAGAGATGAGGCCCAGCCCTGGGGGATATTGGTGAGGCTGAGATGGTTGAACCAGGGTCAGAGGGTGGGCAGGGTGTCAGTGGGGGCCAGAGATGGCTGGGAGTGGACAAGCAGCCAGAAGGACTGAAGCTTTTGGGGCTCCTGCATGAGGGAGAGTGGATGGGCTGGAGTGGGACAGGCTGGGCCAGACCTGGGGTGAATAGGGGAGTGAATATGGGGATGGGAGGGGCCTCGGGCAGTGCAGGCTGGAGCTGCCCTGACAAAGGCCTGGCAGGGGTTGAAGGGGAGATGGCTGGCTGTGAGGACTGGGGTTCTGTAGGACTCTGGCCAAGTCCTTCTGAGGAACAACCCCCTTTCTGCCAGAAGGTGGCTTTGAGGACCTGCGGGAAGTTCATAGACCTTCCCCTTGAAGGTGAGGCCGTTCTGAGGAGCATGGCCTGAGAGGCGCAGCCGCCGGCTCTCCTCCCCTCCTGCCTTCAGCTGGCTGTTAGGGAACATTCTGGAAGGACACTTCCTGCCTGCCCAGTAACCTTTGTTTTCTTTGTTTTCCTCCACAGGAAGCGAGGGATAGAAGTGGTGCAGGTGAGTACAGGCCCTGCCTCCCCCACCTTTCAGCGCTCACCTTCCTCCCTCCTGGGGTCTGGGCGCCTGCTTCTCGCCTCTCTTCTCTCTCGTGCATCAGGCCTTGAACTTCTCCCCACCAACCTCCGTGATTCCCTCCTGGGCAGGGCTTGGGGTTGGGGCTGCTGGCCTGTCAGGTTTATGGAGTTGCTGTGGCTTTGTCCGTGGACGGAGCTGGCTGGGGGAAGTGAGGGGATTCTTGGGGGTAAGGGTGGGCAGGGTGAGGGCGCATAGCCACCCAACCAGATGTCCGTGGTCCTGATGCCCCCACGGTTTGTCTGTGCCTGTCCTCAGGCTCTGCTGAGGGAGCACAAGGCCCCTGCTCTTGCCTGGGTGGTTTGGTCCTGGGGGTGAGCCCTCGCCTATGTCATACCTTCCTGTGAGTGGTGTCAGCTGGTGTACACACCCCAAGTCAGGGTGTGTACCTTCCCACATGGCACCCCTTTTCTGCTGTCAGACCACACCTGACCTTCCCAGTGGGCCCCTGGCTCCTGGGTGGACTGAATCAGTGGGGGGCTGACCCCCATGTTGCCTCACCCTAGGGTGGACTTGGATTAGGTGCACACTGGCTGGAGACAGAAGGAAGGATGGACAGAGAGAAGCTCTCCCAGGGCCTGGAGCTAACTCTGTGGCCTGCCCTGAGGGTGGTTGGTGAAGTGGGGGCGAACTGTCCAGCAGCCTTGGCGAGTCCTTCCTTCTGGCCTCCCTTTTCTGCAGCCTGTGGGTTGAACTTGTCACCCGGAGGCTGAGGTTTGTTTGGGGGGAGGAGGAGATTAATTCCTGGAAGCCTCATCATGGCTCTAGCATTTTCCTCCAGGCTCTAGTCTCTGCGGAGGTGCTTGTGCTGCTCTTGCTGCTCTTGCTTGTCTGCTCTGAGCTTTTCTGTGGCCCTTCCTTTCTCTGTTCATCAAAAGGGGGAAGTCAGAGTTCAGGAATGGCCGAGAAGTTTGCCTTCAGGGCATTTCTGAGTGATTGACTGCGGGTGCCTGGAGGGTTCTATAGACATCTAAATGGCTGAAGGGAGGGATTGATTGACAGTGCCTGTGGGGCGGGTGGTCCTGTGGTGGGAGAGGGCCTGCATTGTAAGTTTGCGACTCTGGGCCAGGTGGCTCAGCTCCTTCCTGCTCCAGCATGCTTCCGCTCGCTCGTTTGTGTCTCAGTCCTTCCGATGGTTACCTGGTAGCACGTGGTTCCCTTGCAGTGCTGGAGCTCAGTGCTTCCCTGAGGCTAGCTCCAGCCTCTCTCCTCAGGGCCCACTCAGGAATTTCTGTTGGGAGCCGTTTTTGGAGGAAGTGACTTTATGTGCTCACCAACAAATACGCTGCTTAAAAGGGGAAGAAATGTGCACGTCCTCCAACACCTGATTCCTGTTCACACAGATGCCAGATGGGACACAGTGGGGTGCCACCCCCACCACGCGAGGGGGAGGCCTTGGAACCTCAGGTCGTGAGGGACCTGGGGGTCAGTGTGTTCAATTTACGTGGCTTCCCCTGGAGGATTTAGGCTAAAACCTTAATCCACTTAGCCTGTGGCTGGAACTGGAGACTGGAGCCATTATTTTAGAATTAAGTACCAGGCAGAAAGTTATGCAATCTTTCTGGATGTATCTGCTGTTCACTTTGGTGGTGCCGTGGAGAGGAAGTGGTGGCTGGGGACCAGAATGAAGCCAAACTGGATGCTCTCCACACTGGCCTCTAAAAATAAAACCCACCTCAACGCTTCTCTGTTCACCTCCTCCTGGCATCCCCGGGTGTTTGGAGAACTTGAAATTTCAAGACACAGAGAAACTCATTGCAAAAATGGGAAGGGAATCCATTTAGCTGGTTTTTAAAAACCAGCCAGGCTTTTGGGTGCCAGGTCCCCAGGCTGTGGCTGCTGGAGATGACTGGCCAGTCACTTAGGGGTCAGTGATGGAAGGGCTGCGAGTGTTTCCTGTGTCAGGTGCCCTGATGGGTATTCTCCTGTTTTGTGCAGCCACCTAGTGATGTGGGTGGAGTTTTCCTGTCTGTCTGGAGATGAGGAAACAGACTCAGATGTTGTGATGTCTCTTGAGGGACTCAGCTGTTCAATGGTTAGAACTGGGAGTTGAATGCGGGTTTGTCCATCTCCAAAGCCCGCATGGTTATAGGCTGTCTGTCCATTTACTAAAGCCTCTCAGCCTCGTATCACCTGGGGATTGGCTACCGTTTAGTAAAGAATGTTGGGCGGGAAGGAGGATCAAGACGCTGGTTAGATCTGCAGTGCTTGCCCCGTCGTGGGAGTTACTTCTCTCCTGCTGTAAACGGCAGCAGTGACAGTGAGTGTCTCATTTACTTGGTTCTTTGGGTGCTGGGCATTGGTGGCATTTACTCTGAACAAGCGTGTGTGTAACCTCTCCAGGGCGGCGGTGGGAGCACATTTAACAAGTCCATTTTGCAGCTCCCCACTTCCTCGTGCTCATTCCCACAGCTGAACTGCTGGGGAAGGAGCTTGTAAACTGTCCTTCCCGACCACCCCTTTACATCGGCCCGCCTCCCATCTCCACGGAGGCAGAGCACCGAGTGGTGGGGAGCAAGACACTTGGGTTCACGGTTCTGGCTGTGTGACCTCAGTCTGCCTGTCTGTTAGATGGAATAACGATGGTACCTGTCCCCTGGGAACGTTGTTAGGCCACGTGCAGTTAACTTGGGTAAAGCAGGAGGCACGGAACCTGGCCCGCGGGAAGCTGGTTATCTGCAGGAGAACCGCACACCCTTGTTATCAGAGGTCAATCTGGTGTGTGACGGGGCGGGGGCGGGGGGCGCATCACGAGGCTGGTCATTGTGATCCTGGGGCAAGTGAGGGACTTCCTTTCTCTGCAGTGAAACTGAAAGAGGACTTGATTGAGTTGTCAGCTGATAGAACATTAACAATGATTTCTGAGAATAAATTACTGTAATTCTTAGCATATAATTCTGAAGGAATTCAGAGAATATGCTGTGGTAAATCTCTTTCCATTTCATCTTATTTATTTGAATGAGTGGTCTCAGCACTTATAGCTATACAAATTGCAAAATGGAGATAGAATTGATAATAAACTCAGTCTTATTCTAGCAATAGGTATTATCCATTCTGTGGATACAGGAAGCAGTTAAATTTCCATTCATCTCTTCTGAGATGTATTTCTAACAAGGTTTTAATTTTTTGTGCTTATTGTTAATACAAATTTGTAATATATTTCTGTTGCATTAATTATGTACTAGTAGTAATTGTGATAATAAGTCTGTCCAGAAGAAAATTTTTTACACTTAGAGCTTTATGGTCACATGAAATTTAAAAATTAAAACATTTATACACTTTTTTTTGCCTCGTAGTATAATAATCAATAAAAGACCTTCAGACATAAAACAAACTGAGTGGAAACATCTAAGGGATGCGGATTGGGAAGTTGGAGGAGGCAAAGGGAACATTGCCAACTTCCCAGGTGTTTAAGAATCTGATTCTGTAATTTTAAGATGGATGGTGGGTGGTTGCTCTCAAATCGCTATGATATTTAGATTCCATTGGATCCATTTAAAAGAGAAACAGTAACAGTTTTATTTTGAAATGTTAATATTTACAATATGTTAGAAATTACATCCTCTACAAGTATTTAAACTTATGATGAGAAATTTTAGATGTCAACTTGAAAATGTGCAAATAGAAACATAGTTTTAAACATTTATTTTGGGGGTTTGGTTTGAAGGCCACTGCTTTCCAACATTATCCCGTTTACTTCTCAGAAATCAGGCCCTGAGGCAGGTGCCGTCAGGCAGAGGCCCGGCCAGGCTGGACCACTCGGACTCCGGGGCCTCTGTGTCTATTGAGAACCAGAAAGGCCTCTGTAGTGGGCTTGTCTGCTGGCCGCTCCCCTTCCTAACCTGGGTCTGTTAGGCCAAGGATGCTTGCTAATAAGGAAAACTTGCCATTCTCTGCTCATGTAGCGTGATAAGCCCCAGGTGAGGCCGAGGCTGGGAGGGCCAGGAGCAGGGGAAGCCCTGCTCTGTGCTAGTGCTGGGCTCAGGCGAGCGCCGGAGAGAGTGGGGCAAGGGCTGTGGGACAAGATGCCCTGACTACCTGTGGTGACGGTGGTGGTTTCAGGCACTTGTCTTGAAGAAGATGCTCACAGGTACCTGTCATGACAATGATGGTTTCAGGCACCTGTCTTGAAGGGGATGGTCTGCAGGTACTCTGCCTCGGTTTCCTCCTCTGTACTGCTGTAGTGAGGATGCTGGCTGCACAGGCCCTCCTGACTCCACCATTTCAGGTGGTAACAGTTGGCCTCACTCAGCCTTTGGGGTGAGAGGCCCTCCCAGCTGGCAGGTGTGGATTGGGCAGCCTGGCCTCTCCTTGCAGCAACATTCAGCAGTCTTTCCCGGGTGCCAGCTGTGTACCGGGCTGCAGCTACAGGATTCACATGGGTCAAGGTGAGATTCCTTCAGCTCTGCAGTCTGCAGTCGATAGCCAGAGGCCAGGATGGGTGGGTAGGCCCAGAGGAGGGTCCTGACTCAGCGCGGTAAGCCAGGAAGGCTTCCTGGAGGAGAGCAGGGAGAGCCTGGCTACTGGTGATGAGCCTCATCCACCTGATAGACCGGGAGGCAGGTCCAAACCCACAGCCCGGGCCAGGGCTGATTCCACTCTCCAGGCTCTTCTGCTCCTGGCCCAGAAACAGCTAGTTGCTAAGATGCCCGGTGCCCAGCATGGCCCAGCCGTCACTGCCCCTCCACCCAGTGAGCCTTTGTTGGAAGGAGGAGACATTCTTTGGCCATTTGGGTCACCTGTGGCCTAGGGGGGCAGTGAGGTGGGGCTCTGCTGAGGGCCGGGAGGAGGCCTGTATCAGCCACACAGGGCGGGCCCCAGGAGCATTTTCCACTCTGACCTGGCCTGTGGGGAAGGCTTGCCAGGGAAGCCCTTGAGGTTTCCTCATCTCTGGTCTCCACCACCCCTTTTAGAACAGCCCAGCATTTGGTGGCAGGAGACCCTGAAAGAACAAGGTACTCGCTGCCCTGTCCACCCCCATCTCCTGCCCCAGCGTGCTCTTGGGCTGTCTTTCCCCAGGTGTTTCCTAAGCATTCGGGAGAAGGAGATGACTCTTAGCCTGTGAGGGGTTGGTGTTTTATTTTAAAATGCAAATGAGCAAGCCATAAGTGTGAGAAGTTCTGTTGCTGATTATAGATTCGCTGTCCTTCTTCCAAATTCCTTGAGAATTCAGACTGAAACGCAGCTTGGAGCAGTGGCTGTTTCTCCGTGGTGAGGAGCAGGTTCCCCACTGGCCCCAGCGCGCAGGCGGGCATGGCTGTGCTCGGGGTCTCTCAGGAGTGGCTGCTTGCTTGAGAAGTTGGAGTTCTTTGTCTCTGCGTTTACCCCCTTTCTGCACAAACTACTCAGGGAAGGGAGTTGGGTGGTGGATGTTCAAGCAGGAAAGGAAACGCCAGCAAAGAGAGACACTGGGAGTGGCCGTGGGCCCAGGGCTGATGACTGGGTGCTGGGCACCTGGAGTTGGAGATTCGGTGGTGGCTGCCCCAGCTCATGGGCATGCCCAGAAGGCTGGGAGGGCTTGTCTGTGCTGTGGGCCTTCAAGGACTTGGGGGCCAGCACTTAAAGGGGGGAGTGGTCAGAGGGTGGAGAAAGCCTCATAGGAAAATTGATGCCTCTTAGTAGGGAGTAAACTGGGTGCAGGTGTGGGTGGGGAGGTGTTGGAATGTCTTTCAGCAGTGGTTCTCAACCTTGGCTGCACATTAGAATCACCTGGGAATCTTTTTAAAATCCTGATTTCTGGGCCTCATTCCGGAGGATTTTAAATCAGGATTTTAAAGAGATTCCCAGGTGATTCTAATGTGCAGCCAAGGTTGAGAACCACTGTCTTTCAGGCAGGGAGTGCCACGTGAACAAGGACCCAGAGGTTGGGCAAGGGCTCTGTTGACCCCGAGTGGTTTGGAGGCTCTGGTTTGGGGCCTTGGCCATGAGGGAGTTGGCCAGTACCAGGCCAGAGGGGGTGGCAGGGCTGGACCACACGAATGTCCGGTGAGCTGTTCATGGGGCCCGGAGTCAGGGGGCATTGAGGGGCTTCTGTGGGATAGAGTGCCGGCTCCAGTTAGGGGCCATGGGGTGGGCACAGAGGAGGTGACTGGACAGGGCTGAACTGGAGGCTGGGACACAGCTGAGTGGGGGTGATGGGGTTTTGCAAGAATTAAGGAAGTAGAGAAGGGCCGAGGAGACAGATGGCAGGATGTGGTGCCTACGTGGATGTGGGGGGTGAGGGAGGCTGGAGTTGGGGAGCAGGAGGAGGAGTGGAGGGGAGAGAAAGCTGGTTCTGGTAGGTGTGTTGAATGCAGGCAGGTAACTTTGGTAGCTGCCTTCATCCTACCTAGAAGGAGGGATTTAGAGCCAAATTCTCTGCTAAGCTTTAAAAAATCAATTTGTTATTTAGGTGACATTTTCACATGGTTCAAAAGTTGTTTTTATAAGATATGCAGTTAAAGGTCTCAAATGATTAATTCCCAGCTGGGTTCCCTCTGCCACCCATACTCTCTCCAGGGTGCCCTCACTGGATTTTATATTTCCAGGGATAGAAGTCCAGGTGGAGCTGGCACCTGTAAACATTTCTTCCTTCCGCCTGCTCCCTCCAAATGCTTGGGAGCCAGGTGTAAGGGGCTTTGGGAATATTAGTTGCTTTGGTGTTTATTGTGGGCCTGACATCCTTGCCACTGAATGAGCCCATGGTAGCCATTCGGCCACTTCATGGGCAGGGGCTCCCCGAAGGCCACCCTGACCCCTGCCAGCAGACCCAGCACCTCCAGAGAGGGTGACTACAGGATGGGGAAGTGGGCTCTGTACAGAACTTTCCCACATGGTCATTTGGAGCCATTATTTTTTATTTTTAAATATATATATATATATAGTGGGAAACTGATGTAGGGTTAAGCCTCAGACTGACCTGCTGGCAAAGTCACAAACAAGTCCTAGCTTAAAGGGCACAGTCCTCTTAGCATAATTAGGCTTGACCTTATAACACTCCCTAGATCTTATCTGGGAAGCTAATGGGCTGAGGAAGTGCAAGAACAGTGTAAACAAGTGAAACTCACAAGAACTGTGTAACTATGGTAACCACTACCTTGTTTACCTCTAAGTATAAAAAGCTTGGTGAGGCCTGAGCACTGTGGAAGTCCTTCCACTTGAGTTGGACTTGCTTGCCTGGTCCCCCAATATTCCCAAATTATCTCCTGTCTTTTCTTTTTCATTTGTGTGTGGCTCCTCTTCCAGACCCAAACCCTGAACCACACAGGACGTGGAGGGAAACACGACAGTATATATATATATATATATTTAATCCTCAGCCAAGGATATTTTTCCATTGATTTTTATTTATTTTTTATTTATAATGTTTTTTCTTTATTGATTAAGTTATTACATATGTGTCCTTATTGTCCCATTGGCCCCCCCCAACTCATGCCTCCATTGATTTTTAGAGAGAGTAGAAGGGGAGGGAGAGACAGAAACATCGATGTGAGAGAGACACATCGATTGGTTGCTTCTTGCACACACCCTGACCAGGGCTGGGGAACCTACAACTGAGGTACATGCCCTTGACCGGAATCAAACCCGGGACCTTCATCAGCAGGCCGGCAGACACTCAATCCACTGAGCCAAACCAGCTAGGGCTGATTTTTTTAAACATTGCTGTGAGAGAGAAACATAGATTGGTTGCCTCCCAAATATATCCGGAATCTGCAGCCTGGGTATTTGCCCTGACTGGAAATTGAACCAGTGACTTTACAGTGCACAGAACAACACTCAACCAGCTGAGCCACACCAGCGAGGGCTGGGACCATTATTGAAATATAGGTGGTTCTTGGCTGTCTACTGAGCTTCCCTGTGGAGCCCCGAGGTCTGGGCTTGCTGGAGTTTCAGGTAGTCTGGTTTCTGACTGTGTGTGATCTCACTTTCCACACCTTTAAAGTGATGACACCACAGGACCTAAGGCACCTAATGGGAGCTTAAGGAATGAGTTTATTTTTCCTCATCCTTTGTTATAAACAGTGGGGCTTATGGGGCGCGGGGAAGCTGTGGATGAGTCTGTGCTGCTTAGAAAAGTTATTGTCAGTGTAAGGAGTGAGGTTTTCCCCCACATCCCCATGCTACTACTTGGTTTCTATTGTGATTTTTAGCTTAATTCTTTTTTTGAAGATAGATTTTATTTTATTGTTTAAAATTTGAAATGCATATTTTTTAAATGAAACATTGAAAATTGTTTTCATTCTCAGTCATTTACTTAGGATATATATTTAACAAGTAGAGGTAGAGAAATTTATGTGTAAGCATGGCCATCATAGTATTTATATATATATATAATAATAATACAGGGGGCTGAGGAGTTTTATAAATTAGTGTCTGCTCATTCAGATGCTTACAGTAGCCATCAAAGGAGATCTTTGGCCCTGACCGGTTTGGCTCAGTGGATAGAGCATTGGCCTGTGGACTGAGGGTCCCAGGTTCGATTCCTGTCAAGGGCATGTACCTTGGTTTCGGGCACATCCCCAGCAAGGGGTGCGCAGGAGGCAGCTGAATCGATGTTTCTCTCTCATCAATGTTTCTAACTATCCCTCTCCCTTCCTCTCTGTAAAAAAATCAATAAAATATATTAAAAAATAAAAAGAGATCTTTGGAGGACAAACATGGGAACATGCTCATGAGATGATGTTAAGTGCTGTCGACGTCTGCTGGATGGTCTCAGTTCTGTCAGTTTTATGTTTATTCTGAGCTCTGTAGGCTGGCTGTCACCCACAGACGCTGTTTCTGGTGTCGGTGCAGCTCTGCATGCGTAGAGGGCTGCAGTTCTCATTTCTGGGTGTTCTTTCCCACCTGTGACTCGCTGAGGCAACTTGAGCAAGTCCTTAAACTTAAAACAAAAAAGCGCTCCTGCCAGGGCAGCTGGGTGCCCGAGCTCCCGGGCATGTTCTGATTCCACACAGTTCCACACGAGTCTGACCCCAGCCACCTGATGTCAGCGGCCTCATTGGAGTGTAGCCAGTAAGCCAAGAGATGGAAGGAGGAACGTGGGTAAATAGGATGGGATGGAAAGGGCCAGAGCGAATTGAAGGAGCCAGAAGCGAAGATTCTGCTTTGAAATGAGCTGCCTCTTTTGAGGTTGTGCTGGGTGAAGTCCAGGGTGGTCTGCCCATGTCGGCATTGCCATTGTCCTCACCGGGTGCTGGTTAGAGTGCCAGCCCAGAGCCGCTGGATCCGGACCCCCAATTAAGCCCGTGCACAGTAGAGCAGCAGGAGGTTCCGGTGCAAACAGTGGGTGCTCATTGTTGGGGGCTACTTCCTGGAGCCCGCTCAGGTCCAGTGGCTGAGACTCTGAGTGCGTTGGTGAATTGATGGGAAGGACCTGGGCCATATTCCGGGCCCAGCTGGGCACACAGCTGGCACTGTGGAAAGCAGTATTGGGACAGGCGTTGCCTTCAGCTCAATGTCGCAGACCATGAAGCCTCCTTGAATCTTTGGGTTGGCTAAGAAGTTGGCATCTCCCTCTCCAGCCCCTTTCCCATTCTCATGTTTCATGTGCTGTTAGAGCCGCTCAAATGCCACCTTGCCTGGCACCTTCCCTGCTCCCCCAGCCGGCCCCCAAGCTCAGGCTGCCTGTTGGCGTGTCCTGGGCCAGGACTACCTGTGTCTGAGGAGTGCAGGACCTGGCCCTGCTGCGTGCTCTCTGCTGGGTGAGCGAACTGAGCCCAGAGCTGTTTCACGCAGGACAGCGCAGGCCCTGAGGCTCTGTGTTTGTAAAAAAACAGCTCTGGGCTATCCTTTCCTCAGCTAGTATGTACTCGTTGTTGAAATCTTGGGAAATAAAGACAGGCCTGAAAATGAAAACTCAGAGGTAATCATTAAAACAATTATTTTGATATATTTTTTTCATATTTTTATCAAAAACAGGCTATTTGTTACATTTTGTGTGAATCCAAGTTGGGCTATTTCTGTGTCCCTAGTTTTGCGACCTGCATTTAGGGGGTGGGTGGTCATTTGCTCATGCGATTTAATCACCATTGATGTGACTATCCCAGCAGCAGGTCACTTCCCACCATCCCTGTGTCTCAGCGTCTCTGCTCTGGCACCTCAAGCTTTGGGAAGTCCTGGTTTGCTGTCAGGAACAGGGCGCACTGGGTGTCTCTGGACCTCAGTGTGTGTGCACATCTCAGGCTCTCTCTTTGGATTGACTTCTAGAAGTGACGACACTGGGTCTCAGGCATCACATCTCTCGGTGTGGCGGTGCCCATGGCCTTAGGCCCTCTCTCATTCCCGCCTGCGGTGCGTACACGGGGGTGTCCCAGGCCAGTGACTCGGAGGTTGCTTATTGCAGCGTCCCCAGGCCTGGCCCTGTGCTAGATGCAGGGGGCTAGGGGGCCCAGGGCTCCCAAGCGGTATTGGCAGCCGCTGACACCTCTGTGAGGATGCTGGTATGGCCGTCACTCCGCCAACTGGCTTGCGATTATAAATGGCTAATGTTGATTGAGCATTTGCTTTGTGCCCAACAAGATCATAGGATTTACATGTATTAATTCATTTATTCCTTACAGCTACCCTGAGGGGTGTAATGTTGTTGTCCTCGTTATAAACGAGGACATGGAAACAAAGAAAGGTTAAGTGGTTTGCCAAGGTTGCGGGTACCGAGTGGAGGAGCTGAGATCTAAACCGAGGCAGCTTGGTTCCAGGAGGCTTATTTATTGTTATTAGTTTTACTTTCTATTACGGAAACAGTCACACGACACACCAAATTAGAGAACGTGGTTTGCTGAGTCCCTTCGTGCCCGTCCCTGAGCGTGATGCCCGTCAGCACATGGTCAGTGTGGTTTCCTGGAGACCCTGTTCCCCGGGCGGTTTCCAGGCAGGTCTCCGTGCTGTCTGTTCCTCTGTAAAGGTTGCAGATGTGCCTCTGCAAAGTAAGGGCTAGTCCTCGTTCTTAACTTCTGGACGGGCCTTTGGGGTGGGTTGGGTCTATCAGGTGATGGGACCGCCTCCTGGGTCTGCCCCTGCACTGTGGGAGGTGGGTGAAGGACAGCACTGGGGGCGGGGGAAGGTGGAAGGGGGGGGGGGTGGGCAGGTCTTTGAGGCCCTTGCTAGCATCCTGTCTGCCAAGACGTGCATGAATTGATTGGGTCCTGGGGAATTGTTCATATTGGGACACCTTCGGAGTGGCCGGCATAAGGGTGTTGGAAGGTGATCAAAGGAATGCAGACTCAGCCTCACTGAGTTTGGAGACTTCTCTAAGCACTTCCGTGTGGTCACTAATTTAATCGTCACCACAATGCAGGGAGGTACTGTTATTAGCACTATTACTAGCTCTATTTAATAGACTTTGATTATCCCCACTTTACAGATGAGGAAACTGAGTCAGAGAGAACTCAGCTTCGTCCCTCTGCTAGCAGCAGGAGGCGGAGCTGGTGTGAGCATGCTGGCCCCGAGGTCCATGTCTTGACCTCCACACCCACTGCTGATTTTATGTCTTTTCTGAAACCAGTGCTTCCTGGCAGTTCCTGTGCATGGGGTGTCTGGATGTGTCTCCTGCACTGGGCCCCACTGCTGCCAGAGTGCCCTTTCTCAAACAAGCCCCATCTGGTCCCAGCTTGGCTACAGCCGAGGCTGCAGGGTAAGTCCCATTCCTTGGAGGGATCCATGAGGCCCTTGACAGTTCGTTCTTGCTCTGGAGAACGCCCCCTCACCCCCACCCTGAGCCACACCCTCAGGTGCATTGCACCACACAGCCTCTCCTGCAGCCATCACACCCCTCTTTCTGTCCCATCTGGACACGCATCGACCTGTCTGACCAAGCTCATGGCCACTCAAAGCCTGGACACCTGTCCCAGAGAGCCCCTCCCTTTACTGGGCCTCCAGCCTCATAGGCACCGAAGCTGCCAGTTCATGGTTATTTTTATGCTGTGGGGGCTTCCTTCCCTCCCCCAAGCTCCTTAGGGCCATGGTCATGGCTCACGTCTTGTTCTTCTGGGGGCTGTGCCCACCTCCTGTACATGCTGGCTTATAGATGTATCTTATCAAGAAATCTAGCTGTAACCGGTTTTGCTCAGTGGATAGAGCGTCGGCCTGTGGACTGAAGGGTCCCAGGTTCGATTCTGGTCAAGGGCATGTACCTTGGTTGCGGGCACATCCCCAATAGGGAGTGTGCAGGAGGCAGCTGATCGATGTTTCTCTCTCATTGATGTTTCTAACTCTCTATCCCTCTCCCTTCCTCTCTGTAAAAAAATCAATAAAATATATTTTAAAAAAAGAAATCTTTGGAAACCAGTGGAAAATAAGGAAATATTACAGAAATACATGAATTAGAAAAGTTCTCAACATCTCATTCTTCAGCAGTAACTGCTAACCTCTTTTTTTTTCTTTCTTGTGCCTATATAGCCCCCACCCAGTTCTCTGACACTTATTTAAAAACCTTTTACTACTTTCGAAATGGAGATGGGAACATTTAATGTGACAGTTCTGACTGGTGGCGCCTTTGAACGTAGAAAACAGAATAGAAACATTTGAATATCGTGGAAGGTTCTTAACCTGCTCTTTTATTTATATATATATAAATATATATATATATATATATATATGTGTGTGTGTGTATATATATATATATATATATATATATATATATATATGGTGTTTATTTTTTTTAACAGAGAAGAAGGGAGAGGGATAGAAAGTTAGAAACATCGATTCAGCTACCAAGGTAACCAAGGTACATGCCCTTGACCGGAATCGAACCTGGGACTCTTCAGTCCGCAGGCCGACGCTCTATCCACTGAGCCAAACCGGTTAGGGCTTAAACTGCTCTTGATGGTGTGAAGGCTGGGGCTGGGCGGGGGTCTCGGCATTTTTTTTTTCAGCAGGTTGATTTATCGTGTAGCACTGTTTTAAAAGGTCAGAAAGTGTACATGAACTGGAGCTTTCCTTATTCTTATGGAAGTGCTAATTTATTAGGTAATAGGCCATTTTAACTATTCTCAGAAGAGATAAATTAGTTGCTTTCATTGACTTTATAGTCTAGGCATGTTCCTGGCTTTTGGTGTTCTGTATGCTTTCTCTTTTACTGTCTTTCCTCATGGGAAAGGCTAGCAAAATAGAGGTATATCAAGACGGAGTAACAGAGGAGGATGTAGCGTTACCTGATGGGCCGGCTGCTGGGAGGACGCCAGGGCACTGCTGAGCTTCCTGGTAGCCAGTGCATATGGGGAAATGAGATTGGCTCCCACAGAGAAGAACTCTAAGTCCTTAGGCGGGGGAGTGAAGACGTGGAGAGGATTGAACCTTCATTCTGAAAATGTGGAAGAACCTTGTCAGTGTCACAAGTAGGAAATCTCTGCCTTGACCCGGATGTAAAGGGAGAACAATAGAAGCAGAAGTATGGCGGCCATGGGTCCCTCATGCAGGGACATTGCACCTTGCAGGGGCCTCTCCTGGACCCCACCCGCCACCCCCTTCTGCCTGGCCAGCTCCCACTCTCCAGCACCCTGTGCACCCATCTGCAGCTGGACTGTGGAGCCACCAGGATCTGCGATCTGCTGCCAGTAGCTGAGGAAATAGCCACGGCCTGAGTAAAACGGTACATTGATTTCTGTTGGTGTCAAAGGAGCTGGATGCAGGCGGCCTAGGGAGCTCTATAAAGTCATATAGAACCCGCTCCTCTGGGCTTGCACCACCCGCCCTCCACACTGGCTTCTAGGCCCAAGGCCACCTCCTTGCTGAAGATGGCTGCCGAGTCTGCCACCACGCTGACATTCGAGTAGGAGGAAGGCGCAGTGCACCCCACGTCTGCTCTCGTTAGGTGGCCTCCTTAGAAGTCCCACGTGACACTGCTGTCTACATTGGGACCAAGCATCCTAACATCTCGGGGCCAGCAAGCTGGACACACTGTCACCTCATGTGAACTTGGGGTTCTGTTACTGAAGAAGAGGATGAGGCAGGTGTTGGGCTGCAGCCAGCCATGTCCAACACACTTGGGCTCTGGACTTAGAATTGGACAGGTTACACGAGTCCAAATGGGGTGTGTGTAGTGAATGACTGTGTGGTTAGGTGAGCCAGAATGAAAGGTTCTCTCTTGTTTGATTGGTTGTCAAGAAGCCAGAACTGTCTGCAGCACAAATTCATCCGTCTGTTTGCTTAGAGCATGACTGACAGGGCTGCTTGTCCTGCTGTGGTGCAGTGAGGTCCCAGCTTGGGTGTCCTTGGGTGTCTGCTGAGCTTGGCACCCTGAGGCCCTCTCCTGGGTGCAGGGATGACTGGCCGCAGTGCCTGCTGGGATTGGAGCAGTGTGCCCTGGCTGGGTGCCTTTGAGGCCACAGGCTGAGTTTCTTCCTCCCTCTCTCTGTCTCTTTTGGGACCAGCCAGGATCAGGTGAAGGCCTCATCTCTGAGGAGTGCTGACCCTCGACCCTGGCCACAGAAGGCTCCTGGCTCCCCTCCCACCCTGCGAGCTAGCTCACCATTGGCTGAGATTTCATGGTTCCAGAAGCTTGCGGAACCCTCGGCTCCATCTTTCTCCCCATTCAGCCACCCTCACCTTGAGAACCCCCCTGGGAACCACGTGGCCCCATCTTCCTCCCGAATCCTGTGCAAGTGGCAGCAGGGGCAGCCCTTTCGGGGACCCACGGGCTCCCCTTCCATGCTGGCTTGTTTTCCGGCACGACCGTCAGTCTGAGCATTTCTTTTGAACTTTCTGTAATGGCCTCAGAGCATACCCTATAAGGAGATCCCGGCTCGCAGTGTGTCCGGGAACTTGGCGGTGGGGCAGGGCTGTCATCACTTCCACAGAAGCCACTTGGGAGGCGCTCAGCGGTCCGATGGGAATGGGGGGGTTTGGTCAGGTGTCCTGGGGGAACATTTAAGCTCCTGGGTTCTCAAGATTACTGTGTGGGCAGCCACCACCTAGTAAGATTGTGTCAGGCTCTTAAATGCCACGTGACTGTTCCGAAGGCTTTGGTGTCTTGGGGCTGGGCTGTGAACCAGCCCAGGTAACTCCTGTTTGTGCCTAGCCTGCTCCCTCACTTGTCTGGTGAGAGCACTGAGGCTCAGACAAGCAGGTGTCTTTGCCCTGTGCCACCCAGGGAGCGAAGCTGCAGAGCTGGGGTTGGATTCCTGGGTGTGCAGTGGCAAAGCCAGTGCCTTCTCTGCTCAGGAGGCTGCCTCCCTGGACTGGGTCTGGTGAGCTGGCCCCTTTGTAGCTCTGCAACCCTGGGCAAGTGGCAAAACCTCTCTGGGGCTCATCTACCAGAAAGGGATGGGATTGATGAGTGAGATGAGAGAAGGCCTCCCTGGGGGCAGGTTGGGGGGGGGGGGGTAAGGCCCTCTCAACAGCTCACTGGTTTTCTTGCTCCTGAGATCACTTGTCTAATTTGGCAGAAATTTGGCCTCTGAGCCTCTCCCATCCTTGATGGGTGGGGCCACTGGGTCCCTGGGCAGGAGGGGTGGGTTTCCTGGCCTGGAGCAGTCCTGGGCTCACACGCTTCTTCCTGCCTGGGCAATATTCTTGCTGCAGGCCCTGCCAAGTGGATCTGTTATTTGCAGTGTTTTGACAGGATCATCAGAAGCCTGGAGGGGAAAGGATGCCTTTGGGAGTGAGCTAATGGCCTAGGCTGGGGGCAGGGGAGCCTGACACAGAAAACAGGGGCATACCTGGTGGGGGGAGGGGCACAGCTATCGAACTTTATACCGGGAGGCCTGGCCCTCCCTTCAGCCCACGGCTCGATAAGGTTGTGTGCTGACTGAACATTCCCAGGTGACTGTTTCAGGCTCTCACTTCATTAGAAACGTGGGTGACCCAGGCCAGCTCTGGCCTCTGCCTCCTGGCTTTGCTATCTGAGGGCTCCGTGCCCTCATTTGTCCGATGGGGACAATGACCCCTGACGGGGGAGAAGAGGAAAATCCCTGGGGTGTGATACGGCCAGCCAGGCCTCGGCCTTGACCTCGAGCCCGTCTGTTCCCAGCACCCCCCAGGAACCCTCCAGCTGGGCCTTTATGGACCCGTTTGTGCGCTGCCACAAATAGGAGGGAGCTGCCAAGGGGCCAGGCTGCGGCGAAAGCTTACCTTGCGCCTGGGAGATCTCTGACCCTCCTGAGGGGTTTGGAAATGTCGCTGCAGAAGGTCCAGGAGAGGCTCCGAGGGAGCTGGTGGGAGCCTCGTGTGTGTACCCGCAGCCCGGGGTACTCAGCAGCACCCTGCACCAGGTCCTTGGAGTCTTCTCTGTGTGAAGAAATAGAACACGTATTTATAGATTTTAAACAAAATTATTCCTCTTTTGTAATCTGCTCCCCACAAACACACTTAGCCTATCGGTAGCATTTCCCCTCTTGTTGAACGTTCTACTGAGCCTCGCTTTCTTAATGGCTGCGTAGTATTCCCTCTGCAGCTGAAGTTGGCAGGTTCTCTTGGAGGATGCTGGCAACGGTCTGTTTGTCACTGTTGTAAATAGTGTTGTGGTGAATGTCTGGCTCCGCTGTCATTGGGGCCAGCCAGCGGTGATCTCTTTGAGCTGTGTAAATAATAAAGCATACATGTTGTTTTTGCAGTTTGTAAAAGTAATATGTGCTTCTTGGGGAACACCCCCCAAGCATTATAGGGAATTGTGGGAAGGGACCACTGCTTTGAAGTTTGACCTGCACTTTGAATGCCTCCAGGCACGTAAGTGGCATCTGTTTCTCCTCCTTGTGTCCCTTCTTCCCTTCCCTCCTTTCTTTCTGATTCAGGCCCCAGACCCCCTCTCTCTGCTCCTTGCGGCTGGGCACTGGGGCCTGGCTGCAGCCCGGCCCGTGGGCGTTTTGCTCGCCTGTGTTCCTGACACAGGGTCTGGGACCAGGAGCCTGGACTGGTTGGCCCCAGGTGCTCCCCGAGTCCCACTTCCTCCTAGCACTGCCAGACTGCAGGCTGCTTTCTGGGCTGGGCTGGGCTGGGCTGTCTGCACAGGGTCCTTCAGGGGGCCCCTCTGTGGTGCTTTGCTCCTCTTTGAGTCTGTGAACCAGGGGGATGTTCAGACGGCGTGAGAAACCTGGGGGGCTGGGGAACTGCCACCTCCTGCTCCGTCTCCTCAGAGGCGGCAAGCATCACGTAGTCCCCGAACAACCAGCCTGACCCATGTGACATTGTTGGTGGCCCGCTTACCAGCGAGCTATCGGCCCTGTGGGCTACAGCCTCCGCACCTGGAAAAAGGTTGTCATGGCACCTACCCTCTAAGGTCAGGAAGACCAGGGAGATAGAGACTTTAATGTGGGGACTGCTCTCAGAGGTGTGGGCAGCGTGAAGGGCCCAGATGGGGCTGGAGTGGCACCGAGAGCCTCGCTGTGGGAGCTGTTAGCTGCTCCTCGGGCCAGTGGGGCAGGGGCCTGTGGGGCCAGGCGTGTTGTTGAAGCTGGGGGAGGGGAACACACACACCAGCCCCTCTCTCCTGTTGCCCTCTGATCTCATCCTGGTGGCCCCTGTAGGCCGAATGGAGCTGGAAGCCTGGGATCCTGAGTGCTTCAGTCCTCAGAGGTCGGCCTGCTGACACAGCAGGGAGCGACCAGCACCCCTCTCCGCTCTGCTTTGTGACCTCAGGGCAGAGCAGCATTGTGTCTTGTGCCCCCCGAGGTGCCATTCTTGAGCAGTCAGGAGCGGGACCCAGGGTTCGCTGTCTGTACCCAGACTCCAGCATGGCACCCAGCCCTGACTTTCCTGCCCAGTCCTTCCAGATGCCCCTGCAGCCGTCATCCCACGGGTGCATTTTCTGGTTGTGATCGATTCTTGGAGGGAGCTGATATACTCGCAGGACTGGGCCCAACGGGCTGGTCCCTTCATTCTTTCCATTACCGGACTTGCACCCAGGCCCCCGGCAGCAGGCCCTCTCCTGTCCTCTGGGACACTGAGAGGACTAAGCCTCCAACCACCTTGGTACCTGTGTCTTAGAGAGACAGACAGCCCAAGGGCCGCATCAGAAGAGCAGAGGTGAGAGGGGGCTGTCCACTTGGAAGCAGGGGAGGCTACTGCCAACACCATGTGCCCAGCTGGTGAATCTCTGCCACCTGTTTGTAGTCACTCACGAGACCATGTATTGCTCAAGTGGAAACTTGGGTCATAGAGCCTGCAAGCTGGAGAGAATGGCCGGCGGGCACCTGTCGGTGTCCCGAGTTGTGGGACACTTGTGGGAGGAGAGGGCATAAGTCAAGGCTGCTGGCGCCGGAGGCCCCAGGTCTGGGCAGCAGGGCCCCCTTCCCCCGCATCTGGGCCCGGCTCCAGTTCCTTCTCTGAAACAGGCTGGTGGCCTGATGGAATCTCTGGGGTTCCGTCTCACGCTCCCCTCCTGCGAATCTCTGACTCTCCAGAAAGCAGAGGTGGAACGCCTCCCGGTGTCCTCTCCACCGTTGTCTCCTTACTTCTTCGCCTTTTGTCTTGGAAACAGCCTGGTGAAGTCGCCACGCTCGCACTGATGAGCCGGGGATCTGAGCCCTCCTGTCCCCTTGGGTGGTGAGTGAGTGTGTGTGTGCATGAGAATTGGTCGATCTGTTTGAAGGAAGCCCCTTTTGATGCTTTTTAAGTAGGACAGATTTCTAGAGAAGCCAGGCAGCGCCCCACCTCATACTTCACTTGGGTGTAATTTGTGTGTGTATAGCAAATGCACAGGTGGCTGCTTGTGTGTGCACAGTGGTGCCCAGTGTTTTTGGAATCGGATCAACCTGGGTTTGCATCCTGTCTCTGACCTTGACCAGCTGTGTGACCTTGGGCAAGTCCCTGTGCTTCAGTCTAACAACAAGGCTCATTGTCATAACAGTGTTCACCATACTTGCCTCACAGTCTCCCAGGCAGCATTTAGGGGACCAGGTGGGAGAACACAGGTTCAGGTGCCTTGTAAACTGTGACGCGCCCTGTGAGGTGAGCAGACGTGCGGGTCTGCTCTCCCCAGCAGCACCCAGCTTCGAGGCTCGGGAAGCATTCCTGGCAGCCCATTTTGTAGCCTTCCAGCATCATGCTGAAAAAATGCTCGCATGCGGTTTATTTAACTTTAAGTGGGGCAAATTCTGAAATGGGTTTGTTTATTGTCCAAGTTGAAATTTTAATTTCTCATAAATTCCCCACAAATTGCTATAGTACATTTGTATTTATTGAATCTGTCAGGGTTGTTTATGGCACTGGGACCCGGGCTCCAGTGTTTGTGGGCTGTTGCCACAGTGATGCAGGGGTCTAAGGCTCTGGAAGAGAGGCCCTACTCCGAGGTGCTATGGAAGGTTCTGGAACAGGCTGGTGGTGTGAAGGAGAGCTGAGTCTGGCCTTGGCGAACTGTTGAAGACTGGATTCCATTCTAGCTTTACTACATCTGGTCGGTCCCCCTTTCCTCCATTCTACTCTTTTTAAATTTTTTGTTAATCCTCACCTGAGGATATTTTTTCCATTGATTTTTAGAGAGTGGAAGAGAGTGAGAGGGAGAAAGAAACATTGATTGGTTGCCTCCTGGATGTGTCCTGACCAACACCAGGGATTGAACCTGGAACCCAGATATGTGCCCTTGACTGGGAATCGAACCCATGACCCTTCAGTGCAGGGGCTGGCGCTCTAACCACTGAGCACTCTGCTCTTTAATGCTCCCACAATCCCTTGCTGCTCCTAGTGTAGTCTGGGAACAAGCAACGACTGCACCTGGGGGCACCTGTGGGAAATGCACACACTCCCCCAGACCTGCTGGGTCAGAGTCTGCAGTTCAAAACGAAGGCGGGTGCCTTCTCGCCTGTGCCTGCCACACGCCCTCAGATGACGTGGAATACCCATGAGCTCCGGCACCCTCAGGACAGAGCCCAGAGGCCTTGGTGTGGTGATTCTTTGTCCCCTCCACCACCCTGTCCTGGGATCTTTATCACTCAGTCTCCCTTATTCCCCTCTGCCTTGCCAGCAGTGGGCATCACCCCACAACCCTATCTAATATAGCCTGTCCGTCCCCCGCCCCCGTCTTGCACATGCCAGACTCAGCTTGCACTGCCCACCCAAGCCTTCTCTCTCTGGGGAAATATAGTCATCTCAGAAGAGGCAGCTCCCGAGACACCTCCTCCTCGAAGCCCTCTTTGCTTTCCCTGACTGGGTCAGGTCCACTTCATCAGAGTTCCCTTGTGGCCCAAAGGCCTCACCTACCTCAGCCCCGCGGGGCTGCTTGCCCCACTGCACTAGCTCTCTCCACTGACTCTGAGCTCACTGGGTCTCTGACTGTCCCGCCTTCTCTTGGGGCCTTGGCCTGCCACCAGCACTCCGAATGCCACTCCAGCCAGCCAGTCTTCACAGGGCCAAGACTAGAGGCTGGACTTTCCCAGGAGCCTGGACTCTCCATCCCGCGGAAGGGACATTGTTTGGTAGGCATGGCAGGAATTGCCAGGAACTCAGTCTCCAGTTGAGGCCTGATTGGCAGCTGGGCTAGGGACTGGACGAGGGCGTGGCCTCCGGCTTTGGGAAGGCACCTGCGGAGGAAGGGACAGGAGGGGACAGCCGAGAGGTGTCCTGAGCTCCTGTGTGCAGGTGAGAATGCAGACGCTCACTTGGCCTGCAGGTGTTCATTGAGTATCTGCTGTGGGAATTCTACCCTCAGAGCGTCCACATCTATAAGGGCGAGAGATAGCAAACAGGTGAATATATGAAGTGAAGTAGGTGGTGGAGGGGACAGGGAGGAAAATACAGCAGGTGATTGATGGGGCTGGGGTTTTGGAACATCTCATGGTTAAGACTGAGCATGCTGCCCTTTAACCCCAGTTCTCCCCCCAAGAGAAAGGAGTGCTCATGTCCACGAAAGACAGGCATGATGTCAAAGCAGCAGTATTCACAGTAGCTTCAAAGCGGAAACAGCCCAGATGTCCATCAGCGCTAGACGGACACATACGTTGTGTTGCAGTCACATGATGGGATCCTGTACAACACTGAGAACGAACAGACCCAGAAGAGCACTCAATGTCCCTCCCGTGAACATGAAGTTCCTGAACAGGCAGGACTGCTCGGGACCGAAGGCAGGCGCTGGGGACCTCTGGGGAGGTGCTGGGTGGGGATGTGACGCGCCTGCTGGGGTCCTGCAGCCTTCTCTTCTCAGTCTTGCTCTTGGGTGTCAGTTTGTGATGTTCATCAAGTTGCTCACTTAGGATGCGTGCTTTTTCTCTTGTTATATGTTACACTCCAATAAAAGGCTTATAAAATAAAAGGGAAAGAAAGCCGAGGGAGGCGGAGGGTGTGCTGTGTCCCGTAACATGTACCCTCGGTTCTCTCTAGAACATTGGTGCTCAAGCAGCAGTGCCCATGCGGACAGGAAGTCCCCGCTGGGGTGAGGCTCCCCTTGTCATGGGTGGTCCAGGCTCCACCAGGGAGTCCTCCTTGCTCCTCACGGGATCCTGGTGGGAGAAGCAGGCTGCTCTCGATGCCGGCATCTGTAATAAGAGACCTTCAGTGGAAGCTAAGTCTGCCGTGTTTGGCCTTCTAGAAAGGCATTAATAAAATCAGTGTAAATACAGCTAATGTTTGGGAGCGGTTTAAAAGCACTTGAAAAGATCCCTCAGATAAACCCCAAGACAGTGCTATGAGCTGTCGGGATGATAAATTATTCTGCCTTTTAGATGTGGAAACTTTAGGGGCACAGAGCTCTTAATTGGCAGGGCTGGGATTTGAACCCAGGGTGCGTTCTGCTCTCTCAACCCTCCACCCCCATGGCAACCCCCAGGCAGAGATTATGGCTCCTCCCAGGCAAGCTCTGGCCCGTGCTCTAGGAGTGGAATGTGCTGCATTTTCTCATAACAGACTTGCTCTTGAAATGGGTGGTAGTTCCTGACATCCTATTCAGTTTTCAGATTGAAAGACATCCCCATCTGTGCTTCCCCGGTCCCCATGCTGAGGCACAGGGTGCTTTCCAAGCTCATTGGCTGGGCTCTGGCCAGAGGGGCTCCATGAGGAACCCAGGCAGTACTGGGGGGGTGTCTTTTTCGTTTTCTTGTTGACGGGTTGCTGACCCCCACACACAGCAGACTCCCCTCAACTATAGCAACAATGTGTATCTGTTTTTTGTTTTGGGGATCTTGTTAGATTCCATTTCAAGCAAGACATCAGAGGTCAGAGAATGTTTGAAAAACACTGGTGTGGGGGCAGAGCCTGGGCTGCTCCCCTGGGCCTGGGTCATTGAGGTACGGTGTGTGCAGAGTCCTGGTGAGCTCTGGGGAGCAGGGCGGCCCTGGGGAGCGAGTCCCGCTGTCCTTGGCTTGGCTGATTCATTGCCTGTTCATCAGGCATTGGTTGTGTGCTGGGCTGCCGCGAGCAGAACAGATTCAGGTCTTGGTGGGGAGACATTATCTGGCTTCGGTTAACTTTGAATCTCTTTCAGCACTTTCTGGGCACTGTTGTTAAAGAGCCTAAGAGCATGTTAATCTGCACAGGTGCCTCTGCAGGTCTCATTTCTGCTGACTGGTCAGCATCACTCACTTCCTCCCAAGTCCTGGAGGGCGTGCCACCTACTGGACACTGCCCGTCATGGCAGGCTCTGCAGCAGGTCCCCGTGGCTCCCTGGGTCTCTAACTGTCCCCATCTGACCCCATCTTTCAAGGATTACGCTTGCTGAACCTCTTGCCTCCAGGACATTATTTAGCACCTTTCTGAGTGGGTGAATGAACGGGGGAATGTGACTCATGTGAAGAGGGGCCCAGGAGCCTGGTAGGACCTCAAAGTGTAGGTGATGTGCTTTCAAAGGCCAGTTCCAGGGACCCCCACTTGCAACCCCTGACCTCTGCTGTCAGCCTTTGTTTCTTTCTCTTGCGCGTGATTGGGCTGAGGTTGCTCCTTGGGGCTCTCGGAAAACCACGTGGAATGCATGGAGCTCAAAAGCAAAGGGCAGCCCTGCCCAGGACAGGGGCGCCCCGAGTGGGAGGGGAAGTACCTGCCTCCTCCCGTCTCTGCACGAGGTAGTTGAGATAAGAGGGGCCGCATCCTGCATATTCGAGACTCTTGGAAGACAAGACTTTACAAATGGAAACTCAGTTCTGGTTTTACAGACTGTCAGCCCCGATGTGAGAATGAGCGTGACTACTAGGCTTTCTTTTGCCGGCCGGGCAACCCATTCCTCCTTGTGTGAACTCGTGCAGGCCCTCTGAGCATCGCTCCTGTTTAAGGCAGTGAGTGAGAAGGTCTCTCCTGCCCCTGCCCTTGGTTTGCCCAGCAAGGCGGTTCCTCACTCGGTCTTTTGCAGCTGGTGGAACAGAGCAGGGGGTGCACTTCCCAGCAGGAGGGTTGTCTGCCCCCTCCCACCCCAAGCAGGCCTCCCGTGTTTGGGAAACACCATGTTCTGTGCCTTGACTCACCAGCCTCCTTTTCAAACTGCTCTGCCCGTGATTTCTTGCATCAGAATGAAGATACTGCCCCATCTTCAGCAAACCAACCGGCTCGGCTGCCTCTGTTCCTCCAAACCCACATCTCATCTGTTTCCGGGTCCTATTGACTCTCCCTGTGGAAGAGGCCCTGACAGTTCCTACCTGCATCTTTTTGTCATCAGTCCCCTGTCCTCCCTCACTTAGTATTGCCCGTCCTCTGGCTGGCATCCCTGCCCTCCTTGTGGAGTGGTCTTTCACCAGCATTACCTGAGTCACTCCCCTGCTTGAACCTTCCCTGCTTTCCGTGTCTTTAGGGGAATGTCTGGTTTACCACGCTCATCCCAGTTTTGTCCTGCCACCCTGGCCACCAGCAACTCCCAGCTGCCCCATCTCCGTGCCTCTGCACACACCCTTTGTGACCCACCCTGGCACTCCTGCTTTCAGCCTCAGACACTGGTCGGGTGTGACTTCCTGGGGGAAGCATTCTCACCCCCCCTTCGCCCCTCCTCTCGAGGAGACCCTCCCTCCTCGGTGCTGTGCCGGGCTCCTGGCTCCCGCGATTCTCCGCCGTCTCAGTGACTGTTCTCCCTCACCGTTACCTCTGAGGTCCTGAGGGCCGTCCTCTCAGTACCTAGCAAAGGACCTGGCGCACGAGAGGCCCTTGACAAATGATTCGTCCGTATTTGTTGACTTTACTCTAAAGGTCAGCTTATAAGCCTCAGAAGTGTGTTTTATTCGGACTTTTAAGGGGCACATGGGCTCCATATCTGGGAAGGTTGCCTTCTCAGTGTACCTTCACTCCATCTTCCGGGCAGACCCCCTGTGGCTCTGGGTGGCATTGGTGACTGGCCCAGGCCCGTCATGAAAACATGGTTCCCTTTGCCAGAGACTCGCCCCCAAGGCTCCCTGTGGCCACGGCACCCATGTTGAGCAGTTCTGATCAATAGCATGTCAGGAAGCAGGTTTCCTCTGTTACTCAGGGTAGCTGTTTGCCTCGTCCTCTTTCCTGCCTTCCAGATACGCTCGGGGACGTGGTACCTGGACCTGTGGCAGCTGTATTTTGACCATGAGGTGATGGGCATAGAAGAATAAAAACTTGGCAAAAGCCTGGGTTCTTGCTGACTCCACGCTGTTGAAACACCGTAGGGACCCACCTCTCCACCCTTTCTGTCTCTGTGATTTAAGCATTTTCAGTCAGCATTTCTTACAATCAAACACATCTTTGCTGCTGTTCTGAGCCTGGCTGAACTGTTTTTATTAAAGATCAAGTTCACCTTTGGGACCTGGACTGGCCATCATTGAATCAAAACTCTGGTGGCTGAAGGCATGTGCCCGAGAGGCTTGTGCCAGTGCGTTGAGTGTTGTGGTTGGTATTGAAAGGTGACCTGCCCAAGGGGACGGCTGTTGGGGATCATGTTCATGTGGACGTATGTTTTGTTAAAATTACAAATTGTACCTTGTGTATGATAAAACCTAGGGGCTGCTCAGGTCGTAAGCAACAGGTTTTCAACATGAGAAAAAGGACGCAGGAAACATGAAGAAGTAGAACTTGTGAGCAGGTCAGTCTGAAAAAGTCCAGAGGTAGGTGTGATAGTGTCAGGCCGCCAAGCTCTCAGCTTTTTGTCTTCAGAGACTTTCCTCACTTTTTAGGCTCCTTGCCTAGGTGGTGTTGGGGCCGGCTTTGCCAAGTCACGGAGGAATGGTGGCCCACACCACCAGCCCAACGGCCCAGCAACCTCACAGGAAGCAAGTGAGACTCTGTTTGCCCCGAGGCCTGCCCAGCAGCAGTCCCAGGCTGGTGTCTGGTGGTTCTCATTGGTCTGGCCTGGCTTACAGCCCTATTACGTTAGTTTTCTAGGCCACCACAACAAAGTAAAACAACAGAAACTTATTCCCGGTTCTGGTGGCTAGAAGCTGGAAATCAAGGCAGGGCCATGCTCCCTCTGATCCTTCTGGCTCCGGGTGGCCCCACGTGTCCCTGGACTGCGGCAGCATCCCTCCATTCTCGGCCTGCATGTTCACATGGCCACACTCTTCCTCTGTGTCTGTCTTTGTATGGCGTTTCCTCTCTTATAAGAGCACCAGCCATCCTCTAATGACCTTACATCTCAGCTTGATTACAAATCAGGCCACATTCGCAGGTAGGGGGTTAGGACTTTAGCCTGTCTTACTGGGGGTCACAATTCAACCCGTAACACCTATTCCTACACCAGTCACTTAGGTCTGGATGATGTGATGTTCTGATTGGCCAGGCCTGAGTTACATGCCAGAAAGTGAGTAGGGAGTCACCCCTCTGGAATTAATTATGTGTCTTAAAAGTGCAGGCCTCGGGTTCTAACCGGTTTGGCTCAGTGGATAGAGCATCGGCCTGCGGACTCAAGTGTCCCGGGTTCAATTCCAGTCAAGGGCATGTACCTTGGTTGCGGGCACATCCCTAGTGGGAAGTGTGCAGGAGGCAGCTGATTGATGTTTCTCTCTCATCGATGTTTCTAACTCTATCCCTCTCTGTAAAAAATCAATAAAATATATATATATTTTTAAAAAGTGCAGCCTTGGATGCAAAGCTGGCAAAAACTGGTAATAATGGTTACCAGCAGCCTCACTCACTGCGAGGCCCCGACTTTTTGGTTTATGATTCTTCCCAGCTCAGCGCCCCCTTCCCCACTCATTCTTCGGTGCTGGGGAAGGGCAGTTGGTTCAGTGGGAGGTGGATGGAGAGAGAAAGGCAGCCACAGCACAGAGGCCTTTGTGATTGACCTGCTCGTGGCTCACCCTGGGCCAAGGCTGACAATGGACTTGACGCCAGGAGGTACATACCGCCCTTACCCATTTAAGCTTCAGGCGGTTCCACTGACAAGAGCTACTGATGTGGGGACGCAGCCTGGGCAGGTTATTTAGTAACCGAGCTTGGAGGATAATGAGCGATCTGTTTACGGCTTGCTCCTTGGAGAGTCTCAGCTGCTGTGGGAGGAGTAATAATTGTCATGGTGGCAGGAAGCTCGTTGGCCTTTTCAATCCTTAGAGAAATGGAAAAATACCAATTCTCTGATTCTGCCCCTTGCTTTCCAGGTGACCACTCATTTGGAGATTGTTTTGTTTGCACTGTTCCCCTCCCCACCCCACGCCAGTCCATTGTGCTGTCCCTCCCACCCTGGCCCTTCCCCGTGGGTCCTGAAGCCCAGAGCCTGGGCGCCTCTGAGCACGAATCGACCCAGTGGCTCACCATTTCCTGTGTGCTGGCCTTATCTCTGTCGCGGCCGGACATGGTTCAGGGTTTTCTTCTATCTGGAGCACATGGGGGACACGTGGGACAGGAGGTTTCAGCCACAGACCCAGGACAGATCACGGGGCCCTGGGTTAGCGCTAGTTCTCTGAGCCTCGGTTTCCTCTGCTACAAAATAGAAAGTGGGACGAGCCCGGACCTGCATGATGGTGTGGCTTCCATGTACATGACTTCCTGTAAGCAAGTGTGTGTGTGTCTGAGACCCTGAGCACAGCCCACAACATGTCTTAAGTTGAGCTTACATGGGCCTGGGAGGTGAGATCAAGATGCTCTGAGAGTTGAGATGGAGGAGTGTGGCTGTGCTTCAAACCACACACAGCATTTGCAGAAGAAAAGAGCTTGGTGGGGAGTGGGAGGGAGGGTAGGGCTCTGTGTGTGCCCAGGGAGGGCCTGGGGCCAGTTTCCAGGACCAGGAGTGAACCAGCTCCACCAGAGTAGCAGCTGCACTGCGAGGCATGGCCAGTGAGTGTGGACAGCAAGCTGGAGACAGTGTGTCTTTGCTTAGGAGCAATGGGGAGCCGCTGAAGGTTTTCTCTGGGTGAGGAGAGCACCCGCCTTTAGGAAAGGTACTCTGGCAGTTCTGGTTCAGGGTGGACTGGGTTTCACCCAGGCTAGAGACTGGACTTGGAAATTAGCTCTGAAGCAGTAAAAAGTCTGAGTTAGAGAGTTTCAAGTAGTAAAAAGACAGTTTGATTTTCATTACTGGTTCTTGTTTATCACTTCTTTGATTTGCATGTAAACCAAGGTTTCTGATTGGCTTCTTTTTAAAAAAAGAGATATATTTTTTATTGATTTCAAAGATGAAGAGAGAAACATCAATGATGAGAGAGAATCTTTGATCAGATGCCTCCTGCATGCCCCACACTGGGCATGGAACTCTCAACTTGGGCATGTGCCCTGCCTGGGATTCAAACTGTGACCTCTTGGTTCATAGGTGATGCTCAATCACTGAGCCACGCTGGCTGGTCTCTAACTGGCTTCTAAGAGCTGTAATATCTCTTAAGGAGGCAAGTAGGCACACCGTATCCTTCCCTCTGAACTTCCTCCACTGAAGAGCCGTGGTGCTGGGGGAGGCAAGTGCACTGTAGGCCGAGGTCTGCAGCAGTGCTCTTGGGGTCATCAGAGGAGCTGAATCAAAAGGCTGCACTGACCTGCAGCCTGCAGTGTCCCGGCCGGCCAGGTGATGCACGGGCAGCGCAGGCTGGAGTTGCGTGGGAGGCTGCCGGTTTTCCCAGGAAGGTCGCTGGCCTCTCTGCTTATTTCTGAGAAGTGAGGCTTGAGGGTTTGATTTGATCTGGAAAAGCTGTACTTGTAGAACTTGAGATGCAGGTTTTCATTTCAGGCTGAAAGGGCTGAAGTCAGGGTTCTGGTCTTTAGGTACATCTTACAGGGTTGGGGGTCTTCAATGCCCCTTCTCCCTCCCCGCGCGCTCCCCCCATCCCCCGCTCCAGAGCCAGACTAGTCCTGGCCCTGGAGCATGCTGTGGTCCCTGGTTGGTCAGTGTCTTTGGACTTTCTTGCTGCTTCGTCCTAACCAACCTGGGTGCTTGAGGAGGCCCCTCCAACTGGGCCTGTACGTGGAGACCACACCCCTCTCCAGCTCACAGTGCTCTGACCACTCCTCCAGGGTCTGAGGCTCCCCAGAGTTGGGGGTGGTCAGCATTGGTCAGTTATCGCCTGTGAATGAACCCCAGGCTCTCAGTCCTTTATCTGGAGGGCCCTGCGGGTGGGTCATCCAGGTCTGAGTGTCCGTCTGCCGTCGCCTCATACCCAGCACTCAGCAGGGCCTCGGCTCGGCGGGTGCGGAAAGGGGCCAATCAGCACCGGCCTAGGTGTGGGCTGAGCTTTGTCCTGGACTTAGTAATTACCAGTGAGACTTCCGTCATGTTCCCCACTTCCTTGTGGCTGGGCCTCAGCTGCCTGCTCTGTGCAGAAGGGCGTGGGCCAGATGTTGTGTTTGGACAGTATCTGGCCTGCAGTGCCTTGCTTGGCCCACACAGGACTTTCACACTCTTTCCTTTGAGTTAGCTGCCATATTTAAACCAGTTGCCCACAGTTCCCGCCATTCCTGCTGCCACACACCAGCCTCCTCCATGCTTACATTTCCTCTGTGGGCATTTATTCTGCATTTCTCTATTTATCCCCCCACCCCCCAGCCCCCACCGGAATTCCTCTGCAGCCACTGCAGTCTCTGGTCTCCTGGGTGACAGGCAGGCAGAAGAGAAGAGAGGCCAGAGGCTGGTCATACACAGGCTGGATTCCAGAATGACAAGAGGAGTTAAGAGTTCTGGGGAAGGCCCTGTGGTTTGGCTCAGTGGATAGAGCGTTGGCCTGCAGACTGAGGAGTCCTAGGTTCGATTCTGGTCAAGGGCATGTACCCAGTGGGGGGTGTGCGGGAGGCAGCTGATCGATGTTTCTCTCTCATCGATGTTTCTAACTCTCTATTCCCTCTCCCTTCCTCTCTGTAAAAAAATCAATAGTATATATATATATAAAAGTTCTGGGGAAGGGGAAAGGGGGGGGATGGTGCCCGAAAAGCAGACTTTGAGGCTGTGAATGTCCCAAGGACAAAGTCGAAACCAGAGCTGCAGAAAGGTGTGGGTGGGCTGTCAGGTGGCCGGGGGCGCGTGGTGTGGGCAGGGCGGGGCAGCTCCCTGTGGGGCCCTGGGCAGGACGCCAGGCCTGCTGCTGACAGGTCAAGAAGAGATTGTGGTTTGAGCATGACCTCTAGAACCCCGATGTGCTCCAGTAACAAGGACCTGGTTACAACACCTCCAGCCTTGGTAATCGAGTCTGGCTTTAATCAGGCCTTAGATAAGAATTTGCTTCCTCCCAGCCAGGCCCAGGCTGGCCGAGGCCCGGTGCACATTCCTGACAGGCGAACTTTGTTCCTGCAGGCGGGTAGGCTGGGTGGGGTGAGGCTGCCCTGCTAGTGTGGACCCAGCATGGCATTTCCCCACATGACGGGGTCGCATGGAATTTCCTGTTGGTAATGGCCCCGAAGGAAATAATGGTTAGTGGGTTGACCCATGCCTGTGCTATTGCAATGACCCCAGAGAGCAGGCGGGCTTTTGCAATTTCTATCCCCATTTATCCTTTGCTTTCCTCCTTTTACTCCTGCCTTCAGACATCCGCCTAGCTGGCCTTTTCACCTGCCTCCCCCAGGGAACCCTTACTCTCTTCTCCACACACAGAGGTGCATTTGAGTCCTGGCCTCCCTCAGCTGTGTGACTGCCAGCAGATCGTTTTCCCTCTCTGATCCCCGGCTTTACATCTGTGGCTGTGAGCCCACCTGTGGCCAGCCTGGGGCCGTATTTTGTGGCAATGCTAAGAAATTTCTAGGACTTTGTCCTCAAGGTGTGAGCCTTGGTGGGCAGCCTGGTTTTCTTATCCTGGCAGTAGCTGGGCAAAAAAGGATTTGGACTTCAAGTCAATATCGGCATAGGTTTTGAAACTTCAATCTTTTCTTTGTCTGTGGCTTCTCTCCCTTTCTCTGGCCATTAGCATGTCCCTCTGTTCCTGAGCCCCAACCCAGCATCCTGAAGCCAGAGCCTGGGTCACCCACAAGCCCCAGTTCCCCCAGAAATGCAAACAGAGCACAGGCCGAGTTTCAGAACTTTTCTTCAAGTTAGAAGAGGGCCCAGCTCAGCCCTGGTCCTGGTCCCAGCCTGTCTGTGGTCAGAGGGTTTGATCAACACCCTCAAAACAGGTGAGACCACAGCCTCAAGCCAGTGCTTTCCTGAGTTGGCTACATGTCGGGGTTTCAGAGAGGAATTGAGCAAGAACGCGGTCACAGGTTTTTGGAAATAGTTATTGAACATCTTATTTTCTGGCAGCACCAGGAAATTAGGTTTTCCACTAAATGCGTTTTTAGGTAGTTGTTTGGAACTTTCCTCTTTGTTTTCAGAAAAATAACTTTTCATGTTTAAACAGATCCTACTCTTCTTTCCCTTTTATTTTTTATTGAATTTATTGAGTTGACATTGGTTAATAATATTACATAGGTTTCAAATGTACAGTTCTACAATATATTATTACCTGTATACTGTATTGTGTTTTTACCAACCAAAGGCGAGTCTCCTTCTGTCACCATTTATCCCCCCTCTTCTTTCCTTTCTGTTTTTTTATTTTTATTTTCTAATATGTTTTTTATTTCAGAGAGAGGAAGGCAGAGGGAGAGAAAGAAAGAAACATCAATGTGAGAGAGAAACATTGATTTTCTGCTTCCTCTACTCCCCCTACTGGGGATGAGCCTGCAACCCAGGCATGTGCCCTGACCAGGAATTGAACCAGCGGCATCCTGGTGCATGGAATGGCGCTCAACCAGCTGAACCACACCAGTGGGCTTCTTTCCCCTTTAAAAAAAAATATATATATATAGGATGCAATTTAATGCCTTTTTTATGTTATTGTACAATTAGAAACAATCAAATGTTAAATGGTAGGGAGTTGGTTAAATGAATATGCTTTATTGATCTTTCAGTGACAGTGGCTTAGAAGAATCTACAGTGCTATAGGAAAACGTTCATTATAGCATATTTAATGAAAAAGTAGAATCCACACCTGTTTAGTATGATTCCAATTTTGGGGAAAATATATCAACATTGGAGGTTATGTCCAGCAACATATTATTGGCTCTCTGTGATCCTGGAAGAGTTTAAGCATCTCTCACAATGAATGAGCAGGTGTTAGTCTGATCAGGGTTTTTTAAAGCCTCATTACTTTATAACCACATCTGGTGTCTTTCCCGCCTGCCTGGTTGTCACTGTCTCCACTGTGGGACACTAGGCCTGAGCTCCTGGTGAGCAGAGGCAACCCGTGTCCCACTCGGCGTTCACAGGGCGTCAGGTGGAATCTTGCTGTGTCTTCACTGCACCGTCTGGAAGCCGGGTTTTTGTCCCAGCCTTGCAGTCTTCAGTCGGATGTTCTTGAGTCCAGGCCCGGCTCCCCTTGGTGAAGGGGAGCCCGCAGCTGGCTGTGCAGTTCAGGCTGCTCAGACCTGGGGGCAGACCTGGAGGTCGATGGAAGCCTGGCTGGCTTTCACCTGTGGTAGCCACTTCATTCCAACAGTGAGACCGGTCCTTCACGTTTCTGGACCTATCTAACAATCCTTAGTAAAGTTTGAAATTTTGTTAGAAGTTGGTGTGAATTTGACCCATGGCCATGTCTGACCCATGGCCAGGCAGAACCCCCTCCCCTCCCTTGGCAAAGCAGGCAGCTGGGATCTGACCTCCTCTGTGAGGACGTGAGGACGTGAGTACGTGCTCTCCTTCCTGGTGACCGTGGGAGGGGCCCAGAAGGGGCTTTGTCCTGGGGTCAGGGGAATGTCAGGGAGGCTTGCTCAGGTCAGGGGGTTCCTGTGTGGCTCCCCAGGGATTGGGGTTGCCCCCACTGGCCATGCCCCTGAATAGGAGTTCACCCAGGGAGCAGGGAACAGCCCTCAGGCCAGCCTTGTCTCAGAACAGCCCTGACAAGTGGGTCAGTGTCCGAGAAGAAAGGAGCACTGTCGAGTGGGTGTGGGTGGGGGTGGGGGGACAGCAGGGTCCTCGCTGCAGGGAGACTTTTCTGTGGTCCACCCAGCTCTCCAGCGGCCACAGGGCACTGTATCTGGGGGCTGCACCCCCTCCAGGTGGGTCCTTATTCTTCCTTCATGGACACCTTTCCTGTGGCAGCTGCCAGTCTCTTCCGACCCCTCCTCCCTCTGTTTCTGCAAGATTTTTCTTAGCATTTCCCACGTCCCACCCCCCTGCCTGGGTATTGAGATGAGTGGGAGAGGAGGCAGCACGTGGTTTTGGTCGTAATCCCGGAGCTGAGAGAATAGGGTCAGTGTTCCCGGGCGCTGGGTCTGTGCCTCGGAAAGTAATTATCGCGACTAGATTGGGAGACCCCCCCCCCCCCCCCGGCCTGGGGGCTGAAACCAGTGAGTCCTACTCTTCCCCTCCCCGAGGGTGGGGGTTCAGAGAGCTGCTGAGACTTGTGGGAGCAGTGGGGAGGTGCTACTAGCAAGCAGAACGAGACCCTGGAGGACCCCATGGTCCATGGGTCTCCACTGATGCTCAGAGGGAGCCACACTCATTCATTGTTGGAGATGTCAGGACGTGAAATCAACTGTGTATATCGAGGGGCTTAAGTCACAGTTCTGCTTGTTCTCTCAGTGTCTTTGGTTTTATCTTAAACCTCAACAAGACATTTGCAGTGTTTCTTATGCTGACACAGAGGCTGACCGTCATGGCCTTGACCGCATGTCCTTTGACCATTTCAGCCCCCTATACCCCTGCGGGCCTCAGGAGAGCGCCCAGTAGGACAGGGACAGCATTCATCTGGCTATCCTCTCTCCCTGGCCCTCCAGGTTGCCAGGCTCCTTGGGGAGGGGGCAGGGTTCGCTGACCACACAATGGACACTTTTTGCCAAGTTCATGTGTCTTGGGGAAGAGTGCCCTTGATGAACACCCTCCCGCCTGTTCCCATCCTCGCTGAGGATGCGCCTTAGGAATAAGAGAATCGCGTATTGCTCATCGGAGTGCTCAAGTCAGGCTGGGGAGGGGGCCACCTGGCAACACACATACCCCTCCTGCCAAGTCTCGTCTGGACTGTCCAGGCCCACGGTCCAAAGCCTGGGCCTCAGACCTTTATGGAACCCTGGTCAAGCCACACGCAGAGTCCTGGCTTTCAGGCCCCAGGCTGACCCGGGTGGGCTGAATCCTGGCTCTGCTCTCCCCTGGTGCTGAAATGTGGGGAGGTGCTGCCAGGGCACCAGTCCATGGTCAGCAGTGTGATTGCCGTCCTGGATGGCACAGCAGTGCCCTGTAGGCCACTGCTTCCCACTGGTCAGTGGGGGACCAACCATGCGGGTTTTTGCTTCCCTGAATCACCCCCCTTCCAGTAGTCCTGCTCTTCAAACCTTGTTTCCAAGGTAACCCTGCCTCTTAGGCCATCTGCTGACCTCCCACCTCCCCCTGGACTCAAGAGGCAGAATCTCCGTAGTGTGTGGTCTGCGAGGTTCATTGGGGACGTCCTGGTAAATGTTTGCAGACAGCACACTACCGTCTTCACAGCCCAGCTCACCAGCCACTGCGTCGAGTCGACTTCCTGACCCAGACCTTCTGGGCCATTCTGTTCTCCTTGCCTCATTCCACGTGACTGTCTGCCTGCAGAGGGCCTCCCCTTCGCCCTGGGGGAGGGGGGCTTAGGTACACATGAGGCTTGGTTTCTATGCCTTGAATGAATGACTGTGAAGTAGGGTGACCAGGATCCCAGAGATCATCAGCAGCAGAGTCGAGGTGTTCGTTTGAAAGGGGATGGTGAGCAGGAGGACAGGGCACTCTTGTCCTGGGAGACAGCAAGGCCCCGTGGAGAGAGGGAGGACCCAGGAGAGGTGGGCTCGCCAGGGGCTGGCCTGTAGGCGGTGGGTGCCTGGAGTGCGAGCCATCAATGCTGCTTGGAGGGGGGTGGGGAGGAGAAGGCTGCCACGGTGCTGTCAGGCTGGAGAGGTGAGGGGAACTGTGGGAGGGCGGGACATCGAGGTGGAGGGAACCCCTCAGGCCTGGGCCCAAGGGGAAGGTGTGCAGGCGTGGGCCCTATGGGCCCAAACCATGCCACTTCCTCTCTGCCCTCACTGAGTTCACCTTTGAGTTCTTACCTCAGTTTCTGACTGGACCCAGCCACAGCCATTTGCCGAGTCCCCACCTCACACAGGTTCAAGGTCTCGGGTACCCAGGTGACGAGGACACTCCCTGCCTTCTGACGGGGAAGCACAGCAGACAGATCGTCCCAACCCAAGCCGGTCAGAGCTGTGGCAGAGCTCACCCCCATTTCAGTTCCTGTGGGAGGTTCTAGAAACACCAGTGAGTAGAGGCGGAACTGGGCAGAGGACTGGAGTCACCTTCGGAGGAGACCTGTAGGGTCCCCAGAGGGAAGGAGTTTTCTGGGTCAGAAGCAAGGAGGGCCTCTCCATTCTAATAAACCCAGTGCTTGCCTTTGGTTGGGGTGGGCTTTCCAGTCTTCCCCTCCTGCAGAGAGGGAGGGTGGTTGCCATAGGAACCACTGGTTATTGCAAGCGCCTATGTGAGGGGAAACTACCTCCTAAATCAGCCAGCCTTTGGGGACTGTGCTGGGGCAGGATGCTGAGGGGGCCCCTGGGGGAAGGTGTTGGCTTTGGTTAGGGAGAACGTGAGCCTGCCTTCGGGCTCTCTTCTCCCCATTCCCGGCTTTGGAGCACCCCCACCTACACCCTTGATGGGATTCTGTCCTGTGTGTGTAGCCCACTCATCCTTGGCCCCTGCCACTCTTGCTGTATATCTGCTGCTTCCCTCACCTCCGCCATTACTGCCCTGGTTCTAGAACTTTCTGTTTACCCCCTCCGGTGCCCTGGTCCCGTCCTGTTACACACACTGAGCCATTCTCCCATCACAAACCCACCCTGGCTCCCGAGGCCCCTGGGACCGCTATGCCCCTCTCTGAGCGTTTCCTCCGCCACTCTCCTGTCCTGGCAGGCTCCCACCTCTGGTCTGACTCAGCCTCTTTACATGTGGACCCCTGCCCTGCCCCCAGTGGTCACTGCTTCCTGATTATGGGTTGGTTTCTCTCTGTGTCCAGCCCTGGTTCTTATGCCTGGGCCCAGCACTGATCCTGGCCCCAAGGAGGTGCTGGGGATATTTGATGGGGCAGAGTAAGGTTGGCCACTGCCATGGGACATTATCAAGGTTCCTGCTGAGATGACAGAAGGTAACTATCTAGGCAAGGTCGCCCTGCCAGCTGACACAATGGCTGCTGCTTAAAGATTTTGTAAAATTGACTTTCAGAGAGAGGGAAAGGGAGAGAGGGAGGGAGAGAGAGAGAGAAACGTTGATGCCGAAACAACATCTATCGGCTGCCTCCTGCACGACCCCCATTGGGATCGAGCCCGCAACCTGGGAATCGAACTGGTAACCCCTCGGTGCTCAGGACAACGCTCCAACCAACTGAGCCACACAGTCAGGACATGACTGCTTCTTTGCATTCCTCTGAGGTGCGAGTGCTAAGGACAGTGAGTTTAAACTTGATGTCACCCACTTCGGGAAACCTTCCTTGACCTGGTCCTCTTCACCGACAGGATTGCAGTGATACACGAATTAAGCTTAGTCACAGGCCCCAGAAGAATCAGAGACAGCACATTTGAATCTGCTGATGTAATTTGTAGATCCTGGGAAAAACCCACGCCTGGTTTCACTCCGCCGCCTGCTTTCGGATGCAGCGCCTCTCACGCGCCAGGCGGTGCTTTCACGGATCTGCTTTCGCTCTGAGTCTCTTGGGCGTCTCTGTGTCGAGGCTTCTCAGCAGCTTCTGAGCAGCTGCTGTCCTAGTGTCAGGAAACCGACCAGGTTTAGCAGAAGGCCCAGGGCCCTCCTGACCCCCCCAGGAGAGGGGCTGATTCACAGGGTACATGAGCTATCTTGCCATTGTCACCCGCTGACCTGGCTTAAACGCTGAGCTTAAAGGCAGCTGCTTGGAGGCATGGGGTGCATTACAGTCCACAGAATATGGTCTCCCCGTCACAAGTCTCAGCAGCTGGCCAAGGGCACCATGTGCTACTCCAGGATGCCGCTCACCCAACGATATCCAGGGCATCAGGCTCCCCTTCCTGGTGGCGTGCACGTGATAGCTGGGACTTCCTCCTAACGGCAGGCAAAAGTGGGTCACACGCCTGTTCTCGGGCCATCTGTGCTGATTCTGTCAAGTCTCCGAATGTCTGTGACCTGGCATTATTCTCTAGGTTTCTCCCAGTCGAGGTGGGAAGGGTTTCAGCGTCCACGTCTAACACTGTTGTCATTCTCCAGTGTGGACGCGAGTGCCTTGGAGCACCCGAGAAGCCCTGCCCTGAACACGCCTATTTCACCTGACTCAGTCCAGTGCCTTCCAAGGGATTTTGAGTCCTTCTTTTTCCCGGAATGTGTTTGATGTTGTAAAGAATTCCTTCATTAACTCTGTATCAAATGCCCGTTTGGAAACTGCCCGGAGGAATGCTGTCTTTGGACTGGAAAGAAGTGAATATAGAAAGAGTATTCTTTGGGGCTTAACCATTAATCTCTGCAGGCTTAGGAGACATTTGACTCACAAGTTTCCTTTCCTTATTGTTAAAGAGGCGGCACAGAGAGCGTGTATTTTTGGCATGGAGAATTCTCAGCACTTGTGCCCTGGCCTGCCAGTTGCCTGTCTGGGAGCAGCATGGATAAAGGACACATTGAGATGTGTTTTCCGTTGTCAGCAGAAGAAAACATCCTAGGCCAGGAGCTGGGGTGGAGCAGGGGAGAAGGAAGCCGGTTTGAGACGTGATATGGGCATCCCCGCGGCGGGTGGGCTCTGTTCTCATACCAGGAGCTCTCGGCGCCAGACCCGGGGGCCTCAGAGGGGTCTGTAGTCCTCGTTGAAAATTAGATCGACCCCCAGGTTACAGATAAGAAAAATGATGGCCTCGAATCACAGGGCGCCAGTGCCAGGCCCCTGACCCAGGGTCCCCTACTCTTCAAAGCACTGTCCATTGACGTTCTTACCTGAGCCCCCTGTTCTGTGGGCCATAAAAATGACAACTGCTGGGTGCTAAGTGCTCCAGCAGGGACGAGGCAGGGTGCTGATGCCACACATGTGTTAGCTTCCAGAGTGGTCTCTTCAAAGGGAAGGGCAGTGTCACTCCCGCCGAGCCCTCCAAGGCTGGGAACCTCCCAACTTCAGATGTGGCCCTTGGAGGCTCTGCACAACCTGCCCATCCCCGTGTCCCCCTCGCGCAAATGCAGCCTCTGCTCGGGGCCCCTCACTGGCATTTCTCGGTCCTGGGACAGTTGGTCGGGGTCCTCCAGGTCTCTGCTCAGACGCTGCTTCCTTAGGGAGGCGTTGCGTTAGTTCCCTGGTCTGCGTGACATTCCCACAGACCAGAACTTGTGCAGAAGGCTTTGGCTGGGAGCCTCTCCGGTGGGTCCTGTGGAGTCCTCCCACTCTGAGCCCAGCATAGATGTATCAGGCCTGGGATCCTGGGGGGTCCGGTCTAGGCCTGAGGGTGGGTGAGGGCAGTTTGTGAAGACAGTGAGGTGGTGGCTGTGGGGGAAGGAGCAGCAAGAGTTTGGTGAGAAATCCCTTGGGCCTGCCCCTTACTGGCAGTGACTTTGGCCGAGTTACCTAATCTGCCTTCGTTTTCTTAATGGAGAATGAGAGTAACATTTACTTGGGAGGTCGTTGTGTAAATGCTCAATAAATACTGGGCGAGTGGGCGGGCGGATGTATGTCTGTGTCTCCAGCTTTGGGGAATGAATTCAGTGCATGTTTGCTGGTTCCTGGCACAGCTGGGCACCGTGCCAGGCCTCACATGGGTCACTGGGAGGAACAGGGCAGGATCGCCGACCTTGGTGAGGGTGCCCGGCCAAGGAGAACTCTTCTTCTGCAACTTCCCCGGGGAGTGAGCATCGTGCCGGCGACCCGGGTGTGCAGAAAAGTCCCGTCTGAACCCGAGCAGCCGTTACTAGTAGCATCGGAGGTGAGGGTCCAGCAAGAACTGTGACAGGAAGGGAGAGCGGGTGCCCTGCTCCTTGAACAACTGCGGGAGGGCCTGCTGCGGGCCTGGCGGGGCTGAGGCTTTACCAACATCTCGTCAGATGCTGGAGGCAGGTGTCTGTGGCTCCATTTTACAGATGAGGAAACAGAGGCTCAGGGATTGGAGGCCATTGACTGAAGGCCCAGGCTCTGTCCACAACTCTGTCTTCCTCCATCTGTTCCCAGTGCTGGAGGCCTGGCCTTGGGCAGAGAGTTTCCTGGCTGGTGTGTTCCTCAGCACAGGCTAAGCTAAGCCACTGTAACCAACAGCCTCATACCTCACAGTCTTATCACAGTGAAGCTTTATTTTTGTTCCTGATGGAGTCTGGAGGCCTCTCCAGCTTACTGTCTATACCACCACCTCCCACACCTCCCTATTCGTTTGTTTTTATGCCTCACCGGAATGTATGCTTCCACTGATTTTAGGGGGGTGGGGGGGGGAGAAACATCTTATCAGTTGCCTCCCCACATACCCCTACGTGGGATTCAGCCCACAACCTGAGTATGTGCCCTGACTGGAATGGAACCCGAGACCTTTTGGTGCATGGGTTGATGCCCCAACCAACTGAGCCACACGGGCCATGGCCCCCCTATTTTGCTTCCTAGAAGGACATTACGAGGATTAGGTGAAGTAAGGTATGTAATGTGCCCAGCACGGCACCTGGGGACTTCCTCCACATCTTGGCTGTCCTGGTGGAGGTGACTGTTAGGATCACACTGGCACGGAGCCAAACGGGGCAGGCGAGGCTCACAGTGACGCTAGAGAAATCAGGCTCCATAGGAAGAAAACCCAAACTGCTGACGTCTGTGCAGCATGCGTGGCTCCGTTCACGTGGGACCCGGTGCCTGTCCCCTGGCTGCGTGCTGGTGATGACTGTAGGAAGGATGTGTCATCGCCCTCACTCTGCAGGTGAGGAAACAGGCTTAGAGAGGTGAGGGAAGTGCCTTCCCGGGGGCTGGGGACTGCTCTGCCCTTTGCACCGTTCTGCCCCGGAGGGGGTGCTGTTCCTGGGGTGGCTGGGGAAGAGGGGCATTGGCCCAGGGAGAGGGGACGCTGAGGGCAGGACTCGGAAGCCTCCTCGGGCCTGGGGACAGGACGTTAATGCGCACAGGACAGCCAGCCTGCGTTCTGTGGCCTTGACTCTCCTCCACGTGGGTCTAGATCTGCCGGTCGTTTCCATGTTCCTTTTCTTTTCATTTTTTCCGAGCCTGTGGTTTGTCTTTTCCCCTGAGGACAGGACCAGACCGGTGCCTGGCACATAGCAGGAGGGTTTGTTCCCAGCACTGGGGGTCCGGGCTGCAGGCACCGCTGTGAACAGTAACTGGTTGGAAGTAGCCCACGTGGCCGAGGCACACAGCGTCCAGGGACTCATCTGGCAGAGTTAGGGGTGGGCTTTCCTGGGGTGCTGGGGAGCAGCCACGTTGATGGTGTGGCTCCCTGTTCAAGGTTTCTGCCTTCTGATCTTAAGGGATTGGACACGTAATCTTCCCCTTACAGGATAAATCCCTGTTGTCATATTTCACCCAGGTACTAAAGTATAACTTAAAAAAAATCCTAACGAAAGCCCAGCCTTACCTGGTTAGTTACCTGATGAGGCCCATCTGCTGTCATGTGCTTTCTCCCCCATCTCCCTTCGCTTCCATTGTTTAAACACATGGACGAAGGAAAACCTTCAGGGACACTATTAGGGACGCTGGGCTACGTTGTGCTGTTAACAAACAACCCCCAGTCATAGTAGATGAGAACTGTGTGCCGTTAGGTCTCCTGCCACAGGCCGAGGGCCTCCCTGTGTGGCCTCCGGGAATGTCCCCAGGCCCTTGCCAGAGGGCTCTGGAGGCCCTGCACTTGTAGGTAGATGCTCTGCCCCGGAAGTGACCTGTTTCACTGTTCCTCACAGCTCATTGGCCAGAAGTGGTCATGTGATGACACCCAGTGACAAGGGAATCAGGAGGAGCAGTCCTGCCCTGTGTCCTGAAAGGCGCTACTTGCCCATAGTGACTCCTGTGCCCAGAATCCTCCCCGTCTCAGGTCTGTGTTTTCTTTCCAGCGTCACCCACCGCAAACGTGGTCCCACGTGGCTGTGGTACACACACCACACTTGTCTCTGCTGGACGTCTTCCTTGTCATCCCAGAAGCCCTTTAATGTCCTCTGGTGTGGGTGTGCCCATCATTACTCAGCCAGTCCCCTGTTCCGGGGCATGCATTCTGTGTCTCTTCTCTTGTGGATTGTCATCAGTGAATCTTTCTGGGCCAGGAGTGGTGTTTGCCTGCTCATTTTTTTTTCTCAGGCCAGGGCTTGCTGGGTCAAAGGGCGTGGCCCTATCCTTTTAAAAATATATATTTTTTTTATTGATTTTAGAGAGGAAGGAGGAGGGAGGGAGAGAGAAATATCAATGATGAGAATCATTGACCAGCTGCCTCTTGCCCCTTATTGGGGATCGAGCCTGCAACCGGATCCAGAATCGAACTGTGACCTCCGGGTTCATAGATTGATGCTCAACCATTGATCCACACCAGCTGGGGTCTCCTTTTAATCTACTCTTGAACCTGGCTCCCCAGCATTGGATGCAGCCCAGGATTTTCTTACTCCTGAGAATTTGAATCCTGTTCTTCAGGAGCCGGGCCTGCTGAGCGGGTGTAACTTTTCTGGCTCTAGAAATAAAGTCAGCTTGCAAATTGCCAGAACTCTGGAGCTGCAAGGTACCTCATCATGAGGCCATTTAGTCGACTGGGCCCTCATCTTCTAGGGAAGGAAGGTTATCCACTCTTCTGCCTTCACCAGATTGCTGTTTACTCTCCTTACCCCAGTAATTAGACACCAACCACTGAGAAATTGGGGAATTGGGTGAGGGAGCAAAGGCCACAGCCTTCCCTCCCCATCCTGAGGCAGAGGCTGCTGGGCGCCAGCCTCCTGTGACCCTTCAGCTCCTGACCTCTCTGAGGCCCACCTTGAAGTCCTTTGGGCACGTGAGCGGCTCCCGCCAGGGAACAGCCTCCGGCCCCCTCTCCCCGAGCTGGCGTTCGCAGCCAGCCGCTCTGAAACACACGACTGGTGCCACATCCTCCCAGGCCACGCTCCCTTTTGAAGTCTGTCCATGAGGCACCAGACCCGACTTTTCAAGAGGCCAGCTTCTGCTTGATGGGGCCTTTAAACATTGGAGGTGGCAGTCCTGTCCCATCCTCAGATCCTGAGAGAGTGCGAAGGAATCAATCAGACCTACGCCCTCGCCTTTCATCTGGGCATTTTGTCTGGACCTTGGTTGAGGCAACACTTTTGATCTGGTGACTGCCACTGAAGTCACAGCTGAACACACACCCCTCTGCGGGTGTGAATTGAGGGAGAAGGGATGGAAAGAGAGCCCCCGGCGCCCGCGACCCCTTTTGGCTTAGAGGTTAGTTATCTGGCGGTGGCTGGAGAGAGACCTGGCCCCTGTGCAGCTGTGACTCCTTCTGACCGGGGCGAGGTCCGTAACCTCTGTGACTCCGTGTCCTCTGCATCCCAGGTGCTTACTAGAGTCCTATGTGGCCCAGACTCAGAGTTTTAAAATGTTAACCATCATTAACACTGACGATACATTTTATTGTAGCAACAAGTACTTTTGAGGAGTCTAATGTTAGTGACCTAGCTTTGCAAAATTCAAATTCTGGTCTGTACTCGAGCTCTTGACAGAAAGTCAGGGAAGTGTCCACTGGTCAGTATTAAGGCGGATGGTAAGAATAGGGACGCAGAATAGCTGACGTTTATCGAGTGCGCTATTAAGTAGGAAAGACACACGCCTGTGTTTCTCCCTCACTCTCTTTTAGACATTCAGTCCCGCTGACACCAGGAGATGGGAGTTCTCAGACCAAGCAGTTCTGCAGCACCAGCCGGGTGTCCTACAGGGCAACTCGGTTCTGACCCTGCCCACCTGCAGTTAGCAGCTGACCCCACAGGTTAAAAGGCCCACAAGACTGCCTCCCCTCTCCTGTCCCCTTCAGGTGCCAATCTCATGTCCAGGTTGTTACCTGTGCTCCTGACCAGTTGGCTAAAAATTGGAGGTTTCCACCACCCCATCCTTGGTATGATTAACTTGCTAGAGTGGCTCACAGAACTCAAGAAATCAGGTTACGTACTGTTTTCCGGCTTACTGTAAAAGGATATGAGAGAGAGGATAGTTGAACATACAGGTTGGAGAGGTGCATCGGGCAAGGTATATGGGAAGGAACACCGCTCCCACGGTCTCCTGGAGCGAGCCACCTGCCAGCCCCTCCATGGGTTCAGCAGCCCAGGAGTCCCGGACCCACACCCTTGGGATTTTTATGGAAGCTCCATCACCTCGGCATGGCCCGTCAATCAGCTTACGTTCAGCCCCTCCCCCTTTCCTGGGGAACGGGGGATGGGACCGAAGCTTCTAGTCATGGCTTGGTCTTTCTGGTGCCAGCCCTCACCCAGGACCCACCAGGCTCTGCTCCACTAGAACAGAAGACTCTCCTGTCATCCAGGGCATTCCCCCCTAGACTCCTTGGCCAGGTCTTGCTGAGCATGGGCGTGGGCGTGAGCATTGAGACCTCGGCAGGTTATTAACCGCTGGGCCTCTCTCCTGGTCCCCATCTCAGGCTGCTGGGAGCATTTAATGCGTTAATGCGTGTGAAGTGTTTAGAACAGAGCCCAGTGCAGAGCAGGTGTGCGAGAGCTGCACACTGATGTCAGGATCAACATCAAGGTTCCCAGAGAGGGGAGACCGCACAGGCCAGGCCTTCACCTGCCTGACTCCCACGCTGGCTCCGCTGGGGCCTTCTCAGCGGGCAAGTCCGACGCAGCCTGTTTGGGCTGCTCAGACCTGCAAGTGGCTTCCAGCTCACATAGCACATTTCCTTTCGCATCCACTGAGGAGCAGCCTGCATGTGGGGTCGGAGCCAGGTTCCTGAGTCCCCAGCCTCCCTGGTGAGCCCCAGAGACACTTTTCTGTTTCTTTCATGTGTAGCTGGTTATTGATCATGTCTGGGAAGCACGTGGGGAAGTTTGGGGGAGAAGGGAGAGCTGGGAATACAGCTGAGAATCCCCTGTCTTTGATTTCTTCCTAACCCCCCAATCCCCCCACGTTCTCCCTTTGGGGACTATATTAGATAGGGTAGGCTAACGGCTAGTGCATATACCACCCCCAATTTGGGCTTAACATACTGGATCTTTATTAGTTTATACCACAGCAGAGTCCTGGTCATGGGAGGCACCTGGCCCTCTAGGCCTCAGCAGCTTCTATGGGATCCTCTGCTTCCTGCCTGCAGAGGAGGCATGAGGGGGGGTCGTGGGCCCCCCTCCCAAGGTGCCCGTCAGAGGTCGGTGCTGTAGGACATGCTCTTTTTTGCAGAGGTGGTAGCCTGGGGCACCGAGGCATTTGGAATTGACAAATGAAGGCGTGTTTAGTGCAGACAAGTTCTGTATCCTGTAGCTGCCTTCTCCCTGGATCTCACCTTCCTTCCCCACCCTCTCCCTCCTCCTCCAGGAGTCTGCTTCTAACTCCCAGAGCAGGAAAGGGTCACCCTGCTCCATGGAATGTCCCTTCTAGTTGGTCTCCAATGTTCAGTTTTTCTTTAAAGCGTGGTTTGCATTAGCACACATTCAACCATCGATCATCCTGCTTGGGGAGGGGTGAGTTGTTTGAAGAAGACTTTTGAGCTGGGACTTGGAAAGCAAGTAAGAGCTCACTGTGTGGACAAGCGGCTCTGGGGGCAGGGGGACATTCCAGGCAGAGGGGCGTGTCTCCCGTGGGATATGGAGCTGCATGTGGCTGTCTCCTTTGCCTGAGTCTGCCTCCCGAGTGAACCAGGGTTCTCTGCCTGACAGGAGAGGGCAGGGGCCTGGCACGCAGCAGGTGCCCAGGAAATGCTTGTGGAAGAAGTGAGCTAGCAGGCAGAAGCGTCCTGAGCACTCAGAGGTGGGGGTGGGGGGGTACCCTAACTGCCTGCATGGACTGAACACCACCCTGTGCCACATCCATAAACACATGTTCCAATCCATCTAAACAGCCCTGAGCGTTATAGAGGGAACAGAGTCGCATCCTTATTTTATGAATGGGGAAACAGAGGCACCGATCAGATAAGCGACCTGCTGCAGCCTGGGAGCAGCTGAGCCTCCATCGGTTTCCGCATCTGCGGTGCCCGTCCTCCTCCCGACCAGGTGGCGGGAAGGTGGGGAGCCAGAGCCTCGCTGCCTCCGCTGCGGCTGGCATGACTGGGTTGCCTGTTTGAAGTTGGAGGTGCCTTTCCAGCCACTGGGGTTGGCAGGCCTTTGTTTCATCCCCTCCCAGCCCTCCCCCACTGCTAGCCCGCCTTGCTGCCTCGCTGCCGCTGAGGGAACAGTGGGCCCTTGTTTCCCCGGGTTTGAGTGCGGCACAGGCAGCATCCAGCATTGGCCTCCCAGGATGGCGTGACTTGGAAGCGCGGTGCCCACAGACCTCCTCCGGCCTCAGTGGCGGCCCTTTCACTGAGAAGCCTTGTTACTCACAGAGGGAGACCGATCGAACCCCTTCTGTGGAAAAGAACAGCAAGTCCCCTGGAAAGTTTTCTCTGGGGACAGAGCGAGGTCAGAAAGACAAAAGGACACAATGGAAATGAGTTCACTTCTGCCTGAGCCCTGACGCCCACCCCGTCTGGAAACAGAGGTGCGTCCCCTTCTGAGGGTCCCCTCCTCTGTGGCATCCCCCTTCCTCTGAGGGTCCCCTCGTCTGCACATCCTGTCCTCTGAGGGCCCCTCCTGAGGGAGCAGCCTGTCTCCTCCTCCCCAGCCAGTACCTCTCTGGCCACCTGAGTAAAGCCATGCTGGACAGCCTGTTACAGCAAAGACACTGCAGGGAGGGATGGCCGAGCAGGGACAGACGGCCTGATGTGTGTCCCAGGTCGCTTTATCGTGAAAGGGTTATACTGGCACAAGAATGCTCCTAAAATACACAAAGGAAGGTGGCCGGCGTCCAGAACTCGACTGTTTACCTTCAGCGGAGCAGCCGGGAACGCGGAGAGCTTATTTTCCAAACAGCCCCTGGTTGTCAGGTCTACAGCCCTGGCTGATGCCCGCAAGGATGAGACAGGGCATCTCCTCTGCCACCTGGGACCCCGGCTCCTCGGGCTGATTTCCGTCCCTCGTGCTGCACAGGAGACCCGGGAGGTTCTCAAGGGGATGGAGTTTCTGACTGGCCCCGGGGCACACGGCCCAGCATCCCTCCTGGGACCTGGTTCTCTTCCGGGTGTAGCTGCCTTGGTTGAAAATACTGGCCTCTTATTTGTGGTGCCGGTCTCGGCAGAGCCACGGATACAGCAGAAGTGGGTCCCTGGCCGTGGCACCTTCTGAGAATTGGCTGTTCTTTTCCCACGTTGCCCTCCCACTGACTTCTCTGTCTCCTTTCACTTTCTGCTTTCTTTCTGGGAAAGACTGTCATACAGACTCTGTGAACAGAACCAGCAAGGCCCTAGCCGTTTCCTGTTTTGGTTCAAGGAGAAACTGAGGCCCAGGGGATGCTGAGCTGGGCTTTGCACAGGCCCAGGATGCCTGGCAGCTCGGCTGGGGCCTGAGCCCACGGGTGTTGCTGTTTGGCTTTTGTCCAGGCCTCAGCTGGGCCGCTTCCCAACTGCGTGGCCTTCGTGGTCACTTTTCCTCCTGAGCTCTGGTGTCCTGGTGTGTGCAGGCGGGAACATCATCGCCAGCCTTGGGCTTGCTGTGAGGACCAGGAGGGAGCCCAGAAGAGGGGGTCGGCTCTTCTCTGGTCCGCTTTCTGTTTTGTTTTGTACACAGGCCAGTCACCATGGGAAGGGGAGTCTTCATTATTTTCTTTTTTTAATAGGGGAAATCCCTTAACATCTTTCCTGGCAGACAGTAAAAAAGAGGAGTTAAGGATATGAGCAGGAATGAGCTGGCACAGTGTGAAGGTTTAACTGAAACAGTTTAAATCTGGGCAGGGTCACAGGAGGCACCTGGGAGGGGGAGCTGTCACCACCCCAGGCCTGAGGGGACAAAGGGAGGGAGGGTGGCACGGGAGCCCTAGAAATAGCAGTGGTCTTTGGGAGGGGCTGCCCTGCCCACGGGGACTGTGGCTGCTGCCAGAAATATGGTGGGGGCGTGAAGACAGTTAACAAACACCCAGACATATCTCTCTCTCTCTCTCTCTCTCTCTCTCTCTCTCTCTCTCTCTCTCTCTCTCTTTCTTTCCCATCTCCCATTGGTACTTCCAATTGCCCGGACTTGGTGGACAAGGCAGCCAGATCATTGTGGCTCCAGAGGACAGCTTCCTAGGGCGTAGGGGCTGGGGTGGGGGCACTGAATGACAAGTGAAGGCTCAGATCTGTTTTTGTCCCAGTTCCCCGCTTTCTCGCTGAGATCCCAGGCAGGTTTCAGAAGTCCGTGTTCTCTACCCGTCTGTGAAATCGCTTCTCATCATGTGGTTGGAAAATGAAATGACTGCACGCTGAGTTTGTAGCACGGTGCCTCCTAGAGCCATCATTGGTAGCTGTCCTTGTGATTTCTTTACTAACGACTTTGAGACAGTCAGCCTTGAATCCCGGAGGGAGTCCCACTTGGGGGAGTGGGGCTGAGGGCAGGGGTGGGGTTGGTGCCTCATCTGGCTTCTACCGAGGCCAGCCGGGGGGTCAGCCAGGTGCCGTGCTGGCGCCTGCTGCCTCCAAAGGCCTGGCCTTGCAGGTGGTGGTGTCCACGTGCAGGGCGGCAGACATCTGGCGGGGCAGGCTGCCCTGGCTGTTGGCAGGTGCTCCTGCCTTGGGGTCAGGTGGTGCCGACTGTCTGTCAGCCAGCGGCTCTGGCTCCCTGGGGGCCCTTGTGCTCTTGAAATAGTAAACACGTGCCAGGGGAGCAGGGGGGCAGGGCGGGCAGTACCCAGGGATCACAGGCAGCCCTGCGCTCCTTCACTCGGTCATGATCAGCCCGACTCCAGTGTGACGTGTGAGCAGCTGGTCTCTCGGCAGCAGCTCTCAGATTTATGGAGATGACTGCTTTGCGAAGAGTTTGTGTTGTTTTGTGGAGTGTCCTCTTGGTTCTCAGTACACGTCTGGCTGTGTGACTTCACCTCGCTGAGGTCTTCCTGAAAAAATCCGACTGTCGGGCAGGGGGGCGTGTGCAATAAATTCTCTCTCTATAAAGCGATCGCACAGTGATGGTTCGCTCGACCTTTAGTTCTTGGTCACCTTGACTCCCTGTGTGTCTTCTGCACCCTGGGTAGCGTGGGGCTTGGCGACAGAAGTGCAAACACAGGGCCTGCCCCGGTGGAGCGCTAGGATCCCCTTTGTCCTGTCTGTTTCCCTCGAGTGCCAGCCCTCCCACCCCTTGCTCCGTGCTGCAGGGACGTGCGGAGGGTGGGGACAGAGTAGGGCAGTGGGCTCAGGTGCTGAAGTTCTTCTCTGTGTCTCCCCCCTCGCAGCTGAATCTTAGCCGGCCGATCGAGGAGCAGGGCCCCCTGGACGTCATCATCCACAAGCTGACCGATGTCATCCTGGAAGCTGACCAGAACGACAGCCAGTCCCTGGAGCTGGTGCACAGGTTCCAGGTGAGCAGGGACGTGAGGAGGGGAGCCTGTGAATGGCTCGTGCATTTCTAAAGCTGCCTGGCTGTGTGTGTGTTCCCAGAGTGGTTCTGCCCTTGCCAAGACATGGCTTGTGGTCAGGCACGTCCTTGCCAGGACCTCCGTTTGGTTGGGTGTGAAATGGGATTGAACCAGGGTATGGTTGGCACCCGCTTAGCCCTCTGCCTGTGTAGGCATGATTTACCGATCAGAGTCCTGCTGAGTCCAGGTGCGGCTGCACAGCCACAGCCACAGCCAGCGGTTCTGAGTTGGCACAGGAGGTGGAACCTCTTGCCATGCTCGAGGTCTTAGGATTGGAACTGCCGTGGTGGAGACCCCCTCGGTGCTCATTACCTAGACACCATGTGCTTGTCTCAGCACAGACCACACCCTCCTGGCCATTCCCGCCTCCCTGCCCATTTCTCCAGCAGCCTGGGTCCTGACCCCATGGTGACCTGCCCATCACCTCGGGAGGTGCTGCCTTTGCCCCCACTGACTTGTCCTATATTTTCTCTGCTGTGGACAAGAACATGATTCATTCCTCTGGAAAGCAGCTCGGGGGTCATGAAAGACAAGGTCGTATTATCAGTGAAAAGGCAGCTGAAGCAGGGCCTCCCCAGTGGGAGGGGACGCTGGCGCTCGCACTTTTCAGTGTGATAATTGGAGGCTGACCTCCTGTCTGTCTTTATCAGGACAAAGGGGACTCTCACTGCCACACAGTAGCCCTCTGCTGACAGCGTTTTCTTCCTCCCCTGTGTTCGGAGTCTGTGACCTCAGCCTCCTTCCCTCCCATGGCTCTCAGCCCTCCCAGCTGACTGCCACAGATTGCTGCTTCCTGTGTGCAAGCCAGATGCAGTGTGGCCTGTTTGTGGCCCAGCTGGTGGCCCGTTGCCTGGAGGTGGGGGGTGCCGTCCCCATGTGGTACCCTCCGGGGCCTTTGCCTTGCCAGTGGCCTGAAATGTTTCCCGAGGGCTGGAGGCCACAGGGAAGGGCATGTTTGGGTTCCCCTGTGGCCTGGCTGAGCCTGGTTTATTTTTTATTTTATTTTATTTTATTTTATTTTATTTTATTTTATAGGTACTAAATATTTATTGACTTAACAAACATAGTAAGACTAGAGGCCCATTGCACGAAGAGATTCATGCAATAGGCCTTCCTTCCTCTGGCTACCGCCACCGGTTTTCCTCCGGCACCTGGGACCCAGGCCTTCTGAGCCTGGTTTCTTACTATAAAACTAGAGGCCCAGTGCATGAAATGTATACACGGGTAGGGTCCCTAGGCTGGGCCAGCGATCAGGGCCGACCGGGGCCTTTTGGTTGCCAGCCAGGGCCTCCCTTCCCTGGCTACTGGCTGCCGGCCGGGGCCTTTCTTTGTTCTGCACCACACCCTGGTGTTCAGTACAGGTCATAGCGAGCGATCGGTCTCCCGGTCGAACTCCTGCAGGGACTATTTGCATATTAGGCTTTTATATCTATAGATGGTGTTAGTACCAGGAAACCTCCCGCAGTGTGGGAGGAGTAGGTGACACGGTGCACATAAAGTGCTTCATACAGTGCTAGGGCGTAGTGAGTGCAGGTGATGCTTTGATCACATAACCTCCCTGAGCCTTACTTTCCTCTTCTGTAAAATGGGAATACTTCTCCGGGTGGGCAGGTTGCTGCTATGAGTAATGTTCATTACCTTAGAGAGCCTAATGTTTGCTGAGCGCTTCTACTGTGGCTGTGTTCCTGCTTCCTCCAAGACAAAGGACTTTACAACCCCCAGCCTGCCACGCCCTGGGAGCTAGAGAACAACTACCCCTGGGGCCTCACATCCCTGTTTCCCCCAGACACAGCCCACAGCCCGGGGCAGGTGACCACTGATGGTAAAGGAGAGCAGGGTCCGCTGTGTTCTGGTCTTAATGGAAAAGAAGGTTACAGAGAGAGCGTGTTAGGGGGATGTGGGGATGTGCAGTTTAAGGGCTTCAGCCACCGGGTCCATTTCTCAGGGAGGTCTTCCCGGGTCCCTGGAGTCTGTCCCACCCAGGGCACACACACCCAGCCAGCCTCAGATGACTGAGGTGACCGCAGGGTAACCTCCCAGCCTCGGGATTTCTGGGATAAATTTTCATTGCAGTCTGTTCTGCATGGAGCCGGATATCTGATAAGGACAGGGCGTTGCCTCCTTTGTGAAGAGAACAATCCTTTGGGGAAAAGGGTGGCAGGCTGCACTTTCCAGAGGCCCCAGGAAGAGGGGAGCCAGGCGGAGGCTGGCATAGAGGAGGACCCAGAGGCGCCGGGAGAGGGCCAGGGACGAAGCGGGCTCAGCGGCTCACCGGCCTTCCTGCCACCAGGCATGGTGCTGACAGTGGTGACCTGTCGTCCCACTCTGCAGGCCATACAAGAGTGAAATCCAGTGCCAGACCACGTAGACTGACACTTGACCTTGATCACATGTTTTCAGATTCCTGTTTGAATACTTCTGAGACATTAGCAAAGAGGCCTGGGTTTAGGAGGTGGAAAGCAGAGCCCAGGGCTTGGGTTTTGCAAAGCTGGTCTTTCCACATTTTGCTGTAAGAAAACAGATGGTTTGCTTCCGGCGGGCTCATCTCAAAGGGCCCTTTTCAGAGGCGCCGGTCAGGTCCCTGGGGAGGTGGTTGGGGTGTGGGGAGATGTCCTGGCAGCCCGGAAGCATTCTGCCTATGGGATGCCCCCCTCCAGCCTGCAGGGTCTGGCGTGGAGAGGACCTCTCTGAGCTGAGAGGCTGTGCTATTTTCCTGGCGGCCCTTGTCAGGCCTGGAGAGTGTGGGCCTGGGGCTTATTGCAGATCACTAAAGCCAGTTGCCATAGAAACCACCCCGTAAGCTTAAAAAAAAAGTTGGCCTCGAGGGCTTGGCTTGGAGAACCGTGGGGATGATTCAGTTGTTTTTCTGTGCCAAGTTCATGTGGAGCCAGCAGCCTGGTGCCGCCAGCGCTCTGCCTGAGACGCAGTTCTCAGTGAACAGCCTGGGCAAAGGTCTTTTGGGGATTCAGCCATGTGGCCAGTGGGGCTGGAGCAGTGGAGGGTCCTTGCCCCAGGCCTTAGGGGAGCAAAGAGAACTTTCTTCTCACTGGCATCCAGGGCCACCTGTGAGGTGTGGCGGGGGTGTCCTCCTCCTGCTGCAGCTCACAATTGTCCAGAAGGGTTTCGGTGATCGTCTTCCAAGGGGCACGTGGAGTGGTCTCGGTGGATCTTTGTGACAGTTTTCCTGTATGAGCTTAAAAGGGAAGGTTTGAGTCAACCATCATCTCTTCTTCCCATCTTGATTAGCTGGAAGGATAAGAGGTGTCCCCCGAAAGGCCCCTGGACCATGTCTGAACACCAGGACAACTTCCTCTGCAGTGGCTCACTGTTTGCTGAGCTCCCAGCCGGAGGGAGGCCGGGAGGACACCAAGATGTGCCCTCACAGCCCCAGAGCGAGGCGTTAGGAGACAGGCAGACCTGGCACTGCTCGACCTGGATTAAAACTGTCCCTCCCCTCTCACTGAGGTGATGATAAAGCCTGACATCTCTAATATGGCCTGTGGGGGCTGCCCAGTCTGGCCCCCACCTTCCTCCCCAGTCTCATCTTGTCCCACCTGTCCCTTCCGTGCCGTGCTGGCCCTGCCACCGCAGCCGCTCACGCTCCGTGCTCTTGCCCACCTCAGTGCCTTTGCACAGCCGTTCCCTTGCTTGGGATTCGTTCCCGCCCCGGCTCTTAGCTCAGGTGCCCCTTCCTCAGGGATGTCCCCTGATGATCCGACTAAGGACCTGTCCCCTATCCTAGACCCTTGTCCTCATAACTCCATGCTTTCCTTCCCTCCTTTGGAAGGTTGTAATTCTTTTCTTTTTTTAAAAAAATATTTTTATGGATTCCAGAGAGGAAGGGAGAGAGAGAGAGAGAGAGAGAAAAACATCAGTAATGAGAGAGAATCATTGATTGGCTGCCTCCTGCACACCCTACACGGGGGATGGAGCCAGCAACCCGGGGCATGTGCCCTGACTAGTAAGCGAACCTCCCGTGACCACTGAGCCACATCAGCCAGGCAGAAGGTTGTAATTCTTTATCAGTTGCTTCTGTCAGTCTCTCCATTTGGGGTTAGTCCACAGGGGCAGGGTTGCATCTGCTTCATGTGCACCTGGCATCCCTGTTGCCGCACACAGGCCTCCATGTGTGTGGAGTGAAAGAATATCGTGGCACTGGCCTTGTGCAGGGTGCCCTGGCGGGTCAGCGGAGGGAGCCAGCGGTCCAGTGAGCAGCTGGGGGCAGGCCCCAGAGCAGGCCCCAGGGGGAGGAGGCCAGGAGGGTTCCTGGGGCCATAGCTCTGCCCTCTGGGTGCGCATGGGTGCTTCCAGGGTGGGCCTGTAGGTGGGAGAGAGGGCCTTCCCCAGGCGGTGGAGCTTGGACTTTGTCCTGCAGGTTCAGGGTGGGGGTGATATGAGCAGATTAAATTGGCGTGAGGCGGGGAGGGGGGATGGTTGCCAATGCAAAAAGAACTCTGAGCAGTGGGGAGGGACACTGTCGTCATTGGAGCCTGGCAGAGTCTGAGATGAAGAGGGAACTCCTGTCATTGGCGGCTCTGCAGTGCCCGCTCCTCACCCCAGGGTTCCCCCTCACCTCAGGCCCCGTGGTCCCGGGCGCCCCCTCCCTCAGCTGTGACGGGCCAGCCTTTGAGCAGGGCCCCGTGAGGTGAGGGGGAGCCAGCCTTCGAACTGTCAGCTGTTCGGTTGTGTAAAATGGATCTGGGTGGGGAGCCCTTTCCTGGCTGTGGTGGGTGCAGCCGGGGGTGCCAGCTGGTCCTTGATCACAGTCTGGCCTAAAAGGACACAGCACGGAGTGCTCCTTCCTTGCCCATCCCCACCCCACCCCTTATTTAAAAACGGGTTTATTGAGGTATAACGCACGCACCATACAGTTCTCTCTTTGAAAAAGCGTACAATCCATGCTTGTCAGTGCATTTACAGTCACTCGCAGCCGCCACCACGGTCGGTTTCAGAACATTTTCATCACCTCAGAAACGGACCTGTCCCCTGTAACTGTCACTCCCGCTCCCAACCCAAGCAAGCACCACGTTCTGGCTACGATTGCCCTGTTCTGGACTTTCTTATGATGGAACCACACAACACGTGATCGTTAGTGTCTGGCTTTTCTCACTGGCATGCTTGCAGGGCTCATCCATGTAGTCGCATGGATCAGCGCTTCATTGCTCTTTCTGGCTGAGTGAGATTGCACTGTGCGCATGCATCCCGTGCTGATCCAGGCATCGCCTGATGGACATGTGGTGGTTGCCATCGTTGGGCTGTTACAAATAACACTGCTGTAAACATTCACGTACATATTTTGCTTGTATAAGTGTTTTTATTTCTCTTTAGTGTGTGCCCAGGAGTGGAAACCGGGGTCATGTGGTCGGTTGGGAACCACCAGACGTGTCCCCAGCGGCTGCACCGTTTTACATCCCCACCAGCGGTGTATCTGCGTGTTGACCTCAAGTCCCTCGCGCTGGTGATGTCCAGCACTTTTCGTGTGTTTATTAGCCACCTGTTTATCTTCCTCGGCGCCCTCCTTAGACTTTCCGTGTGCGTGTTTAGAGCCTGGCGATCGGCCTTTTTCCTCCTGTGGACACTTGCGCAGTGTCTAACCCCCCCCCCCCCCCGCCCCCCCCCCCCCCCCCCCCACAGCGTCCTTGGGAGCCCGGATGGGAGCCCATTGCCTGGGTTCAAAGCTCTCCCACCACGTCTTGCTGGCTGGCCTGGATTTCAGTTCCCTCGTCTGTAAAATGTGGACACCTGCACTCCCTACCTGTGAGGGCTGCGGGAGGACTGAGTGTGTCAGCACATCAGGCACCAGAGCACTCGGGGCCGATGGTCCTGGAGGAGACGGCGGACGTCTGCCGGACCTGGCCACGTCGGACCTGCCCACGTGTGGCCTGTCTCTCCCTGGAAGTGGGCTGCGGGCTCCACTTCCTCTTGGGGATGGCGGAGGGGATGCCTTTCTAGGCCCTTCCTGCCCCGGTTGTCAGTAAAGCTGGCTGGGCTGCAGGAACAAGCGGCCCCTGGAGCCCAGCCCTGGCTTATTTCTACCTGGAACACACCCCATCGGAAGGTGGCCTGGGCTCTGCGGCGTGTCTGGGACTTGGGATGATGGGGCAGCAGTGACAGGCCATCGTGGCAAAGGGAAGAGAACTCAGTGAAGCTCGTTCAGGCTCTTGTTTCTGCCCCAGAGTGGCACGTGCCCTGGACGGTCACATTTTAGTGGTCGCACCGATCCTCAAGGCCATGACTGACTGCAGGGAGTCAGGCCAGGGAGCCAGACGTGAACAATAATACAGCAGTCCCTCAGCACTCCTTTCTTCTAAAAACCAGGAAAGATAATGAAGCTGCCCCATAGGGTTGCTGTGAGGATTAAATGCGTGGCCATGCACGGTGCCCTCAGAACATGCCTGTATGAGCGTATGCGCTCACCACTCTGCTGGTGCCTGGGTGCGATGACACACGGGAAGCACTCAGCCAGGTGGCACACTTAGTGGCACTCCGTTATGTCGGCCCGTTATCATTACTATGATGAGGCCAAGGCAGTAAGTACTGCTCTCGCCGCCTTATCTGTGGCTGGCGGCCCCAGCCAACTTGAGAGTTCTTAGTCGTAATTGGAGTCAATGAGCCAGTGATTATGAAAGTGTCCCCAAGTGGGAGCTGTGCTCTGCGACGAGGGTGGAAATGTGGACTGATTTTAGCTTAAGAGGCAAGGCAGGGCAGGTGTCAGGGGTCCTGGGAACTCCTTACCTGGGCCTTGCTTGCCCACCTGCCACACAAGGAACGTGCCGGGATGGCATTGGGGGCTGTGATGTCCGAATCAGAAGGCGTTGCTGGGAGCAGTGGGATCACCTTCAAGGTCACAGCTCGTTTTGCTCCTGACCCCTAGGGCTCAGCTGCACTGAATGAAGCCCTGTCAACCTCGGGTGTCTGTTGAGCAGCCAGCAGCGCAGGTAGGATGTTGTAGGGGTGGAGTGGGAGTAGAAGAGACAGAAGTTTTCTTGTTCTAGGTTTCCTAATCTGATCAGGAAGATAACATCTAAACCCATGAAAATTATGAGTTTCAGTCCCTCTTGGGGGCGGAGCCTGGCGGCCTGTGGGCCTCTTAGTGGATGGAGTCAGATTAAGAACTCCAGGCGCCAGGTAGTTACCATGGAGCCAGGGAGAGGCCACTGTTGTCCAAGCACAGCCCAGGCGGCCCCCTCTGCTCTGGGCACTTCAGTCTCTCACGTCATTTGGTGCTTATACCAATCCCTGGGAAGGTGGGATTACTTCCCCGTGTTTCCCGTGAGGAGACAGGCCCCGGGATGTGAAGTCACTTGCCTAGGCTCACTCAGTAGAACCCCACGTGTGCTTTTTCCAAATACGCCTCAGAGGACCCCCGGGCGGTGAGGGCCAGTGACGCAGGGTCAGCTGAGGAGCTCACCGTCAGGGACAGCCTCCAGCAGCTGGTGCCACAGGATGAAACGCTGGCTGGAAGATGCCAGGGGAAGCAGAGCTGGGCATATGCTGGTCCTGGCCCCAGAGGGCGGACCCTGTCCTGGGGTGGCCATGAGGCCAGCCTCCCCGTGATGCTGCCCTGGGTCCCGAGGCCACTCCTCCCGTGGAGGGCCAGTGCACAGACGTCCATTGTGTTCCCAGGCGGCAGGCGGCGGCTGTGATCCCTCTCTCTGCCCGGGAGGTTGGTGCCACTTAGTGCCATTAGCCAGCTGCAGGCCCTTCCTGTGTGGAGAGAAGACCACGACTTTATGACCCTGTCACCAGCCTGGGGCAGCGCTGGACTTTGTACAGCACTGGGTGGTGTGTGTGTATGTGTGTGGGCGGGTGGTGGCGGGGCCGGGGGGGCTCCATGGAAGCTGAGCCCTGGCCCAGCATGCCGGCTGCAGTCCCTCCGTGTGTGTGTGTGTAGACGGTCAGGCTTCTACAGCACAGGGTTTCAGAAATACTAATGTTTATTAACAGTACATTTTCCCAAAGTTGTAAATAGAACCTGTATACACATTATTTTAGGGATCTTTATCCTTGGCACTGTTGACATGTTGGGCTGGATCAGCCTATATTGTGGGGAACTGTGCTGTGCATAGTAGGATGTTTAGCAGCATCCCTGGCCTCCACCTACTAGGTGCCAGTAACACCACCCCCAATTGTAACAGCCCAAAGCCTCTCTGGACATTGCTGACTGTCCTGGTTGGACCCCTGCATTTCCCAGAGCACCCCAGCTCTGAGGGCCTCACACGTCAGTAAAGCCACCCTCACTGGGCACAGGACCTGGGTTTTGGAGAACTGGGCCTCTGACCGAGGGGTCCATATTCTTGTGGGTTCTTCACTTGAGTGACGCCTGCAGCGGAGAGGTCGCCCTCTGCCTTTCTCCTCCTGCCCTGATTTGGATCCATGCCTTCCTGCTTGCTTCCTTGCTGCCTGTGTGGGCTGTGTGCCCATGATAAAGCCCAGCGTGGTTTCCTTTGACCTCATGTAATAGCTCACGAAGCCTCCCACCCGCCCAGAGTGAAGCTGTGAGCAGCCCTGGTCCTCCTGGGCCAGACAGAGCCAGGCCTAAGGACCTTCTGAGCCCCTCCCTGCATAGTCCACACTGGCGGTGTCTGTGCCCCTGCCTGCCTTGGCCCCCCAACTCCCTGGCTTCCAGCCCCTGACCTGTCCATGTCTCTCCATTGATATGTGAGATGGTTCATCAAATAACTGTTAGGTCATCCATTCAACAAGTCTTACTTGAGCACTTACTGCATTCCAGGAATCATAAACGACATTGCAGGTGCAATGAATAAGAGACCAGGTAGACCCCGCCCCTGCCCCACGAGGTGTGTGTGTGTGTGTGTGTGTGTGTGTGTGTGTGTGTGTGTGTGTGTGTGTTGGGTGCGGGGAGGGGTTGGGATGGGGCAGGGGTGATGTTAACAGAACACAAGCAAATGGAGGAAAAAGTAACACATTCTCTGATTATGTTGTTAAGTTCTAGGAAGAAGAAAAATCTGGGGAAATGAATCACTTCCCCACTTTTTGGGTGAGGAAACGGAGCCCCCCGGATGTTAAGTCACTTGCCTGGGTTCGTTCAGGAGTTTTTTCAAATATGCCCCCCAGGGGCTTTGGCCAGCAGCTAACAGCCCCCTGGGGGGTAGGGACCCTGTGATTCAGGGTCACCTGAGGAAGAGAAAGGTCACCATTTGGATTATGAGTCAATGGGGAGTTCTTATTACCTTACTCTACAGCCTCTAAGGGGTAGATACCAGCTCAGAGGCTGAAAGTTCTCGGGAAGCCAGGGGAGATTGGGGAGCAGGCTGAGGGGGCAGCATCTGTCCAGGCCGCTGGGCATGACGGGCACAGAGGCCCAAGGACGTGGAATAAGCTGGTGCAGCTGGAGCAGAGTGGCCGGGGGAGCGTGTGCAAACTGAGCATGCTCAATGGCCTCCGTGAGAGGAGGCTGAGGTCTGCGGCACCAGGGTCATGGCCAGGTTTGCCCTGCCAGCAGGAGCCCTCTCTGTTCTCATGCAGCCAGAAGCGGTGGCTGAGTGCGGAGGGGAGGGCCCCAGTGGCCTCTGGCTGGAGCAACCCTTGGTTGGTGCGGAGCTCAGCAGTTCACTGCAAGCAGGGCTGTGGTTCCAGACAGCACCTCGCGCTGCTGACAGCGTGGGTGCCCCGACTTCTGGCTGTCATGCTTGCACACCCCTGAAGCAGGTGGGGAGCCTGTGGGCCTTGGGGAGGCCTCGGCTGGCTCTGGGAACTGAGAGTGGGACTGTGGCTGCAGGGTGGGGCGGGCCAAGTGGGCTTTCGGCTGGATACTGGGAAGCAGCGGAGGGCGGGGCTGCTCACAGGCCCACCTGAGCAGGTGTGTGGAGGAGGTGTGTAGCGGCTGAAACGGGCGCTTTAGGAGTGAGGGGTTGTGCTGAGCTGGGGTGGAACCAGGTAGCCTCTTTCTGGTCCCCATATTGCTCAGCTGTCTGAGCCAGATGACCATTGAGACCTCCTTCAGCCCTGACATGGCCCCTGACTGGACATGCCAGCCCGGCCTGGCTGAGCGTCAGCCTGTGAGGAGATGCCATCTCGTAACTAGCTCCCAGCCCTGCACGCCCCTTTCCCCGCTCCGGAGGCTGTGTGTGGCCTTGGCGTCTCTCAGTTTGCCCGAGGACCTGAATAGTGGGTGGCACTGTAACAGGGCATGTGACGTTTGTCAGATGGACAACCTGACTGGGCACCTTGCCAGCCTGCGGGGATGGGAGATGGAGACGCCTGTGAGTTTGGTGCTGGAACCTGGGGACAGAAAGGGAGGCATTGTTTCAGTGGGGGCCTGGCAGAGAGCGGGGAGAGGTATTTGCTGTCTCAGATAATAAAGTGTGCAGCTTCCTTCCCGGCCTCTCTTCCGCGTTCTAGGCTCTATTTTGGCAGGAGCTACGTTTTTTTCCTGGACTCTCCTGTCACCTCTGTGGGACCAGGGTTTCTCCCAGTCCTGCTGACGCTGCTGGCTGGCTGGGCCAGGCGTGTGATACCTCAGGTGGTCTGGGCGTGTGAAGCCCAGGTGGATGCGTAGTTGTGGGCGGTGTCTGCCTTCACGTGGGGGTGCCTCTGACCCAGAGGCCACCGAAGGCTCACTGGGGCGAGTGTGCAAAGTAGCACCCTGGGGAACCCGTTGTCCGTCTGGGTGCTCAGGCCCAGCCACACAAGCACCCTCTCTCTACATTCCTGCATCTGGAAATGGCGAGAGGTCTGTGGTGGTGTGTGTCTCTCTGGGTGCTCCAACCTGGCCTTGTCCTTCTGAACCCCTGTTCTGTGAGCCTTGCGCTCAGCAGCAGGTTCTGCCTCGAGGAATCTTCCTCCGCCCTCCCTTAAAGCCCCCGTTCTCCCACCTCCAGCCCAGCCTGGACGGTGAGTTTTACGTCTGCCCAGGGACTGGTCCTGGGAGATTCATTAGGTGTAGCTCCTAGCAGTCCCAACTGACTGACTGTGGTAACAGGCAACACGAGCATATAGAACAAATTCGAGAACAGTCCCTCCCGGTCTTGCCTTGGGCAGCCATTGGTTCCAGTGGCCTTGAACCTTTGCAGGGGGTTCTGTGTGTAAACAAAGCTGGTCTTCCCTCCCCACACGGAGCCATGCACGCTGCATCTGGGAATTGGTTTCATATCGGTCAGGCTGCTCCATTCTTTCGAATGGCTGTATGAGATTCCATTAAATGACCTTAACGTCCTTTTCTTAACCAGCTCTCTACTAAGAGACACTTAGGACATTTCTGATCATGTTTTACAAACTTGCTACAGTGATCAGATACCCTTGTGTGGCTATTCTGTGTGCACGTGTGGGGAATTCTGAGGCATAAATACCTGGAAAGGCACACGCTGAGTTTATGCATTCTTAACTCAGGCTGCTGCCCACATTTTCTCCATAGAAGTAGAACCAGTTGAACTGCCACCCACCGAGGGCTGGTCCAAGCCCCACCACTGATCAGTTTCATCCACACGGAGGCGCGGAGTGTGGGAGAGTGTCAGGGCCCTGAGAGGGGCGGCACCGGTGCCAGGCGCACCCAGCCTGTTCGGACCTTGAACCTGGCCACCCTGCCTCTGTCTGGCCTTTGAGTGCTCACACTTCCCGCTTGTCTCCTCTAGTCCCTGTGCTGCGAGGCCCTGACCACCCCAGCCTGAACTTGTGGGTTAAATAGTGGTTCTGAACAGCAAACGGCGATGGGAAGATTGCACTGTAATTTTCCTCACTCCGGCCCTGACAGTCACAGCGATGGTGTTGTGCCAAAGGCCTGGCAGCCTTGGTCCTCTGAAGGGGAAGCCCTGTGCACGTGCCCCAGGCCAGCACTGCATCGGACGCGCCGCTCTGGCCTTGGCCCTTCCAAGTTCAGTCCTTGGGCTTGCACACGGTTCATGGATGACTGCAGAAGTCGGCGCTGGCCCATCACTCCTGGCTCAGGTTCCTGTTGTTTTAGGATCAAATCCAATCTCCCTGGCTGGTCTGTCTCCAGCTGTCTCTCCTGCCCTCTGCCTTGTGTAACTTTCCAGTGAGACCTCTGTCCACCTACCCATGCTGGGCCCTGTCCCCCCTGCCTTTTTTTTAAATACATTTTTATTGATTTCAGAGAGGAAGGGAGAGGGAGAGATAGAAACATCAATGATGAGAGAGTCACTGATTGGCTGCCTCCTGCACGCCCCACAGTGGGGATCAAGCTTGCAACCTGGGCATATGCCCTGACCAGGAATCAAACCGTGACCTCCTGGTTCACAAGTCGATGCTCAACCACTGAGCCATGCCAGCTGGGCTCCCCCCTGCCTTTGCTTTTGCTGTTCCCTTTGCTTGGAATGCCTTTCCTCCGCCGCCCCTCAGAAACCCTCTGTCTCCCCACCCTCGCACCCATGTGCATTCCCATGTGGCAACATTCCTATGTGGCAGCATTCCCATGTGGTAACTCTGTTACCACCAGGCACCCACGTCTCCCACTCAGGAGCCCCCAGTGAGGGTGGGCAGAATGGGGCTGCTCTGCAGCTGAGGAGAAGATGCCCACGCACACACTTCTTAGGACTCTCACTCTTCCTGGTCTCCTGCTCCGGAGGCCGCAGGCGAGTGCTCAGACGCTGGGCACCTCTCTGGAATGCACAGGAAGGTGGGTTAAGACCAGGTGCCAGCTGATGGGGAAGCCTACTCTCCCAAGGAGCAATTTCAGGAAAGCTAGAGAAGCAGCATGTGAGGAGATGCTCTCTGCATGCCAGGCTGAGCCTGCAAGACACGGAGGGCTACCTTAGGCCTGCACAGGACAGCGTGGGCCCTGACATGGAGCCATTGTCTATCTGTCACACGTGTGCCTGTCCTGTGGGCACATGTCTCCCTGCCCTGCCGAGATTGGGTCCTGGGTAGTCATTGCACTGTGTAGCTGTAGTTTCTTTTCCACAGACATAGAGTGAGTGGTGGAGGCGGGATTTGAACTCGGAACTTCTACCTGCATTTCCTATTGGATGAGAGCAAATCCTTGCATCTCAATCCCTGCTCATTTCCTGCCCATAAACGGAACTACAGAGGAAACAGTATCTCTGGTGTTCATCCCAGTCCCCTCGTTTGGCTTCAGTCAGCGGGGTCCACTGTGACCCTCCCACGCATCCGGCACGTGCCAGCCCTGGGGATCCTGCGCGTCCTTCCCTTGGTGCCACGTGGAGCCTCATCCTGGAGGCCACTGTGGACTTGGACGTCCAGTCGTGTCATTTGTTCACTCTGCTGAGAGGAGTCTGTCTGGGTCCAGGGCTGGGAACAGATGCAGAGATTCCGGCCCAGTGTGTGCTCCTTGGGGTGGAGGAGGAGCAGATGGGGGCGCAGCCTCAGCTCTGCCACTGCACGGTGTGACCTTGGGCTAGTTTCCACTTCCTTCTCCTTTCTGAGAAGGAGCCCCTGGGTCATGCAAGGTCTGACCATCTGAGACCGCCTCTGGGAGAGGGAATTGCAAACTCTGTCCCACTTTCTCTTGCTGCACCGAGTGCTAACGTCTGACGCAGGGCATCGAGGGGCCCCTAGAACAGCGGGACAGGCTCACTCTCATGGTTGTGCTTGCGTAAGAGTGGCTCCGTCCGTGTCTGCTGAGATACGACCACCCAGGAAGCCATCACAGAGACCCCGTGCAGACTGCTTGTTCCACGGGGGTCTGGGCAGTTCCCAGCCTCGTCGCGCTTCTCCCACCAGTGGCTCCAGCTTCGGTCCTCTCTCTCCCACTCCAGACTTGCCTGACTGAGTGAGTACAGACGAGGACTGAGGCTTATGGAGGCCCATCATTTCAAGGACGCTCTAGGATTTTACCCCAGGTCTGGCGGCCTCCAGCTCCTATGCACGTAACCTCTTCCCAGCATTGGCCTCACCTGACGGAGGAGGACGTCAAGGCCCAGACAGAAGGGGCTTTTAGCCCAGCTGGCATGGCTCAGTGGTTGAGCATTGACCTGTGAACCAGTGTTCAGGAGGTCGTGGTTCCATTCCAGTCAGGGCACGTGCCCAGGTTGCCGGCTGGATCCCCAGTGTGGGGTGTGCGGAGGTGGCTGATCAATGATTCTCTCTCATGTTTAAAGTTGCTATCTCTATCTCTTTCTCCCTTTCCCTTCCTCTCTGAAATCAATAAAAAGATATAGCTTTTAAAAAGAGAGCTTCTTGCACTCTGTGTGGTGCCCCTCCTCCATCCCACAGGGGAAATTTGATTTCCGGAGCAATTTGTCAAGTTGAACTTCCCAGTCCTGCCAGAGGTTAGAGGTTGGGCTGTGCCTGGCTGGGCTCTTGGGCACATAGCCCAGCAGGCAGCCTTTCGCCTTCTGGGTCCTGAGTGAGGTGAGGCGAGGCGAGGCGAGGTGAGGCAGGTGGTGTCCTGGAGTCACAAAAGCACCTAATGTCGATATCCACTTTATTGTTCCTTTTCTTGCTTGTGCTTTTGGTATCACAGTGAAGAAGCCAGTGTAGAATTCGAGGTCAGGAAGATTGATACCGTGTTTTCTTCTAAGAGTTCTGTAGTTTTAGCTCTCACCTCGTACGGTGGTGTGCATGTTGTGAGTCCCAGGTCAATGCAGCTGTTGTTATTATAAAATCACTAGTGGCCCGGTGCACGTATTCGTGCACATTGAAAGGAAATTAATTAGAATTCCTGGGGCAGCGCCACTGCTAGAAGGGCATCTGTGGAGTGAGCAGGGTCCCTCCAGCAGGTGGGGTCTCTCGGCCTGGCCTGCGGGGGTTGGGCCAAAACCTGCTCTCCGACATCCCCTGAGGGGTCCCAGATTGTGAGAGGGCACTCTGCGAAGTTGCTGTTAGTAAACCAGATTCTGGGCCAATGGTGTCCCAGGAACAATGTAACCATGGCCGAAGGTGGAATTGTGCGGCCCCACAGGGAATCGGGCTCCCACCCCTCCCTCCTCTCTGGTTCCAGGATGCCACACCCGAGAACCGCCGCTGCCAAGTCACCACAGCTCAGCAGCTCCTGTGTTGAGCATCTGCCCCCTGGTGGTCAGTGTGCATCCTAGGTACCAGACAGTCCCATGGTCACTTAGCCTTTTATATATATAGATTATCGATTATGATTATTATTTATTTTCTGTGATCGGGATTCCCATCTGGGTAGGATGAGTCTTGCTCCTTCCTAAAAGATAGTGTTGGAATCTGACCCTGCTTCTGGCACAACCAGGGGTGTTGAAGAAAGGGAGGATCTGATTACCGAGCCCCCTCCCCCCATTTTCCCTAAAACTTGTCATTAGCTTAACCAATGGACACAAGATACTGGGGAGTAGGGGAGGCCAGGGGAAGGTCGATGGGGAAGAAAAGGAGACATATGTACTACTCTTAGCAATACTTTAAGCAATAAAGTAAAATTTAAAAAAATACATTTTAAAAAATTCAAAAAAACAAAACTGAGAGGAGAATGCTGCAGTGCCCTCCTGAGCACCATCACCCAGCGTCACACATTAGCAAATTCTGACCCCCGCGTTCCACCTATGCCACACCTGTTTCTTTTGAAACAAGTACCAGACAGCAAATCTAATCTGTAAGTAGTTTTGTGTGCACCTGTAAAAAATGAACCACTACTTTCTAAAAAGGGATCACAGTGTTTTGCGGGAGTGGCCAGAGCCCCTGTTACCTCCCAAGAATCCAAGGGCAGGAACCGTGTGAGTGGGCGCCCCGCCTTCGCTGTGTAAGGAGCAGGTTGGCTGGCTGTGGCGGCGTTGGGGCCTGTCAGGACCTGAGCTGTTTGCAGAGGGGTGCTCCCTGGAACCTCTGCTGCTGTGGGGTGGGGTTGTGTTCTCACCAGACACCAGCAGGAGGGTCAGCCCATCCGAGGTGCCGAGCTGGTGGCATGCCCCTCTGTTTGCTGGGTGGGCCAGGGCAGGATGAGCTCAGAGAGTCCATGGGTTACAGAATCATGAGTCCATGGGTTACAGAACCTTTCATATACATGATCTCCTGTCGCCCACGCCCACCGGACTGCCCTGAGATAGTTTTTTATTATTTTATAGACAAGGAAACAATCTTGGACATTACTTGTAGTTTCTTTTTCACAAACATGGAGTAAATGGTGGAGGCAGAATTTGAACTCAGAACTTCTGCCTGCATTTCCTATTAGATGAGAGCAAATCCTTGCATCTCAATCCCTGCTCATTTCCTGCCCATAAATGGAACTGCAGAGGAAACAGTATCTCTGATGTTCATCCCAGTCCACTTGTTTGGCTCAGATTCTCAGCGGGGAAACCTTGACTCCCTCTAGTACTGCAGAGGGACCAACGCGCCTCTTGGCACCACCATCCTATAGTATCCCTATGGGCTTGGGGGTGCATCTGCTGGTCGCTGCTCCTTTGTCCCCTCAACAGTCGGCGTTCTCCAGACCTCCTCCTGGCCCTGCTGACCCACGGCTGTTTCTGCTTTTCCAAACTCTGTCCAGTCTGCTCAAGGCCAGGCTCTCCTTGTTAACTCTGGGATCCCTTCCTCGGTGTTCTCCGCAGGCCCTCGCAGGGAACGTGTTTACCATTTGCCATGGCGACAGTTTGGCCCTTTCCCCTCTGAGGGTGATAAAATGGTCCAGGGCGCTCACCCGTCCAGCAGTTGGTTTGGTAATTCTAAGAGACTTGTGAAAAATGCCTGAGGCCTGGGATACAATAGATAAGCTGAAATGCTTGCAAGAAAATCCACTTGTGGATAGTGGGGTGACTGGAAAAGCTCTTTCTTTGCCCTCTCTGTCCTCGTCCCAAAAGAGATCAGGTTTAGGAATAATTCCTCTATGAATGTGAATGCTTTCATCCCAGGTCAAAAGCTGGTTGGCGCCTGCTTGTCACATATTTTCCCTTTTCTCTAGCTTCTTCCCCTTATGAGTTTGGCTTAAATTCCTGTCTTAATGGCTCTGAGTTCCCTCTTCAAAGGTCACTGCCCTGAGGCATAAAAGTGGAACCAGAACCGCCAGCTATCCGGTGCTCTTCCTGGGAAGGGGTCACCTTTGAGGGGGAGGCAGTAGGAGGGCCATGTTTTGTGTGACTCAGTAGTTGGGGGAGGATTGGGCCAGCCCATCAACACGAGCATCTCTGCTCCTGCCTCCTTATTGGAAGGCAGGTGTGTGTCCCTGCCCTTGCCTGTGATGCCTGTCCTGTTCTAGAACAGCCCCTGCGTGGCCTTGAAGTCTGCCTTGCTTTTCTCCAGTGTAGGCTCAGTCGGGTAGGAAGCCGAGATCCAGATAAAGTGGCTTGCCCATGGTGACACTGGGAGGTGACAACAGGGGAGCCTGGTTTTCTTGGTTTCTTCCTCTACACCAGGCGCTTCCTGTGTGTTGGGGAACCAGGAGGACAGTTCAGTGCTTTTAGTTCATAACCCAGAATACGAACTCCTCGGCTAGGGCTGTGGATCAGTGGAGCACAGCCTAGAAGGCTTTGGCTCATGCGCGTCTGCTGCGCCCACACGGTGCCGAGGGCTGTCGATGGAGTGGGGTTTGGTGACTGGATAGCCTTTCAACATGAGGACACTAATGTGATTTCATACGTATGTGTGAGTCCTGGTGTCTCCTTGGCAGCGTTGACCTGGTTCGGAGGATCCTGGTTCGGAGGATCGGAGGATGGGGTCTGATGGAGGAATGCTGGGTAGTTGCCGATGGGGAGGTGCAGGCACTCAGGTGAGGCCAAGGTGTGGACCAGAGAGAGGAACGGGGCATGGCCCCTCGACCTGAAGGATAAGCCTTCCTTGAGGACACCTCATAGCTTCGCCCGTGTCCCCTGTGGGTGGCAGTGCCGGCACCGGCTGCTGGCTCATTCTGCCGGACCAGGGCAGTGAGCCAGGCGCTGAGCTCACTTGCCAACAGTCACCTCTCTCAAGAGGAGGAGGCGGGGGAGGAACACGCCATGAAGGTGGCTTTGATTCTGCATTTAGACCTACAGAATTTGGGGAGAGGACCTCCTGAGGGTGAGAGTGTGCAGGCCCCACCCATGGAGTTCAGGGGTGTGGGGTGGGAAGCAGGCCTCCCGTGTGTGTGCACTGCTACCTGTTAGGGACAGAGACATTGTTTTAAACACTCAGAGAAAAGGACACAAATGAGCCCCTAACCAGACCCTCTGGCATGAAACTCAGTGGGGAGCCGATTTCAGAGAAGTAGATATGAATCTCTGGCTTTTGTGTTTGAGAGCTCTTAAAAATGATTGCTAGGAACCAAAATAGGCTCACTGAAAACAAGGATAATTCTAAAGGGAGCTTTATTTTTGCTGATAAGGTTACTAGAAAAGAAGCAGGACGGCTTTTTCCCTGGCCTTTGCTGACCTCCCAGGCTGCTCTAGTAGACTGGGCGGGAGGCGGGTGAATTAAGCTTATATACTCGTTCCTTGGGGTGGCCATTACCGAGTGCCTTAAAATAGTAGAAATGTAAGCTCACACCGTGAAGGCGGCTAGAAGTCTAAAATCAAGGTGTCTGCAGGGTGGGTTCCTTCGGGGGCACTCGGAGAGCATCTGCTCCGAGCCTCCCTTCCAGCTTCTGTGGGGCCAGTGGTCCTTGCCCCTTCTTGTAGCTGCATGACTTCCATTGCTGTCTGCACACAGCCTTCTTCCCGTGTGTCTCTGTGTCTAAATTTTCCTCGTCTGAAAGACACCCGTCAGTGGATTAGGACCCCTTCTAGTCCAGTATGAACTCCTCTTCACTTGATTACATATCTGAAGACACTGTTCCCAAATAAGGTCACACTCACAAGGACCGGGGTTTAGGACTGGAACGGATCTGTTGGGGGTAGGGGTGGGGACGCATGTCAACCCACAGCAGCAGCAGCTGCTGAGTGGCCTGCCTCACCCCATCTTCTCACGGAGCTCCTCTGGTGACCCCAGCATTCGGCAGCTTTATCCTTAGAGCTGTCGGTGTCAGAGCCGCAGGGATAGTCTCATTGCTGTGTTGCCCTGACAAGCTTGCCCTCACCCTGCACGGGGCTTGGGGCCACAGCAGTCACAGAGGTGATGGTGGCAGGGCCAGAATCCCTGGGTTCTTTTCCTAGAAACACTCTGCTCTGTCCTGTTAAATTGTTACAGATAACAGTTTCTGGTTCCACGTGCGCACTCGTGTTCTTTCCCCAGGAAGATTGCGACTTCCTTAAAAACCAGTTCTGGCCCTGACTGGTATGGCTCAGTGGATAGAGCGTTGGCCTGCAGACTAAAAGGTCCCAGGTTTGATTCCGGTCAAGGGCATGTACCTTGGTTGCTTGCACATCCCCAATAGGGGGTGTGCAGGAGGCAGCTGATCGATGTTTCTCTCTCATCGATGTTTCTAACTCTCTATCCCTCTCCCTTCCTCTCTGTAAAAAGTCAATAAAATATATTTAAAAAAACAAAACAAAACAAAAAACACCAGTTCTATTCCTTTTGCGTTCTCATCGTCTGCCATGAAGCTAGTGGGGATTAGAGCAGCGCTTGTTGGAGTGAGCACCTGAGGGCCAGCTGGTCTCCCGTGGCCAGTGTCTCTGCCAGGCCTTCCCACAGTCCCTCTAATGAGTCTTGGCATCTCACTGCCACTGGCCCTGCCTTAGCGTCCTTATTGGTGTGGGTGCCGGGCCTCTGTGTGCAGCCACGTGTGCAGTTGTGCGGGGAGCAGCACTGGTTTCAGGGTTTCAGCACTGCTCTACTTTTCTTGGCTGTTTTCTCAATTTGGGTTCCATCTTGAGTTTAGGCTCTGTCAGGCTTCTCCTCCAGATCCCGTGGGAACTGCTCCCAGCTCCCCCGTTTCTGCGCTTCCTCTTCTCAGTGAGGAGAGCACTCTTTCCCCAGAATGCTCAGCAGGAGCTCTGAGCCTGCCTCTGATTGGACCAACTCGGGTCACATAACCTCCCATGAGCCAGTGCCCCCAGGGGCAGAATGCCCTGATTGGTCTCTCCAAAGCCCTGGGATCTTGGGGCCCAGTGGGTGGAGGCCCCAGAGGGGACTGAGGGCTGGTGGGGGAGTGAGAAGACGGGGGGGATGAGGCGGGGCGTGTGGGGTGAAGTCTTGCTTGTTATCCACCGTTCAGCACGGGCCTCTCCTCACCGGAAGGGGTGTGCTTTCCTTTCAGGAATACATTGACGCCCACCCTGAGACCATTGTCCTGGACCCCCTTCCTGCCATCAGGACGCTGCTCGACCGCTCCAAGTCCTACGAGCTCATCCGGAAGATTGAGGCCTACATGAAAGGTATGGTCGCAGGCGGCTCTGCACCGCGGCGGGGCCCACCCTGTGGTCACTGCCTGGGCGGGAGGGGCTCTGGTCTGTGTGAGCACTCGGGACGGAAGCAGTTGAGTTCCAGGGGCCACATATTGTGGGGAGGCCCGTCCTCCCTCTCTGACCAGCAGAGTTGGGGAGTAAAAGCCCAGAGTGCTCCTTGGAGAGCGGCTCCAACCACTTCAACATGCTTGGCTCTGTTGTCTTAAAGCCACGGAGTGGCCATGAAGTGTCCCCATAACACAGCGGTTAGAGAGCAGGCGTGTGTGTGGAAGAGCTCAGGGCAGGCGGGCGAGTGCAGTTATGTAACTGGGTGAAGGAGACAAACAAATTAAAGGGCCTTTAATCAAACACACGGAGCTGTGTAATGTGGCGGCTAGACTTCGCGGGGCACGCCGTGTTCTCGGGGCAGGAGCCTCCCTCTTCACCGCAGGAGCTTCGGCTGCCAGATGTGACCTCCTGTCCCTGGGGACCCCCCACCCCCACCTCCCGGGCAGGGCAGCTCCGAGGAGTCGGACTCCTTTCCAAGGTGTTTGTTTATGCCTTTTGGAAAGAGTCTTGTTAACAGTCACCCCCTGGTTGTCTGCCTGGCCAGGCCTTCCCTGCGAGAGCTCTTGTGTCATTGGAAGGAGATGTGCTTTGCCTGCGCCTCGGGCGTTGTAGGGATGCATCCCGGGCTGGAGAGGCAGCCCCTGCTCTGCCGTCCAGACCATGTGTGTGGCCTGCGCACACGGCCTGGAACCCTGACCTGGGTGACCTGCCTCAGGCGTTTTGTGTGCTGGTGGGACCAGTGGGCAGTTTGGCCCACAGGACCATGAGGGGAATGGAGAGCAGCATTTATTGGGTGTGCCAGGTGCCTGGTCCTGGGTTAGCCTTCTCCTTATACTCTCTCCTCGTGCGCTCACAAAGGAGGTCTCCGCCCTAATTTTACAGACGATGCGAAGGCTCGGAGAGGTCAGCAGACATACTGGTGTCACAGCCCGTAAATGGCATCATAGTCAGGTCTCTACCCAGGCTCCCTAGCTCCTAACCCCCGAGCTTGACTGTCATGCCCATGGCCAGAGGCCCTGCATCTAGCAAGCACCTGGCATAGGTGCAGCCACGACCCTGGCTAGGGGAGTTGGTGAGTTCTTGAATCCTTAAGGAACTTGCCCTGTGAGAGAGCTGGGTGCTGGACCTGGTCATCCTGTAGGGGGTCTCGAGGCCTGACTCCCTGGGTGCCTGGCTCAATCAGGTGGGTAGATCGTGGACCTGACTTCCAGGGAGTGGGGGCAAGTGGGCACACCAGCACCCTTTCTTGCTTGGGTCTGGAGTGGTCAGTGACGATGTCAACTTCCCTCCTCTCGTGTTCCTTTCCTGGGTCCAACCAGAGTCCCCCGGGGGGGAAGGAAGATCTAGAGTGACGCTTGGGTGAATGTTGGTTCTGGAAAGAAAATCCGTCCCTTCCCAGGTGTGTGTGTTGGACATGGACTGTGTTTGGAGGGACAGGAGATTGTATGAATAGGTGAGAAGTCCCGGTGAGTGGGAGGAGAGGCAGGTTGGCAGCCATGGCTCGTGTCCTCAACAAGCCCATCAGAAGAGTGCTGGTTCTGGTTCTGGTGGAATTAGGGAGGCGCCTCAAAGGAGGCTTTCTCAGAGCAAAAGAAGCATTCCCCACTTTTGGAGGGGACAGATAGATTGTATCCGAATCTGGGCTTTTTAAAAATATATATATATATATTTTAAATTGATTTCAGAGAGGAAGGAGAGTGGGGGAGAGACAGAAACATCAGTGATGAGGGAGAATCATTGATCGGCTGCCTCCTGCATGCCCCACACTGGGGATGGAGCCCGCAACCCAGGCATGTGCCCTGACAGAATCAAACCGTGACCTCCTGGCTCATAGGTCGACGCTCAACCACTGAGCCACACTGGCCCGAATCTGCACTTTGCTGCTGTGCAGTCTTGGCCAGGTCCCTGGTGGCTTTCTGTAAGATGTAGGTAACAAGTGGTTTATCCATGGGCTCCCGGGTGGGGGTAACTGGGATGATGTCTGACAGCAGGTAGCATGGGTGTCAGCCCATTGGGGCCACGGGAATGGCAGCTGCTGTTGCTGCTCCCTTATGATGGAAGGGGGTAAAGCATCTGGATTGGATCTTGAAGACATCGGGACTGAGGGTCAAAGGTGAGCCTTGGCTTGGAGTATGAGCATGTCCAGACGGGAGCAGGGACTAGTGGGGGCTGGGGGGTGGGGGCTGGACCGCAGGGTGCACATGATGCAGGGCCACCCTGGTGGGCAGGTGCAGAGGGAGTGACAGCCTGGGCCTCCCAGGCAGGGCAGGGATGTGAGCAAAGTGGGGAGAGAGCTGAAGTGTGGGGTGCTGGTGAGGGACTTGCAGACCATCGGGTCAGAGTGGAGGCTAGGAGTACCTCATGCAGTGGGGGGGGGGGGGGGGGACGGGACTTCATTTGTGCACAGTCATTGAAGGCATGTGAGCTGGTGAGTGAGAAGACATTCTTTTCTTTTAATTAAAAGAATTATTCTCTCCTGAGGATATGTTTATTGATTTTCTTTTTAAGAGAGAGGTGGAGAGAGAGAGGGAAACGTCAATGTGAGAGAGAAACATTGATCAGCTTCCTCCTGTACACATCCCAACTGGGGATGGAACCCGCCACCTTTTGGTGTACAAGACGATGTTCCAACCAACTGTGCCACACCTGCTAAGGCCAGAATACATTTTAGACAGATCAGTGCAGACAGGTTCTAATGGCCATTACCTGTGTCCTGTTGTGAGGGGGACATTCACCCAGCCACAGGCCCAGGGGGCCTGGTGACCGGCTCCCAGTGGGGAATCAGACCCCACTCTGCTAGGTCCAGGAAACCTCAAACCTGGGCGTCCTTAGCTCGGGAGCTGCCTGCTAGGGGCACCCCCCTCCAGGCCTAGCAAGAACTGGTGGAGGAACCCTAAATACGGCCTTGGTCTGAGGCCAGCAGGAACTGTGTGGGTGGGTGGGTGGGCCGTGACTGCTGCACCCTGCGTTTTCCTTATCGTGCATGCCAAGCCCGGCTGGTATTATTCCAGGAGGGCAGTGAGGCCGAGACTTCCTATAGAGCCTTTTCCTGCCCCCGTCCCCCCCTCATCCCCCCATCCCTCCTGGAGCTGTGCATGGGGAGGGCTGCTGGCTCCTCCTCCCCCCCAGAGGCCAGCTCCTCTGCAGATGAGAACCTTCTCTGGGAAGCGCACCCTGGCGCTCCTGCTCCTCCCCCCACTGCTGAGATTCCAGGAGGGACACAAGACGATGTTCCAACCAACTGTGCCACACCTGTGCTGTGAACAGCTATAATTACCCCTTTAAATCCCTCAGACAGTTCTAGCAATCCCCGACACACTGCTTTTGTGTTGGGAGCAGGGGCTTCATGGAGACTTCAGCCCCGTGGGGAAGCTGCTCTCCTGTCCTCGGGAGCTTGGGCGGCTGCAGAGAAGACTGGCAGGCGGGAGGCTCTGCAGTGGGGTGGGCTGTGGGCACAGGGGTCCACGCTCAGCAGCCCGCTCCCTCCGTGCAGAGCATCGGCTGTGGGGCAGGTGAGGCCCGCTGCCCGGAGCTCCAGCCGCACCTGTCAGGACCTGCACAGCCTCGGGTGGTCAGTGCCGTCTCATTTTACGTTCCCTGAGCTCTTCTCATTCTGAGTCTGGAGGGGAAGCAGGGTCCTTTTTCTAAGTCAGACCTGACAGTCTCAGACTACCCCCACCCCCCTTTGGTCTCATGTGCGATCCCAGAGGAAGGTCGCCCGGTGGTTCTGTGTGGGACAGCAGGGACTGAGGCTTCCAGCGCATGGTGGTGTGGCCCTCCTGGCCCAAGGTGGTGACTAAACTCAGCCATCACAGGATTTAGACGTGGGGGTGGAAAGGAGGGGGGCTAGGAACAAGGAAGCAAAGGGAAGCAGCCTGGCTACCTTTAGGAAAGGTCTGGAAGTTATGACACGATGCTCGGTTCACACACCGCTGGCCAGAACGCAAGTCACCTCTGAGCTGCTAGACAGTGGGGAAATGTGGTCTTTATTCAGGGCAGCAATGTGCCCAGCTAAAATGCTAAAACGCTAAAATGGACTCCTGCCTGGGGTTGAGTGACCTGGAATGACCATTTTCCCCGCTGCTGGCCCGGGGGCGTGGCTCCAGCCTGGGACCTCAGCAGTAAGTCCTTCTCCAAAGAGGTCAGTAGGTGCAGAGTGACGCACCCCAGAGCGCCTGGGCCATGGGTTTCCCTCAGCCCCTGCTTCTGGGTGGGGCTGCACCCACCCCTTAGCCAGAGGCACAGATGGCACTGAACCTGGATCCAATTCAAACCAAGGGTGGGAGCCTCCCAGAAGTTAAACTGCCTGGGGTGGGCGGAGAGGAGGGCACGTTCGTCCCGTGCACACCTTCACGGGTCTTTTTTCTCAATGACACCCGCTCTGCCTTACAGGCCTGGGACTTTGAGATGGGCTCTGCCACCCCGTGCCCAGCGATTCTGGGCCAGGCTGTCGCCAGCTCCTGATCCTACTGGTGAGAAAGCACCTGGGCTGTGATTGGATGATACAAGCTTGTCGCCTTGGTCCTGGGGAAGCCGCTGGGGACCTGCCTCAGACCGCAGGGCAAAGGGCTCCAGAGGCCCTTGCAAGCTGATGGCAGCTGCAGGCGAAGGGTCGCTTTCCTGGTCTCCTTTTCCCGAGCCTCCCACACGTGTGCTCTGGGGTGACAGATGGCCGTTGGACACAGGCCTCTCTGGGGAGGGCTGTGCACACTGCAGCCTGAGCGACGCTGCCCGTGGTTTTATGGGAATTTAATCAGGGTGGGATTGAAATGGAGTGATCCAGACACCAAGTGAGAGAAAACAACATTCCTCACAGCCCAGGAGAAATAATTCCCACGGAGCATGTGCCATGGGGTGTGTGGAGTTGAGGGCCTTTCACTCGGAGGTGGGGGCTGGCTGACCGTGGCGAGCTGCAAGGTGCTCTGGGTGGGGAGGGGGTTTGAAGTCGAGGCCTGAGCGCAGGTCCCCCATGTCCTCTGCGTGTGTGGCCTGTGCAGGTCACCTTTCCTCTGAGCCTGTGTGGTCAGCGCACAGGCGGGCACGGTGAGAATCACCTTACATGTGTCAGCTAACTTCATTCTCACGATGACCTGTGAGAAAGGCACCTCTGTCACCCCATAGTGGTGAGGACACTGGAGTGCATTGAGTTTATGTTGGTTGAGGCCACAGAGCTACTTGGGGGCAGAGCTGGGATTCGAACTCACACCTCTGGCTGTGCTCTTAGCCAGAGTTCCTGAATGGGACTCCCGGTCCTCTCGTGTACTGCTTCCTCCATGAGCCTGGCGGGGGAGAGGAGGGGAGCGACCAAGGCCATGGATATAGGAGACACAGTTGGGGGCTCTTCTGCCTGAGGGCCAGTGATTCCCCAGAGCCTGTGGGGCCTTCCACACTGGCAGCTGGCACGGCTCCTGGGCGCCCTCTGGTGTCCAGGCAATGGCACTGACGAGAAAAGGTCCTTGGTGTCCACCAGCAGCTCTGCCCTGTGTGTTACGGAGGAAACAGAATCCTGCCTGGTTCTTGAGAGCAGCAGCACATATGGAGTGGGAAAGAGCAGGGATTTGGTGCTTACAGGCCTGGCTCACATCGCAGCCCCCCTTGTGTGCTGGGCAGTGGCGGTCTTCTGAGCTGTCGGCACCACTGTGGGGAGGTGTGCGGAAGGGCTGGTTCCAGTCCCTGCCGCAGTGTGGCTCAGAGTTAGATGCTTTCAGCTCCTCTCCTTGGTCCTTAGGGAGCCTGGTTTGGGTGGGAAATGTGGCAGAAGCTGTGGTGGGTTGCCGGGGTCCAGCCCCGGGGGTCCAGGGGTTCCCAAAGGTGTGGATGGAGTCGGCGAAGAATGTTTTACACAGAGACAGCCTTCAGAACTCTCTCGCTCTCTTTAGTCTCCGTGGATCTTCCTGTGCCTGGCTGAGGCCACAGAGAAAGATCCCGAGGCAAGCTGAGCATTTATTTTATAGTCAGAGGTACACAAGGTAGTGGTTTCCATAGTTACACTGTTCTTGTGAGTTTCACTTGTTTTGACCATAGTTATACTGTTCTTGTGAGTTTCACTTGTTTTGGCAGCATTTGCTGCACCTCCCACTGCCCATTAGCTACCCAGATAAGATCTAGGGAGCCTCATAAGGTCAAGCCTAAATATGCTAAGAGGACTGTGCCCTCTAAGCTGGGACTTGTTTGTGACTTTGCCAACAGGTCAGTCGGAGGCTTAATCCTATGTGGGCTCCTCACAGTGGGTAGTGGGGGGCTGGAGTTGAGGAGGACCAAGAGGAGGGGGGTATGCCCCCACGGACTGCATTCCTGAGTCAGGGCCGGCTTCTAGCCTTGGTTTTGTGCAGGAGGCTGGAGTTTTGGATCAGGCCACTAGGAAAATTCTTCACACCTCAAGTGGGTTTCTGAGGATTGGCCCCTGTGATGCCTGGCAAAGCTGAGAAGACGCTGCCCCCCATCAAGGGGTCTGGTGTGAGGAGAACAGGGCACCAGGCCAGGCCAAGCTCCTGGAGCAGGCGGTCATGGAAGTGGCATGGGTCCCCTAAGCTGATGGGGAGGTGGGGCCTTTGGGTGGGCACTTGGCTCCTGGTTCCTCTCCCAGAGATAAACTGCCCTCGTCTTCACTCCGACAGCCACCAGCCACCCAGGCAGAGACCCCCATTCAGGTGAAGGTGGAGGCCTGCAGAGGAGGGTCGTGCTGTGGGCCCCAAGGTAAACCACCCCACACCAGGGCAGGTTGCGCACCGGCTGTAGGCCCAGCCCTGGGAGGCACCTCCTCCACATCAGGAGGCTTATGGGTCTGAGTCCAGCCCTGCCCTGGGGAAAACTGCTGACTACATTGTGACACACCATCGACAATGAAACATTTCAACTTCAGTGATGGGCAGTGAAAGAAAAATGTGTCTTAGAATCAGTGGAATAGAGCCCAGCCCACCCAGCGCACACGGGAGTCCAGACCGCAGGCTCCCGAGGGCGCTCACCTCCAGCGCGCGCAGGCACAGATCCGACCTGGAGTCCCTGTCAGCGGGCCGGGCCCTGTGCCCTGGAACTCCAGCCTCTTCAACCTCAGCCCCGCTTCCCAGATACATTCTAACGGTGTGGAATCCAGCTTTCTAGACCCTTCTCCTGCACAATAAATACATTTGTGCTTTAAAAAAAAATAGGGACAGTGTCATGTTACATATGTTCTCATAAAACTTGTTTTCTTCTCACTTAATAGATATCTTGGCTTCTTCCCACGTCAGCCCGTAAAGATGATGGAGGTCAGGTCTGCCCCGTCGTCCTTGCCGGCAGCATAGTTCAGCACGTGGGTGAACGCGTCGTAACTCACTCGGCTATATCGGGCTTGTTGGGTCATTCCAGCTTCATTTGGGTTTTTAAGAAAATAAACTGCAGTAAACATAGATCTTTGCCTACTTCTAGAATTAATCCCTAGAAGTGGAATTTTTCCATCAAAGATGACCATAAACATTTCCCAGGTTGGCACATCTTGCCTGATGGCTCTTTAGAAAGTTTAAACAGACTTTACTCCTAATTGCGCCTGCCTGCCAGCGAGTGATGCCCATCTCACCTCGCACTGCTTTTTCTGTTGGCAACATTGAGCATCTCCTCACATTTATTATTAGCCGTTTGCATTTCTCTGCGTGAGTCTTTTCATCTCGTTTGCCCATTTTTCTATTGGGTTTGTGGTGTTTTTCTCATTGATTGGTTAGAGCCCCTTTTGGATTAAAGAAATTGTCTCATGGTTTCAGAATATGGACCGTTTTGTTGATGGACGCTTCCTCTTTGCGCTGCGGCCAGGTTCACATTTTCTGCTCTGCTTTTAAAATATGTGCTGCCAGAGGGAGCACTTCAAATACTATTTGAAAAATGCCTTGAAAAAAAAGGCTGCTGCGTGTGGGAGTCGGAGCTGAGTGGGGCCAGCCAGTGTCTGCCTGGCCCGGAAGGGGCCATAAATCCCGGGGAGCAGCTGCCACGGAGTTAATCCGCGTTTCCAGCAGGCGTTCCACAGGCTGGAGCGGGCTCAGGAGTCTCTGCCTCCACCTGGGCCGTGTCTGGCCTCTGCTGCAGCGCTCTGTCCCCTCGAGATGAAATCGGTCACTGGCCTGTCAGGCAGGAGGAAAACTGCTCAGCCCCCGACCAGGGCGATGTCTGACCGGGAATGTCAGGCGGGTGATGATGGGGCTCGCACAGCAGGGGACAGAGTCTGGGGGCCATTTTAGGGTTCTGCCGTCACCTGAGCACACAGACGTTTTTCCTCGCACACGTCTAAGTTAAGTTGAATTTAATGGACATGAAGTCTCTCCATCTCTGTGGCCAGTGCATGTGGCCCCTGCCCACCCCCTCCCCGGGTGACATCGTTTGCCACATCGGCCCTCACTCACTCACTGCAGCCATGCTGGACTTCTCAGCAGCCCCCTCTTGGCCGTTGATCTTTGTCCTTGGTTTCCTCTTCTGGCTCAGGTGACCTCCTCCAGGTCGCCCTCCTTGCTGCATACTTCCTTCCCTGTGTGGGCCTCAGTGCCCTCCCTCTCTGTTCCCATAGACCCCTGCTGCCCTCGGTCACAGCAGCAGTCCCACTGTGTTTTATGTTCTCTCACTTCTCTCTTCCTACCCAACCGAAGGCCTAAAGGACAGTGTGTCTTTGGGGACCTTGAATCCCCAGAGCAGGGCCTGGAACATAGTAGGTGTTCAATCAGTGTGCAGAGGATGGGTGTTTTCAAGAATCCGATACAGAAGCAGACGCACGAGGGGCTGACCTGTGGCAGGTGGGGTCCCTGGCCATCTGTGGCAACAAGCTGTTGAGGAGTGATGTTCGAAGTGGTTCTAAACTGTGGGCCTGGCAGGAGAAAGGGGGGCTGCCATTCCAGAGAGCGAGCAGGGTGGTCGGGAGAAACGGGCTGTCTGTGCTGCTGGAGGGGTCACCCGCCGAGTCCCAGCGGCCCTCTGATGCAGTTTGGACGTAGCCTGTGGTTGGAGGCAGGAGGCTGCTGCAGAGCTGGGGGAGAGATGCTAAGGGCCTGGTGGGGGTGAGCGGGTGGCAGTGGGCAGGAGTAGAGGGGACAGCCCAGAGATACTGGAGGGGTGGCATTGTCAGGCATTGGTGACAGGCATTGTGTTTAGGGTGGGCAAAGGGTGAGGAGAGGAGATGGGAACACAGTACAAGCCACAGCCGTGGTGCGCATAAGCCAGATGGCAGAGCCGGGCAGTGCTGTGGGCTCGGGTGAGCGAATGCCTCCATGGGTACCGGGGGAGGCCAGGGCGGGGCTTGGAGTCTACCAGTGTTAATAAGCCTCCAGCCCCGGCAGGACTCCCGGCTTCAGCAGCAAGGATTCTGCTTCAGCAATGGAGGTGTGAAGGGAGGAAGTTCCTGGGGCAGGTTCAAGAGGCCAAGGCCAGGCAGGTAAGAGAGCAGGTTACCAGCAGGAACGGAACGGTACCCTCTGGGAGAGCCCTGGGCTGAGGCCAGGCCCTCTCACCATCCCGCAGCCACATTGGGCGTCTAGAGCCCCCCCCACCCCGCCCCCAGCCCCTCCTCTCCCCCTACTCCTCCTCTTGAGCTTTTGGAGGAGACTGCTGTGGAGTTCTCACCCTGCGCCTCAGAGCTCTGACCGGGGCCACTCACACTGTCAGGCCGGCTTGTCCCTGTCATTTTTGCTCACCCCTCACTGCCAACTCCGGTTCTTTGGCCCTGCTGGCGACCAGCAGCCCAGATCCAACTTCATATTCTAAGCACAGGGTGCTCCTCAAAGTCATGCCCTCTGCTGGTGAGTGAGGGAGGCCCCGGGCGCCTGCACGGTTGCTGCTGGTCTGCTTTGAGTCTGGGTCCTGCCCTGGCAGATGGATGGACGAGCAGCTCGCTCTCCCTCCAAAGCCTGATGTAAAGAGCGTTGTCTCTGGGCAGGAAAAAGCACTCTGCTCTGTCTCCATGCAGAGCAGCTAGGCTCTCTACGGGATCCTGGACTTTTAAAAATAGTGGACCCTCAAGTAATGACACCAGTGATGATGGTGATGGAGGGTACCCGCTCCGTGCCGGTTCCTGTTGTGTTTTGTGTATTAACTCATTGGATCCTACCGGCAGGACTGCTCTTCTCCCCATTTTACAGACCAGGAAACTAAAGCACCGAGAGGTGAAGGCACTTTCTCAAGGTCACACAGACCCCGGCAGCCCAAAGGGTCTGCCACCAGTGCCGGGGACACACAGCCAGCTCGATGGCCTGTGTCCTGGGCTCTGAGTCAGGAACGGAGCCTTCCCTAACCCCTTCCAGGCCCAGAGTCTCCAGGGGACTAGGAGGGCATGGCTGTGGCGCAGGCTGCCTGCCTGGGACGCCCGCTCTGCCACATACTGCTTTTGACCTTGAAGAAGAACTTAACTTCCTAGGCCTCAGATTCCTGCATGGATGAGCAGCCCCAGCCCCACCTGTAAATCCAGCTTACCCCAAGCTGCCTGTCAGAGCCCAGTTCCCCGTGGACCACCTTGCTGGTCTCGGTCTGAGTGCCTCAGTGCTGAGACGCCAGGTAGGACCCTCTCTCCTTACCCCACAGGGAGCACCTGACACAAGACAATCCCAGCTCCTGAGAGCGCCGGCCCCGTTGTAGGTTCCACATCCTGGATGTTGACTGGGCCTCAGTGAATAGGGGAGCAGACCCAGCTCTGATAGCAGCACAGCCTTGCTTAGTGCTCATTAGTGAACCGCACACACCGCCAGCATGCAGGGACGCACCACGACCCGAGGGGGTAGATGGGCCTGTTGTCCCCATATTAGAGAGATGGGCCTTGGGGCACAGAGAGGCAGGTAGTCCAGGGTGAGGCAGTGGACCTGGGCTCAGAATCCAGGCACTTAGTCCACAGCGGGGCATGCCCATAGCTGCGAAGGGTGAGGAGCGGTAAGAAAGGGGGGGGGCGGGATCTGTTTCTCCTGGGCCTGACCCAAAGGCCTGGCCAATTTCCAAGTGGTTTGCATGAGTCAGGCTCCCCAGGCCATGCTGGCTGCAAGGGCTGGAACTTTTCATGTGTTTCTCATCTAGGGCTTTGAATGGGCATGAAGATACAGACGACCTGTTATCCAGTGGTTTTCACCCTTTTAAAGCCTGAAGCTTTCCCCTTCCCCCCAATTCAGCACCTGGCCTGCAGGGCCCTTGTGCTACGGGAAGACGAGTTACCTACTGTAAAGGGAACGCAGAATGTGGAAGTGGGTTCTTGGGGACATGTGGGGGCGGAGCAAGGGACCATTTCTACGTGTAACTGGGGGAATCAGTACTAAGAGCAGATATTCTGACATATCTGGAGGAAGTGGGCGGGGAGGGGGTGGATTCCTGGGCAGTGAGGGTGTCCCAGGATCGGTCGCCCCCCAGGGGAGTGACCAGATGAGGGTGGTGTATGACTTGGGGCCTCGCGTGTGGTTGCTGTGATGGGGTGCTGGGGCTCTTCCTGGCCAGGCCCGTGGGTGGGACATGACACTGGACAGTGGGAGCAGGTCATTGTGGTGAGGACGGGGGATGCCCTCCGCCGTCGCAGGCCCAACTGCATTTCCTCTCCTCCGTGGGCCTGTCATCCAGGTCCTTCCTGGCTGCCTCCCCTGGCCCCGGCCTGTGGCTGCTCTCCCAGCTACTTGATTATTCTGAATTACTGGGTGGCTGCCATCATTGTGAGCCAAAAAGCCATTGGGGTTGTTTTCAAAGCTTCTGTCAGGCTGGAACTTGGTCACCCGGAATACACGGGATGTCTTTTCCTGTTTAGAATTCAAGAGCATGTGGCTCGTGCCCCTAACAGTGTAACAGCAGCAGGAAGGTGACTTTGAACAATCGGGCACTGAGTCATGAACGCTGGAGCCTGCAGGTTGATGGGCCAGGCTCTCCGACTTTGTCCATTCAAGTCTGTGGCCACAGTTATCAGGGCTGTGCCAGGCCAACAGCGCCACACAGTGGCAGGCTGGGGATTTGCAGGCCCCCTTTCTTTCCCTTGGTGGTTAGCCCTGCCCACTCCATGCTTCCCCTCTCCTTCTGTTGCCAGGGCTTACAGCTCACTTTTATTTCTCTCTCATTTCACCCCACACATGCACGCTTGTCTGAGAGATGGTCCTTGCTGACGCCTGCCTCCTCTGAGCAGTGCTGGACCAGGGGTAGGGTCCAGCCTTGACCCTAAGGAAGGTACTGTCTGGTTGCTGACTCAGAACCAAATGTGGGAATTTAATAGGGTACACGAGCTGAGCCATCCACCAAGGCAGTGTGTGGTGTTCGAGAAAGACGGTGCTCGGACAAATGAGACTGCTGGTAGGAGAGGCCTGGTCAGGGGCCATGGTAGGAGCGGGCGTTATTATAAGACAGCTGTTCTCAGGATCTTCCGGGAGCTTTAGGATGCTGGGCTGAGTGGGTTGTTGCTGAGGGGAGCCCCAGAGGTGTGTGCAGGGGATGGAGGGAGGGATGGAGAGGAGAGCACTCCACTGGCCGGGGTGTGGCTGGGAGTGACCGTGGGCTCTGCATTCCAAGAGGAGCTGGGCAGTGTGTTCATCTGACCGGGCTGCCACGGCAAAGCTCCACAGGCTGGTGGCTTAAACAATAGACGTTAAGGTCAGGGTCAAAGTCGAGGCAAAGCTTGTTTCTTCTAAGGCCTCCTTGATGGGTAGGTGGCTGTCCCCTCCCTCCGTCTTCTCACTGTTGTCCCTCTGTGTGTGTCTGTGTCCTAATCTCCTCTCATAAGGACCCCAGTCAGATTGGATTGGGGTCCGCCCTGAAGCCTCATGTTAACTTAATCGCCACTTTAAAAGGCCCTGCCTCCAAATACAGTCACAATGTGAGGGGCTGGGGTTCGGGGCTTCAGCATGCGAATTTGGGGGGATAAGTGCAGCCCGTAGCAGGAAGGTGAGCAGGGTCAGGTGGCAGAGGCCTGGAAAAGCTGTCACGCAGCCGGCCAGCGGCAGTTCTGGAGCCTCATTGTAGAGGTGGGCGCTTTAGAAAGGGCCAGGATCCAGCAGCCGTGTGTCACTTGGGTTTGGGGAGGTGGGCACACCAGGAATCTGGTGGTTTGTGGGGGAAGATGGTGGGGGTGAGGGTGCCAAAAAGGGAATTGTTTGCTTAAACTCCAGGAATGTCCGGTGGCGCCTGGGAGAAGCCCCAGTCTGGCCGCAGCGCCTGTCCTGCCCCTGCCCTGCCCCTGCCCCGGAGCTGCCCAGACCCGGGGGAGCTGTGTTTAGGAACTACTTCATAATTTAAAAGCGCATTTTCCAGATGTGGGAGGGGGCAACCCTATGAAGTAGCTACTGTTGTCCTCTTTCCAGCAAGGAAACGGAGGCAGCTGAAGTGCCTTGCCAGGCTCACGCAGCTGAGCAGAGGTGGAGCGGGGATTCAAACCTCCGCAGTCCAAGTCCCCGCAGAGCCTCCGGGGCCCAGCCTGTGCGAGGGGGCCCATCATTCGTCACTGAGATGAGGGGCGGAGGCCTGGGCGAGCCAGCGGGGTGTGCGGGCAGTGGGTGCTCAGAGGAGGCCCCCTGACCAGAGGCGGGGTCCCCGGGCCCTCAGCGACCAGCACGTGCACACTTGTCTTCCCCCAGCTCTGAGATCGAGTGAGCACCTGGGTCCTGCTGCCCCACCCCGTTCAGTGACACGTGGGCCTCCTCGCCCTCCTGCAGAGGCCGTTTCCTGCCATACGTGGGGCCTTGGGAACAGGGAATGGCCCAGGGAAGCGGGACCCAGCCCAGCTCTGAGAGGCAGCGTCTGGGTACCCTGGGCCAGGACGTGGGAGCCCTGGTGTAGTTCATTCACTCCTTCGTTGGGGATTCGGCTGTGAACGTGGTCCCTGCTTCACGGGCCTACACTCTGCCTGGAAGGAGGGCTCCCACGTGGGCGGCAGCTCTGGCTCAGGCGGAGGGTTTGAATGGATTGAAACTTCCCCCTCCAGCAAGGCCCTCTGGGATGTCGCCTCCTCCCGCAGAGCCCTCTGAATGCAGTTAGGAGTCTGCCCTCTGAGCCGCACACTCCCTAGTGCCAGGCTGGGGCTGCTGCCACCCGCCATCCCAGCTCTCCTGGGGTTGGGAGTCCCTCCCGTCTGCTGGCTAGAAATCGGAGCCACATGCTCTGCCCGGCCCTTGTCTCTGCTTCTCCCCTTGTTGGGAGCTGGGGGTGGCAAAGGGCCCCTTGCTGCTGCCTGGCTCGTGGTGGCACCTGGACCCAGAGCCTCCCCTCCCCTTGCGAGGGAGTGTGAGCAGATGGCAGCACCAGGCCCTTGCCGCACCCCAGGGAGGGGCTGGCTCCTTCACCTGGCGTTTTGCAGACGCGGCATCACTTTCTTCTCATCCCTGATTCTCTCTGCAACTCCAGCAGGTGGACAGGACTGGCCTCTTAGGACCCTTGTTCCACTCGTCAGGAGCCCAAGACCTGCACAGCCACCTGGTGGCCTCAAGCGGCTGGAATTAATTGCATGCTGGTCCTGAGCCCAAGGGCAGGGCTTTGCTCACGGTGTCATACGTGTGCCTTGCCACCCCCCCCCCCTCCCCGGCGCAGCCCCTCGGTGTCTTCCTGCCTCGGCTCACTCTGCTGGGGGCTCACTGGCAGGGTGACCTTCTGTGCCAGACGAGACTCCCTTCACCACGTCGCCTGCCATCCTCCCTCACACGGCTACGCCCTGACTTCTGCAGGTGGGACCCAGGCTGGGGACGTGTGGTCCAGGCCCTTCATTGCTGGTGCGCCGGCAAAGCACTCGGTCCTTTTGGGAAGCGACATGACACTGTGTGGCAAGAACCATAGAAATGTTGACTCCCACGGACTCCAAAACCCACCTCGGGGAGCGGGTCTGTGGAAATGACGTATCCCCCGCACAAGGCCTTGTGCCTGAGATGCGCATCCGAGTCCTGTCTGTGGGGGAAGAAAATTGGCACGAATGTGAACTAGAGGAAATGTCGCCGGTCGGGTGACAGGACATGCAGAGTCATGGGAAAGTACTGATGGCACGTCCAGTAAGAGCAATAAAAAGGGAAAGTTCAGTCGCAGTCCTGGCAGAGCAGACAAAAGCGATGCTCTGCCGGAACGTTCTTTGGCGAAGTGAAAGGCCAGGCGGAGGGGATGGAGGTGACTGCCGTGTCATTTTCCAATGGAAAACCCTGGGCGAGGCAGGCCTGGGGCGGTGGGGGGGGGGGGGGGGGTGCGTGAGGGTGTTCGGCAGGCCAGGTCTGGCATGTGGGTCGGGTACCCCGCCGAGGCTCCCTTCACAGCCATAGGCAGAGCCTGCCCTGTCGGCACCGTGCTGGGCACCGGGAGAAGGTCAGTGAGGGGGAGGTCGGCAGCGACACACCCCAGGACGCTGAACACGGACCGGTGGCCACGACCCAGGATCCCCTGTGGGTGACCCCAGCTGGCCGTGCCCAGCGTGGTACCAGAAACAGTGCCTGCCTGCTGGGTGCCTGTTAGGTACCAGGGAGGCCTGGCTCCTGGTTACAGACGGGAGAGCAAGGCCCCGTGAGTTCAGTCATTTCGGAAGCTCACAGCTAGTGAGTAGTGAGCCCAGGTTCAGAGTCGGGCTTCAGAGCGACACTTCCCAGCGCCATCTGCCCTTCCCACCCCACTGTCCTCAGGATCCACCGGTTGGTCCTCAGCCTGTAGCTTCTTGCTAGTCCTGCAGCAGCCGGGTGAGTGCGGCCACTGGCAGCGCGTACAGGGCAGTGGTGTGTGACTCGGGACACCTGGTTCCCTCGCAGGGCCTGCCAGCAGCTTGTGTGTGACCTTGAACTGTCCTCTTCCCCTCTGGGCTCGTGCACGCGGTTGGAACTTGCCCATCTCCAGGGCCTCCAGCTTCGCCTCCTCTGGCGTGTTTCAGTTTCCCAGGGGCTGAAGTTTCAGCTCTTGACAGAACACAGCCCACCTTCTCACCAAAAAAAGCCTCTTTCCCGCTCCCATCCAGAAATAAAGGCGGCAGAGAAATAAGCACAGCGGCCTTTTTCGGGAAACCAGAAATAGCTCCGGGCTCCCAGCGCGCCGGCTCTTCTGCCGCTATTTGGGGCCGGGAGCTGCTGGCGTCCGTCGAGTTTCCCAGGGTTGAGCTGGAAAAGTCTCCGCCACCACAGTTCCTCACGTGGGCCGGGCTGGCGTGTCTCCTGCCCCCAACGTGCTGGCTTCGCTCGTTCCTTCACCAGCCCTCCACTCAGCCCGGTGCCCTCCACTCAGCCTGGTGCCTCCCACCCAGCCCGGTGCCCTCCACTCAGCCCGGTGCCCCTCCCACCCAGCCCGGTGCCCTCCACTCAGCCCGGTGCCCTCCACTCAGCCCGGTGCCCCTCCCACCCAGCCCGGTGCCCTCCACTCAGCCCGGTGCCCTCCACTCAGCCCGGTGCCCTCCCACCCAGCCCGGTGCCCTCCCACTCAGCCCGGTGCCCTCCCACCCAGCCCGGTGCCCTCCCACCCAGCCCGGTGCCTCCCACTCAGCCCGGTGCCCCTCCCACCCAGCCCGGTGCCCTCCACTCAGCCCGGTGCCCTCCCACCCAGCCCAGTGCCTCCCACTCAGCCCGGTGCCCTCCACTCAGCCCGGTGCCCCTCCCACCCAGCCCGGTGCCCTCCACTCAGCCCGGTGCCCTCCACTCAGCCCGGTGCCCTCCCACCCAGCCCGGTGCCCTCCCACTCAGCCCGGTGCCCTCCCACCCAGCCCGGTGCCCTCCCACCCAGCCCGGTGCCTCCCACTCAGCCCGGTGCCCCTCCCACCCAGCCCGGTGCCCCTCCCACCCAGCCCGGTGCCCTCCACTCAGCCCGGTGCCCTCCCACCCAGCCCAGTGCCTCCCACTCAGCCCGGTGCCCTCCACTCAGCCCGGTGCCCCTCCCACCCAGCCCGGTGCCCTCCACTCAGCCCGGTGCCCTCCACTCAGCCCGGTGCCTCCCACCCAGCCCGGTGCCCTCCACTCAGCCCGGTGCCCTCCACTCAGCCCGGTGCCTCCCACCCAGCCCGGTGCCCTCCACTCAGCCCGGTGCCTCCCACTCAGCCCGGTGCCCTCCACCCAGCCCGGTGCCCTCCACTCAGCCCGGTGCCCTCCACCCAGCCCGGTGCCCTCCACTCAGCCCAGTGCCCTCGGTCCCCAGTCTGACTGACGTGACCGTCCTCGTCGTGGCTTGTCCAGTCTCTGCATCAGACAGCAGCATGTCCGTCAGCAGGGCCTTTGCATCAGCTGTCCCTCTGCTGGGGGTGTGCCTGCCCCCCACGCAGGCCCATTCCCTCATTCTCTGTGTCTGCTCAGCGACACACTGCCCCACACCCCGCGCCCCAGTTCGTGCTTTGTGTTCCCTGCCAGTGCCGTCTCGCTGTCCATTTTACCCGTCAGTGAGTCTGTCTTGCTCATCATCTGTGAGCTCCACGCGGGCGGGCACCTGTGTTCATCACTGTATCTCTAGCTCAGGGCTGGGCAAACTTTTGACTCGAGGGCCACAATGGGTTCTTAAACTGGACCGGAGGGCCGGAACAAAAGCATGGATGGAGTGTTTGTGTGAACTAATATAAATTCAAAGTAAACATCATTACATAAAAGGGTACGGTCTTTTTTTTTTGTTTTGTTCATTTCAAACGGGCGGATCCGGCCCGAGGGCCGTAGTTTACCCACGGCTGCTCTGGCTCCTAAGGGTTAGTTGAGTCCCAGCACGTTCTTTTGTTGCGAACGGTTGCTGAAACCAAAATAGGAACAGTAGTCGTTCCTAATTGTGATTTCACGGACACGTCAGGATGATTTTGGCTGCAAGTAGCCAGAAAGTGGCCCAGCAGTAAACAGTGTGCGGTCCGCAGTCTGGGGAGGGGCCAGGCCGAGGGTCATGGCTTCCTCTCAGCCCCTGCCCTGCTCAGGACTGGCTTCCCCCAAGGGGAGCCCAGGTGTCCAGGTGAGAAGGAAGGCCTGGGACGGGAGCAGGGCTGGGTGGGGGCTGGAGAGGGGAGTGGGCTGCTTGGGGGGAGTGAGGAAGCAAGACGAACAGGCGAGACTCACTGCATGGGTCGGAGCTGTTTTGCTTCCACCTTTGGTTAGGTGGTGAGGCTGTGCAGCCTCGGGCACGCCCTTTAACCTCCCGGCCCTGGTGTCCTCCCCGGTTACTTTGCAGACTTGAGGTGATGCACAGCTTACAGTGGGAGACATGCGCTGAGAGCTCAGTGCGCAGCCTCGGTCCTGCGATCACTGTTGAGCTGATGCCGCGTGTGGTGGGGAAAGTCTCTAATGAGCCCGAAAAACACTCCTGTGTCTGGAGTGAAAATCAGGCTATGCGACTGTCCTGTTGTAAAGCTCTGCGTTTTAACGTCCACGCGCCCAGGTTAAGGCTGAGGAGGTGGGGAAGGTGTGTGGTTTTTACTCTTCTTTGGTCTTCAGGTTGTACATTTATATGTTGGCTTTGTAATTTCAGGAATGTTATTAGGAGGTGGTGTGTGTGTGTGTGTGTGTGTGTGTGTTCACACATGACTGTGAAGTTTGGGGCGTCAGATCGGGGCAGCAGGGGCATGGAGGTCGCCCCAGGGAGGTGCGCCTGTCCGGGAGCGTGCTGACGGCCTTTCCTCTGTCCGCAGACGACAGGATCTGCTCGCCGCCCTTCATGGAGCTCACCAGCCTGTGCGGGGACGACACCATGCAGCTCCTGGAGAAGAACGGCCTGACCTTCCCATTCAGTGTGTACCCCCCGGCTCTGCTGGGCGGGCAGGCGGGGCTGCCCAGGGCCCCCTGGCTTCACACTGTGGGGGAGGGGCGGGTGGATAAAGGCCTTGGCTGCCGGGGAGGGCATGGCCTGGGGTCCCGCTCCCCCACACACGGTGGAAATGGTTCCAGATCCCCCGGGTGAGGTGCTGGCCACTGTTGTGTCAGCGTGTGGTCCCTGCCCCACCTGCCCCGCCCCCGGGGGCTGCAGGAGTTCTGCGTTTCCCCCGTACCTGCCGGGCTGGGCTCTGTGGGTGGATGACCTTGCTGACTCCTCTCCTCTTCTCTCTCCCCCACCCTCCACCCACAGTTTGCAAAACCAGAGTGGCTCACGGCACCAACTCCCACGAGGTGAGTGGAAAGTTTGACCACCTGACAGTCTCTCTGGGCCCCGCTGAGTCTGCTCCATCCACCCTGCTCCTCCCCCGCCCTGCTCTGGTGGCTTGGTCTTCTGTCTGCAGCCTCCCCGGGTTCCTGTCCTTGTCCCCAAGGGCCGGATGTCTGTGCAAGACGCCATTTGAGCCCCTGCGGCAGCTCTCACACCCATCTGACCTGCCCTTGGCTTTCCATGCTTTGGCCCATCGGGGTCACCACTCCCTGGTGCCTGCTCTGTGCCAGGCACTGGGCTGGGCCCCTCCTAGGGCTGCGGACCGGAAAGATGCCCTCACTGCCAACAAGGATGGGCGGTCCTGCTTGTTTAGAAAGGGCAGGGGAGGAGGAGAGGGCACCGTGCTGCTCCCTCTCATCCATTCCTTACTCACCCAGCAGTCATTCCCGACCCCACCTCAGGTGCCCGGGGAGGATGCTGAGGGGAGCTGACCCAGAGTGGGCGACTGTCGCTGAGCAGACAGCAGTGAGGGGTGGTGGGAGGCAAGTGAGGAGGCCCTTGGGGGTAGGAGGAGCAGACAGCCGGCAGGGGCTCCCTGGGGTCTTTGTGGCCCTCACTACCCTTGGGAGCCACACCTGGGACGTGGCCTGTGGCCCTCCACGCCCCCGGCATGGTACACCCTCAGGGGCAGTAGACGTTCGAGCCCCGGAGCAGGCCCTCTGGGAGAGCCTGGCCCTGGCGGTCCCACCGCAGTGCTCCCGGGGCCTCCTGTCTAGACGTGGGTCTGTGGAGGATTTATGCCGGGCCCTGACCCTGGCAGGTATTTATGGGATCTGCGGTACATGCTGCGGTGGGGGCTACAAGGCCCAGGGGCACCTCTGCCGTGGGAAGAACGTGGGGCAGGCAGTTACGGCCTGCTGCAAAGGCCAGCGCCTCCTACGGTGGGAGCCCTCGTGGGCCGGCCTGGGCTCCATGCCCGTGTGCTCTGTGCCAGGCCCCGGAGGGAGCAGCAGGCTTCAGAGCAGCCACCCTGCCCTCACAGGCACCAGCATGGCCTGCCAACCGCCCACCTGGCCCTTACCACCACCACCACCACCACCACCACCACCACAACCCCCCCAGCGGGTCCTCTTTGTGTGAGGGCCTGGGGCCGTCGGGGTGGAAGGAGGACCCAGTCATGGGTGATGGGAGCAGCCCAGTCAGAGCAGCCAGCCTGCGCAGAGGGGGCCCTGCTGGTTGCATAGACCCGGCTGGGCCTGGCCCCGGCCCCGTGTGCGGCCAAGCTGTGTGGCTTGGCAGATGGCCCAGCCTGTCCGAGCTCCTGGCCCACATGAGTAACGGATGGTGGCTGTGGAGGATAAGGGCGTCGCTGAATGGGCTGCGTGGGCCCGGCACCGGGCGTGTTTGACGCACCTGCTGGTCCTCGCAGAGGGGAGAGGTTCAGACGAACCCTCAGGCAGTGCCTTCTGGGGAGGCTGTGTCACCCCTCAGCCCAGCAGCCCCCCAGCCCCGCGGTACCCCCCCCCCCCCAGTGCTGTGTTAGGGAGGGCTCCTCTCCCACCCTCCCCCGGAGGCGGAGACACCAGGGGCTGGTGTGGGCTGCGGGCCCTGCTTCCTGGGAGGCTTTAGCATCAGAGGGGCCCCCTCCAGTGGGGTGCCCTCCACAGCAGGAGCCTGGGGGCGGGTGGGGCAGGCTCCTCACCTCCTCGGGTGCCTGCGGTGTGAGAGCAGCGAGAACCCCCTGGCTGTGTCCGCTCACCCTCTGGAGGGCACTCCGTGCGCCTGGCTGGTGCTCACAGAACCGTTTGGTTTGTGTGTTGTTTGTAAGCCGAGGCGAGCACACTGTTTGCTCCACAGTTTGGATTGTCCCTCACCCGTTTTTAAACCAAAGCTCAAAGCTCCCCTGGCCCCCAAGCCTGTCCCTGGGGGTTGATGCTACCAGACAGGTGAGGAATGGAGCTTAGATAGAGCAAGTCCCTGCCGTGCTTGTGCAGTGTGTGGCGCTGGGACTCGAACCCGCGTCGGGCCCTCTTACCGTCTCTCACTCTCCTCGAAGGCTAAGGAGACAGCCACTGTGGGGCGTTTTGTCTCCCATGTGACCGGGTCTCTACTCTCTCCCCGTCCAGCTGAGCCCGGGCACACTGGGTGGCACCTGACGTGGGGGCAGCAGCAGCTGTCAGGCTGTAGCCCTCCCAGCAGCCTCCGGCATCGGCGGCTCCTCTGGGGCCTGTGGGCTGAGGGATCAGCTGCGGCCGGCACTGTCGGCTGCTCGAGTGGGCCTGCAGGCAGCCTCCGCCGGAGCAGGGCGTTTCTCTAGCATCTGCCCTCCCTCCCTCAGTCCCCTCGCAGACCCTCCCGTCGGGACGGGGAGCAGCATGTGCCCGTCTGCGTGTAAGAGGACAAGGCTGCGGGCCAGGCAGTCCCAGTCATGTTCCAGCAAGCCCTGAGCTTCTCAAGGCCGCGGTTTCCTCATCTGTAAAGGGGCTGATGACGTGCCCAGCTCCGAGGTGCACGGTGCCCGCAGGCGTCTGACGTCATCTCCAGGACAGGGCCTGTCGTGGGTGCGCAGTGAAAGGCAGCCCTCGTCATCGCAGGCTTTGACCCAGGCCTCCCAACTCCTGCTCCACAGTCTTCTGGTTTCTGCCTCTCCATCCCAGGCCGTGTGGAGGGCCCTCCAAGGAAGTCATGAGGGTTGAGTAGCACACAGCCAGGGTCCGCTCCCTGCACTGCAGCGTGAACAGGGTTCGCAGTGCAGCCAGCTCAGCCCCGCATGGCAGGCCCGGTGTGCGGGGTTTCCAACCCACGGGAGAGGATTGGTCCCAGTGTTCCTCCGAGCCCCGCTCCACTCACCCCGCTGAGAGTCCTGCCGAGTCGTCAGGCTGGTGGCAGGGTTGGTGGTGCACCTTGTCTGAGGCGGGAGGGCGGTGCGCTGAGGCCCGTGGCCCTGTCTCCCCAGATGGCCATCGTGTTCAACCAGGAGGGCCTGAGCGCCATCCAGCCGCCCTGCGTGGTCCAGAACTTCATCAACCACAACGCCGTCCTGTACAAGGTGTTCGTGGTCGGCGAGTCCTACACGGTGGTCCAGAGGCCCTCGCTCAAGAACTTCTCCGCGGGCATGTCAGGTAACCAAGCCTACCACCTTCTCAGCTTGTCCCGAGCTCAGCCCAGCTGGACACAGCGTCGGTTGAGCACTAACCCCTGGCACCTGGGTTGTCTGGAGGGGAAGTGGTCGTCTGGAGGGGGAACGAGTTGTGTGCCGTAATGAAGAGATCTTGGAAAAGAAGTGAAACCCCCGTCCCATCCATTCGAACCACTGTAAACTCCAAAAAGCACCCCCACATTTTCTGTGCCCAGGTTGCTTGCTGGGGACCCTGTGCCATGAGACACAGGAGGAACCTGCTGGAACGGATGACGGGCCCTTCAGGGGAGGGGAGGAGGGAGGGGCCCCTCCTGTTTTGAGGGCCCGACCACTGACTGTATCCCGTCTCCTTTTCCAAATGGGGAAACACCAAGCTGCTGGCTGTTCCTGCAGCCGCCGAGGCGGACGTGTGCCCTGTGAGAGGTCAGCGCGCAGGGCCACAGGGCTCCCAGCTGGGGCCTGGGGCAGGCGGTGGGCACGACACCTCGCTGTGCCCCGCGGGTGAGGACTGAGTCAGTGACTGGTGGACCAGTGGGTGACGGTCCCATGTGTCCCTTGGGGGTCACAGCAATGGCGTCTGCAGGCCGCTGCCGTCCTTGGGGGCAGCTGAGGAGCCCCCAGGGAGGCTGGTGGCTCCCCAAGCCCAGCTTTGCCTCCGCTGCTCCCCTGCCGCCTGCTGGCCAGGCCGTTTCGCAGACTGGCACTAGGATAAGGATTTGCTTGTGTTGGGGCTGCTCCCAGGAATGTCCTAGTGGCTCTGAAGGCATCCCCCAGGCACGTTCTGGAACCTGTTGGAACGGTGGCAGCATCTGTGGAGAGTGGCTTTCTGGGAGGACATCGGTGGCTGGCGTGGTTTGCTCAGCTCTCTGTGCACTCGGCTCCGCGCGGGAAACCCACCACTGGCTGGGATGTCCAGCTGCACTACCAGCTGCCCAGACAGATGGGCTCCTGAGACCTGCTGGGGCTGCCTGTCAGTCCTCCCGGGGCGCAGGCCACTCTCCTGAGTGAAGTTCAGCCGTTCTTGTCTTCCTCTCAGCCGTCTTCCCCTTAACGCACCAGAGCAGACACTGGATTGTCCTCCTGAGTGCAGGCGGCCTCCCAGCCAGGCCTGGGCTCCAGGACTTGAGGCCCGTGTGAGGTTCAGGACATCCCCTTCCTCACCCTGGTCCCAGCCCCCACCCTCTGGGATGGGATGACCTGGGAGTGGAGGATAGATGTCGGCAGGGGTCCTTTGGTGTGTGACTGTACATCTGCAAGGGGCATCCTTTTTATAATATATATAACATGTTTTTATTGATTTCAGAGAGGAAGAGAGAGAAACCAATGATGAGAGAGAATCATTGATTAGCGGTCTCCTGCATCGCCCCACACTAGGAATCGAGCCCACAACCTGGGCATGTGCCCTGACTGGGAATTGAACCCTGACCTCCTGGTTCATAGGTCGATGCTCAACCACTGAGCCACACCGACCGGGTGCAAGAAGCATTCTTATCAATTGTTGGCCAAAAGGGGCTGACGTTTTTTTTAAGTCCCTGGCTGATGGTTGTTTTTTTTAAAATCCACATTTCAAAAAAATACGTGCTTCAAATCTTTGGAAATGTATTAGATTAAGAGTAGCCCTACCTTAGGTTGTCTCCTTTCTTTTTTCTTTAACACAATCGCCCCGTTTCTTAAAGAAGCGCATCACAGTTTCCTTCCTTTCCACGCAGAAGTGCCCCTTTTCTCTCCTGGTTGGGATGCGCTGGTCCATGTCAGGAGGGCGTGGGCTCCACGTCTGTGTCTTCCTGTGGCCGGTTCCAGGTTGCCAGTTTGCCATAAAATGCGGACTGGGGCCGAGTGAATGAGCAAATAACACTGAGCCGGTGGAGAAATGCTACTGGGTCTGCCCACCACCTACCCCCAGGGCTGAGTCCCTGTCGCTGTCTCCGGCACCGCCCAGGGAGCTGGCGTGGGCTTTGTTCTTTTCGCATGCGTGTTCTCCACCTGGCAGCGGCCCTTGAAGCTGGACTGATTGACAGGGGGCCTTGGGCTCTTTCCAGCCCCACCCCCTTCTGGTTCCCATTGCCCAGTGTGGTGCCCCCGGCCTCCCCTGTGGCGTGGGGAGCTGGGGGCAACCTGAGCAGGCTTCTCCGGGACACGGGCGGAGGGGACGCTGTCCTGCCCCCACGGCTGCGTGCTCTTCGGCTTCTCAGGTGCACTTCCGGTTTTACGTTTTAATGTCTCTGAAGTCAGGGGTGTCCCACAGCCAGTGGCGCCTGGCAAGTCGCGTCGACTGAAACTGAAGTCAGGTTCTTGCGCAGGTGGCGTTGGCCTGTACCAGCCACCAGGAGCGCTTCTGTTCTCTGCCTGTGGGTCACAGTCTGGGGAGACCGCTCCCTGCCTCCACCCCTGCCAGGGTCAGAAAGGGCACTTCCTCTGCGGACACAGCGCCTTGACTATGCTTTCCATCCGGGGCCTTGTTCGCTTGGGGATCCAGACAGGAATGATACACTTTCCCATTGAGAGGGTCAGCGGGCGTTTTTCTGCAAAAGGCCAGATAATAAATATTTCCAGCTCTATCATGGTTATCTAATGCTGCCACTGTAGCGTGGACGCACTGCAGGCACTATGTAAATGAATGGGCACGCTGTGTTCCAATAAAACTTTATTTACAGATGTGGTTTGCTGGTCTCTCACCTAGAGCCTCTGAGGGATCCAGCAGTCAGCCACACGTCTTGCCCTCCTGGACTTGTGTTTTCCTGCACACGAGGAAAGAAATAATAAAAGGGTTCATTAAGGCACCAGATAAGTGGGTCCCGGGACACCACTGGGTGAAGGGAGCCACTTGGTCAGGGCGGGCCCCCCTGCAGAGGTGACCAGTGTATGGAAACCTGAACAAGACCTGGGTCACCATCCACAGCTCTGTGACACCACCCCCCCCACCCGAGGGAGACATGAAGATTCAGCACAAGGCGCTGAAGGAGGTGTGGCGTAGCTCATGGCTGCACCACTGGTTACAGGATATTTGGGGCTAATCTTGTCATTTACTGTCCTTATTTTGAATCTGCTGTTCTCATCTGTAAATCGGGGGCAGAAGCACCCATATTTCTCTCATTGCCCTCCCTCCCCTGCCGGGAGGTGGTGATGGCCCTTCACCAGGAACAGTCGGGGAGCAGAGAGTGGATGGGCTCCCACATCCAGGGTGTTCCTGCCATCAGAGGGCCAGGGCCATTTTAGAGGAACTGGGTATCTTTTCTTTAAGGAAATGAGCTCAGTGGGGCTGGGCCCGGCTGGGTGCAGGCGAGAAGGTGGGCAATGCCCGCCAAAGGCCGGAGTGCCCGTCCCAGCAGCTCCAGCCCTGCTCCGGCCTCTGGCCCGGGGGCTTCTACCCCCACGGCTCACTCTCGCTGCCGGTGCCTGCAGAAGGCTGGAGAGCCTGCTCTGGCCTCTGGCCCGGGGGCACTCGGTCCCCACGGCTCACTCTCGCTGCCGGTGCCTGCAGAAGGCTGGAGAGCCCTGCTCCAGCCTCTGGCCCGGGGGCACTCTGTCCCCATGGCTCACTCTTGCTGCCGGTGGTTAGGAGTCGAGGTCGGTGAGCTGCTTGGCACGAGTCCTGCCGGGTGTTTATTTTCCCCAGGCTCCTCCCCAGGACCATCTCTCATGCCCCCGGTCTGGACCGGCTCTGATTGGAGCGACGGGAGGACTGTCGGGCACTCCTGGGCGGCAGGGGGCCTGTGTGCCTCGCTGGCAGGAAGCACGCCAGGTACATCTCAGCTCCTGCCTGCTTGGCCTCCGCCCACATCCTTCCTCGTGCATGATCATGGCATCGCCGTAGTCCTGGTGGGGCTGTTGGCAGCCAGAGCAGGTGCCCCTCAGCCTGGGCCCTGGCACACGATGGTGCTCAGCCTTCCTGTCCTGCCTTCAGGGGCCGCATGGAGGTTTGGGGCCTGTGTCATGCCTGGGGGTTCATGGGGGTGATAGGCAGCCTTTTCCAGGACCTGGCCCCAGGCTCGTGTTTGCGATGCTTACATTCGGTGCCCACTCTCCCAAGTGCTTGAGAACATGTTTCTGCCTGGCCGACGACCTTTGTTTCCTCTCCCACGGGTGAACACAAACCGGCCTTGTCGCTCCCATTATTCTTGGGATCGGCCTACCTGTCTGGGTGCCCCATGGGATTGAGTGACATGGGGTGCAGTGAAGGTGGGCGTGGGTCAGGGGAACGGGGTGGAAGGAGGTGGAGGGCATTCAGGGGCTATGCCAGCTTCCAGAGCCAGGCAGGTGGTTCTGTGTGCCTTCTTGGATGTTACCTATAGACGCCCACATTCTGATTTCCTACTTTTCCCCTAAAGAGTGGGGGAACAGCAGAACCCTTTATTTTCAGCATTCACATGCCAAGTGCAGCCTCACTGCTTCTCCGGTGATCCTGGGAAAGGAGGCCAAGGGCAGACACCGGGAGGGCCGGGGAGGCTGGGCGAAGTGGCATTCCCGACCGCTTCATCCCGGCCTGTGATAGTCGGGTGTGCGGCATTTCCTGTCCACGTAGCCACACACCCGGCTTTCTGATGCCGGGTCCATAGGACACGGTGTGGGGATGGGGCCTTCAGGTGTTGGAGAGAAACAGCCCTTACCCTGGTGGGCTCACTCAGTCATTTTTCTATGGGAAGGAAATTTGAAACAGGAGCCCTGAGCGGGCATGTGTCCATCCGTGGCGTAGTGTCTCCTTGGGGTGGGGGTGCCCGGCTCACTGGGGCCTCAGGTGGCAGCTGCTGGACACTGAGCCTGAAGGCCCATGCGGCCACCGTCACTTGTGGCTGGGGCGGTGCTGCCCCCTGGTGTTGGGCGGTGGCGTCGCCATTCCCTCTTTGAGCTGCTAACCGGCTTCTCCGTGTGTTTACTTTTTCAGACCGCAAGTCCATCTTCTTCAACAGCCACAACGTGTCCAAGCCGGAGTCGTCATCGGTCCTGACGGAGGTATGTCCCTGCCGCCCTGGTGGCTGGTGTGAGCCTGGGGCGGGTGTGCTCCTGGCTGCGGGGCCCAGGGTCGAGCTCTCCCTGGGCAGGGTCTGAGGGGCCTTCCTGGCCGCCCAGGCGAGGGGCTCCAGAGGCCTCTGGCCTGCTTGCCCCGGGCCTTCGTGCTGACGACCAGGTCACGCCCGGGAGGTTTTCCAGCTCTTCCCCCTGCACGGGGAGCTCCCCAGTCAGGAGGAGCTTGATGCCCTGCTTTTTACTGATTTAAAGGCGGGGTGAGAGGCCACGCCATCTCCTTTCTTTCCTTGTCTGTGTGTGTCCCAGGGTGTTAACCGCCCGCTGTCACTTCTGTGCTGCTGGGCTGCTGCTCGGTGGGTGGTGAGCTCAGGCTGCTGGTCAGTGTTGCTGTGTGTCAGGCTCCCTCCTGGATGCCCTGGGGCATTGCAGCCAGGCCCGGGGCAGCCCCGGAGCAGGGTGGGCAGGGCAGCTCCGCTTTCCCGAGGGGGGCTGTGCTCGAAGGCTGGTGGCTTCTCTGAGCTCCCAGGGCAGAGCTGGGACTTGACCCCAGGCCCATCTAGTTCCAGAGCTGGTCCCCAGGAATCGAGGACTTGTTATCTCACTGGGGACCCTCTGTTGGGAGCCCCTACTGGGTCTCCTGCTCCCCGACTCGGCCGTCCTCCTGTTCTGGGAGGATTTGCCCATGTCCCCTTCCCTGTCCTCTGGCCTCACCAACGAGCTCCTGAGAGACCCTGCCTCAGACCCCACTCCCTTCTGTTCCACGTCAGGGCCTGTGCTTGCCCTGCCACCTCCTCCCCGGCCCGGCCACCTGTCTGTCTTTGGTTTCCGGTTCCCTGAGGAGCCAGCTATGTGGCTGGGGTGGGCCGCCCACAGGTGTGGACAGGGCCTGGAGGGAACCCAGCGCCCTTCAGAATGGTGAGGGGCGTTTCTCAGTCAGGGAAGCTCCAGGAACAACCAGGTTTCACCCAGTGCCTCCTGGGGCCTGGCTGTGTGCATTAGGAGATGGAAATAAACTGCACAAGAAAGGATTTAAAAGTGGGGGAGAGGGTGTGTCTGGTCTCCTAAGCTTCAGACACGTTAGGCAAGCCCAGTTCCCGCGAAGCTGTCAGGCATTGCTCGGGCTGGCAGAGGGAAGCCGGCATTGCACAGGCTTCCGCGGACACTGTCCCTACACCGTGCGTGGGCCTATTGGCCGCCAGGGCTGTAGCTGATGCCAGGGCCCTACGCAGAGTGACCCACCCCAAGTGACCTTAGGTAATCCCGTCTCCCCCTCCCCTGTCTCTGTCTGTGAAGGGGAGGGGCCGCCCAGGGCACTTCTGGGGCCGCCTCTGGCCCTGTAGGGTCTGCGTTGTCTCCTCCCCCCCCTCCCCCCAGCTTATGGCTGCTGTTCGGGAACTCCTGGAACTGAAGGGAAATGCAGTCAGCTGTCCTCTTTCCATTTAGGATGCAAGCCTCTCCTCACACCTGCAGGCTGGCCGGGACCGACAGCTGCACCCCAGATACGCCCCACCCTCCTCCTGCCCACCCGGGGCCCCATCCCCTTCACCGTCCCCTGCAGGGAGCCCTTCCTGGCCTTGAAGCCTGTCCATCCACAGCTGATGCCCCCCCCTCCCACACCCAGCGTGCAGACCCCAAACGCCAGGATAGGGTATCGGTCAAGAGTGTGGACACTGACTAGGCTGCCTGGGGTCAGACCAAGCTCCACAACATCCCAGCTGTGTGGCCTCAGGAGAGTCACTGGGCCTCTCTGAGCCTCGGTTTCTCCCTCCTGCTCCCTAGGGCAGTGCCAGGTGGGCAGGAAGTGCCAGCAGAGCAGCTGTGGTGGCGGTCCACATGCACACGGCTCCCTCCCTCCTGTCACTGCCTCATTGTCCAAAGCATCATCGTCTCCTTTCTGTTTATGCCTTTATCTCGTCTGGGCGGCTCTTTGGGCTCAGATACTGAAGGGCTCCGGGCGGTTTCTGAGATTCCTTACTGAGCTGAGAAAAGCTTGTACAAACAGCGTGTCAGGAGACTTCGTGCTGCTGCAGCAGCCAGGGCTGTCGCTGCCAGGCCTGCGCTGTGAGCCTTGGACATTAGTTTCTTGGACCCTCACCACTGTCCCACAGCGAGGGTGTCTCTGCACCCACTGACCGGGTGAGAAACGACCCAGAGGGCCCTGAGGCTCAGCACGCAGCGGGCAGGACCAGGGGCGAGCTGCCGCGGGGCCGAGTGCCAGGAGGCGGCGGGCGGGGGCTCAGTGGTGAGTGCCCGTCACAGCCCCTTGGCAAGTGTTTCCCCCATAAGATGCCAAGACAGAGGTCTGGGCATGAGGGGCCCTGCCTTTCGTGCAGAGGCGGGGGCGGGGGCGCTCACCTGGGAGCACAGGCGCTGCCCACGTGAGGGTCAGAAGTTCCCGCTCATCATGCAGCTTCCTGTGCTGGGACAGGGCCCTTTGTCCTTGGTGCCCAGGGCTGTCCCCAGCCGTCCGGACCCAGCCTCACTTTTTTAAAGTGAACAAGTCAGTGGCTTGGAGTACCTTCACCTGCAAAGGAAGCCCCGTGCCCATTGGCAGTCCCTCCCTCCTCCCCCCAGGCCTGGCAACCACTCGTCTGCTGTTTGTCTCTGCGGATCTAGCTCTCCTGGGCCCTTCAGGTTCAGGGAGTCCTGCAGCATGTGGCCTGCTGGGCCTGGCTTTCTCACTCGGCCTCGTTTCCCAGGCCGTCCGCGCTGCAGCACGTGGCTGAGGACACTCCGTGTGTGGCTGACACAGTCTGTTTGCTATCCGCTAAGGGGCATTTTGGCTTGTGGATCTGCCGCTGTGAGCATCGGCACGCAGATTCCCACTTTCTGTCTTCTGGGTACACACCTAGGAGTGGAATCTCTGGGCCATAGGCAATTCCGTGTTTAACTTTGTGGCCCAGCTTCACTTTTATTTCTGATGGGTCAGTGCCCCTTTGGCCCCTGAGCCCACAGTCCTGGGACTCCAGCAAGTGGGGCACCTCCCAGGAGGTGACACACAGAGGTGACACGGCACTGTCCCCCTCCCGCAGGCATGTGCTGTCCCTGCCACGTAGCTCCTCATGGTTCCCCCAGTAGTCGGGGTGGGAGCCTCATTGGTCCTGTTTCGCAGATGAGCCGCGGCGGCACAGGGAGGCCACGTCTGATTCTCAGTCAGGGCACATGCCCGGGTTATGGGCTCGATCCCCGGTGGGTGGAGGGTGTGCAGAAAGCAGCTAATCAATGTTTCTCTCTTGTCAGTGTTTCTATCTTTCTGTCCTTCTCCCTTCTTCTCTCTAAAATCAGTAAAAACATTTTTTAAAGGACTTTGGAAATACCCAATCCTGGTGCTGGTCTGTCCTACCCCCTTGTCTGAAGGTCTCTGTGGGGTGTGGCTTTGCGCCTCCCCACTTACAGCCTGACTCCTGTGTGTGTGTGTGTGTGTGTGTGTGTGTGTGTGTGTGGTGTGTTGGCAGCTGGACAAGATCGAGGGCGTGTTCGAGCGGCCTAGTGACGAGGTCATCCGGCAGCTCTCCCGGGCCCTGCGGCAGGCACTGGGCGTGTCTCTCTTCGGGATCGACATCATCATCAACAACCAGACAGGGCAGCACGCTGTCATCGACATCAATGCCTTCCCAGGTGAGCGGCAGGGGCTGTGTCCTCGGGCAGGTGACGGGGCAGCTCCATCCTCTCGGTGGAGCCTGGAGTAAATGCAGCCCCCACTGGGCCTCAGCCCTCCTGCCGATGAGGTTGCAGGCTGTGGGGAGAGCGAAGGTCGGGTCCGGACATCCAGCCAGGGTGCATGGTGGGCAAACGCATGTTCTCTCACCTCCTCTCCTGACCCTGCGCCTTCAGCGTTAGCCGCTATTGGCCAAACCTTAGCTGATCCCTGGGTCCCGTGGAGATGTGAAGAGCTGAAGGGACGCTGGAGGGATTATCCCCACAGGTTTCCGTGGGCACTGAGCCACCCAGAGAGGAGGAGTTGTCCCAGATCATGCCTAGGTTGGTGCAGGGCTGTGCTCCTTACCCTTCCCAGAGCCGCGGTGCTCCCTGTGGCTGGCCCGTGTTCCCTGCTGTCTGCTGGAGCCCCGAGCAGGGGAGCACATGCTGGGCCCTCGTGGTCTCGCCTCAGCGAGGGGCTCAGTGGGAGATACCACCACTGTTTGGGGGGCATTTCCAGGGTGCAAGGAAGCCCTCACGCACAGGGAGGGCACACAGCGCATCAGGCCGTGGGGGAGAGGGCTGCGTGCTGGGCTCCAGGAAGTAGTAACAGTGGGTGGCATCAGTGCCTGCCACACCAGGCAGCCCTGGGAGCTTTGCCAGTTTACCGATGGCGACGTGGAGGCTGGGGGCTGGATGGCTTGTCCAAAGTCACCGCTACCCACTGGTAGAGCCGGGATGGGCCTCGCTCCTGACCACAGGCGCCCTGCCTCTCGCTCCGGCTGCCTCCATCCCGGCTCTGCCTGCCGTCTGACGGGGCAGCGCCCAGCGGGGCAGTCTCGGTGCTCACTCTGCACCAGGGCGTTCCCACCTCGCAGAGACGGAGGAGCCTGGCCTGAGCTGGTGCCCCCGGCTGGTTCACCTCTCAGTTGCAGAGCTGTGGGCCCAGAGCGGCCTGCACGGCCTCCTGGCCACCCTCAGGCCTCCGTTGCTCACCAGGAAGTACACACCCGCCCGGGGCCTCCAGGCCTCACCAGGGGACAGCAGAGCGGTTGCTGAGGGAACGGCTTGTCCCCTGGTGTCTCCTGACGTGACTCCAGCCCCTCCCACACTGTGTCTCTCCCCTAGAAACCTGGGCACGCCTGCTGGTGGCTCCCAAGGGGCCTGGGCCGCCTGCCCGTCTCCCCCAGCCCAGGTCTGAAAGAAGCCCGTCCTGAGTGGGGTGCCAGCACCACATGGGACTCAAGGTGGGGCCAACGGGCCTGCTCCAGACCCTGGCTCTGTCACTTGGAGGCTGTGCTCTGTGAGCCAGGATGCACCCAGCGGGGCCGCCATCACCACCTCCACTCGTGTATAGTCCCGTGTCCACCTGGGCGGCTCTTTGTGCCTCTGGGGCCAATCACGTGACTCTAACTCATCTGCGACACGGGGCGGAGAGCTGTGAAGATCGGGCGAGGGGACGTGTGTGCCAGCTACTTCACCCATTTCACTTTCCCTGTGGGCACAGACACGAGTGAGCAAATGAGGCAGCCCTGCCCTGCAGCACCAGGCAGGCCTTTCTCTAAAGTCCATGCACCCTGCCCTTCCTGAACCTTCGTGCGCACCATGGTGGTGGGCGCATAGTGCGCGGGGTGGTGTGGGCAGTGCCAGGCCCCTCTGAAGCGGGCACACTGGCCTTCAGGGACACGCTTCATGTCCTCACCCTCGTTCTTGCAGCCCTTTGCCTGGTTCTTGTCCTGCCAAATTGGCTTAGGAAGGTGGGGGCACCCACCCCAGGTGACATGTCTCTTGAAGTAGTTTTGGGGAGTCAGCAAAATCCTCGCCCTAGATTCTCATTCTGCTCGGCTCCCAAGGACGCCTGTGCTGACATGTGCATTCGCTTCTGCGGTGGGAACTGCAGGCCCAGCAGTTTCTGTTCAGGACCCTGGGCTGCACTTGGTTAGGGAAGCCGCTGCTAGTGTGTGGCCTCGCGGGGGTGCTCCGTCTGCCCCCTGGCTGTGATGCTCAGAGCAGGGGCACAGACAGTACCCCGCAGGCATTTTGGGGGTGAGGACTCAATTTTGGGAGCAGCTGCTATGGATCAGGCATTGCCCACTTTCCAGCCCCCTCGGTCGTGCCCACAGGAATCTCCCCGAGTTCTCAGCTCGCACAGGAGGAAGCTGAGGCCGGCCTCGGTGGGAAGGGGAGTTAGTGATTCAGAACGGGAGGAGCAGTGGGCCTCTGGTCCTCCAGGCAGGGGCCTCCGGCCAGGCCACCTGATGAAGGAGCCTGTGAAGCTGTGCCCGAGAGGGACAGGGCGGGGAGTGTTTTCTCATTGGCTTCTCACGCGGGGGCAGCACATTCAGGGACCAGCCCTGTGGAGCCCGGCTGTGTAGCGTCCATCAGCCTTATCCTCTGTGCCTTCCCTCCCCGCGGGCCGCAGCCGCCTCCAGCTCCAGCTCCAGCTGGCTGAGCTTGTGCTGTCTGTCTCTCCCACCCCAGGCTACGAGGGCGTGAGCGAGTTCTTCACAGACCTCCTGAACCACATCGCCGCAATCCTGCAGGGCCAGAGTGCAGCCGCAGCTGCAGGGGACACGGCCCCGCTGAGGCACAGCAGGCTCCTGGCGGAGCAGGCGGACAGCCTGGCGGGCGAGCGGACGTGCAGCGCCAGCCCCGGCTGCTGCAGCAGCATGATGGGCCAGGACCCGCCCTGGACCGCGGAGGATGACGCGGGCGGCGTGGGTGCGGGCAGCACCACCAAGCTGCCGCACCAGAGACTGGGCTGCACCACCGCCGTGTCGCCCAGCTTCCAGCAGCACTGCGTGGCCTCCCTGGCCACCAAGGCCTCCTCCCAGTAGCCACGGAGCCCGGACCCAGAGGGCGGCGTGGGCCACGGAGCACAGCCACTGGACCAGCAGCCCCCAGTGGTGACATCCTCCTTAGAATTCCCAACGGTCTGATTTTTTCCCCCAATTTTTAACCTTATTTTCTGTCATTATCTAAGTGAGGGGCTGGGGGGTGGAAAGAGCCCGGCGGTCCAGCTCCCGGAAGAGGGCCCCTGCCTAACTCCTGCTGTGCAGATCTTCACCCAGTTCACACACGCGTGTGCTTCAACACTAGGTCTGAGTGGAGGGGTGTGTGCACGTGTGCGATTGCTGTGCGTGTGCGAGTGTGTGTACACTTCCGTGTCTTGGTCTCGATGGCTGCTGCGGACCAGGCTTAGGCTGCAGGCGCTGAACGGAGCAAGTGGACGGTTCCCCTTCACTCCTCTCCAAGCCCCACCCCCAGGCCGGCCTCCTCTCAGCTTTGAGAGGAGTGGGGCCCAAAGCCCCACAAAGTATGCAGCTGCCCTTCCCAGAAGCATGAGCCACGGGGGCAAGAGGCCGCAGCTGCCGCTTGTGGGGGGCTCTGTGCTGGGTCTGGGCTGTGGCCGCTTCCTTCTCCCAGAGGGAAGGGGAAGGAAGCTTCCCTGGGGAGGCCAGGCCCTGGATTCGCTGCCTCCCTCACGTCCAGTTCCCTGGAGCCCCTCCGCTCCTCACCACTGCCCCACGCAGCCCACCAGGGGCTTCTTCCTTGACCAAGCGCTGCTCGTCGGGATCCTGGAGCAGGCTGCCTGGTTGGGTCCTCCAGGCTGACCCCGCCCGTGCCAAGGATTTGTGCCATGACTTTGGGCAAGTCATTCTGAGAGTCGCCGGCCTCCGTGGAGACCAGAACTCTGAAGGGCGGGCTTGATGCCCCAGGCCCTGCGATGCACCTGCTTTCCCGAGAGGTGGACCTGGACGGACTCCCCCTTGGCGTCGAGGCGATGTGGGGTCCCCTTCCCAGGCTGGAGGAGCCGCCCGCCCCACCCTTACCCCGCAGACCCCGTCCCCCTCCTGTACTCACTGCAGCCCCAACCACTGAGCCAGCCAGCAGGGACCAGGGAGGGAGAGGGAGCAGCAGCCCAGAGGTGAGAAAACCATTCCCTCCCAACTAGCCACCCAGCCCTGGTGGCAGCACAGGCCGCCAGCTGGTTGTTGCATCCCAAGGTCCACGGCTGGCAGCCCCTCCTCAGAGGAGGGTTGTGTCTGTCCCAGGACAGTGAGCTCTGGGAGAGATGCCAGGACCTGCCGAGCATGACCTTGGTCTTAGGTACCAGTTGGGTTTGAGGAGGAAAAGGCCTGGCTGTCCCGCGAGGCCGGGAGGATGGCCGGAGGCTGCTGAACTAGGCACCGGCTCAGCAGGGAGCAGGGGCTGCCCACCTCGGCCTGGGGTGGGGTGGCTGCCTTCAGAGCTGCCTGCTGTCCTGGACACGGGCCTGCTGACTAACCGCGTTTACACGACTGAGTGTGGAACCCCAATTACAATGTCCGCGTCACTCCTGGCTGCCTGAGCCCTGGGAAGCGGGATGCGTGGCCGCCTCTTGCACTGCTTTGTCTCCAGAATAAACTACTGAAATCAAACTGCACTGTGCATGTGTGTACACAATGTTGCCGGAAGTTTGTCATTCCCCGAGTCTTAATAAAATGGCTTTACCTTTTTGAATAAAAGTCTAACCCACTTTGCCTCCAGAGCAGGTGGGGCCTGCGGTGTGACCCCTGATGCCAGGCCAGGACCCTGACCGGCTCCCGTTCCTGTATGATTGACGTCACCTCAGTCACGCACGTTAGCGTCCAGGCCCCAGGTGTCAAGTAACTGCTTTCTGGTGACTTGGCGTTTTCCACTCGCCTCCTGCGGGTGGCGAGCGCGGTCACTGCTTTTTCCAGGAGTGAGAACCGAGGGGGCGGTTTGGCTTCCTAAAGGCAGGGAGCTGCCAGGGTTGGGAAGGGGCCCAGCTGCACCCACACATGTGCAGTCCTCTCCCTGGGCTGATCACCACTGTGGGCCAGCAGCAGCCGTCTCTGGAGGGATTTCAGGAGCCATGGCAGGGAGCGCAGTGGAGGGGAGGGGCTGGGAGTGATGAGCGCCCCATGGCAGCGGGGTGCACACTGACACCATCCATAGGGCAGGTTTCCCCTCGGGCCTTCTTGTCACTGGCCTCTACCACATGGGGCTGTGGCCCTGCAGCATCGGGTGGCAACTGGCAGGGCCACCTTTTGGCTGAGGCCTTGGGTAGGTCAGAGGGTCACGTGGGAGGCCTGTGCCCTGGGCCAGTTCTTGTGCCCCATCTGAGGCAGGAGTCCCCGAGAGGGGTCCTCGCCCTCGGCAACAGGCAGGTGTCCGGGCTGGCAGCACCTGTGGGTGGGGCTGAGCCCGGAGCCAGCGGCGTCACCTGCAGAAGGCAGGCCCAGCTGGCGTCCCTGCATTCATGGAGGGAACCTGGGGAGAGCTGTCCGCACCAGAGGCTGGGCTTGGGGGGCTGAGGGACCCGGCAGGAGGCTGTGGCTTTCCGCCAGCTGGGAAAAGCGGCTGTTCTCCGTCCTCGCCTGGAAGACGGGCCCTCACCCTGGCCGCTGGCCGTGAGCGCCACTGAGTGGCTGGCTGGGGTTGGCATCTGCTCTCCGCCCCCTAGAAACAGGTCCTTCACCTGGTGAGGTCCTGGCAGCCCCGCTCCCTTCTCGGTCACGACCCAAGGGCCCTGGGCCGCAGAGACCTAGAGCTGGGAGCAGGCTCCCCACCATGGCTCACCCAGAGGCAGACAAGTGCATCGGTTCTTGACAAAAGTTCTGGCCTCCCTCTTCCGGCAGCCTGGCCACGCCCTGGTCCCATACACCTGCCCACCCCGAGCCAGAGGTGATGTGACCTTCAGAGGCAGGGACACCCTCAACAGGCTGTTCAGAGGGCACTGGAGGACGGTACCACCCGGGCCCTCGTCCTGACCACGAGGGGCCTTTTCCAGACTGGTCTCCTCTCTCTTCCTGCTGTCCCCGACCTGGCAGCCGGACCCCTTCTCCCCGGGCTAGAGGGGGACGGAACCCCTTCTCCCAGGACTAAGGGGGCCCAGACCCCTTCTCCCAGGACCATGGGGGGAGGGAGAGGGCGGACCCCTTATCCCAGGACTAAGGGGGGCCCAGACCCCTTCTCCCAGGGTCATGGGGGTGGGGGCAGACCCTCTGCAGCTTCTCTCTCGAAAGGCTTTGTGCAGCAGGGTCTCACCAGGCTGGCAGTTCTGGTTTTGGTGCTGACACCTGTGCTTTTTGACAAATGCCACGTGCTCCAACCCTGCTCCCAAGCAGCGTTTCCCAGAACCCCAAGCTGGCTTTCACTGACTCATGTGACATCCGTGCACATGACGCTCATATGGACATGTGTGTCATATACAAAAGCATATTGTGCAAGCCAACAGCACCTTGTCCACGGCTCTGTTGCAGGTTTGCCCATGGGATTGGGGTTATGACAGCGCAGGCGGCCACTCTTTGGGATGGGTCACTTCCGGGACGAGGTGTTCCCTCATTTGCTACCAAGTCTCGGGAGTGGATGTTCGACACTTGACTAGCGGAAACCCTTGCCCGCTGCACGAGAGGCCCAGACTTGCCCGGCCCCTCCAGTGACGTGTGTTGGCGTCACCCTGGTTTCTGACCCAGTCTGCCTGGGCCTCTCGAATCCCCACCGGGACCTGTTAACCCCACTTGGTGGACGAGGAAACTGAGGCTCTGAGAGCGCCAGGAACGCTCGCCGGAGCACCCTCGCTGGGCTGGGGGTGCCAACTCCAGTCAGCCATCAAACCCCCGTCGCTGGGCAGTGGCTCCTTGAGGTCAGGGCTTGTCCGTCCACCTGCGAGCTCAGGGCTGCCAGGCCCACAGCAGCCACTTCAGACGTCTGCCGAGCACCGCACAGCCCTGACACTCAGGGGTCCGCACCGGTCCCGCGCACCCGCCCAATCCATCCTTATGTGTGACCCTGCACCCCACGGTGAAATGTTGTGGGCGTCACCCTTGCCCGTGACCTGGAAGAGTCTCTCACCCTGTGAGCCTCAGTCTCCTCATTCTCAAAGCTGAGACTGAGCCCTCGTGAGCCGTTAAATGTGCAAGAACTTCAGACGCCCAGATGCCTGTGCCCGTGCGGGTCAGGGATGGCGCTCAGGCCGAGGGCGCCTGTGGCCGTGTGGCAGGTGCTCCACCCAGCACCACGGACAGCGGAGGCGTTTCCCCACTGACCCTGCCTTTTGGGGGCCCAGCTCAGGTGTGGCTGGGAAGTGGGGGAGAGGAAGGAACCCGGCCCCTTTGCATGTGTGATTTAATCCCCACACGCTTTGAGTGATGCCAGCACTCCGTTATACAGAAGACGGGACAACTGATGCTCAGGAGGCAGTCCTCTGCCCGAGGCCCCACGGCTAAGAAGCTGCCCAGAAAGGAGTCGCCCCAGGGGAACGGGCCTCCCCGTCCCTTTGCCAGAATCCCGCCCATCCCGCCCACTCGGAGTCACGAGGGGGAGGTTCAAAGAGCCAGGAGAGCCCAGAGCAGATTTATTTTCCTTTGTAAGTTGTGAGCAGGGTATGTTACAGTCAGGGATGCTCAACGTTCCCCGGGGGGTCAGAGGTTATTGCAGTTGTGCCCAATGGCTCTGATGTGGAAGGAAAACTTCTAGAAAGCTTCCTGTGTTCAGAGAAAGGATCATCGTTTGAAGTCGTGGGGGTCTGCCCTGCAGAGGGGTGCCTGGGGGTCGGAGCAGGAGAAAGGGGGGTGGGGGGAGGCTGGCCTGGTCACGGGCGGGCTGGGCTGCCTCCCTACCGGAAGCAGCACACAGGTCGGCCGGCCAGGACCTGCAGAGGGGACAGCAGAGCCAGGACCACAGGGGCCTCGGGGCCCTGGCTGGAGGGGCCAGCCGGCGCCTCACCCCCGCCGCAGCGCCTGCAGCTGCTGGGCCACCTTCTCCAGCTCCGCCTCGATGGCCGACAGGCTCTCCAGCTCCTGGTCCTGGGGGAGAACGCCGAGGGTTATGCAGGGACTGGCCCGGGACGGCATGCTGGAGCGTGCCGCCAGCAGACGGGGGGTGTGGCGAGCAGACAGGTGGGGTGGCGAGCCAGGTGGCCTTGGACATATGGCTTTGCCTCGGAGCCTCGGAGGCCTCTGTGTACCATGGGGACTGTGATGCCACTGTACCAGGCTGCTCTGAGGAGTATTGTGCAAGGCCTGGTTCCTGTCTGCTCCAGGCCTCCTACCTGAGCGGCCAGGGGCCCAGGACATGGGCTAGACTGAGGCTGTGGGAACTGCCCGATCCACCTGCCTAGGCTCGGCCTCAATCCTTGGTCCCAATCAGGGGGCTCGACAGGGTGGTTCAAGGGCACACACTGTGTAGCCCGGCTGGGTGCCCCAACCTCGGGAAGCTTCCAGGGCCCCAAAGCCGGGCCTGATGCCCATGAGACTGTGCCCTCGAACTCAGAGCAGGAGTCAGGGAAGGCCACCCTCTGGCCCTGACTTGGGAGGGGTGGTCTTCCCGGGGCCCGGGGCCTCCTCCAGCTCCAAGGCTGTCGCCAGCCCTGCCAGGGACCTCAGCTCCCACACCCCCTCCTGTGGGGCTGCAGCCCTGCACCCCATTGAGCTTCTCAAGTAGCCCTGGGCGCAGCCAGGGTTTCAAAGCTGACATGGATTCTGATCGTGACAATGAGGTGAGCAGGAAGGAGCCCTTGCCCCCCAGGGGTACCCATGAGGTTCAGAGGAGAGGGACCTGCCCAAGGTCACAGCCAGGAGGAGGCAGCACCCACCTGCTTCCCCCTCACCCCCAGCAGGAGGTCCAACTGGCCCTGCCCCGCCCCCTCTGCCTGGACCTGGGAGCAGAGAGTGTGCGTGGGCTGCCTGGGGTCCGGGAGAGGACCCGGCTGGATCCCCACAGGGCTTCCCAGGACACCCCCTACCCCTCAGTGTCCCGTCCTCATGCCCTCCCAGCTCTAGGCCCAAGGGTGCCCTGGGCTTGGGTCCCCTGGGCAGCGAATGGCCCTCCTCAGGCCAGTGCCTGCGGGTCCTTTAGTTTCCCAGCTCTCTCCACCCAAAGCTCCAGCTCCCATGGCCCTGCCCCCACCCCCGCAGAGGCCCCGGCTGCTCAGGGCATGGCGTTCAGCACCTTCCCCCTCTCCGCCCGCTGCCCCAAGCACCTCTCGCCTCCTGTCTGCCAGCTTCGCTGGGTGCCCCTATGAGCGGGCTCCCTCGCCTTCCTGCCTGGCACGCCCTTCCTCCCGCCCCGTTCCGCCTGCCTCGAACCCAGGCCCTGCGGTGTCTCCGGGCTCCTGTCTGAGCGCCTCCACGTCTTGGTGCAGCTGCCCCCTCAGCTGGGCCCGCCCCCCGAGGCCCACCCCGTACCAACCTCCGGCCTGCGGTTGGCGCTGCCCTCCTCCTCCTTCTTCTCCTCTGGGTAGCTGCGCACCTGAGGGGGCAGGCCCCCCTCGGGGTCCTCCTGGGAGGACGGCCTCCAGCCGCGACGCAGCGGCCCGGGGCCCCCGAAGCCATAGCCCCGGGCGCGGAAGGAGAGCTTCATGGAGCGGTCGGGGTCGTCCTCGTCCTCCCCCTCCAGTCGCTTCTCCGCCGTCAGCTCCTGGGCCAGCTGGTCCATTTTGCTCCATCGCTTGGCGTCCTCCCACTCCTTGGAGAGCCGCTCGTCCTCCGGCTCCGGCGCCCTGCTCTTCCCCGGCGGGAAGAGGCCCCGAGGGGCCCCTGTCATCTCCTCCTCCGGCCGGGACCGCTCCCGGTCCCCCTGCCCCTCGGGGGACTGGGCTTCCGCAGCCCCAGTCTCTCCGGCTCCATCCTTGGACCAACCTGGAGCAGGTGGCGGACAAGAGCAGGAGAGGAGGGGGAAATCGTCATCACTCCCGGGCCTCTCTGGCCACCGCTGACCACAGACCCCACCCCAGGTGCTGGCTCAACCTCTCAGGATTCTCCCTGGAGGGAAAAGCCATCTTCCCACCAGCTTTGCCAGTCCCTCTCAAAGCCCCAAGGAGAGGAGGGGGTTGCCTGGAGCCTGCCTCTCCGTCAGCCCCATCACCCTGGGAGCCCGGGACTGGGGGGCACCTCGCCGGGCAGGAGGAAAGACCTGGACAAGGCCCACGGGGGAGCCAAGGTCTTTCTTAAACCCTGGTTGACGCTGACAACTGTCCCAGAGATGCCTGTTCCCATCGGTCATGCTGTCTCTCTGTTCCCAAAGCCTACCCCCCACCCCCCGCCAAGCCTACCCACTCCCCCTGCAAGGCCTACCCACCCCCCTGCAAGGCCTACCCACTCCCCTGAAAGCCTACCCACCCCCACTGTAAGGCCTACCCCCCCCTGCAAGGCCTATCCACCCCCCTGCAAGGCCTACCCACTCCCCTGCAAGGCCTACCCACCCCCCTGCAAGGCCTACCCACCCCTGCAAAGCCTACCCACCCCCCTGCAAAGCCCCTCCAGCCTCCTGGGTTGGGGAGGGATCTGTGTGGAATAGTGGAGGTGCATGGTTTGGAGTCGGACAAACCTGGGTTGGAATTTCAGATTTTACTACAAATTCGCTGTGTGACCTTGGGCAAATGACTAACCCTCTCTGAGCCTTAGTTTCCCATCTGGAAAATGGACATCATGAGGTGGAATGAGATTATGGATGAGGCTTCCCCCACATACACAGACCCCCGTCCCCCTCTCCTACACGTTTGTCGAGGCCTCAGACATCATACGTACTCTCGGCCCTCCGGACCTCCTTGTAGCCAAGGCTTGGGTGGGGGTCAAATGCTTCGGTGGGGCCTTCCTCTTCAGAGATAACCTTCTCTCCGGCCTCCTCCTCATCATCGTCATCCTCCTCTTCTCTCCGTGCCTGCTGCCCTGGCTCCGCACCCTGGCCCTTCTCTCTGTCCACCAGATCCTGGGAGGGGCCCTCGCTGGCCCCCTCGGCCTGAGGATCTGGGTGTTTCTGGCTGGGGAGGCTGGCTGGGGGGTGGGTGTTGGCGACCTCCTCCTCCCCGGGGGCCTGGTTGTCCTCCTCGTCCTTGGACCCCTGCCCAAGTTCCGTGGAGGCCTGGGGCCCGGGTCTGTCCGTGTCTTCACCATCCTCCTCCACCTCATTAGAAAGCCCCCTCTTCTCTGCATCCTTGGAGGATGTCTCCTCTGTCCCTTCTGCAAAAAGAATAGAGCAAAGTCGGGCCCCAAGGACAGGCTGCACCCAGGGTCTCCCCAGAGCCCAGTTTCAGATCTTAGTCATTGTATCCCTTCGATTCCAACGAGTCCAGCCCGAGACGCCCATGACGGAATCAGGGTTACCCTCTCGGCGTCTGGCTTTCACCTGAGCACAAATGAATTGTTTCTTTGTAATTCTACCTCTTAAAAGAAGGAGGTGATTTAAAAAAATAAAGACCTCGGAAATGACCCCAGAAGGTAGAGCCTGAATGGAAAATTCGGACATCAGCTGAACTGCTGTGTGATCGTGGGCAAGGCCCTTAACCTCTCTGTGTAAGAGGCACCATTACCGTGACTGCATTGTCCCCTCCACGCGGGGACTGTGTTGAGCATCCTGTGAAAGTGCTCATCCTCCAGTAGCTGTCGTTTTCATCAAGAGGGGTTTTCTTGTGGTTGCTCTGAAGACAGCCTTTCACTAGCAGAAGCCCCGCCCATCACTGGAATGGCTACCGTTGCACAAGCAGGACCTCGTCCATCCCACCATCTGGCGCCAGGACTCCTGGCGTAAGTGCTCCCACGCTGCTTACAGAAACTCACACTGATCCTCAGAGAGGTGAGGAGGCCTGGCCGTGCTCCTGAGGTCCGTGGCGGCAGAGCTGAGCCTCCTGTCAGTCCCAGCCTCCCGGGGCCGAGTACAGTACGGGGTGCTCTTTGCGCTGACGCGGGGCTGCTTCCCTTATTGAAGCTTCCAGACACACACACACACACACACACACACACTACTGCCCCTCCCACAGCCCATGGCTGGCATCCAGAGCCATCGGTCACTCTTTCGCATGTGGGAGTCCATGCGATGCCCCAAGCCAGCAGCCGCTGGGGAGATGCCCCCACCAGCAGGCTTTCCGAGGGAAGGCCCCTGAGAACCCGGCTCCTGGAAACCGGCCTTATTCACCGCCTTCCGCATGCAAAGGGCAGGGCCTGGTGGGGCAGTGTGTGGGTGTTTGCAGGTAGGAGGATGAGTCAGAGAATCCCCTTGACCTACACTGGGATCTCTCTGACCCCTAAAAGCGCTCTGTTTTCAAGAAAGATGATTCATTTGGTTGGACCGTTGTCCCATACACTGAAAGGTGGTGGGTTTGCTTCTCGGTCAGAGCATATTCCCAGGTTTTGGGGTTCAATTCCTGGTCTCTCTCTCTCTCCCTTCCTCTTCCAAAAAAAGAGAGAAATCAATGGTGAACATATCCTCAAGTGAGGAGTAGAGAGCAGATCCAGGTTCATTCAGTGTTTCGAATCTACTCCTCTGGGATCCTCCTGCACTTGGCCACCGTCCAGGGCGTCAAGGAGGGCTCCTGCCTCCGGGACCCTCCATCTGCCATGGCTGCTGTCACTATCCCCTCCCTCCCTCCCCCGCTCTCTGGCCGGACTGGCCAGCACTGACCCTTCAGCGCGGCCTGGTCGTTCTGCTGCCCAAGGACCTCTGAGAGTTCATCCTCAAAGCTGCCGTGTTTCTTCTGCTGGCGTGCCCTCTCCTTGGCACCTGGTGGGAGAAAAAAGTCCCATTTGGTCTGAGCGGGCACATCTGTCTGTGAAAGGGAAGGCCTCCATTTGCTCATCTGTGCACTGGGCACAGCACGTTCCAGGCCGGCCCAGCGAGAGGCGGAGAGGATTGGCTGCCCCTGTCCCCTCCCAGCTGGGGCCCAGCTGGTGGCTATACCACCTCCAGACTCAGTTTCTCACCCAGGAAATGAGATCAAGCCTGCCTGCTGCCTCACAGAGCAGCCAAGACTCAGATGGAGCAGAGGGTCCCAGGGGCGGAGGCAAAGAGCGGGCCCCTCAGGACCTGGCTGGGAGCTAGGGAACCCTGCAGCAGGTGACAACGGTGACGGTTACCCTCATGGGGGCTCTTGGTTCAGGCAGACCCTGCTCACCCTGGACCCCTGAGTCCAGACACTTAGGAGAAAGCCAAACACATGCCCAAGTCCCAGCCCGGGGCTGGCAGCTCCTGCCATGAGCCACAGACCCCCGCTCCCTGCATCAGCCTGAGGCTGCGGCCTGGGACTGTCCCCTCCTGTGCCCGGTTCCTGACCGTGGCCCCTTGCCCAGACCTACTCTGCAGCTGGCACTGATGTTTCCCCCAGGATGGGAGCTTCTGGAATGGCCATAGGAGCCTGGCCCAGTGGTTGTGGGCAAGGAAGTGTGCCCAGAGGAAAGAGATCCTCTTTGCCACCCAATCTCGAAAGTACGGCTGAACTGCAGAGACTGGGCGGTATTAGGAGAGAGGTCTCTGGTCTTGGCATGTCCCTATCTCACTGTGTGACCATGGGCAAGACTCTCAACCTCTCTGGGCTTGATCTCTCCCACTATATTGCGGCCGACTTGACCAGGTGGCATGGAGGACCCCACCGTTCCAATCAGAAACAGCTGCGGACCAGAGAGAAACAGGACCTTCCGCCCTGACTTCCTGACTCCCAGTCGCTGGAATTGACCCAGATGCCTGCGCGGTGGCTGGACGTACCTTGGAGAGCAAGGTCTTGGAGCTCTTTCAGCAAGTTCTGGTGTCGCAGGATTGAGAGGATCCGCTCATCTGCAAGGAAGGAGGGTGTTATGGGCTGCGGCCAGAGGGCAGCCGAGGGAGAGATTGCCATCGACAGTTTCAGCTGAGCACAGGGACTTCACTCTGGAAACTCAACGCCTGGGTGGCAGCGGCAAGATTGGGCCTTCGATAACACTTTTGAAATGACCCCCTCTCCCAGGTGCCGATCAGTCTTCTACCAGCAGAAAGCACCCAGACCCTGGCCAGGGGAGGGCAGTGCCGAGGGGGGTACCCGCCTCCACGCCTGGGCTCGCGCTGGCCGATCCCCCCGAGTGCCCTTTCTTCATTTTTCTACCTATTGCTTTCCAACTTTTCTCTTCACTGCCAACCCCAATGCTAATGTTGGCTCCATCCAACAGCTGCTCAAAACTTGACTGCCTGCTTAGCAAAGCTTTCCCCTCATGCCCACCCGCAATGCTCCTTTTTTCATCACATATCTATAAGATGTCTCCCAGGTGCCAGCAGCTGTTCTTGGCACAGGGGATACAGCACACAAAATCCTTGTCCGCAGGGAGCTCGCGTTCTGGTGGTTGCTGTTCCAGCCCTGGTTTCATTCTGCTCAGAGTCCTAACTGTGTTCCTATTTGTCCCTCTGCCCGTCTGTACGCTCCAGGAGTACAGGGCCCAGACCGCCTTCATCTCCCTGTACCACTCAGGCTGCAGCACGGGCCTGGGCGAGGCTGGCACTGTCAGGGACAGTTGAGTTAAATCACTGAATTCCATCAAGAGCCACACACCCCTGTCCTAGCCTTCCAGCCCAGCAGGCAGCAGCCCCTCCCCCCAGCCTGGCCCATACCTCCTCGGAGTGTCTCAAAGCACTCCTGGCTCACAGGCATGGGGCTGGGCTTGGAGAGCGTGTCAGAGATGACCTCCACGATGCACTTCATCACCTGGAAAGACAGTGGGGCGGCTGGGGTGGGTTGGGGCATGGGACTCAGCCCCTAAGGCTCCAGGGAAGATTTCTAATGAGGGCATTTCTAATGAAGACAAGCAAACTCTTGTCTTCGAGAGTCCATGGCGGCCTGGCTCAGGGGCACAGCTCTGCCTTCTCAGACAACAATAGTCATGATAAGAGAAAACCCTTACATGGTACTTGGGCGCCAGGCACTCCAATCCCCGGGCCAGCAGGTGCCCCTCTAAGGGGGGTGGGTACCTGGGGCCTTCTCATCTCCAGGGGTTTCTCTAATGATGGGGAAGCTGCTCCCGGGCATCAGACATCTGTTCTGCAACAGTATCTCAGTCTTGCAGATGCCCAAACAACCAGCCATGTCCAGGGAGCCTTTCTGGACCACCCAGAGGAGAACAGAGACCTTCCCTGGCTCTACCCTGGCTGGAAACAGGACTTGGACGACTGTCCCCCAACATCCGCAGTGCTGTCACACGCAGGGAGTGACAGCCTCATGGTCTGGCTCCACATTCACCCAGGGATGAGTCTGCTGGCTGGAGGTGGGCACACATTGGCTGTCTCTGGTGCCCATCCCAGGCCAACGGCAGCCCTCTCTCTCTCTGAAAGGTGCTGTGGATAACTGGGCACCTGATAAATGCATAGTGGAGGATGGTACCAACTCTAGTGTGGTATCCTCGCTGTTACCTTGGGAACGACTTCTCTGAGCCTCAGTTTCCTCACTTGTGAAGTGGGAGAGAGAAGAACCTCCCAACTCCCCTCCCAGGGTGACAAGGCACCGACGGGAAAACACTCTATAAAGCGTGAAGTGCCGCCCTAACCGGTTTGGCTCAGTGGATAGAGCGTCGGCCTGCGGACTCAAGGGTCCCAGGTTCGATTTCGGTCAAGGGCATGTACCTTGGTTGCGGGCACATCCCCAGTAGGAGGTGTGCAGGAGGCAGCTGATCGATGTTTCTCTCTCATCGATGTTTCTAACTCTCTATCCCTCTCTCTTCCTCTCTGTAAAAAATCAATAAAATATATATATATATTTTTAAAGCGTGAAGTGCCACACACACACTCAGGGAGAGATATACAACTCCCAACCTGCTTCAGCTGGCTAGAGCGGCGGGGGGGGGGGGGGGGGGGGGGGGGGCGCCAGGAGGTGTCAGTCAGGCAATGCTGGTTGGGAGAGAGGGAGTGGAAGGCTGTGTCTACGGGATACCAAGGCAACCTGTCCAAGGATCCAGGGCGGCAAGCTGGCAAACAGGCTGTACAGCTGTCAGCATCCTGGGGATGGAACATTCAGGTCTTTATCAGCTGTTCTGGTGCCCCTGACCTCAGGCTCCTGAGTACAATACAGTGACCTGAATGTCTCCCAGGAGGGACCTGGCAAGGAGGGCCCTTCAGCTGGTGCCTTGCATGTCCCTGCAACCCCAGACCTTGCACTGGGAATAGCAGATAACCAAGAGATCGTGAGAACAGACTCTGAGAGAGAGAAACTGGGTCTGGATCCCAGAAACCGTGGGGAGATTAAGAAGCGGAGCTCTAGAAATAACAGCGCCCATTTACTGAGGACCTACTGTGTGCCAGGTACCTCACCTCTGATTCCTACTCCTCACAACTCCCCACAAGGGAAATATTATTACAGATGGGAAAGGACGTTAAGGGATTTCCCCAAAACCTCACAGCTACAATGAGTGGTAGAGGTTTACTGCAGGCCCTTCTGCCACTGAAGAACAGGAAACACGATTGAGCAAATGGATGCTTTGTGTTCTAACCATCACCTCCCTGGAATGGAAGACAACAGCTCCTGGAAAGGTGGGAAGCAGACATGTACCGACTCTCAGGTGGAGGTATCCGTGAGCACGAGAGCCTGGACAACAGCCCCAGCTCAGACATGAATGAATTCCAAGTGTACACCCAACACCAAGTGTCTCTTGCTGGCTACAGAGCCTCCATCAACGTCTCCTAAGTCTCTTTCCTGAGTGACATCCACCATCAGCCCTAACTGGCTGGGACCCGGGGTGCAGAAGCCATAACCAAGAATGTTTTCATTGTGGCCCTTTGGGAGAGCCATGGCTTGAGTGCCTGTGGGGTGGGGTGTGTTGCTGGCAGAGCCCTGGGGGGAGGGGAAAAGAAAGGGGGAGGTGAAGACCTGGCTCCCCCATGTCTGTAGACAACCACAACCACAGAACAGAGAAGCCACCCCCAGCAGCCCTCGGTGGGTCTGCCAGATTCGGGATGTTTGAGGGTGAGTCTGGCACCCCAGCCCAACAGGCAAGACACGGCGGGCCCCATTGGGCTGCAGACTCAGCTCCGAGGAAGCTGGGGGCGGCAGGGCCATGGGGCAGTCTTTGATATCTTCTTTTGCAGGCTGTCCCCAGGCTCAGCAGCCGCAGTGCTGGCTCTTGGCTTTCTGCCAACTCACTTCTGCAGCTGCCCAAGAACTGGCTGTAAGGTGCTCCCTGGAGCCTCCTACCCCCTCCTGGGGCGTCCCCACACCCCTTCTTACCTCGGTGTCCCTTTTATTCATCGGGCTGTTCACAGGGAGGGCAGTGACTGGGAAGAAAGAGAGAGAGCTGGGGTCACTCCTCTGTTCTGAGGGGAGAGCCAGTCCTTCTTGGCCAGGTTCCTCAGGGGCCCAGTCACCCCTTTGCTCCCCCTTACAACTGCCCCCACCCAAATGAGACGCTGGGGCTGATTTTGTTTCCCTTCCCTGGCAGCTGCCCCATGAGGGTGTCTCCCAGAGGCTGCCCTGAGAGCCTTAGCCCTTCCCTTTGGGAAAGCTGCTCTGAATGGGGTGTGGGAGCTGAAGGCAAGTGTGAAAACAAGGCTCAGGGCTGAAGGGCTTGGGGCGGGAGGAGAATGCAGGGAGAGGTGGCGAGGGAAAAGAGATGGAGGAGGAGGAGTGTGAGATGACGCTGAGAGGAAGAAGTCAAGGGCAGGAAGACGGAGAGCGGGAGGATGGAAGAGGGAGAGAGGCAGAGCCCGCGGCAGCCCTCCCATCTCCCCCCGGTGACCTTGGCCAGGCCGGGCGCGGAGCCGGATGCAGCCCGGACGCCCAGCCCAGGTACGGGGCGGGGGCACCCGGGTGCCTGCCTCGCGGAGTGGGAGTCCAGCCCGAAGAGCGAAGAGCCGGGTCTGCGGGCTCTGGGCCCAGGCCACTTAGCTGGGTCCGGAGGGAGGCGGGGCGCTGTCCGCGGTGCTGAAACTCAACGCGCGTAGGGGAGGGACCGAGGGGCGCGGGCGCTGCGCGGAGCCTGGACGCAGGGCAGGCAGGGCCGGAGCGAGAGGGGCGCCCAGGACTCTCTCCCCCACACTCCGCTCACCTTGCCCGGCGCAGAGCAGAAGCGCCAGGACCGCCGCGGAGCGCATGGCGAACCCGGGACGCCGAGCACGGTGGGCACCTGGGCGCGGGGTGGTTGGACGGGCGGTGCGGGACGGGCTACCGCAGGCGCTAGAGCGGGGATGGGGGTCGCAGAGTCTGTGTGCGTCCGTCTGTCGGTCCACCCACCAGCCTCCCTGCACAGAGTTCCGACACTGCAGTAGCAACAGCAGAGGCGTGCTCGCCCGCTACCGCTTATATACCCCCACCCCGGAAATGACGTCATCGGACCGCCCTGCCCCTTGCTCCACCCTCTGGGGGTCCGGCCGCAGCTCGTTCCACCCCCATCCTCACCGCTGTGGCCCACGCTGCTCACAGCTCGTAAGTCTGGCTACGAGGCAGGCATCCGGCTTCCAGGAGTTGGCAGGGGGACTTGGCTGATTCTCCACCACTCGAGGCTCCACCGACTTGCTGTGAGTCTTGGGCAAGAGACTCCTGGTCTCGGCCTCGTGCTCCTCCACTGTGAGCCGAGGTCCCTGCCAGTCCTCGCACAGCACGCCATCCTTCCTCCACCAGGCTTCAGGACCCCTGTCTGAGTAGGGCCTCTCTCTCTGGCAACCCAATAGTGTGCCTTCATGACTTGTCATTGTACCAGATATCTATACATTTGTTTGAATAACATTTTGTCTGCATTGCTTATACCAGGGGTCCTCAAACTACGGCCTGCGGGCCACATGCAAATACAAATAGTGTATTTGTTCCCGTTTTGTTTTTTTACTTCAAAATAAGATATGTGCAGTGTGCATAGGAATTTGTTCATCGTTTTTTTTTAAACTATAGTCCGGCCCTCCAACGGTCTGAGGGACAGTGAACTGGCCCCTGTTTAAAAAGTTTGAGGACCCCTGGCTTATACAGTGCTCAGCATGGCACCTGGCACAGAGAAGCGCATTTAATGGATAATGTTGAATATACTGAGTGGTAGTTCAACCCAGCTCTCCTGGGGGGGTGGTGAGAGACCTTGTAACTTCTGCTCAGTAGCCCTGATCGACCCCTTAGGACCACCTTCTTGCCGCTGTAACCCATCCTGTGTTTGAGAACAGCTCTCGCCTCTTCCGAGTGTTCTCAAAACCCGAGTGTTTTGTGTAACGTTGGTTCCCTGGTTTGTTTCTCTCTGCCCTCAAGCCCTCGTGCTCGGCCACATGTTTAAGGCGCTGGATAGTCACTGCCCAACTGCCGTGAAGAAAGCTGAACCACTTTCCAAGGGAGTGGGCCTTCCTCGTGGGAACTTCCAGAGCCGCTGCCAGCCTCCAGGAACGCCTGTTCTCCAGGAGCCTGACCCTGTTTCTCAGGAGACGAAGCACAATCAGCCAGCAAAAATGTCCCAAACCAGGCTTTGTAAGTGACATTGCCACTCACTAGCATTTGCACTGTGTGTCATAGCTCTTCAGAATGGTCCATCGCTGATGCCTTACAGCACCCCTGGGCCTATATCAGACAGGGATTTGATTCTTCTTTGCAAATTTTCAAACTGCAGAGACCCAGGAAGTTGAAGTGAGCACCATGGCAAGTGAATGGGAAAGTTGGACGTGGAGCTTGTCTTGCCCAAATGCCCCATGGGTCCCGCTGTCTCATGAGTCCTCACATGCCGTTCCCTCTCCTTGGAAGGCTCCCCATTACCATCCCACTCCCTCCCCTGTGGCCTGGCCACACTTCCATACTTTTTCAGTCCTGAGGTAACTGCTTCCTTTTCTTGCCCCCACAACACTTCTTTGAGCATTTATCACAGAAGATTGAAAACATTTGCCTTTAGGCCCTGACCAGGTAGCTCAGTTGGTTAGCAGTGGTCGGCAAACTGCGGCTCGCGAGCCACATGCGGCTCTTTGGCCCCTTGAGTGTGGCTCTTCCTAAGCCTTAGGAGCACCCTAATTAAATTTATAACTATGTACCTACCTATATAGTTTAAGTTTAAAAAATTTGGCTCTCAAAAGAAATTTCAGTCGTTGTACTGTTGATATTTGGCTCTGTTGACTAATGAGTTTGCCGACCACTGGGTTAGAGCATCGTTCTGCTATACCAATGTTGCCAGTTTGATCCCCCATCAGGGCACGTACAAGAAGCAACTGATGAATTTTTAAATAAGTGGAACAACAAATTAATGTCGCTTTCTCTCTCAAATTAGTAAGTAAATAAAGAGTAAATATTTGCCTTTATCTCATTACACTTTTTTCCCTTAGTTCTGCATCCTTTCCATTTTGGGACTTTGGTTCCTGGCATAGTGCTGGGCACATGGTGGGCACAATGGAAAAAGAAAACAAAAGAAGGAAGAAAGTCACAGCCCTTGACCCCATCTTTGGGCTGGACCAGTTAGGTAAGGATAAGCTTCTGGAACAAAAACCCCTAAAACACAGAGGGATAAGATGGGTCTTATTTCTCTGCCACACAGCAGCCACGAAGTGAACAGTGAGACTCGCTCATGGGGTGGCTCCACAGGAGACTGCCATCTTTGATACCAAGGCAGCTACTCTAGTCGCCACCATTTACCATCATCACGTAGGGATAAGGGGTGGATGGAGGCCAAGCAGCTTCTTTGTAAGGACCTGATGCAGAACTTGCATGTATCGCTTCCCCCGTGGGTTAGCACTCAGGCACGGGACACACACAGTTGTAAGGGAGGCAGGGCAGCCACTGGGGTGGTTCTGATTACTAAAGGAGGGGGATACTGGAGGACAATGACCACTCTCTCCTCCACAACCCATGGGATGATGACAGTAACTAACCTCGTGGAAAACTTACTGTGACCCTGGCACTGTTCTGAGAGTTTGCATCGGCCCTATGAGAGAAGTGCCATCATTGCACTGTTCACAGGTGGCGTTCTGCAAGAGGATGAAGCCCAGATGCCCTAAGGCACTCAGCATAGGTAATGAACTAATGTCTCCTGCATGCATCTAGATGGCACTCACTATGCACCTCCCTTGGGAGAATTGACGAAGTTGCCTCTCAGATAATCTCTGTTGTATGGTTCTGATGGGGAACCGTCTATGGAGCTGTTGATGGGCACATTGTAAGGAGCCAGGCACTGGGTCCGATTCTTGTCTTTGTTTGCGTTCCCCAAAAGCAGGTGCCAAGACAAGGATTTGGGGGTGCAACGAGTTCATTTGGAAGTGATTCCAGGAAGCACAATAAGGAAGTAGGACAAGGAAAAGAAAAGCCATTGGAGGTTGTGTTGGTGATTGAGTCACCTCTGAGGGCAGCACCTCAGAATTGTGCCAATGGGGTGAGCAAGCTGAGTACTTCCCTTCACTGGGGGTCTCTCCTGGAGGCTTGATTTACCAGCACTCTGCTCTGCTCTGCTCTGGGAAAGGGCCAAGCTAACTCCCAGGGCCAGAGAACACTGGAAGCTGTGGGTGTGTGTGGGCCCTGTCTACAGGTGACCTCTCAGGTGGCCCGGGGCCTCGGTGGGGCTCTGACCTCTGCTACAGCGCTCTAGACGTGATACTTCATTTCATGTTTACGACAAGCCTATGGCTAAGTTATTAACATTTCTGTTTGTCATACACAGAAGCCACACCTCAGAGAGATGGAGTAACTCTCCCAGGGTCACACAGCTGGGAAATGGTGGGGTCCGGGGGCCAGTCATCTGTCTTGTGTCCCTCCACACTCCCCTTCCCAGGCCCAGAGGTCTCCATCAGCACCCCCCACCAAAAACTACTACCTACAGGGTTTGGGGGGCTTCTCATTCTGAGAAAGACAGTTCATGTGTTTTCCAGCCTTACTCAGGTGGATGAAGTGTGGAGAAAAGCTATTTTTATTACTCTAAGCCTACACCTGCCATCTCCAATAAGCCACATCCTTGCTTGGTATATGTAAGAACTTGGGACATTATCCAGCCCCATTGCTTTTCAGGTTGCTGCCCCCACACTCCTCTTACCTTGACTTTCTGGAGCTGCCTCTGGTTGCCGCAAGGACCTCTCGTTTGGAGCACATGGTCAGGTCCTTGCTCCCCCCACGCCCCGCCCCTCCCCCCCCCCCCCCCCCCCCCCCCCCGCCAAATTTCCTTACGGGGAATCACTCCTACTGAAACGCAAAGGCCTGGGAAAGAAAGCCAAGGCGTGGCTAACTCAGAATTCCTTCTGCAGTAGGAGGGAATCAGAGAGGAGTATGGTCTGCTCTGCAGATGGCTTAGCTGCCCATCTTGCAGTCATGCTAGCATGCCAAGGGACCAGCAGGCCCCAACCTTCGCACTGCCCACTGGTTCCCCAAGATCTGCTGCCAAACTTTGATCCATGCACACGACATATGGTTATCGAGATATATATATATTATATATACTGCCTTGGTTTTGTATGTCACATGAAGCATTGAGCTGGGTGGGTGGTGGAGCTGGAGCATAGCTCACTGAGAGGAGGAGATGGGAGAAAGCAAAGTCAGGAGCTCTTTGCATTGAGTGTGCGGAGGGCATGTGGGTTAGTCGGCTCCACCTTCATCCCAACTCTCTTGTGGGCAGAAATAGGAAAGCTGAAAACTACATTTCCCAGACGTCCTTGCAGCTAAGGACCCGGTTGTGATTTAGGTTCTACCAATCAGAGGAGCAGGAACTGGATTTGGAGTTGTGTGTGGAGAGAGAGAGAGAGAGAGAGAAAGAGAGACAGAGAGAGAGAGAGAGAGAATGCAGAGCCACCCTGTTGCCATGTGGGGTGTGGATGGCACAGGGTGGGTGGCTCTGGGGACCGCCGTGGCGCCAGCTTCCCGCAGCTCCCGTGGCAGCGCAGTTCTGACGTGGTTTTGCGAGTGGTTTCTGGAAACACCCTTTAGAGTCGGCTTCTTCAGTTCTTCCCGTGATTCTGAAAGCCACTTAATATCCTGTTTTCTGAACTGAACCCCGATTGAAACAGGGAAATGGCCAGTCAGGGTAGCGAGCAGTTCTGACAACAAGTAGCAACACTGGTGTGGAGGGTGGCCGGTGAGTGGGTGCTGACGGTGGGAGTGTGCGTAGGCCCCTTGTCACTACGTGGAAGGAAAGGGACAGTGCCAGGCACTATTTATTTCCAATCCCCAGGCAGCGCTGGCTCCAACCCACCCAAACCTGCAGGTTTCATCCTGGAGAGAGCACACCGTGGCGAAAGCACGCCTGTTGGCTCCCTTCCCTCCTCACTCTTCCTCCCCCCGCCCTCCACCCCAGCTCCTTCCCTGCTTCTCTACCCAGAAATTCCTTATGAACCCTGTCCACTCGCATCGTTGACTCAAGGAACCCGAGCCCAGATGCTGACCCCCAGGGGCTCTGGGGTGAGGGTCTGACCGTGCCCTGAGCCCCTGATGGTCCTCAGTCCTGCAGCCACACGGAGCTCAGTGCCCTTCACGCCTCACTCACCCCGTCTCAGGCCTTGATAGCTTTCCCTCCACTCCCGACTCTGGGCTTGATTGTTCTTTTTTTTTTTAATTTTAATTTTGGGTGGCGGGGGACGGCCGCCCGGGGCCTTTCCTGGGTGCCAGTGACCTTGCGGGGCGCCCTCTGCAGGCAGTCGCACGATGGCCTCTCTGGCCCAGCCTCTTTCCACCTGCTCTCCCAGAGCTGTTGGGGCCGGGAAGGGAGGCATTCCCCCATTCAACAAACACTTACTGAGCACCTGCTGTGCTCCAAGCTCTGTCTGGATGCTTGGGAAAGAGCTTCTTGGGGCTTGGACTCTAGGCTGGGAGACGGGCGATAAACAACAGTGAGTTTGTGCTCAGGAGCTGGCGATGCTGTGGAAACAGAAGGAGCAGCCCTGGCCGCTGTGGCTCAGTTGGTTGGGTGCCATCCTGCACCGAAAGGGCGCTGGTTCGTTTCCTGGTCAGGGCACATGCCCGGGTTGCGGGCTTGATCCCCGGTAGCGGGTGTGCAGGAGGCAGCTGATGGATGTTTTGCTCTCGCATCCGTGTTTCCCTCTCTCCCTCTTACTTCTTCTCTCTCTAAAAAATTAATTAAAGAAGAAGAAGAGCAGAGCAGGGTAAGGGGCTTGGGGAGAGTCGGGCGGGAGGGTGTGGCCCCATCAAGCAGGTGGGCAGGAGAGGCCTCGCTGAGACCATAGCTTAAGTGCGGACGCGAAGGACTCGAGGGAGGGAGCCCTGTGGGGATCTGGGAGAAGACCATCCAGGCAGAAGAAGAGCCAGAGCAAAGGCCCTGGGGCTGGAGTAAACCTGGCAGGTTTGAGGCAGCACCAAAGCCCGGGCGGCTGGAAGCGGGGGCGCGGGTGGTGGTGGGCGAGGCAGGACTAGGCCGGATTGTGCAGGGCCTCCTGGACTGGGGAGGATCTGGGCTTTGAATCTGAGAAACGGGAGTCATTGTGAGAAGAGGGGCAGCAGAGGATGGGGATGGTGGGACCCTCAAAGGCATTTTATGGAGGTGCCCGCAGGCCCAGCTAGCTCCCAGCTGCCCCAACGCCCACCCGTCCCGGGGCCTGCAGAGAGGCTTCTGAACTAGGAGAAGCCGTGCCCCCGCCTGTCCAGGGGCCAGGAACGCCCCTTGGGTGAGCACCAGATCCCAGGAGTGACATCTCCATGGGGGGCCCTGCAGGGGGGCCCGGGAGCCGCTTTCTTCCTGTCCCGCAGGGAAAGCGGCAGCTGCTTATCTGATGGGGGAGCCAGGGCCCTGGACAGCAGAGTCAACACGCCCTCGGCCCGCTTACAAAACCCTGTTTTCCAAACACTCAGCTCCTCCAGCCGCTTATCGGCCTCCAGGTGGCAAAGGCCGGTTGCTGGGCAATGCTGTTGTTTATCTGCGAGGTCTGCGCGGAGGCCAGTGCGCGGTGATTGCATTAGGCCCGCTCCCACCTGTCTCTGCAAACATCTCCGGGGGCCTCCAATTAAGGTTTTGCTTTTCTTCTTTGGCAGATGTTTGGTTTAATCTAATAAAGCTGTTTACAGGCCTTTGTGGGTGGACGAGGGCTCAGTGGGCCCCAGCCCGGGAGGCCGGTGGGAGAAATGGGGGAGGGTGCCTTGGGCACCAGGCCCTGGACACGAGGCTGGCTCACTGGAGACGTGAGGCAGAGCAGGTTGGAAAGAAGGGCCAGCCTGGACCAAACTGAAATGCAAGGAGCCTTCCCGTGCCTCCCCTCCTTCCTGCGTCCCGCAGCCATATTCCCACAGGGGCGCACAGCGGCCTCACTCCCAGGAGAGACAGCCCCCTTTCCAGGCCCTAAGCTCTCAACCCGATGGGCCCCCAAAAGCTGCTTGTAGGGCCCCCAGAGAAGAGTCTTCAGGTGACGTCAGGGCCCTCCTGGCCCCCAGAGCCCCTCCAGCTGGCGGGAGCAGCTTGTGATGATGGAAAGAGCTGCGCTGTGGCCTCAGGAGACCAAGGTGTGGGTCCCGGCTCTGCCGAGTACTGCGGCGTCACCTGCAAAAGTCACTTAACCTTTCTGAGCCTCTGTTTCCTATTCCACAAAGTGGCCGAAATAATTCCTTGTGTGATTTCTATGAATTTAACTGAGAAAACTCAGTCACTGACATCTGTAGCGCTTGCTGTGTCTGGGGTGGCTCAGGGGTGCTGATAACAAAAGGGAAAGTTCCTGGGTGCTCACCATATGGGGTGTCTCAGGTGGCTGTCACAGCTCCCTCTCCCCACCGCCCCCCTCTCTGTCCTCTGGTGGGGCATTTGGTTCATGTGGTTCCATTTGTAGTTCACTGACTGACTAATGAGCTACCTTCTTCAACTTCAGCATCAGCAGAGCTGGGCCCCTCAACTTCTGGGAGAGCCTCAGCTTTCCCATCTGTAGAATGGGGATGTTTATGATAGTACCTGCCTCCCGGGCTCTGTGACGGCTCATGAAGCCGCGGTGAGTCGGGTGTTTGGACACAGGCCTGGCCCAGAATGAGTGCTGAGTCAGGTCAGCACCGACCTGCTCACAGTAACTTTAGGATGTGGTTTCCTTTGGGATCGAGTGTCTGATGTTCAAGGTGATCCAGCTCCCACAGCTGTATCTAGTGCCCTGCAGAGCTGAGCCCTGGGGGAAGGGGTGTTGAAGGAGGGCCCTGGAGAGCTGAGGCTGGGCTGGGTCTGCTCTGCACAGAGGGGCAGGTGGAGAGCTGATCCCTCAGCCTCAGGTACTGCCCCTCGCCAGCCGGCCCAGCTGGGGGCAGGGGTGCAGGCAGGGGGAGTTTGGGGAGCTCGGCCTACAAGGAGGCCAGGGAGCCCCTATGTCTGGGGCCTGCAAGGCAATGCTGGGGACTCTTCTCTCCCGATCTTAGCCAATTAGCTGAGCAGCCTCTCCCCCAAAGAACAGGCTGTCCTCCCACCCTCTCCCCGCTCCCCAGCTCACTCAGCAGTCTGGGTTCCTGGTTTCTCCTGCCCCCAGACCAGGGGTTCTCAACCTTCCTAATGCCGAGGCCCTTTAATACAGTTTCTCATGTTGTGGTGACCCCCAACCATAAAATTATTTTCGTTGCTACTTCATAACTGTAATTTTGCTACTGTGATGAATCGTCATGTAAATATCTGCTATGCAGGATGTATTTTCATTGTTACAAATTGAACATAATTACAGCATAGTGATTAATCACAAAAAAATATGTAATTATATATGTGTTTTCCGATGGTCTTAGGCGACCCCTGTGAAAGGGTCGTTCGACCCCCAAAAGGGTCGCGACCCACAGGTTGAGAACCGCTGCTGCAGACCCTACAGGAGCGGGCAGAGAGAATCCTGGGCCACCGTGGGCTGGATCCCAGACCCTCCCCTGACAGAGACCTAGGTCAGTCCAGCTCTCAACCTGCTGTCCTCAGCCTCGTCCACCTGCCCAAGACCTTCCAGCCTGGAGTCTGAGAGGCGCTCAGCTGCTGTTGTGCCCCATGAGTGGCCAGGGAAAGTCCGGGCCTGAGCTTCTTCTCTGAAGAAGCCACGCCCCTCCGCCCTGGCTCCCAGTCCTCTTGGCTTCCGGCTCCAGGACAGGTGCTTCGGGCTGGTGGTTAGATGAAGTTCTAGATCAGGCCCGGACCTTCCCTGGCCACTCAGCCACCTCATCCTGGCATCCCCGTGAGCGATCTGATTCCTGAGGCACGAGTGCCAGTTATAAGGGTGCCTGGAGGGCACACGGGGCCAGGATTCTGAGGCCAAGAGCTCAGTGAGAGCTGAGCCTCGAATGCCCTGAGCCCGAATCGCAAGTCCCGTAGGTCCTTGGGAGGCCACCTTGTGTCCCCACAGCCGCTCCGGTAGCAGCAGAGGACAGTGCAAGGTGCCCGCGGAGAACCACAGGGGCTCTGGCCCTGCCTCGCCTTCTAACTGAGAAAGGCAACCGGGCCTGCACTGTGTAGGGAGATCCCACCCACGACTAGCAGAATGTCGACCATTAAAAAGACTGGCCCTCGCTGGTTTGGCTAGAGATAGAGCGTCAGCCTGCGGACTGGAGGGTCCCGGGTTTGAGTCCCGTCAAGGACACATGCCCGGCTTGCAGGCTCAATCCCCAGTAGGGGGCGTGCAGGAGGCAGCCGATCAATGATTCTCTCTCATCATTGATGTTTCTATCTCTCTTTCTCTTCCCCTTCCTCTCTGAAATCAATAAAAATAAATAATTTAATTTAATTTAATTAAAAAGACTGCTTGCACCGAGTGTTGTGGAGAAGTGGAGGAACTTGAGCTCTTACACTGCTGGAGGGAATGGAAAGTGGTACATTTACTTTGGCAAACGGTTTGTCATGTCTTCAAAGATGGAACATAGACCCACCGTACGCCCCAGCCATTGGGCTCCCAGGAGTCCCCAAGACAAAGGAAAACAGTCAGCTCTTGTTCAGCTCTTGTCCGTGAATATTCAAAGCAGCTTTATTTGTCAGAGCCCCAAACCGCAAACAACCCAAATATCTATCACCAGATAAATGAGTGAAAAGGTTGTAGCTTCTCCGTCTCATGAGCCGGAGGTGGCAATGAGAAGATGTGAACGATTGATATGCACCTCAGTGTGGATGGCCCGAAATAGAAGCCAGACAGGGAGGGTACAGACCGTGCCATTCTGTGCGTATAAAGCTCGGGGACATGCACACGAATCTGCAGTGACAGAAGGCAGATCGCTGGTTGCCTGGGCTGTGGAGGTGGGGCGGGGAAGGAGAGGCCACAGGGCCAGGAGGGAATCGGGGGAGGCAGTGGGTGGGCGCGTCCCCTCGCTTGACTGTGGCGATGTCTTCCCAGGGGTACGCATATGTTAGAACTTACCAAATGGAACATCATCAATATGTGCAAATGTGTGCCAATAAAGCGCCTTTTTCAAAAAGAGCCGCCGTGATGTGGAATCCCTTTGTTGAACACCTGAAACTAATATAATATTATGTGACTACTATATTTTAACTTTAAAAAGCCCACCAGTACATACCTTTAAAAAAAAAAAAAAGTTCCCACAGGATCCAGAGTACATGGAGATACACGTAGCTGCAGATGTCTGCCAGGCCAAGCTGGCTTATCATGGGGAAGGTTATTGTCCCCATCGGACCCGTGAGAATCTGAGACTCAGAGAGGTTAAGTGCGGGGCCTGAGGCCCCACAGCAAGCCCAGGGCAGCGTGCGTGGCACTATCCCCGCCTCCTCCTCTGGACCCAGCACATTTCCTGCGGCACTGGCTGTGCTCCGGGGAGTCAGCCAGGGCCTGTCAGCGCGCCCTGCGCTGAGGGACAGGGTGTCCCTGCACCTGAAGATGTAATCTCTCCCCTCATCACCCGCCCCCTGACAGCAGCCCCTTGGCCTGTGCCTGTCGCCAGGAGACTGGCTTAATTTGCAGAGAGAGAGGCCATGGTTACAGCGTCTCCCCAGGGAAGTAATAAAGGGTGAGAGGGAGATAAGGACAAATGCAATTTCCTAATGACGCTGTTATCTGTGGCAGAGGACGCGGCCACACTGTGATCCGTGCCCCTCTCCTGGCTTCTGCGGAGGCTGAAGGGCCCCCTAGCCCAGGAGAGTGCCCAGGGCGAGGGGTCACATGAGGGGGCGGGAGGGGTGGGGGATGGGTGGCAGTCGGGAGGGGTGGGGTGGGATGGGGTGCGGGCTGGGGAAGCACCCACTTGGTTCCTGTCCCTGGGCTCTCCCTCAGCCCCGGGACCCTCACCAAGTTTGGAGTCAGAGCTGGAGAGGGACCCTGGACGGGGCCCGGGCACCAGCTTTGTGCATGGACAGACCTGGATGGGCAGCCGGTGCGGCTGGGCTCAGTCCCCCGCCCTGGGAAAGGCGGGCAACAGCAGTCCCTGCCTCAGGTATCGGACTGTCCCCTTGCTGGCCTGGCTTGTTCTCATCACACTGTGCAAACCGGAGACTGGACAAGCTTCGGAAGGACTCGCAGTCCCCTGAGAGGCGGTGGGTGGGGGGAGAAGTGGGAGCGGCCACATTTACCGAATGTGAACTGAGCCACCCACAGGCTGGGGCCCCCGAACCCCACAACAGCCCTGAGACACCACACCACTTCACCAGCAGGGCTCTGAGGCCCCGCCCGATAGTTGCTTTCCTGAAATCGCGGAAAGTAGGAAGAGAAAGAGGCAGGCCTGAGCCCAGGCGGCCTGGCCCCCAAGTCCATGGCCCTGTGAAGCTCCCCACTGGGTTTCTGGGGTCTTTCCTTTTCTGAGTGCTGTGCCCCCTTCCCCGCCACCCCCCTCCCCCCTGGGAGACTTGCTCCTACGGGGCTCCAGGCTCAGGCTTTTTCTGCTACGCGAGCCGTCCTCGTGGCCCCGCAGTGTGAACTGTGCTCACAGTGTGCAAAGCCTCTCCCATCCCTTACGCCGTTAGTGTCCCCGAATCCCTTAGGGAAGGAGGGGGCCGCTGTCACCCCTACTTCACAGACTTTAAAATGAAGGCGATGGCTTCCTTCCCAGGGAGCAAAGGGCTTCACACATTGGACCACTTCACCTGCACATCCCCCCTGAGACGGAAGTGCCATCGGCCCAGCCTACAGATGCTGCCGCTGAGCCCAGAGAACGACATCCTTTGCCTGCATTTACAAAACTGGGGTGTGGCTGAGCCAGTACTTCCTCCCCGGTCTCGTGGCCCCCAAAGCCCCAGCTCTTCAGCACTTTGGACTTGAACTTGAGCTGGGTCTAATCCTGTTTCAATGAATGGTGTCAATCATTCTGACATCTAATCTGATCTAGTGATGGCTAATCCCGCCTTCCCCAGCCCCTCCCAGAGGAAGTGTCTGCAGTTCTTTATGGAAGGTTCAGTCCTGCCATTTCCTGAGCCAATCAGACAACATTCATTCATTCATTCATTCACTCATCCCTTCACCTAAAAGGCATGAGCATGTGCCTGTCCCAGCAACCGTGTAGACGCCGGTTTCTGAGGGTCCGTAGTCATGGGTCCTGCCCTGGGAGAGTTCACCACCTGGAGCAGGTCGGTTAGAAACCTGCCCCCGCTGTGGCTGCGCACTGCAGAGGCCCACATGTACCTTGGTGTACTCAGTACAGAGGAAAACTGTCTGTTCTGAGTTCGCTGCTCAGCAGTTCCCATGGATACCAGATCACAATAACGAATTAGACCAAATCAAGTGCAAACCAAGTGTCTGTTTCAATCTTTGATATAATCTGCTCACAGCCTTTTATTCCCCTGCATTTATTTCAATCGCTCATTCAACATTAACTGAATACCTATAAGGCTATAGACATTCTATACTTGAATGAGCAAGGTAATAATATTCGTAACAACTGCCACCATAAAAAAACAACCCCCCAAAATAACATGTATTGAAAACTTACTTTGTGCCAAGCACTGTTCTAAGAATTCACACGCATTCATTCATTCTCCCACCACAGCCCTTTGCAGAAGGAACTGCTATTGTGCCCTGACAGGATGAGGAGACGGAGACAGAAGCAATAAGGATTTTGCCCACTGAGTGGTATTGGGCAGGTAATCATCATCAGATTTCTGGGTGATCTATATATATAAAAGGCTAATATGCAAAGTGTCCCCTCGGGAGTTTGACCGGGAGACCAGGAGCTCAATCACTTGCTATGAGGTGCGCTGACCACCAGGGGCGGCACAGAATGAAGGAAGGCCCTGGCCGGCATCCAGGGAAGGGAGGCCCTGGCAGCAGCTAGAAGGCCCCCCAATCAGCCCTGATCGCTGGCCAGGCCTAGGGACCCTACCCATGCATGAATTTCATGCACCGGGCCACTAGTGTAAATATAATCATATCTAGAGTTAAGACCCTCCCCCCAGCAAGCCGCCTCTTCTTCCTGGTCCCTGATTTCAGCATCAATCTTGCACATGCTTGTGCTTTTAATGCAAAGCCCCATGAAAATAAACACACCACCCATAGGCTCGGGGCCTGCAGTCTGGCTCCAAGACTGTGCCCTCGGTGGCCCAGCCAGTGTAGCTCAATGGTTGAGCATCGACCTATGAACCAGGAGGTCACGGTTTGATTCCTGGTCAGGGCACATGCCCAGGTTGTAGGCTCAATCCTCAGTGTGGGACATGCAAGAGGCAGCCAATTGATGATTCTCTCTCATCATTGATGTCTCTATCTCTCTCTCTCCCTCTCCCTTCTACTCTGAAATCAATAAAAACATATTTTTTAAAAAAGACTCTATCCTCAGTGGACTAAACTCAGAATTGAGGTGTGGGGACCCACCCAATGGCTCTAGGACAGGAGGTCTTTGAGAAGCACCGGGTGGGTGTATGACTCCTTTTCCCCTCTGGCCTCTTCTCCGATCCCCACACACCCCTTCCCTCCCTGTGATTGCATGGAAGGCAGGTGCTGAGCAGATGAGAATCTCGCGGGATGTGAGCAGGACAGGTGCTGGGAAAGCCCCATTCTCACGCAGCGGTAGTGGAAGTCAGTGGACAGAGGGGGGGTCCTCCTTGCTGAGACACGAGTGGACTGCATCCATGCGTCATAGTTCCACTAAAGCCGTGGGGACAGGGGCGCCTTCCTTTCTTTCTTTTTAAAATATGTTTTTATTCGGCCCCCGTGAGGTAGGGACGACCCCGGTGAGGTTGAAACGGCCCCCGTGAGGTAGAGATGACCCTGGTCAGGTCGAAACGGCCCCAGTGTGGTAGGGACAACCCCGGTGAGGTTGAAACGGCCCCGGTGTGGTAGGGACAACCCCGGTGAGGTTCAAACGGCCCCCGTGAGGTAGGGACAACCCCGGTGAGGTTGAAATGGCCCCCGTGAGGTAGGGACGGCCCCGGTGAGGTTGAAACGGCCCTGGTGAGGCTCAGACGGCCCTGGTGAGGTTGAGATTACTCCAGTGAGGTTGGGACAAATAAAGGGGACCAGTATGGACTGATGAACAGGGGTAGATACAGAAGCAGAGCAACATTGAACAGAATGTTAAACTACAGTGGGAAGCCTGGGGAGGGTTGGGGGGGGGGGGGATTAAGAGACCAACTGAAGGACTTATATGCATGCATATAAGATTAACCAATGGACACAAGACACGGGGTGGGGGGGGGGCGGGGGGTAGGGGCCGGGGGAATGTCAAGGGAGGGAAAAAAGGAGTCATATGTAATACTCTTTGTAATACTTTAAGAAATAAAAATTATTAAAATATTTAAAAAATATATATAAAAAAAAAAAGAAAAAGAAAAAAAAATATGTTTTTATTGATTTTAGAGGGAGGGGGAGGGAGAGAGAAACATCAATGAGAGAGAAACATCGATCGGTTGCTTCCTGCATGCCCCCTACTGGGGATTGAGCCTGCCACCCAGGCATGTGCCCCGGGAATCGCACTTTCCCGACTTCTGGACAGTGTGCCCCAGCCAGCATGAAGCGCCCTCCCGGCCCCGCTGGCAGCCCCCACCCTGCTCCGCCCTGGCACCGCATTGCTGCTATTTCCCCCTCATTTTTAGGCAGAGCATTTGCCTCCTTCCGAATCGGGAAGGAGGTTGGAAGAAAATAGCTTGCAGCTGCCCGAGGCCGGTGCCTCCTTTGTTCGGCCCTGCAGGGCTGTTTGCGCTGGTTTCCATGTGGCTTCGTGACAGGCGTGGCTCTTCCTCCAGCATCTGTAGTGGATGCTGCTGGGGCTCTGCCCCTCGTGCCCCCAGCCCTCCTTGGACATCGGCTGCAGCACTGTCCCCAGTGAGGAAAGGGGCGCTCACTTCCCTCCATCATGGGGGGCAGCGGTCAGGGGTACACACTCCAGCCTCCCACTGCTCAGGACGGTTCCTCAGAGGGTCCCTGGGGAGAGGGGGCCCAGTGGCCTACGCCAGTGACCAGCTTGCTCCGCACACATGGCTGGCGTCCCCTCCTTGCCTGTCCCACTCCCTGGCTCCCTCACTGTGGCCTCCTGGGCTCACCTCCCAAGTAAGCTCCCTGCACCCAGGCTCTGCTTTAGGGAGAAGCCAAAAGTAAGACCAAAATGTGAGTGGGGCTGGCAGAGAAGGTGAACAAGAGGAGCGCAAAGCCTTGGCTTCAGCGTCAGAAGACCCGAGTTCTAATCCTACGTCACTGTTTCACCAGCACCTCGCACAACGGAAACTGGTGAGTCAGATCTTCAAGTGAATGAGCGTGAACAATGGGAGGGGCTATTTTGCTTGCTTTGCAGATTTGGAAACAGCGGGTGGCATTTTTAGGGCTCGCCGACAACTTCTAGACAAACTCTGTCATCCTCTGATGGCACCAGCTCCCGCTGCTGGAGTTAGCGTGACCGTCTATCTGACTTTCTTCGCCAGAGAAATGTGAGCGGAAGCGATGTGCTTCACTTCTGGACGAAGCAGTTTGGAGCCAGATACTCCCTGTTCCCTTCCCGCCCTGGCCAACCCTGAAGCTGTGTGTGGAGAAGGAAGTGCCAGAAGATGGAAGCAGCTGGACTATTGAATCCTCTCACAGGGGACAGTGGCTCTGGAGTTCCCCAGACTGGCAGTGTGTGTGTGTGTGTGTGTGTGTGAAATAACCTTTTGTTGTTTTGTTTTCGTTCCTTTGAGCCACTGAAATTTTGGGATCTTACTTGTTGCTGCAGCATAACCTAGCGCATCCTGACTGATACACAAACCAAGCCCCAAAGGAGCCAACAGCAGAGCTGCGCCTAGAACCTGGGCCTTTCCTCTCCATCCAGGTAACTCTCATCTCTGACCGAGGCCTCTGCTCATCTCCCTGGATCTGGCAGCAGGACAGTGCGCCCTACTCCGATGGACCAGCCTCCGGTGAGCTCCTTAAAGCCTCCGTCCCTAACCCACCCGCTGGCCTCAGCTTACTCATTCCTGCCAAGAAGAGTTTGGACAAGATCCGTGTTCTGAAACTGCTCTACAGAGCCCCCTGCTCTGCAGAGGCGTCCTGGGTGGGGACTGGTGGATGGAGGCTGGCTCCTGCCTCCTCCTTAAAAGAGAACAGCTCCTCCGGCCTCTGTTTTGCATTTGGGGCTTTCGCATTAGAGACGATCCATTGGTAGCAGTTTGATGCGCGTGAGGCTGGCTGACCCATGGATCCAGCAGTTTGATCCACGTGGGGCTGGCTGATCGGTAACTTCAGGATGAGGGCGTTTTACTGGCAGGGCCCCTGGACTCATCTGTTCCCTCCCACCCTGTCCCAGTGCCGGGTTCCAGGCCCCTAGCCCTGACTCCCAGCCATCCCACGATGCTCAGGTCTCTGATGTGAACAGTCCCAAGAGGACACTCTCTGTGGACATGGCCTGTGTGGCCAGGGTGTGTGAGCACCACATACCCACGTGGCTCCTGATGGATCAGCCAAACCCAGAGCCTCACCTTGGGCTGTGGACGGTGCAGAGGGTGGGACCGGGGGTCTGGAGACCTGGTCTCTAGCCCCAGCTCCATCGCCCTCTCCCCGAGCGCGTTACCTTTTCTGTGAAAGAATATTACCCAACAGTTGAGAGCCGGCCAGCATGGTGCCAAGCAGGTGACAGGCCATAATGAAGAATGTGCCACGTGAGGCGTAGGAGAGGGAAGGGTGAGGGCTTTGGGCTGCAGGAGAAAAGTCAGGGCCGTGGGAGCTCGCTGTGAAGCTCCATGAGACGCTCACAGAGAGGGTTAGCGTGATTTCTTACAGTAATGGCCACTATACAATGTTTTCTGTGTGTTTCTCTAGAACAGCAGCCCCATGGGGTCAGTGTTGGCCATGGCAAGGGTAAGGGCCAGTGGCCCTGGGCCGGGTGGAGATGCCAGAGGAGCCGGATGAGCACTCGAGGTCTTGATGCTAAAGGGGCAGGGGCGGAGTGAGGCGAGTGGAGGGTGGAGGACAGCAGCTTGGGACCCTGGGATGGAAGGGACAGGCGGAGGACGAGCCCACAGGTATGTGGGGACTCTGCTCTCCCGGCCTGGACGTGTGTCTCTGACACTGATACTCCTTCCTATTCGGAGTTCAGAGGATGCTGGAGACAGTGGGCCTGCTGACTCAGCCTCCCTCCTGTCCCCTGGCTCACGCCCTTGAACTTTGGGGAGCCTGGAATTGTGGAAACTTGACCCCACCATGCTCATGACACCCCGCCCTTCCGAGTCATGTGATCTAATTATAAGTCATTCACGTTCTCCCCCCCCTTAAGCTCATGAGTTAAGTGGGTCTTTAGTAAGAGGAACAATTCTCACTAATACATTCCCTAAGGCTAATGTCTCTTGGGTGTCATTTCTGAGTCCTGATGTGAAAACATTGTTTGTTTTAAAGATTTTCCCAGAGTCACCCAGACACTTGCACACTTTCAGTCCCCGGCTACACCATCTCCCTGGGTGTATGAGTTCTCTGTTGCTGTGTAAGGAATTATGTCCAAGTGCAGTGCATCAAAGATCAGTAACCACTGATTATCTTGCAGTTTCTGAGGCTGGGAACCCCCGAGTGGCTGAGCTGTGCCTCTGTCCCAGCATCTCCCTCGAGGGTGCAGTCAAGACGTCGACCCGGGCAGCAGCCTCATGCGAAGGCTCCATGGAGACTGGGGCTCCGCCTTCAAGGTGCTCACTCCTGCAAACGGAACATTGGCACTGGCTGTTGGCAGAAGGCCTCCGGTCCTCACTCCACGGGCCTCTCCATGGGGCTGCTTGTGCGTCCTCACGACAGGGCAGCTGGCTTCCCCCAGAGAGAATGGTCCAGCTGTGACCAGGCTGCCGAAGCCAGTCATGTCAGTTCTGCAATATCCTGCTGCTCAGAGGTCGGCCCTGCTCAGTAGGGAGGACCAACAGGGGAGCGAGTACGAGGAGGGGAGGATTATTGGGGGCCATCTTTTCTTTTTTTAAAAAAATATATTTTATTGATTTTTTACAAAGAGGAAGGGAGAGGGATAGAGAGTTAGAAACATTGATGAGAGAGAAACATCGATCAGCTGTCTCCTGCACACTCCCCACTGGGGATGTGCCTGAAACCAAGGTACATGCCCTTGACCGGAATCGAACCTGGGACCTTTCAGTCCGCAGGCCGACGCTTTATCCACTGAGCCAAACCGGTCAGGGCAATTGGGGGCCATCTTGAGGGGTGCAGAACTGGGCCACCCGTTAGCTGTGACTAGGGCACCTTCCTAGCATCCCTGCCGCCTGGGGAGAAAGGCTTGCCCCACCCCACTCTACATGAGCCAGTCTTATCAGAAGGGAAGTGGCACCATTACCATCCCTGTGGGTGGCTGCTCCAACCCCTACTCCCAGCCCTGGGGCTCCCCGGACCCTGGGGAGGGCAGCCTCAGGCCCAAGCTGGACACCAGGGCAGTGGGCTCATCTGCTTCTCCCCCTGAGTGCAGGAGACCAGTGATGGCTGGGAGGGTGGGGGGAGCGGGGTACTACTATATCTGATGTGGGTCCTTCGGTTTTCTTCTCTGACGTCATGTGCGATACCAGGTTGGACCACAGGGACGGGGTTGGATGGGACCCCGTGATGGGACAGGGGTCAAAGCTACTCTTTCTAAACATGAAATGTGCAGGAGCCAGAGACACATCCATCGGTTGCCTCCTGCACAAGCCCCAACCAGTGATGGGGAAAACGAGACGTGTTTGGGGGGCTAGCAATCGGAATCTGTGCCAGTAACAGATGCACATTCTTGTTAGCTTACACCTTTAATTATCTGGTCTCGCAAGACTTGTTCACCTAAATACTACTCCCATTTTAGAGAGGCCATAAGCCATCCCCAGACGGAGTTATCAGTGCTGGCGCCAGGCCAGGCCTTGAGATGTGTTCCCGCTGCCCCCATCCCAGCACATGGGGCTTTTTGCAAAGCCCGAGAAAGGTCCGGACGCCCCATTCCATGTTTGGGAGACAAAGAGACCTAGAGAATACAAAAAGGGAAAGCCTCCTCCATGTTAAGGCTCAGGATTTGAGAGAAACAGCCTCCCTGGAGTCCTGTCCACGAGAAACATCTGAAGATAAATGGGTTTTTCCTGTGTATTTTCCGGTCGCCTGGTAAATTCTGTAACACCAGGGCTGGGGAACGAACCTGCATCCCAGGTATAGAACCCGAGACCAATGCTGTACCACTGAGCAACACTGGCCAGGGTAACCAGGGCTGTTTTAAAATCTCATTTAAAGTGGTGTAGCCCAGCCGACATGGCTCAATGGTTGAGCGTTGACCTAGGAACCAGGAGGTCATGGTTTGATTCCTGGTCAGGGCACATGCCCGGGTTGTGGGCTCCATCTCCAGTGTGGGGTGTGCAGGAGGCAGCCGATCAATGATTCTCTCTCATCATTGAAGTTTCTATCTCTCTATCCCTCTCCCTTCCTCTCTGAAATCAATCAAAATACATATTTAAAAAAGAAGGAAAATGGTGGTGTAGGAGGGAGCAGGGCCTGTGGACCAGACAGGTTCAAATCTTGGTTCCAACATTGGCTATTTTTCCTCGGCCAAGACAACTGGATGTTCTGATCCTCAGTTTCTGCATCTGTGAAATGGGGATAGTAGTGTCTACTGCTAGTGTTGATGAGAATGTGGGTGAAGCCCCAGCACACACCTGGCACTGAAGGCGACGTCCTTGTACCGATGGTTGGTAAGCTGATGTCCATGAGAGGAAGAGCAGGAGGCGGGCTTTCTACACAGCAGGGAGGGACGGAGTGACTGAGGCTGCGGGAAGCCTGGGCTCTCTGTGGGAGGGACAGGAGGGGGCATAGCTGGGGCTGGGAGCTTTAGGGAGGGGGTAAGAGGGTGCTGTTACCTAGATTGGCAGCCTGAGAGGCTCCGGGTTCCTAGGGTGGGGGTAGAGGCTGCTGTTTGCGCTGGCCTCCACGCTGAATCCCCATTCACAGGTTGCCTGGCAACCATTGTTCATTTAATCGCCCTTGCCTTTGAACATAAAAATCAATTTCCTCGATGACATGAGCCAGAGAGTCCAGGTTCACCCCCATGTTTAAATAGTCCAATTTTGTTGCTCAAAGATTTATGAACAAGGATGTACATGGAGCATTGCTTATCATAGGAGAAGTTTTTAGAGGCGTTGAACCTAAGTGTCTTGCCAGAAAGGTGTGATTAAATCAAGGCTCTTTCCCGCCACAGAATAATAAAAGCCGCAGCTGGAGCTGTAGGTGTGCCCACAGGGAAACAGCCTCACAATGCGCGTGGAAATAACGAGATGTCACAGAACACTGTGCAGCGTCTTGCCTTTTTATTGAACAAAAGAGAGCGTGTGGGCGCACACATGTGCCCATCGATGAAAACATTCGGGAAAAACACACAGCAAAATGTTCACAATGATTTTCTCTGGGGAATAGATTGCAAGTAATTTTAATTTTATTTCCATCTTTCAGGAGCATCTGATTTAAAAAATAAAACCAGCCTGTGTGCCTTTTTCAATCTGCAAAACCAGTCATGTCGTTTCTCTTTGCAAATGGAGAATTCTAACTCTAGGGGCCAAGGGGCCCTCGAGGGGCCAATGAGGGTTGAGAAGACAGGGCCAGAGGGCCAGGCTGGGGCCAAGCCGGGGAGCAGGAGGGGGAGGCGCCGACACTTCCCCGGGGTGGTGAGAGCCCCCCAGGTAGTGAGTCCCTACTCTGGTCTGGAAGCTGCGGAGGGGGATCCCCACTGTCGTGGAGGCCGGGCCAGATGCCTTCTAGGTTCCAGCAAGTGGGGAGATTGAGCCAGTTCACTGTGCGGGCGGGAGAAACGGGGCACAGACAACACCCTGAGACCAGCTGACAAAGGCCAGGGGCAGCAGGGGAGCCCACCCCCTTTGACCACTCCTCTCCCTCACCCTCTCTCCAGGCTGTGTCCCCTTAAGTTCTCTCTTAGCTTCACACTCTACACTAAGCATGTCAAACTCATGGCCGGCGGCCGGGTGTAGGTGGGAGGGTGGATGGATAGATGGATGGATAATGGTTGAATGGAAGGGTGGATGGATGGATAGATGGATGAATGTAGATGAGTGCGTAAATGGATAGATAAATGAATGAGTGGATGGATGGGTGGGTCAATGGTGAATGAATGAGTGGATGGGTAGGTGGGTCAACGGATGAATGAATGAGTGGATGGGTGGGTGGGTGGATGGATGATTGGGTAGGTGAGTGAGTGGGTGGATGAATAGATACTGGAATACATTGTTCCTTTCAATATATGAACATGTAATTTCTCCCATCTTAAAAAATAACACACAAAAACTCCCTTAATTCTACTCCTGCTCCTTTCTTTTCTAGCAAAGCTCCACAGACCAGGTGTCCACCATGCAGGTCTCCATCTCCTCTCGTGGTCTCTGTAGCCTCTCTAGTCAGGTTTCCACTGCTCCCCGGAAACTGCGGGACAAGGTGGCCAAGGACCCCCACACTACAAATCTCTAATTATTGAACTTTCACAACATGCAACACACTACTTTCTCTTTTAAAAAAAATATTTTTGTTGATTTCAGAGAGGAAGGGAGAGGGAGAGAGAGATAGAAACATCAATTATGAGAGAGAATTTTTGATCAACTGCCTCCTGCATGCCTCACACTGGGGGGTAGAGCCCACAACCCAGGCATGTGCCCTGACCACAAATCAAACTGTGACTTCTTGGTTCATAGGTCAACACTCAATCACTGAGCCATGCCAGCTGGGCAAGAGTATGCATTCTTAATACCATGTGCTACTATTCTGAGCCTCAGTGTCCCCATCTGTAAAATGGGGAAGATAATATAGCTGCTATGCAACGCTCACAGGTTGTTTGAGGCTCATAGAAAATTATGTTTGTGAGAAAATGTTCTTTCAAACTATAAATGTTAACTATTCTCTTTTTCCCTCCACTCTTAAGAATCAACATCTCACAGGACAGGAATGGAAATGAGGACTTTAGAGATCATCTAGTCTAACTCATTGTTCTACAGGTGGAGGTAAGAGCTACTTAAGTTTAAGACTCCAGAGTCACATCTCACACATGTAGGATGGCTTTGAACAAAAAAGTGTGGGCTGACCTCTCAGACTGGTACCTCCCTGTAAGGAACATCCATCTATCTTTCAATCCATTCATCCTCCCACCCATCCTTTCTCCCACCCACCCACCCATCCACCCATCCACCCACCCATCCATCCATCACCCACCCATCCACCCACCCATCCATCCATCATCCACCCATCCATCCTTTCTTCCACCCATCCACCAACCCACCCATCCACTAACCCATCACCCACCCATCCATCCTTTCTCCCACCCATCCACCCATCCATCCACCCATCCTTTCTCCCATCCACCCACCCACCCATCCTTTCTCCCATCCTTTCTCCCATCCACCCACACACCCATCCACCCATCACCACCTATCACCCAGCCATCCGAACATCATCCATTCTTCCATCCATGTATCCTTTCTTCCATCCAGCTGTACATCCTTCCATTCTTCTTTCCACCCACCTATCCTTCCCATCATGCATCCTTTTATCCATCATCCATTCATCCTTTCATTCTCTATTCACTGACCCTTCTTTCCATCTGTCAGTCCATCCATCCTTCCACTCATCTATTTATCCTTCACCCAGTGATTTGTCCATCTATACATCCAATCACTTTTCCAACTATTCATCTTCCCACCCCGCCATCATTTTACATAGATCATATCCCAAGGGTCTGCCATGTGCCAGGCTCTGGGCTTGGAGCTGGGAACATGAAGATCAACAAGACATCTACCTGCCTCCTGGCGCCGCTGTCAGCCTGGAGGAGGGGGCGTGGAAGGGGGTAATGTGGCCAAGCACCCAGCCAGGCTCTCAGTGCCGGTAAGTGTGTAGGTCCTGGAACTCCATGATTAAGCGACTTTCCAGAGGTTCTAGTAAGTGGGGGAGCCGTCCCCAGAGCCCAAGTTTCAGTAAGTATTCTGACCCCACCATGCTGTCCCTTTCCTCAGAGACTAGCCTGATCATTCTCAGCTGTGGGCAGAAGATGCTAAGGGGGGAAACGCCAGGGCCAGGATTCACGCAGTGAGGACACCGTGCTGGCCATCCTCCTGGTCATTCTCCTGGTCATCCATGACACCTCTGCTCAGGAGCCAGGCAAGCAGGCTGCGTGCCAGCAGGCAGGAGGCTGCAGAGGGGAGGGAACAGTTAATTTGTAAGACGTGCAGGCCGGCCAAGCTTTTCACATTAAGCCCCTTTATCTCCTTGCAATTGCATTCGATCAAGGCAATAGAAAGCAATTTGGTTAAGTGGTGAAGTTAATCACGCTGCAGCCATCAGAAACCACTTAATGCCTCTCACTGCAATGGCGTTCTGCTAACCTGGAAAGCACGCCTCCTCCCGCGCAGGGCTTCCGCCCTCAGCCCCTTCTGCAGGATGACGGGAGTGACAGAGTATCAGAGCTGACTGGCAGCTCAGCTCCGGGAGGGTCTGGGTGGCCAAGCCTGTCCTCTCGCAGGCACGAGAGAGCGGGAACCTGATGAGTTCCGTTTCTCATCTATTCCTCCCAACCATCCCCCGGGCACAGGCTCACCTGCTTGGCACAGGGGCTGCACTGCCACTCAGAGCAATGAACTTGCTCACCTGAGTTTCAGTCCAGAAGGTCTGATGCCCAAGCCTTTGCTCTGATTCGTTTGAATCATTTCTACATAACCGTATCTTCACATATGACTTCTGTAATGAACATTTTGTCCATTATACTAACCAGCCTCCTGAGTCTTCTCCATTTTATCTCCTAATCTCTCTCTGTAATTTGCTCCCTTCACCCCGCACCCGCCCCCCACCCCCGGCCACCAGGTTCAGGCCCACATAACTTGGTGCCAGAGTCCCTGCCTCGCCCACTCCGCCCCTATGGCCTCCGGGTCCCCAATCTTGATGTCCTTTACTTTTCTGCTGGGAAACTGCCTGGAGGCTCTTTCTCAAAAGCAAGTCTGGCCAAGTCTCTCCCCTGCTGACAACCCCAGTGGCTCTGCCACCCATCAGCTCTGGGCCCCTCCCAGGAGCCTCCAAGGGCAGAGGAGCGACAGTGACCAGGGAGGCACTGGGCCTGTCTTCCCGTCAGATTTGCTCTAGAACTCAGCCCCAGGTCCACGGGGTAGCACACAGGCCTCGTCCCGCCTCTTCTGTTCAGGGTCCTTCCTCAGCCCCCACTACTTGCAAAATAAAAATATAAGGATGGCCTGGCCCTGTGGCTCAGTGGTTGAGCGCCCACCCATGAACCAGGAGGTCAAGGTTCGAATCCTGATCAGGGCATATGCCCTAGGGTTCCGGGCTCAAGTCCCCAGTAGGGGGCGTGCTGGAGGCAGCCGATCAATGATTCTCTCTTATCTTTGATGTTTCTATCTCTCCCTCTCTCTCTCTGAAATCAATAAAAATATATTTTTAAAAAATCTAAGGATGGCCCTGACCAGTTTGGCTCAGTGGATAGAGCATCGACCTGCGGACTGAAGGGTCCCAGGTTCGATTCTGGTCAAGGGCATGTATCTTGGTTGCAGCTGATCGTTGTTTCTCTCTCCTCGATGTTTCTACCTCTCTATCCCTCTCTCTTCCTCTCTGCAAAAAAATCAATAAAATAGATATTTTTTAAAAAATCTAAGGATGACGGTACAGATTCAAAGCCCTTCACCCTTCACCTCTGCCCTGCCTTCCCTCCCACAACATTTCCCAAACAGCACATGCACTTTCAAACCTCTTCCTGCCTCAGGGCCTTTGCACACACACTTTCCGCTCCCCCTAAACCCACCCCCTCATCCTGATCCTCTCTGCTCTTCCCGTGACCAGCTGCTTCTTGCATTTTAGGTTTTGGCTTCAGGATCATGTCCTCACAGAGGTGATGTTAAGTTGGTTCATGCTAAGCAGAGCCTGAGAGCTGAGGCGCGGTGAGTGAGTGGTTAAGGGTGCACTGGAGGAGGAAAGGGAGACTGAAGGGAGCTGGGGAAGCAGGAAGTGTGCGATCTCCATCCAGTCTGACCCCACGGGGAGCCTCAGGGAGTCAACTATACTAGCAGCTTGGAGTTTTCCTTGACTCTAGGTAAGGGGTGTGGGCTTTGAGCTCCTGCACCAGTCAGTGGCCTTGAGCCCCAATCCCCTGGGGGATGACCTGTACCCCAGGCCCCTCCTGCTCCAATGGCCCACGGGCAGTTCTCGGAAGAAAGCAGTGTGCCCCCGAAGAAGCAGAGCCAGTTGAGGGATCTGAGGCCATCGGGGCACAATGACTGCCCCAGAGACCATCCTCCCGCCCCTCCAGAGAGAGCCTTTCCTCCTTCTTCATCATCTCAGCCCCTTGCTCCGTGTTTACAAATAACTTGAGTCTCATTTTCTTGTGTCTTTGCCGGTCGGTGGTCTCTCCTGGAGAATGAGGGCCTTGATGTCCTTTCTCCGGCTCTCGGCACAATGTTGGCACTAGCGCTAACGGGCAGTTATGGAATGAAGGAATGAATGAATGAACGAATGAATGAATGAATGAACGAAAGAACAGGCACAGCCAGTAAGTGGTAAAGTCTATACCCACGCTTAGAACTCCAAGCCCAATTCTTCCCACTCCAGAAGCAGAAAAAACCGAGTGCATCAATGGCCAAGGAGGGAGCTAGCGAAGTTGTCAAAACACAAAAGGGCTTCCATCCCAGTTGTTTTTATGGATGAATTTCAAACTGTCACAGGACAGATAATCCCAAGGAATAGATACACTTTGGGGGGCATAGAAGAGGATAGAGAGCCGCCCAATTCGTTTTACAGAGTCAATACAGGCCCGGGTGATATCTGAATTAGAGCAGGAACTAGAGACTCATCATGAAAACAGACGACTATATTGCCCTAACCGGTTTGGCTCAGTGGATAGAGCGTCGGCCTGCGGACTCAAGGGCCCCAGGTTCGATTCCGGTCAAGAGCATGTACCTTGGTTGCGGGCACATCCCCAGTAGGGGGTGTGCAGGAGGCAGCTGATCGATGTTTCTCTCTCATCGATGTTTCTAACTCTCTGTCCCTCTCCCTTCCTCTCTGTAAAAAATCAATAAAATATATTTAAAAACAAACAGATGACTATACTACTCATTTCCCTTCCTCTTAACAGAGCTCTGGGTTTCAGTTGAGCATGTGGGCGTCTGGAATAAAAGTCGTCATTTCTCAGAAGTTAGGGTTCCATTGAATATTACAACAATGATATGACCTAACCAAGTAGGATTTACCCCAGGAGTGGGTATCTACAAAGTGTATCAAGTATAATATAAACCCAGATCAGAAAAAGCATACAATGACCTCAGTGGACACTCCAAAAGCACTCAATAAAATTCAAAAAATTCTTCCTTTTCGAAACTCTAACAATTAAAAACTCAAGGAGATTGTCTTAATACGATAAAGAAGTATCTCAACTGAGGTGCTCACATCACATTTGACTCTAAAGAATTCCCATTAAAATCAGGGTCCACACGAGGTTGTGGCTACCCCTGTAGCAAGCGTTAAGCTTAGGAATTAGAGACCTGAAAGGTAATGTCTTACACAAGATGGACACTTTTCTCTCAGGCAAGAGAGACCTGGAGGTCGGGGATCCAGGGTGACCCTGGTCTTTAGGGAAGAAACTGCTGTTTCTCAGCCCCCTGGGCTTGCCTGCCATCGTCACGGCTGCATCGCCCCCTGTGGCCGCTGCCACAAACTGCCACAGACTTCGTGGCTTAAATCCACACACATCTATTCTCTCGTGGGTCTGGAGGTCAGAAGTCCCCACCTACAGGATCTCCTGGGCTAAATCCCGGTGATCCTGGGAAGACTCCAGAAGCAAGAGATAAGACGCCCCTACAAGTGCCTCAAACCCGGCCTGTGGGTGGGCTGAGGGGTCCGGCCCCGGCGGGGACTGAGGGAAACAGCTCTCTGGTGTCAGGACAAAGGCCACCGACACCAATGAAAACATCCGGAACCCATTTCCGTGACCTCGAGGGAAGCACAGGCCGCGGCCACACAGACTGGGTCCTGTCGCCTGCTCACCGGCCCTCCCCTCCCCCGGAGAAGCTCAAGAGACCCGGCATCCAGTGCTCGCAGCCGGCCTGGAAACTGCCCGTTTCCCTCAGACACTGGGGTTGGCCTGGGCTTGGGGGCCACACTGGGCCATGTTGTCTGCTCACATCCTCCCTCCATGGCCGAAAGGACCAGGCCAGGCCTCCAGTGTGGACCAGGGCCAAGGTCATCCTGGGAGGTCACCACAGAGACGCTGAGCGGAGCAGGGCCTCTAGCAGGACGTGAGAGCACCTGCAGGGCCCAGTTAGGTCAGTCTCCCGGGATGGGGGATGGGGGATGGGGGTGGCGGATGGGGGATGGGGGATGGGGAATGGGGGATGGGGGGCGGCACTTTATTGGAAAAATACAACATCAACACACAATAAAACTACATCCCCAAGCCACGCACCCTGACGGGCTGCAACATTAATGGACAAGCATCCTCCAGACTCTCAGACTGACGGGGAGAGCTTCCCGGGCCACCCTTGTCTCCATAAACGACGCTGTGGAGGCCTCATGGGGCGCTGTGCTTAGCCCTGTGATGGAGGCCTAGCTGCCTTCCTGTGCTCAGAGAGGGCGGGCAACTCCCCCAGGCTTACACAGCAGGTAAGTAGGGGCAGGGTCGGGATTTGGGACCGTGTGTCTGACCACTTGGGGGCCAGAGAGGGAACGGCTCTCCCGCAGCTGGTGGGGGCAGAGTGGGACTTGACCCCAGACGCCCCGCCCCCTCACCTGTGGGCTCTGCTCTATGCTGCTCTGCCTGCTCTGCGTAACCCACCCATCCCCTCAGGCCGGCAGTCCGGCTGCTCTTCAGTTGCGAAAGGTCCCTGCAGGTTTTGTTACGTAGTAGCTCCCCCTAGTGCACTGAAAAGTGCCTGGATTGACTGTTAAAGAAGGGAAAACAGAGAGTGAGCAGAAAGGAAGAAAAGGAAAGAAAAAGAGATCAACCGAAGGACTTGTATGCATGCATATAAGCGTAACCAATGGACGCAAGATACTGGGGGGTAGGGGAGGCCAGGGGAAGGTCAATGGGGGGAAAAAGGAGACATATGTACTACTCTTTGTAATACTTTAAGCAATAAAATAAAATTAAAAAGAAAAGAAAAGAAAAAAGAAGAGACCTCTTTAACGTTCTGGGAGCTGTGACTCCTGCTGGTGCTGGCTCGGGGGTTAAGAAAGGAACATGGGGTGGTGAACACACAGTACTGTGTGCAGGTGGTGTGTTGTGGAACCGTGCACCTGAAACCTGCATAACTTTGTTAACCAGGTCACCCCAGTAAAGTCAATAAAAAGGGGAGGAAAGAGCCAGCATTCCTTGGGGGCCTTGGGAAGAAAGGTCCCAGTATTTGTGACCAAGAGGCAGGTGCATCTAAACACCAGCAGGAACCAGAGCCGGGCGCCCTGCTCAAGGGTCTCACCGTGGCTGCACAGGAGCTGGGTCTCCTGCACCAGCTGAGCCAGCTGCCTTCAGTTCCTGGATTGGAGAGGCTGGCCAAGCTCAGCACTGCCCACCAGAGATGCCCCCTGGAGGCCGGATTACCTAACTGATTCCAAAAAGCCAGCACCATGGAGGAGCCTTGGACTCCCATGACCAGCACCCCGACTGAGACAAGACCCAGAGAAGGATGTACGTGTCCCACCCCAAACACTGACCCAGCGGGTGAGGAACAGGGCTGGGCTGTCGACTCCCATCTCTATAGTTCCGATCAGTGCAGTCTTCCCTAGCTCTTTCCAAGCCCCCTTTAAGGAAACCCTCATGGAGAGAGGCATCTTGGATACTGGGTCTCTTCCCATTGTCCATACAACTCTAACTACCAATTTGCAGGAAACATGGGGACCAAGGAGCACTAACTGACCCTATAAAAATGCCATCAGAAAAATCCGAAATGCCCAGCAGGTGCAGCTCAGTTGTTGAGCATCAACCTAAGAACCAGGAGGTCATGGTTCGAGTCCCCACCAGGGCACATGCTGGGTTGTGGGCTCCATTCCAGGTGGGAGCCATGCAGGAGGCAGCCAGTCAATGATTCTCTCTCATCATTGATGTTTCTATCTCTCTCTCCCTCTCCCTTCCTCTCTGAAATCAATAAAAATATATTTGTGAAAAGAAAGAAAGAAAAATCCAAAATGCAAAATATCTTCAGGACAATTTCTTCCATAAATAAATTGCAAGGGAAACAATGAGGGAGGGGGACATAGACTTCAGAGGCGCATCACCCCATGCAAAGCGCAGCCTCACCTGGATCCTGATTTGACCAAACCGTCGACAAATAAGGATGTTTGACGTTGACTCGATATTTTCATAGTATTGAGAAATTGTTACTCTTAGGTGTGATACGATATTAGGGCCATGCTTAAAAAAATAAAGAAACCTTATCTTCTGCATACACACTGAAGTGTTTCTAGAGGAAACGATACGCTGTCTGAAGTTCCTTCTACACTAACCGGGGGTGTGGAGTGGCAAGGGGTGTGCATGAGGCTGGATATGAGGACAGTTACCTGGAGATCCATTATCCTGTTTCTTCTAACTTTTATGTAGTTACATTTTCCCTCATTTAAAAAAGTAGCCCATGAAAGAAGGAAAACAATATGTGATTCAGAAGAGTCAGACCGTGAATGTTGAAGAAGTTTCTGTTTTTAATTGTTTCCTTTATATGGCTGCACAAAAGAGTGACAACTGGCTCAATAAAATCTATACTAATAAAAGGGTAATATGTTAATTAGACCGGGAGACCTTCTGGATGTCCTTCTGGACAAAGCCATGGTGGCGGGGCCGAAGCAGAGGTGGTTAGGGGCAATCAGGCCAGGAGGGGAGGGCAGTTGGGGGCGATCAGGCCAGCAGGGGGGGACAATTGGGGGCGAGAAGGCTGGCAGGGTGGGGGGCAGTTGGAAGTGAGCAGGCCAGCAGGCAGAGTGGTTAGGGGCGATCAGGCAGGCAGGCAGGTGAGCAGTTAGGAGCCAGCAGTCCTGGATTGTGAGAGGGATGTCTGACTGGATCGGGCCTAAACCGGCAGCCAGACATCCCCTGAGGGGTCTCAGATTGGAGAGGGAGCAGGCCGGGCTGAGGGACACCCCCCTGTGCACGAATTTTGTGCACCAGGCCACTAGTCTACATATAAAATCATAATTATAGGCCTTCATGTGGTGCCACGGCCGTGTGACAGCAGCTTCCCTGCTGGTGTCTTGGAGGTTGCGGGACTGGCACAGCGGGCCTTGCAGAGGAGGGACCGTGCTCAGCTGGGTCCGGGCTGGGCCAGCTGGGCCACTGAAGCCCAGTGCAGCGTGGTCTGCCCCTGCAGTGCCCTGGGGAGCGTTCCCTGTGCACAGCCCCTCTTCCGGGACACAGACTGGCCTCTGATGCCGGGACCCATTGATCAAGAGCAACCTTGGGGCCGCTGACACTCAGCAGGCGGCCTCTGGGGAACAGAGCTGCGTTGGCGGAGGGTCAGATCCCACAGGAAACGTCAAACCCAAACAGGAATCACATCCATCCTCCCAAACGCTGGGGAGGATGGATGGGGTGTCCTCGCGCAGAACAGGCAACTGTGCTATTTCAGAACTCCGGCCAAGAGGCTGATCGGGGACACGGTGCCTGGAGGGTCCAGGTCATTCTGTTCCCAGGTCGGGGGCCGCTTGCGGAAGGTCACATCGGATTCCTAAAATGCGGGTATAAATTCATGGGGTAAAGAGGGACCCCCTGACGGGCACAAGAAACGGGGACCTCGACAGGCAGCGCACAACAGGAGGCACACCAACGAGCAATTCACCCTGCAGCTTCGCCAGACACCAGACATGGAAATACCCTGGTGCCATTTGGGGCCCGTCAAATTGCCCAGCGTTTTAGAAAACATGTGGTCTGCCCAGTTCAAGGGGACCAGAGGCACTTGGCAATTTAGCCACGTGCAGTCTGCGTTTGGATCAGGGGGAGGGGGCGACTTCGGGGGACATTACTGGAGTACACGGTAGATTCTGAAGATAGATTTTGGATTAGAGAGCGGTGGTATTGAACCAAGGCTACATTACTGACTTTTGTACCTGCTCAGTGGTTACACAAGAGGTTGCGGGGAAACACAGCCTGAAATATTTTAGGGTGAGGGGTCGCATGCCTGCAACGTACCCTCAAATTGTTCAGAAAAAACTATATAGTACCAATAGTTCTTGGTACTATTCCTGCAATCTTTCTGTAAATTTGAAATTATATGAAAAGTAAGGCCGGGCCAGTGTTGCTCAGTGGGTAAGCGTTGACCCATGAACCAAGAAGTTGCCGGTTGGATTCCTGGTTAGGGAACATGCCCGGGGTTGCGGACTTGACCCCCAGTAGGGAACGTGCAAGAGGCAGCCAATCAATGTTTCTCTTTCACATCGATGTTTCTATCTCTCTATCCCTCTCCCTCCCCCTCTCTAAAATCAATACAAACATATTTTAAAAAAAGATAACTTTAAAGAAAAAGTAATCAGTGCTGATCGGTGCTGGCAGGGAGCAGGGACATGAGAGCCCTTGTCGGGCCAAAGCGAGAGGAAACCAGCGTACCGGTGCTGAAGGAGAATTAGCATAAACTACACTTCTGACCCAGCAGTTCCACTTCTAGGTAGTTCGTTAGCCTAAGGAAGGGACCAGCGATGAGCACGAAGATTGCGCTACAAAGACTGTCTCGGAAGCACTGAATGTTCAATGATGGCTCGGTTAAATGAATGATGGTGCGTTTGCAGAATGGAACACAGTGCACCCATTGAAATGATTGTTTTCATAAAACCCTGAGAAAGAAGAGGCTCTGAGACATCCTGTTCAGGACGATCATGTGCTGAGCACCAGTCAAAACCAGCCAAACTGTGAGTGTGGGCGTGTGAACCTGTGTCTCCGTTTCCAGCTCCTCGAGGTCGGAAATCAGTTCTTTTTTCCGGTTGGAGTCCTGGTGCCCAGGACAGTGCCTGGCCCCCAGTAAGTGGTAGGAAGCGTTTGTTTCAGGGGTGAATGAAGAGCCACAGTACAGAGGACCCGGAGGATGTACTTGTGCATAGCAATATTCCTAGGAGGTGTGAATACAAGTGATCTTATTTTTCGTCTCTCTGCCTACCTGTATGGTGTAAATGCTCTACATAGAATGTTGACCAGTTTTCCAGTAAATTATTTAAAAACAATAAATGCTAGTACTTAAAGCGATGGAGAGTTATTTAAAACAATTGTAAATTATTTAAAACAGTGAATACAAGGCAGGAAAAAAGCAGCCTTCATCTCGGGGGGCGTTCGATACAGGATCTGTCTGAACAAAGGTCCTAGGTTACCTTAAACCCCCTGGAAATGACTCCAGCCAGTCCTCGAAACCCTTCAGTATTCCCCCAGCCCACAGCACGGAGGGGGCTGTGACCTGAAGCCCGTCCTGGATCTCCGTCGTCTCGGCTTCCTCCCCTGTGGCACAGGGTCAGGATCCGTGTGGCACCAGCACAGAGTGGGCAGTCAGTGCCCCTCCCAAGCCCCTGGAGACCTGGCAGGGGTGGGAGCAGGTGGTTGTCCCACTTGAAGACGGGAAGACTGAGGCCCAGACGCTGGAATCCGAGCCCCAGAGGGCTGATTTTTATGGTCCCTCCACCCCTGTGCCCATATTCAGGAGCCCCTCCTGACCCGCTCTGACACTGCCCAAGAACTGCCCTGCCCGGGAAGGTGACCCTCACACGTGTCCCCTGTCCCGTGAGCTCCCTGGAGAGAGCAGAGTGTCCCGGCAGGGTGATAAACTGCCGTCCTCAAGTGCTGGCTGGGCCGCGTCACCTCGCTGACCCACGGAGTGATCCACAGCCGACCCCTCTCTCCAGCTAAGAGCCTGTCCAGGCCCATCGGGAAGACGCACAGCCTGCGGTTTGCTCATTGCAAGACGGCGGTTGACAAAACCCAGGCTTCATTTGTAATAAAAAGCAAAGCGAGGGTGTTTTAGATGAATGGACCTTATTCTTTTAGAGCCATTGTGAGTTGACAGAAAATCTGAGCAGAAAGGGCAGAGTTCCCGTATTGCGCCCTCCCCAGGCACTTTGCGGTGTGGTAAAACACACAGAACTCAGACAAATTTACCGTTCTAACCATTTTTGAGTGTGCAGCTCAGTGGCATAAGGCACATTCACACTGTGTGCCACCGTCACCACCATCCAAACCGAAGCCCTGGACCCGTAACACGAGCGAAGGCTCGCTGAGGGGGTAAACACCATGTGTGCTAAGTGTGCAATGACACGCAGCCAGAGTCCTAGTGTGCGCAGCGTCCACTGCCCTGAACACCCCTGTGCTCCGCGTAGCCACTGTCCCTCCCTCCGGACCCCTGCCTCCTTCCTTCTGGCACACTTCCAGCTGGACACACTTCCCAGCACCAGCCGTGGCACCATTTCTCAGCAGCAGAATGGGACCAGAAGTGACTCGGGCATGATGAGAGAGAATCATTGATCGGCTGCCTCCTGCACTCCCCACACTGGGGATTGAGCCCACAACCCGGGCATGTGCCCTGACTGGGGAAAAAAACTGTGACCTCCTAGTTCATAGGCCAATGCTCAACCACTGAACCACACCAGCTGGGCAACATTTGTGTTTTTAAAAGAAAATGGGAGAGAGGGTACATATTTGGATTTGTTTATTGATTATTTATTTATTTATTTATTTATTTACAGAGAGGAAGGGAGAAGGAGAGGAATAGAGAGTTAGAAACATCGATGAGAGAGAAACATTGATTCAGCTGCTTCCTGCACACTCCCTACTGGGGATGTGCCCGCAATCAAGGTACATGCCCTTGACTGGAATCGAACCTGCGACCCTTCAGTCCGCAGGCCGACACTCTATCCACTGAGCCAAACCGGTCAGGGCTGCATTTGTTTATAGATGTACTAGAGGCCCGGTGCATGAAAATTCATGCACTCAGGGAGTGGGGGCATCCCTCAGCCCAGCCTGCGCCCCCTCACAGTCCGGGACACCTTGGGGGATGTCTGACTAATGGCTTAGGCCTGCTCCCCTGGGGGATAAGGCCTAAGTTGGCAGTCAGACATCCTTCTGGCAGCCCTTGGGGGATGTCCAACTAACAGCTTAGGCCCGCTCCCCACCTAAGCCGTTAGTCGGACATCCTTAGAGCTGCTGCAGAGGTGGAAGAGGCTCCCGCCACTGCTGCTGTGCTGGCCAGCCATGAGCTGGCTTCTGGCTGAGCAGCACTCCCCCTATGAAAGCACACTGACCACCAGGGGGCAGCTCCTGTGTTGAGCGTCTGCCCCCAGGTTGTTAGTGAGCATCATAACGACCAATCATTCTGCTGTTAGGGTCAATTTGCATATTACCCTTTTATTATATAGGATAACAGGGCTTCTGAAAAGGATCCAGAGAAACCCAGGGCCCGTAGTTACCTATTTTGCCTGTGGGGGGTGGGGGGGGGGGTGGGAACTGGGCATATGGGGGTCAGGGTGCAAGAAAGACTTCCAGTCTGTCTCTTCATACATTTTGATGTTAGAGCCATGTGAAAGTATTACCTATTCAAAAACTTAACTAATTCCTTTTTCCATTTTATTGTAACTCAAAGTTCAAACATGCCCCATTCAGGCTTCTGATGCTGACTCTGGCCTGAAAGCTGCCCACTGAAGGCAGAGTGGCTCAGGGTTCGAGCTGTCGTGTTGCCTCCATGCACAGAAGGCAGCTAGGCCACACCCCCTCCCAGGACTGCTGCCCACATCCGGCCTGCGATGCCCAGCTGAGGCCCAGCCCTCCATCTGCCACTCAGACAGGCAAGCTGTTCACCCTCTTCCTGCCAACTGAGCATCCTAATTACACAATAAATACTAATTGCCCGAGACTAGAATCTTCCGCAGTCATAGACGTTAACCAAAGTCCCGCCTAACGAGCCTCACCATTAATTATCTGGGCTCGCTGCTCCAAATTTAATTAAGCCTTGGCAGGAAATAGCACTCGACAGAGGATGACTGAGGGAACGGAATTTGCAAAGATGCCCTCTTCTCAACGGGTGGCCTGGCAAAACTGCTCCAAATCTTCCTTCCGAGCGCCCGGGGTTTTCCCAGTGAACAGGAGACACTGGGGAAGGGAGCCTGCATTTATCCAGTTGAACCAGACATGGCTGCACACATCATCTCATCGAATCCTTGCAATCACGGCAGAGCTCGGTCTCTACTTCACAGATGAGGAAACAGAGGCTCAGAGAGGACCAGTGACTGGCCAGGCAATTGGCAGAACCAGGTCGGTCTGAGTTGCAGGCCCATACATTTCCACTACTTGTTGCTGGAGGAATGGTCTTAATGATGCTCTGACCTTGAACTTGTGGGTTTTCCCCCCAAAAGCATTTCTAAGCAATATTTCATTTTAGTCTCACATTTGTTTATTAAGAAAAAAGCTGAAGTATCTGAAGCTTAGGGAAATGGTGATGTACACACAGCCCCACAGTGGACCTGGGTCAGATTGCCTGTTCTAGTCCTGGCTCATCCTTTTGAGGTTCCTTAAACTTCTTGAATCTAAGACTTGATTTCTACGTTAGTTAGAGTAAGTATTGCTAGCTGCTACAACAAGCAACTTTCAAATCTCAGTGGCCTAGTACGGTGATGGCGAATCTTTTGAGCTCGACGTGTCAGCATTTTGAAAAATCCTAACTTAACTCTGGTGCCGTGTCACATATAGAAATTTTTTCATATTTGCAACCATAGTAAAACAAAGACTTATATTTTTGATATTTATTTTATATATTTAAATGCCATTTAACAAAGAAAAATCAACCAAAAAAATGAGTTCATGTGTCACCTCTGACACGCGTGTCATAGGTTCGCCATCACTGGCCTAGTAGAATAAGAGTTTATTTCTTGTTCACTCAAAGCAAGGGGGTGACCCTCAGGGGGCCTGACATGAGCAGTGGCCCAGGGACCCAAGCTTCTTCCATCTATGCAGAGGTTGTAAACCTAGGATCCACTATTGTACCCTTGAGATGAAATTCAGGGGCCCATTAACTTAAATTGGGGAAAATACATGATTATTTTATTTATTCTCTAACTAAAATTTAGCATTTTTCTTTAAATGATGTGTCTAGACAACAAACCAGTTTACCTGTGAATTTGCTACCAATGGAAGTCACAGATATTTCTTTATCACATTACAGTTGTTGCAGACGTCCTGAATTACTGACACTTATTCATGACTTTGAAAGTGGCAGTGTTAAGCTGCCATTAGCTTGCATGTGATCAAAGACTTCCTGTGTATAGATACTTGGTTCAAAGCAGCAGGCCTATCTATCATTACTGAACAAATATATATATATATATATATGCGACCGTTAAGGCAGAATGACTGGAATGACCTGTCGCTATGACATGCACTGAGCAGGCAGGTGAGTTGTTAGGAGTGAGCAGGCAGGCAGGTGAGTGGTTAGGGGTGAGCAGGCAGGCAGGCAAGCGGTTAGGGGCGGGCAGGCAGGCAGGCAGGCGAGCAGTTAGGGGCGAGTGGTCCCAGATTGCAAGGGGGCACAAGCCAGGCTGAGGGACCCCCTGTGCACTGGGCCTCTAGTGTAGTAATAATTGTTCAGCCACAAAATGGTAGCATTGCAGCTCTCACGTGGGTGACCTCTACCTTGCTTCCCAGCATTCCCTATTGATGATTATTTGTTGATCAGTTCACAAATAAGCAAAGATCTGGCAGAAACCATTTTAACCAAGTGGTCAAACTTAGCATCACTGGCGTTGTGTGCCTCCTGAATGGATGTGTCAACCCGACATCACCGATACAGTGTCCTTCCCCAAAATATTAAACCTGAATCTAATCGTTAGGAATCAGACAAATCCATACTGTGGGTCCTCCGGCACGATAAATGTCAAGGAGTCTGGGCACGGTTTAGCTGGGTCCTCTGTTCTGGGTCTCACATGGCTGCAATCAAGACGTCAGCCAGGGCTGTGGTCTACTCTGGAAGCTCGACTGGAGGAACATCTGCTGCAAAGCTCACTCAGCAGAATTCATTTCCCTGCAGTTGTGTCACTGAGGGCCCCAACTTCTTGCTGCCCATCAGCTGGAGGCTGCCACAAGGTGCTACATGCTACCCACAGTCCCCTGACACCTAGGCTTCCTCAACATGGCCACTCCCCTCATCAAGCCGACGAGGAGAACCCAGCCTGCTAGGATGGACTCTTGCACTGTGTAATGAAGTCACCAGGCTGGCGTCCTAGCACCTTTGCCTTATAATGTAACCCAGTGGTCGGCAAACTCATTAGTCAACAGAGCCAAATATCAACAGTACAACGATTGAAATTTCTTTTGAGAGCCAAATTTTTTAAACTTAAACTATATAGGTAGGTACATTGTTATTAACTTAATTAGGGTACTCCTAAGGCTTAGGACGAGCCACACTCAAGGGGCCAAAGAGCCGCATGTGGCTCGCGAGCCGCAGTTTGCCAACCACTGATGTAACCAAATCGAGACAGCGACATAGCATCACATCTGCCACATTCTGTTGGTCCCAACTGCACTCCTGAGGAGGGAATTACACAGAGGCAGGGACACCAGGAGGTGGGCAATCATTGTCGGTCAGCTTAGGGTCTGGCTGCCACAAACGATGGAAAGAACCCATTCAACAATTGCCACCCCTACCCCTACCCACTGCTGAACACTTATTTACTGAGTATTACAGGTGAGCACTAAAGCTGACCTCTTCCTAACTTAACAGTAGTTATCGCTGGGAAGGACGTGGATGGGGTGGTGCTAAAAGGGCACTAGAACCTTTTGCTCTGTGTACAGGGATGCTTGGAATTTTTACAATGAGCATGTATTATGTAATTTTAAAATACAATTAAAATAAAAAAATTGTATACACAGTGTGACTTCAACTATAAGCTGCTTTTCTCCCCATTTCTGGACCTTCCTACATACATACACATACACAATGAGGAAAAAAGACTGGAAGGAAACAGGCCATATGTGAAGACTTATTAGTTTGGACTATTGGTCTATCAATGCATGAGGCTCTATTAAGGAATATTACTTTCATAATTAAAAAACATACCCAAATGATTTAAAATGTTCTTGTAGGTCTCATTTTTATGGCTAAAAATAAAGCAAACCGTCTTGTTTACTTTCTGCAGAAAGGCAATTTCCTGCTTGGGTGGCTGATGGAGTGTCGGCTCCTAGAGAGCAGTGAAATAAATCAGATGGCAGCAGGGAGCACACACCTGCTTCCCCTCACACTGATAGAGAACAATGAACTCTCATCACAACGTACCTGGCTTTGCCCCAGGACTAAGTGTTTTTTGAAAAAAAAGATGGCAGGTTTTCTCCAGTGACTAAAAGCTATTGGAAGGTTCTAGCCAAGATGGGAAATAGAAGACTCTGTACCAGACAGATCGGGTAAGCAGACATGTTCAGCAACCAGACAGTTCAAGCCCATGGCTATCTGAAAACAAACAAAAGATATGTTTGATCTCATTTTTATAGCTAATTGGAGGACCTTAATGGGTCGCTAAACTTGTTTGCTTGTCTGTAAAATCATAGGAATACGAACTTCTATCAAAGCCAATTGACCAGACCACATCTGCAGACAAAACAAACAGAACTCAGACCCAGACCTTCTACCACCTCCCCCCGCCCCCCCCAAAATGAGGCTTCTCAAGCTTGCTGCAGCAAGGGAGAATGTGTCCTCAGGGGCACCTCAGTAGGGGAGACTAGAGGGGCTTCTTACCGGGTTTGTGTTGTGTTGGATGATCGTGAGTGGCATTAAAGAATCAGGGGCCAGCCCTAGCCGGTTTGGCTCAGTGGATAGAGTGTAGGCCTGCTGGCTGAATGATCCCGGATTTGGTTCCGGTCAAGCACACATGCCCAGGGTGCGGGCTCGATCCCCAGTAGGGGGTGTGCAGGAGGCGGCCAATCAATGATTCTCTCTCATCATCGATGTTTCTCTCTCTCTCTCTCTCCCTCTCCCTTCCTCTCTGAAATCAATAAAAATGTATTTAAAAAAGAATCAGGGGCCAGTCTGGGGTGGATGCTGTCGGGAAGCAGGGGCAGTGTGGTGCCTGAGTGCCACACTGACTCATCCAGGAGGAGAGTCACAGGGGGCTTGTGTTGTTATTGGTGAAACAGCAGCCACTGCCCAGAAAGAAGCCATGCTTGTCGGGAGAGGGGGGTGTTAGTAATTTTTGTGCTCCCAAGAGTGGCCTTGACAATGTATTGTTTATGTTCTGCTGGGAGCATGGTTAGTTGTCAGCAGGGCTGTTTTCCACTTTCTCAGTCCATCCAACTTTAAAATAAACATACCACCCAATAAAAAACTGACATTTGAATACATGTTCAACTTAGAAAATGCTCTTTTTATCTACAGGGAAAGTCTTTGTGGCTCTTTTCAGCTTCTCCACTCTTAAAGATGAGGAAACTGCCCTGACCTGTTTGGCTCAGTGGATACAGCATCGGCCTCCGGACTGAAAGGTCCCAGGTTCGATTCCGGTCAAGGGCGTGTACCTTGGTTGCAGGCACATCCCCAGTGGGGGGTGTGCAGGAGGCAGCTGATAAATGTTTCTAACTCTCTATCCCTCTTCTTTCCTCTCTGTAAAAAATCAATAAAATATATTTAAAAATAAATAAGACAATTTTCTTTAAAAAAAAAAAGATGAGGAAACTGAGGCCAGAGATGTTTAGTGACTTGCCCAGCACCACAACTAGTTAAGTAAGCCAGAAAACAGCAGCCAGTTTTTTAAGTTTATATTTCTTTGTTGTCACACGTCACTGTTCCTTGTTAGTCCTAGTTTTGAAATTGTTTATTCCGGGAATTTACATTGAGTACTTACATAATAAGTGCCTTGCACTCATTTAGGCTCTGAAGATACAATGGTGACGAGATAGACACATCAAGCTTAGAGTCTGGCTGGAGTGATGGAAAGGGAAGAGGCAATTCAGTTCAGTGTGTTATGACTAGGGAACCACTGTGAGCTATGGGAGCTCATAACCAGGGAGGGACACTGTATTTGGTCTTTTCTGGCCTCTAGAGGCCCCATGCATCCCTTGGCCAGCGGCCCCATCATCTATCTCCAAACCCAGCAGTTAAATCATCCTGATTTCTGACTCTGTCATCACATCTCTTTCTCTGACTCTGCTGCTTTCTTCTTCCATTTTTAAAGACCCTTATTTTGGGCACAGCAAGGTAATTCAGGATAATCTTTTGTTATGATCCTTAATTTAACCATATCTGCAATTATTCATGGGTTTCAGGAACATCTTTGGAAGGGTCATTTTTCTGCCTCCCATAGACACCTAATCTAATACTGATATATTCTTTTTCTTGGGAGGCGGGGGGAGAAGGGGTGTTCCAACTTTATAGAGAACGTGGCATCTTAGCTGACACCAAAAGGGAACAGGAGCCAAGAAGGGAAGTGTCCTGAGCAGAGGAGAGCTCTGGAGGTGGAGACCAAGAAGTTCTGGAGGGATGCACACGTTCATCGATTTGGTGTTCTTCGTAATCCCAGAGGAAAATTACCGTCTCAGGTTCAGCCTGTCCTCACCGCAACAAAATGTCTTCTATGCTATTTAGCATTTGCATGTGGAACAACCACAGTCTCTAGATTTATCCTGAAACATAGGCTTTTAAAGGTTTTCCCTAAACAAGGTGGTGGGTGGTTCCGGGGCAGAAAGTGTTACTGAAGAGAAACAAAAGGGGATTTCAGATTCAAACTCCTGACCTTGGCCGGCAGGTCCCTACCAGATCAGCCCCACATGCCTCTCCCCTTGGCCCTCACTCTGCTCCAGCCACGCTGGCCTCCTTGCTGCTCTGCTCCTGTAACGCCCACGCATGCCCCGGTTCAGGTGCTTTGCGCTTCTTGAAACTCCTGCCTAGAAAGCCCACTCCATGTGTCACACGGCCCTTTATCCAGGTCTTGCACAATTGTCGCCTCTGCCTTCCTCCCCATCACCTCTCTTTATACCTTGACCTTGTTTAGTTTGTATTCATGGCACTTGACACTAAGTGACGTGCCTATGGTCTGCCTTCCCCGCCTGAATGTAAGTTCACAAGGGCAGGGGCCTCTGTTGTCACCACTCTATTCCCAGGTCCTGGAAGGAGCTAGCACACAGGTCCTCGTAATCTGAACGATTTGGTCGTCTTGTTATGACTTAAAGTTATTTCACCACTTTTAAAAAAAATTGATTTCAGAGAGAAGAAGGGAGAGGGAGAGATAGAAACACCAATGATGAGAGAGAATCATTGATCCGCTGCCTTCTGCATGCCCCCTACGGGGGATTGAGCCTGAAACCCTGACATGCGCCCTGACCAGGAATCGTACTGTGACCTGATTCAAAGGTTGACACTCAGCCACTCAGCCACACCGGCCGGGCACTTTTTTTGGAGACATCGTCTATAAATGAGGCTTCTGTATGTAACACACTTGACACTCCGCGTTCTTACAAAAGGCAAGTTTCGCTTACTGTGAGGTGCTTGAGTCCGTGTCTGTGGAAGTGCAGAATCACTTACTCCATGTTTACTAGGGGGTTAATAGGAATTACCGTGTTCAGAATAACCACTAAGACAGTGGTTCTCAACCTGTGGGTCGTGACCCCTTTGGCGGTCGAATGACCATCCTGCATATCTGATATTTGCATTATGATTCATAACAGTAGCAACATTACAGTTATGAAGTAGCAACGAAAATAATTTTATGGTTGGGTCACAACATGAGGAACTGTATTTAGAGGGCCAGAAGGTTGAGAACCACTGCACTAAGACTTTCTTCTCTGTCACTTACAGCCTCAAGTGCCTTAGGCCTTTAGCCCCTGACCATCTTCTTTGGCTTTTCCAGTTCTTTCCTTCCATCCCATCCAGACCAGGATGCCCCTACCGGCCTTTTCCAAGACAGCTGGCCTCCCGCAATGGGAGCTGCAGCCAAGCAGGCACATTTGAGTAGTCCGGTGGCTCCCAGACAGGGTGAGATGGATGTAAGCCTTCCTAAGCCAGACTGCCCTGCCCAGCACCCTACTCCCCATCAACCACACAGACAGGGTGAGCCTGGTTCCACACATTTTAACAAAGCCCCTGCTCCCCCTTGGAAGTGTTTGTTCTGTAGCAATAGAAGTGGTAGTTTTTGGAAAGCACAAAGTCTAGAGAAAGGGAAATCTTCTTAGGATAATAAACTTATTTTTACACCGACACATACATACCGAGCAGTACAAGAGCTCTGAGAACATATGTGTGTGTATGAGCACATACATACGATGTCCTTAAATGACTGCATTGTATTAAGAAGGAAAAAAATTCGGCCCTCATGCAATCCTTTTAATTAGGCCAAAGAAGGTTTCGTGTTCTCTGAGGGTAAAGGAGAACCCTTAAAACCCCCCGAAAAGTCTGTTAGTGGTCAAGAATACTGAAACTGAAACTCAATGAGAGATTTAAGTAATAATCTCGGAAGCACTTTGTCAAACTATTTCCAAAGCCAAGAATGTGTAAAAGCTGAACAAAAGATTTAGAGCCATACCAACAAAAGCCAGGACATGCGGAGACGGGAAGTCTGGAATACACGATGATGGAGCATGTGCTGTTTTCCATTTTAAGTATGTAACCTGGTTTTAATCATTTTCCAGAAACGTTTCCAAATTAGAGGGAGGGGGGCAACCTTTAAAAGATATTAACAAACCGCGCCTGGCTCACTGGTTGAGCACTGACCCATGAACCTGGAGGTCACGCTTCCATTCCCGGTTGCAGGCATCATCCCTGGGGTGGAGTGTGTAGGAAGCAGCCGATGAATGATTCTCTCTCATCATGATGTTTCTCTCTCTCCCTTCCTCTCTGAAATCAATAAAAAAATGTTTTTTTTAAAAAGAAAATTTTTTTAAAAAAATTAAGATACTAAGAAGACTAAACTCTTTACTCTGTGTGGGACCAGATCTGACTCTGCAGCTCAGACTCTGACAGGCTAGCATCCCTGAGAACAGAACCGATACAAGTCCTATAGGTTTGTGAGTCGACACCCCCACCCGCAACACTTCATGCCCACTTCTGGATGACGTGGTACTTTCTGCCTTTTTCATTCATGCTAAGTTGGAAAAAAGCCCAAACACACCTAGGATGACCTTTAAGATTTTTCTGGTACATGTAGCAGTGTACCAAAACGTTTGAACAATTTACAATTAAAGTCACAGGTCAACTGACGTCACAGCAGAGCTCTCATTAAGGACAGAAACTCTGGCCAGGTTTCCGGCTGGGCACCGGCAGGAGACCTCAGACACTCCTGACTGGAAGACTCTCCCTCGCACAGCCTGAGCCACACAGGGGGTGGGGCAAGAGGAGGTTACACTTGTATGTGAAATGCAGAGTATTATTTATGGATGACTGTATTTTTTCCATATGAACTGTAAACTACTTTTGCCCCACCATGCATATTAATTACACTAGAGACCTGGTGCAAGAAATTCGTCCGGGGGAGGGGGGTTCCCTCAGCCCAGCCTGCACCCTCTCCAATCCGGGACCCCTCAGGGGATGTCCGACTGCTGGTTTAGGCCTGGTCCTGGGCAGTCGGATATCCCTTTCATAATCCTGGACCGCTGGCTCCTAATCACTCACCTGCCTGCCTGCCTGGTCTCCCCCAACTGCTCCCCCTGCTGGCCTGGTCGCCCCTAACTGCCCCCCCCGCCAGTCGCCCCTAACTGACCCCCGCTGCCGGCCAGGTTGCCCCCAACTGCCTCCCTCTGCCAGCCTGGTCGCCCCTAACTGGCCCCCCCCGCCACCCTGGTTGCCCCCAACTGCCCCCCCTGCTGGCCTAGTCACTCCCAACTGCTCCCCCTGTCATCGAGGTCGCTCCACGCAGCCTGCTGTTCAGTTGTTTGGTCGTCCCTCACTAACCCCCCTGCCGGCCTGGTTGTAGGCAGCCATCTTGTGAGGGCGTGAGGGTCAATTTGCACATTACCTCTTTATTATATAGGATCTGAAGAGAGACCACAAGAGCCCAGGGGGCAGAAAAAGAATTGAGATGTGTAGGAAAAAAGAAAAGTCAGAACAGACATTATATTGGACCTAAAGCAAAAAAAGTCTCTCTTCAAAGAATAACTTTGTAATATCTCTGCACTGGAGTGTTTTAAAAATGCAAAGATTGCTGAAACAGATTCGATTTCTAAACGCACAAGCAGGGGCTATGGATGTCCTGAGGTAGGGGCTGGAGGTGTAGGCTGAGAAAAGGAAAAAGGGCGGAGGAGGCGATGAATGATTGAGAATGGAAGGAATTTGGTGCAGGGGTCGGGGAGGGGAAACAGTGCACACACTGGGGCAGGGCAGCCCACTGAGAACCAACCACGAGTGATGCCAGCTGCTGCCATCTGCTCGATCGTCTGGCCATCTGGAAGGGTCTGGCTTAATGGGGATAAAAAACTATTATTTTTAAAAAAGGTAAATGCACAGTAAATTTTATGTTTATAAAAAGATTTATATCAATCAGGCCTTTAACATGTCAAAGTAAATTTGCAAAGTTTGCCCTGGCCGGCGTGGTTCAGTGGCTGGAGTGTTGGCCTGTGTGCTGGAGGGTCTCAGGTTCGATTCCCAGTCAAGGGCACGTACCTGGGTTGCAGGTTATATCCCTGAGGTTGGGATGCATGCAGGCGGCAACCAATCGATGCATCTCCCTCACACTGATGTTTCGTTCTCCTCTCTCTCTGCCCCTCCCTTCCACTCTAAAAAAATAATGGAAAAAATATCCTCACTCTTTGGGTGAAGTATATCAAAAGGGGAAAAAAGTGTATTTGCAAAGTTAAGTAGAGGAAAATACAAAAGCAGACAGAATTATCAAAAAGAAAACCTTTTATTTATGTCACTAAATACAATTAGTTTCCCTGATTACAACCCATAATGAGTATCAGTAAAATACAGGCTGGTCTGTACAGAGGTGAACCACCCAGCATCTGTGTGTACATATATACATGGAACCACCAATCTCAGAAAAAGCGGAGCTGAGCTTGTTAAATTACCGACTGTTTTAGAAACTCTTACCATTTGAGGGAAATTAGAGGAAGATTTAGGTAGCAGAATATAATAACTTAAAAAGTTAAAAGCTTGTAGTGATAAAATAATCTTGGGCACCCTCCTCAGGAATTTGAAGCCATTGACCTGTTACAGATCCAAAGTCTGGAAAAAGACAACCAATCATTGCAACAACTGGGTTCAGTTCATTTGCCATGGGGTTGGTCATGGTGCATTTCCGGTGTATAAGTCAACAAAACAATCATGACCCAGAGGTGAAGCAAAGCCTAAAGAAAGAAAAGGTAATTTGTGGATTAGTCAATGATCCCATCTTCACCACAGGCCCAGTGAGAGGTGCATGGAGGGCAGGAACCACATCTTGGTTGTCTGTGTGTTCCTGTCCAGCACTGTGTCTGTAACATTCCAGGGGCTCAGTGCGTGTTTATTGGGTAACTAATGAAGAAATAGATGTACAACCGATGGAGGGTAGTAGTTACAATTCCTGCATATTTCTCAGTCAAGAGGAGAAAAGTCCTCAACTCATTCATGATAAGCACATGGACCCCAAACAACCAGGTGATTAATGGCTGGAGAGCCATGAAGTGGCTGGAGAGGCTCTTTAAGAGCAGTTAGAGCTGGTGTTCTGAAAGAGGGCTTGGCCATGCTTTGGTGAAGAGGGGTGGGAAGACGTGCTCGACAGGAATGCTGTGCCAGGTTTCAGAGGTGATTTGAGGTCCAGCACAGGACCTCCACTGACAGTCCCACTAGCTCCCTCGTGGTCGGGGGACAACGGCGTGAGGCTCCATCGCTCAGGCATCACTGGCGTGAAGCATCACGTCTCATGCTGACAGAGCACATGTTCTTCAAAATCTCCAACCGGAAATCAACCCAGATGTGGACACATTCTGAATCCTTTCTGAGGCCCATCTTTTTCCTCTCATTCTCTCCACCCCCACTTCTTAAAAACTTTTTTTTTTTAAAGGAGTAACTCTTCCCTCTAGTGGATCAGAGAGAAATTTCTTTCTAAGGGTGCTTTTATTCCTTTTGAAGAAGAAAATGCCTGTTTTAATTCAACTCAACTACTTTTAGCATCCCCATTCAGAACAGCGAGTGAGTTTTTTAGGCTCACAGGATATGTGAAATGGCATGCCTGACTCTGGTAACCATTATTAGAGCTAAGAAATCTGAAAGAAAATAAATCAACCTTGAGACCATTTTAGAAAACAAAGCAAAACACATGAAAGCAACTTTACATCAAGATAAAAATAAAATTGTTTTGTATTGTATTTTTTATCATAAGAGGGGCTTAGCAATGGAGTTAACTGTTAAACTGCACCAAAGTTAATTTTATTGTAGGAAAAGTCTTTGAGCAATTTATATTTTAGACATAACAAATTGTTATTTTCACTTGCATTACTAAAAATGAATTCTCTTTCAAAACTGACTGCTAAACTTTCAGTCAAAAAGACCAGCAGCTGCCCGGCTGGTATAACTCAGTGGTTGAGCCTCAACCCATGAACCAGGAGGTCATGTTCAATTCCTGGTGAGGGCACATGCCTGGGTTGCAGGCTCGATCCCCAGTAGGGGGCATGCAGGAGGCAGCCAGTCATGATTTTCCCATCATTGATGTTTCTGTCACTCTCTCTCCCTCTCCCTTCCTCTCTCTCTGAAGTCAATAAAAACATATTTTATTTTTTAAATATATTTTATTGATTTTTTACAGAGAGGAAGGGAGAGGAATAGAGAGGTAGAAACATTGATCAGCTGCCTCCTGCACAACCCCTACTGGGGATGTGCCCACAACCAAGGTACATGCCCTTGACCGGAATCAAACCTGGGACCCTTCAGTCAGCAGGCCGACGCTCTATCCACTGAGCCAAACCAGTTAGGGCAATAAAAACATATTTTAAATAAAAAGACCAACAACTGAAAAAAACCTAGTTAAAAATCAAGTGCAGCATTGTTTTTTAAAACAAGTTCACTTACCATATATATAATTACAAAAACTCGTGCTATGGGGTATCTTCGGAGAAAAATTCCCAGACGGATACTGTGCAAACGGTAGTGGGGAGGAGAGAAGATAAAAGAAGAGAGTTAGACTAACAACAGATCTACCTGTGGTAATATCTAATAATGCATTTTGACACTTCACTCATTTATACTAGTTCTGTGGCCACCATAAAGATTTATTTATAGTAGATTAAATAATTATTTGAAATAATCATATAGAAATGCCATAGTGTAAACAAATACTTTTATCATTACTTGGGTTTAGCTTTTAAACAACTTGGTCCTTCTCTAAATCATTTTTTCTTTTAGGAACTAAGTAAGTTATAAAACACAAGGCAATTGTGAAAACAAGAATAGGAGAAAGTCTAGTTGGAATCAATCTGCAAATTACTAATCAAAAAGCTTTTGTATGGATACTATGCTTCCCAAAGACACAAAACTACAGAAAACCAAGTAAACACTTAAACAAATGAAGTGTGAGGAGCAATATGATGTCCAGACCTTGCCACTCACACCTTTTTCCAGTCCCCCCATCAAGATGGACACGGGGACAAGCAAATACACCTTCTCTACCTTTCTGTTTCTCTGACTGCCACTAGCACAATGCCTTCCATACTGGCTCTCTAAAAATTATGTAGGCTGAATAATTGAAAGTTGAAACAGATGTGCATATTAATTTGGAGATGACTACGGCATCCTTGGTCCATGACTTTGGGAATCTTAGTAAATCCTCCTCCTTATATGTAACACCACAGCTATATTCTGATACATAAAGGTAAAAAAGATTGCTCTTTTATGCAATAACTCATTGAAACCGTGTTTAATTATAAGACAAAAGAGTTTAGTAGGATATTTAGACATGAACTTTATCAATGCTATATATAAACTGTTAAGACATTTTTCCCTTTAAAAGACAATAAAAGACAAATTATTAATCTTTTATTATTATACCACTTAACAGCGAAATAAATTGTTATTTATGGTTAGCACATGTATGAAAATGGTAACGGGGGTGGTTTAGATTAAATTTGCAGGAGTCCCTGAGCATCAATGAATGTTTGGTGGTTTCTTCTAGCAAGTCTTTTGCTTCATTTATTTTGGTTGCTAAGTACAGAGATCCACCTTTATCTGGGTGATTCAAAATCATGATTCTCTGTGAGCTGTTCTAATCTCGGCCTTGCCAGCAGATGGGTTCACATCCAAAATAAGAATAGCTTCTCGCCGACTCGTTTTCTGTTCAAATCCTCCTTTATAGGATAGTAGGATGAAAGGCGAGGTGTGAAATCTTCTGTGATTACTTGTTCTACAGGTTTCCAGGCCTGAAATACACAGTGACCTGCGTATGCAAAAGCTGCAATACCCAGTCCTACAGCATCAAGCTTCCGGCCATCCTTGGGCGATCTCCAAGCCCGCCCATGTGGTCAAGGGAGGTGAGTGCTCAGCATAACACCAGCATCGCCAGTGGGGGTGATGCTGCCAAGCGCAGCCGTGGCACTGCGGCAGAGCGAGACCTAAAACCCTTTTCTGGCAATTATCTAAGACCTTTATTAACAGGTGCTTGCCATTTGTTGAATTTTTTTAAAAAAATCAAGTTGTACACTTTTATTACAAATTAAAAATGAGGTTCTTGAAAAATCTCAACTTGCCAGATATAAAACAATTTAAAAACCTCTAAAGGTGTATTAAGAAAAACTAGGCTTTTTTTTTTTTTTTAACATGTTTGTCATTACCAAAAAAGAGACATCTTTAGGTAAAAATATTAAAATCCCCATGCTGCATAGCTGGTCAATGGGCAAAAAGCAAGAACTTAAGATCTTCAGCTCCAATCTTTCTTGTTGTTGTTAATCTCACATGAGGCTATTTTTTCCATTGCTTTTTCAGAGAGAGTGGGAGGTGTGTGTGTGTGTGTGTGTGTGTGTGTGTGTATAGAGAGAGAGAGAGAGAGAGAGAGAGAGAGAGAAAGAGAGAGAGAGAAATATCAATGTGAGAGAGACACACATCGACTGGTTACCTCCCGCATGTGCCCTCCAGGGACAGGGAGCAAACCCACATGTACCCTTGACTGGGAATCAAACCCAAGACCCTTGGGTGCACAGGCTGACGTTCTAACCACTTAGGAACACTGGCCAGGCATGGTCATTTAATATTGCTGGAATTTGATCTTCATTTCTTCTCGTTGGATGACTAAACCGGATAGTAGAGATGGTAAGCTGGCGTTTACTCAGCCCTGCTTTGCTCAGCTTTGGGAGATGAACTCTCAGCTGGCGGATCAGCTGCTTTAGTCTCAGTGCCATCTTGTGTTTAGGGTTGTCTAGGCATCTGCATACATTGCAACAGTACTGATGTCGAAGTAGCTGTTGACCTTGGGTCTGATAATCCTGCTGGCAATTGTGTGGAGGACCCTCTGACGTGGAGAGCATCTACAATGCTTATGGTCTGCTGCATATTTACTGCCTTGCACTGGAACTCCACAAGGGCCTGTAACATTTGCTGCCTCCACACCCTTTTCTCCTTTAACTCCATCAAACCCCATAGCCTTTCCTTCTCCTACACTGTGAGGGTACTTCCTGGGGTTCTCCTTCTTTATGGCAGTCTGGTGTACAAGCACATCTTCTTTGGTGTCATTTCTATTGATTGAACCATATCCGTCTCTTACACCGAACCATTTTACTGCTCCCAAAATCTTCGTTGCAATGATTTTGTCCCTGCTGGCCGGTGCCCAGGATATGAGGCTACCTGGGCTGGCACTCCCTGTGCCACTGGCTGTGGTGCCAGACTTGGTGTTGGCAGTGCTGAGGGTGGGGGTGGCAGGCCTCCCTGCTGATGGTTGGGGTGATGGTGACTGGGGCTGTCTGCAGCAGCTGCGGCTCCTCCTAGGGTGTGATGGTAACTAGGCCGGAGCGGTGGCAGTGCAGCTGCTCGGAGCTCTCTAGGGTCCTCTCTTCACTCCTGATAAACTCTAAAACATTTTCTATGTAAGGTGGATGTCTTCTAGTATAAAAAGTTTATTTATAAATATATACATAACATAAATTATGTATTATTTATGTAACATTAAAAACATATTACAATGAGTACTGTTCATTAGTAGCATCTTTTATTCTAATCACATGACAAATGAGATAAAGCATTCAAATGGATGCATTTACATGTAATAGAGACTTTCTCAATAAAATTTAATGAGTTTTTAAATAGAGCTTATTACAGAAAGAAATGGTCAGGATTAATCATCTTCAATAAGTAAAGGTACTGGCAGACCTCTTAAAGCAATTTCATGACACTGAAATCCCATGAAAGGAATAAGGTAAATGCCACTTAAATATCAGCTCTGTCTGATGGGACTCACAATGATGAAAACCACTAGAAAAGGTTATAAAAATATTTGATGGTCCATCACTCATCGTTACTGGCAGGACTTACCTAAATTGGTCAATTGAACTAGCAGCTTTGCGGACTCTTCCATACATTCCTGCCAGACTAGTTTCTGTGTCATTAAAAAGAACAGGAACGTTTCGCAGACGTGCCCCTGTTTAAAGAAGAAAATAATGAATGGAGGTACAGACAGCAAAATGAATTTTCTAACAAGATTACAGTGAATATACATTAAGTTACATGTGGAAGAAATTCTCAAGGCCAACTTTCTAAGTATTACATCCAGAGATAAAATCATAAAAAAAACAGGTAAATTTGATTATATGAAATGTTTGAACTTCCATATCCAAAAAATCAAAATGTAAAAACTAGAAAAATTATTTCTCTATGAAATTAGCAAAAATTAAAGTTTATAAATACCAAGTGTTGTCATAGACAATATTAATGGACACAGCTCCTGTGCTAGTAAGAATGGCCTTTCTACAAAGCCGATGACTCCCACATCTCATCTCCAGCCCAGACCACTCCCAACTCGACTTGTCCAATCACCTGCTCCATTTCCATCTGGATGTCTAATAGTCATCCCAAACTGAGCATGCCAAGACCATGTACTGACTGCTCGCCCTGCTGCCAACCCACTCGTCCTGCAGTTCTCCCATCTCAGACATGAGAACTCCATCCTTCCACCTGCTCAGGCCTCCACCTTGACTCCTTTCTTCCTATCAAACGTCACAATCTGCCAGCAAATGCTGTCAGCTCACCTTTAACATAAATCCTCACAATCCCCACTCTGGTCTGAACCACCATCATTTCTCACATGGATTAATACAACAGCTCCTCCTGGTCCCCTGCCTCCGCTCTTAGTTCTTTGTAGTCTATTATGGACTTAGCAGCCAGAGGTATCTTGTTAAAATACAGGTTACATCAGCCACCCTTCTCAAGACCCTCCAGTGGCTTTCCCTTCCTTCAGAGAAGTCGTCCTACACGCTTAAACAGCCTCCTCCAAGTTCTCTGAATTCACCTTACACTCCGTTCCCCTCAATCCTGCTGCCCTGGCCTCCCTGCTGTTCCTGCAACATGCCAGCAACATTCCTGCCTCAGGGCCTTTGCACTGCTCTTCTCCCTCCCTGGAACACTCTTCCCGTGGATCTCCTCATCGTCTACTATCTTACCTGCTACCTTTTCAATGAGGTCTTCCTTGACCACCCTAAAGTACAATCCCTTCTCCACACTCAGCACCCGGTGTCTCCCTTCCTCGGCAGCACATACCACCATCTCACATTGTTCTTTACTGCCTGTGTCCTCCACCTGCATTCCTCTCCACACCACCAGAATGGAAGATCCGCAGGGCAGAGATTTGGGTCTCTTTTGTTGCCCAATGTCTAGGATAGTACCTGGGTACAAACTAGGCACTTAATAATTATTTGCTGATTTTGCCACTAAAAACCAAAAGCCTTCAAATGTGTACTATTGACCCAGCATTCCATTTCTAGTCATTTATCCCAAGAAAATAAGAGATGTACAGAAAATATTTTCCTCAGAACTGCTATATTAGTGACAAAAATGGCAACAATCTAAATTCCCAACCATAAGGAACTGATCAAACAAATTACAGTATTTACACAATAGATTCCTATAAAGCAATGTATAAGCTATATTATGAAACTTATTTATATGAAAAAAGTTAAAAATCAATAAAACAGGCCTCTTTTCTCCAAGTCCCATACTAGTGAGAGATATTAATCAGTTCACAGTCCAATTTACTAATGATCATATCAAACAGCACATGGCCCCATCTTCACATCAGGAGAAAAGTGAGTGCTTCGTTGGATAAAACCTCTTTCTTAATAAAAATGGTCTTTTTTTAACTTAGCAAAATCGCGTTTGAATTAGCAACATTAGAAATCAAGGTAACAAAACGTTTTTGTTTTTGTTTTTTAATCCTCACCTGAAGATATTTTTCCATTGATTTTTAGGGAGAGCGGAAGAGAGAGGGAAAGACAGAGAGAAACATCAACGTGGGAGAAACACATCGACTGGTTGCCTCCCCAACGCACCCCAACCAGGGCCCAGGCCAGGGAGGAGCCTGCAATCAAGGTACGTGCCCTTGACTGGAATTGAACCGGCCGTTCTTTTTATTACCTTCACCATTGTCAACTCCAGACATATTGATGGAAGACCCAGTGCTCCCAGCTCCAGTGGCCAATTTCATCTGCTGCTCGAGGCGCTCCAGCTGGAAGACCAGCGAGTTCTTCTCAGTGCTGAGGCTCTCCAGCATGGTCTGCTTCTGGATGAGAGTCTCTGTCAGCTGGTGGAGTCGACTCTCCAACTCGGACTGGCTGCTATTGCTTAGGGTTTTATTGGTAAGCTGAAAGGCAACAATTCATAAAAGTATTACATAAAACCAGTCATACAACACAGAAACCACACTGCCACATCCGCACGGGTGAACTGTGGTATTCACTGATTTCTCAAAACTCTGTAATGATTCTTTCATTGTCTACAGAAGCAATTTTCAAACTGTATTAGTGGGTCACAAAATCAACTTGTTGGTTCACAATCGACACGTTAAAAAGTAGAACAGAATGGGACGTATCAAAGTGTACAGCACATAGTATGTGAGAGTATTGTTTTGTGAAATTTCTGTATTAGTTTTGTACGTTGTAAGAACGGTAACATCATGGTCAAAAATATCTGAAAGCACTGATCCATGGGACATAGTTGAAACATTTTGACCTGAATAACAACGGTTGTGCAAAGACCACTCGCTTCCAGTGGTTTTCATCCCTGCTCTGCGATTTCCTAGCTATCTGACTTGGACAAACTGCTATAGCTCTCTGAATCTGTTTCCTCCAGTGAGGACAAATGTGCTTGCTATCTGTCTCCTCATGTGTTAAGTGAGGACAGCAGTGCCTGTTGCATGTGGTATTTAGGGATATTAAATGAGAATTTCCTAGTAGGGTCTGGTGACGGTTGTTAGTAACTTCCTTCACTGCATCTTCTATTTGTTCTGTCACCATTTCCCTCCTCCACTCAGCTGTCCACATTTACTGCTTGGAAAATTCAGTCCCCTTCTCTTATCTAGGCTCTACCTGCCTTCAAAGCCTCTTCCTTGAAGCCTTTTCCAACCACCCTAGCCCGAGCTGACCTCAGCTTTCTTTTAGACTCCCATGAACTGCCTCAGCATTTATCAATCACTTTGGTAACACTGTTTAAAGGAGTCCATTACTTATTGAGTCAGTCGCCTGAAGAGAAGGGAGGAAAGGGCAATCTACAACTACAGAGTAAGCGGAAAGCATGATTTTGGCAGTTAATGATCAAGACTGGTAAACTTGGGTGCTAGGCACAGGCTGTTTTCTGTATGTTTCACATTTTCAGAGTTACAACGAGGTCTTGCTGACTTCATGAAAGACCTATCAATTGCTAATAGAAAGATTTATCCCTGGATTTTTCTTAGGAAAGAGAAAACACATTTATGAAACTGGCAATCAGCATAATCCTCACTGAAGTTAGAAGGTATTGGGATAATTCACATCTCCCTGAGTGACTCTGGCTACAAGATCTATAATGAAAGTGTAATATGCTAATTAGACCAGACAGCCGAATGACCTTCTGGACGTCCTTCCGGACGAAGAAGGGGCTGTGAGGTCTGAGAGCAGCCGCCACAGCTGCATGGGCAAAAATTTCGTGCATCGGGCCTCTAGTACTTTTATAAGAAGCCAGCCACAGAATACAGCAAGTGCAGACTCATAGATGAAAAGTCTGTATCAGGTTGAAAATAACATTGTACCACTGCAACAAGAAAACTCAGATGAAAGTATGGAAAAAGAAGATCTTACTGTATTCTTTGGAAAAAATGTGGCTTTACAATGAATGGTATCTTTGCCCAAGTTGTAAATGACACATACCTGATTCCTAAGTTTCTGAATTTCTTCTTCTCGATCTTTAATTCTGCTTTGCAATGTGTTCTTTGTTCGATAAAGATCTTCTTCTATGTAATGGAATTCCTACATAAATGAGGCACAATATGAAAGTTAAAACAGCGTTCCTGCCCTAACTGGTTTGGCTCAGTGGATAGAGCATCGGCCTGCGGACTGAAGGGTCCCAGGTTCGATTCCGGTCAAGGGCATGTACCTTGGTTGCGGGCACATCCCCAGCAGGGGGTGAGCAGGAGGCAGCTGATTGATGTTTCTCTCTCATTGATGTTTCTAACTCTCTATCCCTCTCCCTTCCTCTCTGTAAAAAATCAATAAAAATATATTAAAAAAAACAAAAAACCCCACAAAAAACAGCGTTCCTTCCCTATTCCATCCCCAGAACCTAAAACAGTGCCTGACAGATAGTAGACATCAATATGGGCTGAGTATATACTAAATGAATAAATGAACAGATTTGGATGGGTCTGATGAAAAGTTATACTTCAGCATCATGTATCAATTTGTAGATTAATGTTTAAGCACAAGTCTTTACGTGGTCATATGTTTTAAATTTTTCTGGAACTGCTACTGGATCATCATATGATAAGTGTATGTCTAACTTAAAGGAAGAAAACCTGAAAATTGTTTTCCAAATACCTGTACCAGTTTGCATTCCCACAGCAATATGAGAGCGTGCCAGTTCTTCGCATCCTTCCCACACTTGGTGGTGTCAGTCTCTGTAAGTGTAGCTAATCTAGCTGGGTATGTGGTGCTATCTCATTGAGGTTTCACTTTGCATTTCCCTAATGACTAATGATGTTGAGCAGCTTATTCATGTGCTTATTTGTATCAGGCAATCTCTTGTACCTTTTTTATTAATAAAAGAGAGAAAGAAACAAATAAATACCTCTGGGTTCACTATCAACTGCATTAAACCACTGCTAGTCTGTACAGTAAATACGATCATTCAGAGTCAAGTCGAATTTAAGAACAAAGCACATCCAGGAAAGAAAGAGTAATTAGTTGGCTAAGTACCTTCAAAAGCATTATGTAGCATAGGGAATATAGCCAATTATATTGTTAGTAACTTTGCATGGTGACAGATGGTAACACCCTGGGTGGGGGGTCATTTTGCAATGTATATAAATATCGAATCACTATAATGTACACCTAAAACTAATGGTATATTGTATGACAATTTAAAAAAGCATTATGCTTCACTGTGCTGGGAGCTTCATATAGCTCCTTCAGTAAAAGGAGCTGTATGAAGACAGACATGTGAGATGGACTAAGCTGCCAGAGATACTTTAGACATTTAGTTCAATTTGCTCATTTCACAGACTGTAAAAACTGAGATAGTGAAAAAAAAAAAAAGAGAAAATGGCCCTAGCTGGTTTGGCTCAGTGGATAGAGCGTCAGACTGTAGACTAAAGGGTCCTGAGTTCGATTCCTGTCAAGGGCACATGCCCGGGTTGTGGGCTCGATCCCCTGTAGGGGGTGAGAGCAGAAGGGAGCCAATCAGTGATTCTTTCTCATCATTGACGTTTCCATCTCTCTCTTCCTCTCTCTTCCTCTCTGAAATCAATAAAAATGTATTTTTTTAAAAAAGAGAGAAAATGAGGAAGGTAATTAGGATAGAAGAATAATTTACAGGTACGCCTTATTTCTGAAGCTCCAGGCTAGCACGAAATTTAAGGTTGAAATTATCTAAACTGATAAAGAGCACTACAGGACATTTAATCTAGATGTTAAGTACTTCACATCTAGAACATCTGATTACTAAGTAAACAGCCATAGCTACATTCAGCTCCACTTTCTTCTACTCACCTCCCTCATTTTATAGAAGGGCACTGGAAAAGAATGTGGTTGAAACCATGTGCCATAATAAAATGAAAGTTATCTCACTAACCACCAAGAATATAAAATTTTTGCCTTTAAATATATATTAGATCATTAAATAGATTAAAGTGCAATTTCTGAAAGGACAGCTAATCTTGTAATTAAATTAATATAGCCCATGATGTACTCTACAGGCTGCTACTCAGTGAGTTTTTCTCTTAATATGCAAAAAACAGATTTAAGTGCTATTTTCATAATAAAAACAAGTATTTCTCTGAGAATTGAACCAGTTTCAGAAAGAATAAATCCTAATGAAAAAAAATCCTGCCAGGCCAGAATGGCTCAGTTGATTGAGTGCCGTCCTGTGCTCCGAAAGGTTGCCAGTTCAATTCCCAGTCAGGGCACAAACCTGGGCTGCGGTTTTGATCCCCAATTGGGGCACGTACAGAGGACAACCAATCAATGTTTCTCTTTCACATTGATGCTTCTCTCTCTCTCTGTCTCTCTCTGTTCCTCTCTTCTTCTCTCTAAGCATGTCCTCACATGATGATTTAAAAAAAAAATCTTTAAAGGACATAAATATGCAAAGCTGGAATAGTTTTATCTTCTATAAAATAAACAGGATAGTGATTTTATTGTGAGAAATGAAATAAGAAAATGTAAATTAAGTGCCTATAACAATGTCACTGCTTAGTAAATTATAGATGTTATTAATATTAGATAGAGAATCTTATTCTGAAAATGTGGCTATAAACATGTTTAACTGTGTTAATATGAAAACTACTATAGAAGTATATTAAAGTAAAATATACTTGGGGAGCAGACAACTGCTAACTGAACAATGAAATAGAATCTTAACCATGATTTGTAAGTATAATCTGTATAAGCACTTTTTCTCAATCAGAAAAAGTAATCTAATATGGTACTAATGTTATATCTCTATGAACAGATTTGGATGGGTCTGATGAAATATAAAAATCAACTGATGTTTTTAAGTTTTCTTTATGTATACACTCTGACAAACAAATATTAAAAAAATACAGAGTAGTAGAAAAAGAACTCTAGGACAGGAATCCTGGATTCTATTCTATTCTGTAATTAGTTGTGTAAAATTAGGCAAGTCCCATAACCATTTTGAGCCTCTATTTTTCAGCTGTTAAAACAAACAATTAAAGAGCGTGGGACAGTGGTGGCAGCCAGGCCTGTCTACCACTAGTTCTCTAAGCACATCCCCTAAGAATGTCAGGAAGCTGCTTCACTGGGATGTGTCCTCGTGTGACAGCTGGGAGACAGTCTTCTCCAATAATCAATCTAAAATCCTTACCTGCTTCTGTCGGTCCAATTCTGCCTCAAGTTCTTGTTTAGATGCTTTATGCCCAGCTATTTGGTCTTGCAGATCTTGCAACTGTTCTCTTGTTGATTCTGCTTCACTGACCTGTTGAGCCTCCATATCCTAAAAAGATGAATCTTACATGTGAAAGTAATCAATAACTAACTGTTCAGTTCAATATGTACTGAGCAATCGTCACGCACCATGAACTGGAGTCAGCAGGCACGGGAGGGACAAAGATGAAAGACATGGTCTCAGCCTAAAAGGAGCATATAAACTGACGCTTCAGTATATAATACTAGAGGCCCGGTACACGGAATTGGTCCGGGGGAGAGGGGGGTGTCCCAATGCCCAGCCTGCACCCTCTCCAATCTGGGACTCCTTGGGGGATGTCCGACTGCCAACATCCCTCTCACAATCCGGGACCACTGGCTCCTAACCACCTGCCTGCCAGCCTGATCGCCCAACCGCTCCCCTACCAGCCTGATTGACGTCTAACTGCTCCCCTGCCGTCCCGATAGCCCACAACTGCCCTCCCATGCCAGCCTGATCGCCCACAACTTCCCTTCCTTGCCAGCCCAATCACCTCCAACTGCCCTCCCCTGCCAGCCTGATGGCTCCTAACTGCCCTCCCCTGCTAGCCTGATGGCCCCCAACTGCCCTCCCCTGCTGCGACCTGCCTCCTCCGCCAGGACCGGCCTCCTCCGCGCTGCGCGGAGCCACGGGACCTCCAGGCCTCACTGCACGGAGTGGCCGCGGAGTGGCCGCCATGCCCCACCTCCGCTGTGCATGTTGCCATCTTGTGGTGGCCATCTTGTGATGACGTTGCGCATGAGGGCGCAAGGACCACCTAGGCTTTTATTAATATAAATGGCAAATGGTGAGAGCAATGAACAGGATAGCATAGCTGCCATGGCACATAAACCATTTGGTTTAAGAAGTACGAGAAGATGGGGGGTGGCGGTAGCCAGGGAGAGGTCAATGGGGGGAAAAGGAGACCTATGTAATACTATATATAATACTTTAAACAATAAAGAATTAAAAAAATAAAAGAAGTATGAGAAGACAGTGCCCCACTGGGAGATTTATATCTGTATTCAAAAGCTAGCAGTTTCAAAAAGAACTGAACTGCCTGGCCGGCGTGGCTCAGTGGTTGAGCATTTGAAATCAATAAAAAATATAATAATAAAAAAAAAGAACACATGTTCTGGAATCAGACTAGGGATCACATCCTGACTCTACTACTTTACAAGTCATGGAAAGTTACTTTCCTTCTTCATACCTATATTTCTTCAAACTGTCAAATGAAACTATATTATTTCCCTTACAGGGTTATGATAAGGAATAAATGAAAGGAGATATATCTATATCTATACCTATATCTATATCTATCTATATCTATATCTATATCTATGTCTATATCTATATCTATATCAAGCTTAGTGGCTTAGTGCAGTGCCTATCATGGAAGTGCTCAGTAAATGATAGCTATTGTAATTATTAACCATTCTCCCATTTTGCTAGACCTAATACTATAATCTTTATTACAGACTTGATAAACTTCTTGAAAAAGGGTAGGAAAATGGGTTAATGTCATCAATGAGGTTGGGGTAAAGATATTCTTTTTTTTTTTTTTTAAATATATTTTATTGATTTTTTACAGAGAGGAAGAGAGAGGGATAGAGAGTTAGAAACATCAAGGAGAGAGAAACATCGATCAGCTGCCTTCTGCACACCCCCTACTGGGGATGTGCCCGCAGCCAAGGTACATGCCTTTGACCGGAATCGAACCCGGGACCCTTCAGTCTGCAGGCCGACGCTCTATCCACTGAGCCAAACCAGTCAGGGCAGGATATTCATTTTTATTAATTCAGAGAGGAAGGGAGGGAGACAGAAACATCAATGATGAGAGAGAATCTTTGCTCCCCTACTGGGGAGCAAGCCTGAGACCCAGGAATGTGCCCTTATGAGGAATTGAACGGTGACCTCCTGCTTCATGAGTTGATGCTCAACCACTGAGAGCCACACGTGCTGGGGAAGGATGTGATATTAAATAAACAAATCGTATTTTCCACAATTCTACCCAAAAGACATGTATGAAGAAGGCAAGGTATGAATAAAATTAACATCTACTTAATTTCTAAGTTCATGGGACTAAAATTGTTTGGAATTGAAAATTATTTACAGGGGAAAAAAAATCCTACTTTAAAGACTACAAGGACAGAAGTCTTTTTTTTTTTTTTTTTTTTCAAATATATTTTATTGATTTTCTACAGAAAGGAAGGGAGAGAAATAGAGAGTTAGAAACATCGATGAGAGAGAAACATCGATCAGCCGCCTTCTGCACATCTCCCACCGGGGATGTGCCCACAACCTAGGTATATGCCCTTGACCGGAATCGAACCTGGGACCCTTCAGTCCGCAGGCTGATGCTCTATCCACTGAGCCAAACCGGTTTTGGCAAGGACAGAAGTCTTTACCGGCTCTTCTAGTTGGCCAATAAGAAAAAAAAAATCCAGAAATAATAGCAGTTACTACTTACCGAGAGCCTTTTACACATATCCTTATTCTCAAAATAACCTTTATCTGCATTTTACAAATGAGAAAACTCAGGCTCAGTGAGATAAACTGCCTTGTGCAAGGTAACACGTCGATTAAGGGCCCAGGATGAGATCTATCTCCAGATCTGACATTCAGGCCTATGCTCTAGACGAGCTAGACTATTCTCACAACTTCCCCACTTTCCTTTGTGGTTTATGTATGTCTTACAAATCAATAATTCTGAGTTAATGCATGGATGAATAGCTTTTGTGAATTTTTTTTAAAGGAGGCTTGCTACCTTGTACTTTATCTTCTCTCATCCTCAGAGACTCCTCCTATATTTATGTCAAAGACCCTATGTTTAAATTAATGGCTCAGTTTACTCTTAAATATAGTAATTATAAATAAACTATAAGATTATGCATGAAACTATAATTAAAAGACAACCCCTGGTCCCATTTTAATATCAGAAAACATCCCAGTTATACAGATAAGCCAAAATCTAATTTGTATTTAACTGTTAGAATGTAAGATGCAGAAGTATGAAGATTCTGTCTGGTTCCTTGTTATAACTCCAAGCCTAGAAGATGCCTGGCACATGGCAGACACTTGGTAAGCGTTTGTTGGATTAACGAATCTCGTTACCTACATTTATTATTGCCATAACTTGAAGTCAATCAATGCACAAAAAACCTATTGCTTTAGGTTCACTTCTATATGGTGACTATTATTCCAGAAGTTCCACATGTTATTTCACCAATACCCTTCCCCTAAAATACAGAATCCAGCACCTCTATTAACAGCTGGGGGTAAATGGCTGTCTCTGAAGTGAACTGTAAGGTATCTTACCTGTAACTCAGATCTCAACTGATGTATCTGACCCATCAGTTTCTGTATTTCTTCCCTTTGCATCTCCTTTTCATGCCGAAGATCTTCTAGCTCCATGCTATTAGCAGTATTGCTGTCCAGGCCTTCAAAACCAGATCCTTCCTTTAAGCTGCTAATTAATTTTTCTTTCGACTATTACATTAAAAAAAGAAATATTTTAAAACAAAGCAGAGATTAGCTTGTATATTGAATATCGCCTATCATACACCAACTAAACCACTACGGAAATATTCCAGTGATAGCCTTCATCGAAGAAATTAATGGAGGAAATCCACTGGAATAAAAATACAACAGAGCCTTGCTATACAATGTCCTTGGACTTTAGTCCCCAGAACCATGTTACTGAAATTCATTAAGATTTTTCTCATTCTTCCTCACCCTTATTTTTCCTATCACAATCCACTCAACAGATACTTATGGAGCACCTATGATGGGCTTGGCATTGTGCTAAGTGTCCTGTGTAATAAAGATAGTGTCTCTCACTTCGGATAGTACCCTCTGCCTTATAAACTAAAGGGGAGGTTACAAGTATCCAGTAGAGGGCAATAAATGCAAGCAGAGGAGGGATATGGTAAGATCACTCTAGAGTTCCAAGGAGGGGAAACCACTTCTGGGGAAGAGAAGACTTGACTTGAAAGATAGCTGTTATTATTGGTCCTGAAAATCGGCTAGGATTTTAACAGGTGGAGAGAAAACAGAGCGCAAAGCATAAAACTGCAAAAGCATGAAGGCCTTTAAGAACATTTCATTGAGATGCACACAGAAAGTATGTTAGGACCCATTTGTGGGGGTTTCAGATACCAGACTAAATGTTTGAATTTTATTTGGTAGGCTAAACCAAATGACCAGAAAGTAGACAGGGAAATGTTATGATGAGAGATGCATTTTAGGAGGCTTAATTTGGTGGTGGCATAAAGCAGGTGTTCACAAACTCTGGTCAGAGTGGCCCATTTCTATATGTATAGCCTGTAAGCTAAGAATGGTTTTTACATTTTCAAAGTATTATAAAAGTTACAAACAGCCCAGCTGGCATAGCTCAGTGTTGAGCGTCAACCTATGAACCAGGGCACATGCCTGGGTTGTGGGCTCAATCCCCACAGTGGGGCATGCAGGAGGCAGCCGACCAATGAGGCTCTCTCATCATTGATGTTTCTATTTCTCTCCCCCTCTCCCTTCCTCTCTGAAATCATTAAAAACATTTTAAATAGATAAATGATAAAAACAAAGAATATATGATAGATGCCACACATAGCCCACAAGTCTGCAATATGTACTATTTTTCTCCCTTACAGAAAAAGTGTGCGGACTCCTGGTATAAAGGATGCAGTGGAAAAAGAGATTTGATATGGGAAGACCAGTTCAAACACTGCTATAATTGTAGGCCAATAGTAAGACCATCAGCTCTTTCACCTTAAATATAAGTATATGAAAGCCACTCTCCATCAAAAACTGTTGCTTTTTATGTGGTATAATTATGGGTGACTTCTTCAAAATTTTCTGTAGTTTTCAAATTATCTATAATAAATAAATACACACACACACACATACACACACACACACACACACACAACTAGAGGCCTGATGTACGACATTCGTGCACTCGGGGGAGAGGGGTCCCTCAGCCCGGCCTGTGCCCTTTAGTAGTCCAGGAGCCCTTGGGGGATGTCCGACTGACGGCTTAGGCCCACTCCCCATGGGGAATGGGCCTAAGCCAGCCGTGGGCAAACTACGGCCTGCGGGCCGGATCCGGCCCGTTTGAAATGAATAAAACTAAAAAAAAAAAAGACCGTACCCTTTTATGTAATGATGTTTACTTTGAATTTATATTAGTTCACACAAACACTCCATCCATGCTTTTGTTCCGGCCCTCCGGTCCAGTTTAAGAACCCATTGTGGCCCTCGAGTCAAATGGCCTAAGCCATCAGTCAGACATCCTTAGTGTTGCCATGGAGGCGGGAGAGGCTCCCCCTACCGCCACTGACACTGTGCTTGCCAGGCCAGCCATCTGCCCAGCTTGTGGCTGAGCGGCGCTCCCCCTGTGGGAGCACACTGACCACCAGTGGGCAGCTCCTGCATTGAGCCTCTGCCCACTGTTGGTCAGTGCACATCACAGTGACAGGTCATTCTGCCATTTGGTCAATTTGCATATTACCCTTTTATTATATAGGAGATATATATTTCCCCACAGGGTTAATGCCCAGAGCCTCTGCTGAGCTTCAGGCCTGTATTTCTGATTGCCTTCTTGAAATTTTCACCTCAATTTCACATCAATTTTTTTTTAAATACTGCCATTTTATTATTATTATTTTTTTAATACTCACCAAGGATATTTTTCCATTGATTTTTAGAGAGTGAGAGAGGAAAAGACAGAGAGAAGTATCAATGTGAGAGAAACATGGATTGGCTGCCTCCTGCATGCCCTCTACTGGGGACTAAGTCCACAACCTGGGCATGTGACCTGACCAGGAATCGAACCATGACCTCGTGGTTCATGGGTCAATGCTCAACCACTGCACAACACCAGCCAGGCTTTATCTCCTATCTCTTAATCTCTAATACCTTATGCACCAGCAATAGGGAACTAGCTGTGGTTCATTAAATATCTCATGTTCCCCAGGGCCCCTTGCTGTGTCACAGGCTGCTCTATCTGAAATCTCTTCCCTACCACAAGTCTTGCTACTCATCCTTCAAGTTCCTCCTCACTCCCGGGCAGATTTTAAGGGCTTATTGCATCAATAACTCCATCATATCAATTACTGCAGTGTCTTTCCACTAAACTGAACAATCTTTTAAGAAAGAGGACACATCTGTGGTAGGTGCTTTGTATCTCAGCCTAGGGAATAGTTAGGGGTTCAATAAGTACGTTTTAAATGAATTAATAAATTAGAATGATATAACAAAAATAATTAGAAAGAAGAGTTTGAAGGAGACTGACATGATATTTCATGAACATGGAATCAAAAAGGTGCTTGTAACCAATAAGAGGTGGGGGATAAAGGAAAAGATGGAGTCAAAATGAGACTGCACTTGCAAGCTCTATTGCCTAGGAAGATGGCAATACTTATCGAAATAGGAGAATGAAGGAGAAGCAGGTTTGAAGGTTGGAATGTCGCATGGCAGATTTTTGGAAACTGGGGTAGAAAAGTTAGGTTGGACACATGCTGAAGTCACATTGAGGCAGAAGCAGAGTGAGTATATGATAATGCAAAGTAAGAAAGAATAACAAAAGGGGGCTTAAGAATTTGAGAGAACGCTTCCTCTTTGGAGGCTGGGAAGAAGGCCCAACAGAGACAGAAACATCAGTAAGAGAGAGAAAAGAGAGGTAAGGCAGTGCAGGTCACATTAGAAGGCAAGAGTATCAAGAAGGTAGGAGGGTTAACATTATCAAATGCTCTACCAAAACCAAAGCGGGTGGAAATTAAGAAAAGGGCAGAAAATATACATTTAGGTCAGTAAAAACTTTTGAGAAGACAATTTCAGAAAACTAGTGAGGACAGAAACTACATGGGGAAGTTGAAGTTAATAATTCTAACATGAAAAACAGCATATCCTATATAATAAAAGGCTAATATGCAAATCGAGCAAATAGAACAATGACCGGTCACTATGACATGCACTGACCACCAGGGGGCAGACGCTCAATGCAGGAGCTACCTCCTTGTAGTCAATGCACTCACACAGGGGGAGCGCCACTTAGTCAGAATTCAGGCTCATGGCTGCCGAGTACAGCGGCAGGAGCCTCTCCTGCCTCTGCAGCAGTGCTAAGGATATCTGATTGCCGGCTTAGGCCCATTTCCCATGGGGAGCAGGCCTAAGCCAGCAGTCGGACATTCCCCGAGGGCTCCCAGACTGCGAGTGGGTGCAGGCTGGGCTGAGGGACCACCCCCCTGCCCCCGAGTGCACAAATTTTGTGCACCAGGCCTCTAGTATACAATAATTCTAAGTCTGTCATTGAAAGAAAGGAGAACAGGGAAATGGATCAAAGTGGCCCAAAAGCCAAAAGGATTATTTTTTCATTCTTCTTCCACTAAGAAAGCATGTGTTCTTGAATAAACTGAGCCAGAAAGGCAGCAGCAGAAAGGCAGAGCGACAGGACAGACTTGTGGAGAAAGGGCTTAAATATGGTGGGAGGAGATGAAGTGAATGCTCAGGCGGAAAAATTATCCTAGAAAAAATAAAATGAAAGGACGTGTTTTCCCTCTGACATGAGAGGAAAAGGAAAGAGAAATTGAAAACTATACTAGTTGACTACAGTCTTTTTTAGTAAAGAAGGTAAAGTCACCTTAGATCTAAGGAAGGGGAACAAATGTAGATGAGGCAATTCTGAGAGTTAGAAGAGGCCTAGACCAGTTGTTCTAAAAAATTCAACAGAGGATTAACAAGGAAGAATAAAGTGGCTGTTTAACAACAAACATTAATATTCTCACAGTGATTATTAAGGTGTCAGGTTGAAGACCTGAACTAGGTAGTGGCAGCATGAATTGAAATAAAAAAGTGGTACGAATAAGAGACATTTCTTCCTTTTTATAATATTTCTAAGGAGAGTACTTAGAAATATTGTTCATGTTTAGCCAACCTAGCTAATCACAAACAAATCATCTCAGACGTATAGTCTCAAAGTGTCTCCCAGTTAATGGGCATAAAACTTAACATTCAAACGTGTACATTTCATGCTTACTTGAAGTATCCGTGCAGCTTTTTGCTTGTAGTCAATTAATTCCTGCTTACAGGACTCCAAGTTGGACTTATTCATCTTGACTTGCTGCTGTAGCTCATCAACTTTCTTCTTCTCATCTGAATACTTTCTTTCTGCCAGAGTAACTGCTTCTGCCAAATTCTGACGTTCCACTTCCATTTTATTCAGGCGTGCAGCAAACTCACTCTGAAAAATTTTTATATCATCCTTACAACATTCTGCTTTGAGATATATTTTACAACCATCCATTCAGATATCTTATGGGAATTAGTAGCTCAGCCTGATAACATAACAGGTAGGTAAAAAAACAACAACACTCTTCAGCCCAGCCAGGATGGCTCATTAGAGTGTTGACCTGTGAACCCAGAGATCACGGTTTGATTCCCAGTCAGGGCACATGCCTGGGTTGCGGGCTCGATCCCCAGTGTGGGGTGTACAGAAGGCAGCCAATCAATGATTCTCTCTCATCATTGATGTTTCTGTCTCTTTCTCCCTTTCCCTTCCTCTCTGAAATCAATAAAAATATGTTTTTAAAAAAAACACACACACAAAAACACTCTTCATTTGTTAGAAACTGTGTTCCCAAACACAGCAATGTATCAAAATAATTAGGGAGTTTGTTAGAAATACAGCCATCCAAGGTCTCCCCAGGTTTACTGAATTGGAATTTCTAAGACTGGGCTTGGAAATCTGTTTTTTGAGAATTTCCCAGGTGAATCTGGTCATTTGGATACCAGATCTGATCTGATATTAGCTAATCAATGAAGAATGGGGTTTACAGAAAACTAGAAAGTCTATTAGAAAACAAATGGAAGCCCCAGCTGGTTTGGCTCAGTAGATAAACTAGCATCAGCCTGCAGACTGAAGGGTCCTGGGTTCAGTTCTGGTCAAGGGCACATGCCTGGGTTGTGGGCTCAATCCCCAGGAGGGGGCATGCAGGAGGCAGCCGATCAATGATTCTCTCTCATCATTGATGTTTCTATCTCTCTCCCCACAATACCATGTGGCTCGCGAGCCACAGTTTGCCAACCACTGGGACCAATGGACCCTGGCTGCCCATTAGCTATATCTGTGAATCCGTAAGACCAAAATACCAACACCTATGCCCTACCTCATACAATGGGACCACTCTCGGGGAGTGGACACTGGGCATCAGAAAGTAGTAAGAGCTACTCAGGTGATTCTAATATGTACAGGATTGATAATCACTGAACTAGATGCAAAAATTAATTTAAGAGTAAAACTCTAAACATTATGTACAATTTTGTCTTAAAATAAATGAATCAGATTAAACTGGAATCACTAAAGGCTTAAACACAAAGAATAAACCAGATGCTCCGAGTCGGCTTCTAATCAAATAATGGTAATGTTGGTTGCAAACCACATTAAATGAAAAGATGTCTACCTCTAGTGAACAGTAGCTATTTTAGGCACTCTCCCTCTCGGGAGCAAGCCAGTGCCCTTCCCGTCCCCCTCTTCTTCCCCACAGAGGTGTAAGGGCAGGCGCAGTACCTTTGCCTTTCTCTCTCCTAAGCTCCAAGGGCCCTTCTTTCTGCCTCTGTAACTTGTTTCTTAAGCCCACATAGCCCAGCTACCTCTGTAATTTTCTAAATAAACTTTTTCTTATAATTTGATAAACAAATCTGTTTTAATTGTATGTCAATATATAAAATTAAATAAATTTAGCAAGGTTCAAGCTAAATTTTCAAATACAAGGTTCAAACTAAATTTTCAAATACTTGGTTTCTGTTACAGAAACAGAATTTTCTGAAATACACTGCAGAATTTTATTAAAGAGCAAATGTGCTGGGAAACAGCATAAGGTCAAATAACAAAAGAACTCTGTTGTTCTTTTCTAACCTGCATTTGCTTATAGTTCTCCTGCTCTCTCTTCAGAGTGGCATCCGCTTCATGCAGTCTCTCCTGAAGGGTTTGCAGAGCTTGATTCTGCAGGCTACTGCCTTCGCTGTGATCCTGTGTTATTCTAAACGAAAATACATCACTTGAAATAACTCATTTCCACGGGGTACAAGTGACAAGGTAGAATAATTTTTAGTGTGTTGGCTTGTTAGCACAAAAAGGGTGGTTTGATTGAAACATGCTTAAAGAAATCTTTTCCTTCTAATGCAGCGGTTCTCAACCTGTGGGTCACGACCCCTCTGGCGGTCGAACGACCCTTTCACAGGGGTGGCCTAAGACCATCCTGCATATCAAATATTTACATTACGATTCATAACAGTAGCAACATTACAGTTATGAAGTAGCAACGAAAATAATTTTATGGTTGGGTCACAACACGAGGAACTGTATTTAAAGGGCCAGAAGGTTGAGAACCACTGCTCTAATGGAATGTCATCTATATTTTTAGGAATCCAAATATAAGTACATACCACTTATATTTTACACTATGCTCTTCAAATATTTTTAAATTCAGAATTTGCTAACAATGCATCTCAAGATTCAAATAATAAATCCACTTTAAATCACACACATTTCCAACATTAATAAAAACTGAATTTTCCCTCTTGTAAATTTCCAAAAGTTAAATTTTCATTAGGTAGAATGCACTAAGTGCTTATCATTACTTTTATTGGGAAGGGAGAATCATTCTAGCTCGTTTTCATTGTTAACAGCATTAGCTACCGTGACTTTTCACTCTGTAAGGCTTCTAAAGCTTCTGTGCGAGTCTTCAGTAGCTGGTCAGCTTCCTGGAGTCTCACTTTCAGCACAGCCAGCTGGGAATCCTTTGCAGCCACCGCTTCGGTCAGGTCATCTACCTGGGCTCGAAGTTCTCGAGTTATTCGATCACTCTTTGAATGGTCAACGTTCCACTTTTCAACTTTTGCTCTTGCTTTGTTTAATTCTAAAAAAAAAAAGAAGTTTCTGTATTCGACCAAACATATCTTTTTCAGAGCACACACAAATTCTCCTTTGAGTCCCTTTAGAACTTTACATCTTGCCAAAATTAGGAGCTTACAAATATCTTCAACATTTTTGCTCTCATTTTTCAAGGCCAATATTCACATCTGTATTACCGGTAACAGGTTGGAATGGGGCATGATGCCAGCTGCTCTTCTACAAATGTTTTTTTGGGAGATAGAACATAAAGCATTTGGAGGCCAAAAACCAGAGATAGCAGGAAGTTTTAGGTCAGTGAATTTGTAGAGTTCTGCTAGAGACAACAAAGAATGCAGACCCAAATGAAGGGTAGATAATGTACACCCCAGCAAGACCAAACAAACAAAACAAAAGCAGCACAGAAAAGAATGTGTTTCTTTCCATTACTGTGACAAAAGGATGATATTCTTTTAACCTAGGAAACTGATTCAGAAAGAGGAATGCAGTGATTTCCATACCCTCATATGCCACCTATGATTGAGTTTGCCAGCAAAACGAACTTTGTTTTTAATATTGAAGCAAACTCTACAGGATCCCAGGAAAAGCTCTCTCTCTCTCTGTGTCTACATTAGTCTGGGTAAAGTGAAGCTCTGTCTAGTCAGTCTAATAAGACTTAAACTATCTTCCTAATGCACTCTTCCGGGCCTTCATCCATGTCTTGGCAAAGCTCTTCTACCCTCCCCACATTTCTTCTCATCACCCCCAGGAACCAAGGCAGAGATTCCTTTCCTTTTGTTTTCTCCTCAGCCACACTTACAATAACACTAACATATTTCCCCATCATTACCTCTGTCATGGGATTACTTTTTAATTACCCATTTCTGAGAAATCTGAGGGTTTTGTAGCCTAGGGCCACCGCACTGCACAATTCCAGAGGGTACTATTCAAAGGAAATTCCATATTCATTTTATGTCCCCTAAAGCAGGGCAATACAGTGACCTCACCGGCTAGTGTCCACTACCTTGTTTAATCCTGCCTTTGGTTCATGAACAATTCCCTAGAAGGTCCAAAACAGATCAGCCAAATGAATCAGATGATTGCTAATGTTCTGTTCTCCTGAGTGCTTAAATTTCATAGCTCCTAAAAGAATGACCAGCTCTAGTTGGTTTGGCTCAGTGGATAGAGCATCAGCCCATGGACTAAAAGGTCCTGGGTTCGATTCCAGTCAAGGGAACATACCTTGGTTGAAGACTCGATCCCTGGCCCTGGTCGGGGTATGTGTGGGAGGCAACCAATCGATGAGTCTCTCTTACATCAATGTTTCTGTCTCTCCCTCTCCCTTCCACACTCTCTAAAAAGCAACGGAGCCCTAGTCAGTTTGGCTCCATGACTAGAGAACACATAGAGAATCGGCCTGCGGACTGAAGGGTTCCTGGTTTGATTCCGGTCAAGGGCATGTACCTTGGTTGCAGGTTCCCGGCCCTGGTTGGGGTGCGTGCAGGAGGCAAGCAATCAATGTGTCTCTCTCACATCAGTGTTTCTGTCTCTCCCTCTCCCTTCCACTCTCTCTAAAAATCAATGGAAAAATATCCTCGGGTGAGGATTAACATACACACAAAAAAAGGCCACAAGCTTTGCCCAGCTGGTGTGGCTCAGTGATTGAGCATCAACCTATGAACCAAGTCACAGCTCGATTCCCATTCAGGGCACATGCCCACATTGCAGGCTCAATCCCCAGTAGGGGATGTGCAGGAGGCAGCCCATCAATGATTATCTCTCATCACTGATGTTTTTCTCTCTCTCTCTCCCCCACACCCCTTCCTCTCTGAAATCAATAAAAATTTATTTAAAAAAAAAAAGAATGACCAAACAAACCCATGTTTTCTTTTTTGGGTTGGTGAGAGGATGATTGGTCCCATTTTCAAATCTGGACCCTGTATTTCTATGAAAACACTATGTACAAGTCTCATCTAACATATTTATTGTATGTGTCATGACCAGAAATTGAACCCACAACCTTGGCGTATCAGGATGATGTTCTAACCAGCTGAGCTCATCTAACATATTTCTGATAGCTTAGCTGTAATCAATGTTTTAGTTTATTTTTGAAATGTTAAATTTCTAATCTTAGGCAATCTGAATAAGGCTCTACCTTCTTGAGTTTCCCTGGCTCTTTGATGTAATGAGGCCATTTCTTGATTTAAGGACTGAACTTCATTCCTCAGCAGTTGATTCTCCAGTCGAAGATTAGACAGTTCATGTGATTTGCCATCATCAGTAGATAACGGGTTGTGATCAGCGCAGGAAGCATTTGATGATACATTTTCCTTTGAAGAATCCTCTTGGATTTCATGGCCAGAATCTGAATTACTAGAAGCTTCTGTGAAAAAAAAGTACATTTTTGTTACATTGAAATGCTCACTACATAGATATTAGTAGTCTACTTTGGTAGAATGCCTTTTGGCTGGCTCATGTGGACTGCTATAGCTAAAATACCATAAAAAATAAACTTAAATTCTCAATAGACTTTCCTCTGATGAAATTTCATTCTCATAGATGGAGCCTATAGACTTATAAGGATCCTGGATACACTGAATGGTGATGAAGAATAGATATAAGAATATAGTTCTACCCCAGTTGGTGTGGCTCAGTGGCTGAATGTCAAACCAGGAACCAGGAGGTCATGGTTCCATTCCCAATCAGAGCACGTGCCTGGTATTCAGGCTGGATCCCCAGTAGGGGGCATGCAGAAGTCAACCAATCAATGATTCTCTCTCATCACTGATGTTTCTATCCTTTTCTTCCTTTCCCTTCCTCTCTGAAATCAATTAAAATATATATTATTTAAAAAAAATACAGTTCTGGAAAGTACAAAATCAGGGATAATTTAGGTGATTAGACTTGGTCTCACTTTTGTCTCCAAATTGTTTTTGGAGAAAAAAAGAAGTCTCAATACTGAAAATATTAGAAAGGCACAAAAGAACAGCTGTGGGTTTCAAGGCAAGGAGAGTTAATAATAGGTCAGAGCAGTCAGTTATATAGCAAACTGGAATCTAAATGCCTTACCTAAAGAAACCCTCAGATGAATCAGGAATTCAGATTCATCCTGTTTTTAATTTGCTACTAAATATGATGCAAATATATTTTTTCCTTACTCAAAAAAATTACATGCTAAAAAATGAACTACACTTAATGATTAAAATGGACTAAAATAATGACTTTACAAAGGAAGCTAAATCAATAATCCACTGGGGGGAAGATGATCAAAAAACTTGAACAGCTACTTCCCAAAAGATGAAACCCATATAGTCAAATATTTGAAAAGATGCCTAGCCTCATATAGCAATGAGAGAAGTAAAAAATAATGACATTTTCACACCTGATTAGAAAAATATAAAAAGTCACATTGAAAATAATCAAATTTTGGTGAGAACACAGAGCAAAAGGAACTCTTAGTCACAGCTGGTGAATTATAAATTGGTACAACCTCTTAAGAAAACAACTTGGTGTTTGCTATTGGTGTAGTTGAACATTGTCACATCCTACAACCCAGCAATTCCACTTCTAAGGAGCTGAGTGTGGGCTTTTCAACCTGGGGTGGTTTTGCCCCCCAAAGGACATTTGGTAATGTATGAAGACATATTTGGTTGTCACAACTTAGGGTGCTACTGTCATCTAATGGGTTAAGAGGCCAGGGATGCTGCTGAACATCCTACAAAGGACAGGACAGTCCCTATAACAAAGAATTATTCAGCCTAAATGTCAATAGTCACAAAATTGAGAGACCCTGCCTTAGAGAAACAAAACTATTTTTGTAACTCCCATGTATTAACTGGTTCTCACTAACTTCCCTGTCAATCAGGTTGATCCCTCCTTTACAATTAAAATGTAGGCTGTTTTCCTTAAAAGTAGAAAAATAATTCAAGTCAAATTTAAGCTTAAAAGACCTCTATTAGTATCACATTACTATGGTACTTTCAATTTTTACTGGCCTAGCAACCACCTAAAAAACAAAAAAATTTAGATGCCTGACTCCTTTCCCAGAAAATCCGAATCAGGAGGTCTGGAGAGATACCCAATAATTCATTTTTTATTAAGCACACAAGTGATTCTAATACAAGAAGTCCAGGGACCACTTTTTAACAAAAAATGATTTATAGGAATCTATCTCACACTCAGTGTTCCCAGAACAACACTAACAAACTTAAAGGATCTCTGCAGGGGATGCTGCCTCCAGTCCATTCTTTAAGACCAAGCTCCAATTACAGACCCTCTGAACCCTGACCTGAACACTTAGGCAATTAGTTGCTTTCTCCTTTATGTTTTCACAACCCTCTGACAATACCTCAATTACTGCATTTATGACACTATAGGTAAATTATGTTAATACGTCTATCTCACCCACTATCAGTGGTTCTCAACCTTCCTAATGTTGTGACCCTTTAATACAGTTCCTCATGCTGTGGTGACCCCCAACCATAAAATTATTTTCGTTGCTACTTCATAACTGTAATTTTGCTACTGTTATGAATTGTAATGTAAATATCTGATATGCAGGATGTATTTTCAGGGGTCGCGACCATAGTGACTAGATCCTGAACCACTTCATTCACTTCTATATCCTGCCACCCATTAGGTTCTCAATGTTTGTATAACCACTGAAAAGATAGCTGAGAAGAAATTTAGAAGTGTGCGTAATTAATCAACTGCTACTGCCCTAAATGGTCACCTCTACCACTTTTTTTTATCTTACAGATACAAGGCATATTTTATTCACTGGCAGCCAAGACTGTGGGAGAAGCTATAATGTTTAAGAACATAACAGATTCCCATTAATCACCAACTTTATAAGGAATCCCAGCAGGAACCTATCATGTTTATTGCCATTTAAAAATGGTTAGTAGGTACTCGAATTAGCCACATTAACATGTTAACCTCATTTCTGCAGATGAGCAGATGTCCAGGTAGAGATAATTTCACAGCAATTTAAATGAACTTGGATCACAGTTCAGTCTCTCAGTTTTACTTCTAGGGGGAATACAGGAAAACAACAACAACCCACAAAACTGATCGTCAAGAATAGATGTGGAAAAAAAAAAATATATATATATATGAAGTACAGCCTCCTGTCATTTTTGTAATTCCAATGACAAAAAGAAATGAACTGAGAAAGTCCCAAATCCAAAATTATGTTTTCTTTCATATTTCAGAATTATTTTTTTCGTACCTTAAAATATGTTAGAGGATCATTTTGGATGTAATTTCTCAGATGCTGGGGTAATTACCCTACAGACAAAATTCAAAGGTCCCTACTATAACTGCATATTGACTGACAGTATTCCATGCTGTCTCTCTTGTGTGTACCACACATTTCAGAGGGCCTGCCCTTCCACCAGTGGGGACACGAGGACGAGAAACACTACCAGAATGTATTAGGCTGTGATGACACATCCAGTCTGCTTAACTCTACAAGAAATAGAGGACTGATTAGCTACCATGGCTTTGGCTCCCAGGATTTTCTTCAATGGTTTTGATGGCAGTTACGCTGGTGTTCCCAGCACTGGCGCTTGTTGTCTGAGAACTCTGGAGGACAGGGGGCTTGCCCCTTTCTTTTTTTATTTCCACCCTCCCAGTAGGTTCCTTCTGCGAACTATTAAGAAAATCAAACAGCAGCTCATCATCAGGTTCTGACTTTTTTCTCCGAACAAACTGGGACGAAGGCCTAGGAACAGATGAGTTTTCAACAGAATGGGAGGCCTCCACTGAGGTCCTGGGTCCTGCTTTCGCATTTGTGGTGCCAGCTAGGATGGTGGCTCTTTGATTTCTGATGTTACCAGCTGCTGAGGAGATATAATTAGCTTTAGATCCAGTCTGGAAAGTCAAGTCTGCATTTTGCTGGTGAGGTTCAGGATAGTCAGTATTTTTGCTGTATACTATGCTGCTGGTGTTCTCTTTTCTACTGAGAGCGGTTGCAGCCCCTTGATCGACTCGGTTTAAAAGATCTTCTGCCTTTCCAGCAAGGTCAGCAAGCCAAGACATGATGGCAGCGGAATAATCCTATCGGTGAACCTGTAAAAAGGACACGAAGTGATCAGTGTGGCGTAACAGCAGAGCCTGGAGTCAGTCTGGGTTGAATGCCTAGCCCTGCTTCTTACTAGCTATGTAATGTTGAGCAAACTACTTTACTGAAACTGAGAAACTTTATCTAGAAAGTGAGTAAAATAAATGTACTTATATTATAGGATACTTTTAAGATGAAATGATACATAAAAACACTCTGCAGAATGCCTGGTACACAATAGGCACTCATTTTAGAAGTTCCTAGTACCATAATTACAACTACCACTATTGTTATTACTCCTGTTTCAACAAAGGATAAATGGTAATGTAGCAAAAGCATCCAAATAGCATCTAATACAGCAAAATTTCAGTGCAACCAAATAAAAATTCCCTGAAGTTTGTTTTACGGTGCTAAAACTTGAAGAAACTTCTGATTAATACAAAATATATTTTCTTAAAATGCAACACTACAATGGATAACTTAAGGTGTGCACATAATCTGTCTAAAGCACACCTTCAAATAAATTAAATACTCCGTACCTACTATGTGCACATTAAGCTAAATTAAGAATTAAAAAAATAAGACTGCATAGACATTCATTTGATATGTTTGAGTACTTACAGCCTGACACAATGAATCAGAGTAATGACAAGTAATTAATTTTTGTGATATAGAAGGAAGAATACTATATTAAAAAGTTAACAAACAGCCCTAGCCAGTTTGGCTCAGTGGATAGTGTGTCAGCCTGTGGACTGAAGGGTCCCGGGTTCGATTATGGTCAAGGGCACATGCTAGGGTTGCAGGCTCAATCCCCAGTATGGGGCGTGCAGGAGGCAGCTAATCAATGATTCTCATCATTGATATTTCTATCTCTGTGGGAAGCCATCCATTGTCTTCACTATTAGAGAAGTGTAAACAAGGAGCCCGGAATGCTGGTGAACCTTGAGCCCTGGCAAGGGCCAGAGCTATGCACCAATTGTTTAGTCCAGACAATGGAGGCTCAAGCAATTTTCTGACCAAATAGTCTCAGAGTAAATCTTTCTAATATTTACTGACCTTTAAGATAGTCTGTCTGTTACCACAATTACTGTGCATCCAAAACTGAATAAAAGGTTGGCAAGGCCTGGGCACGAGTGGAAGTCCTTTCCCTTGCACTGGGCTTTCCTCCTGGCTCCCAATATTTCCAAATTATTATTTCTTGTCTCGTCTCTGTCATTTGCACGCGGCCCTTCTCCAGATCCCGAACCCTGAACCACGCAGGATGTGGATTCAAATATCTCTCTTTCCTTCTCCATTCCTCTCTGAAATATTTATGTGTGTGTGTGTGTATTATTTTTTTTTAAGTCAAACATTTCTTGAATGTGCACATTGTTCCTTTTGCCTGGAACACTCTTTCACTTTAACTCTGGTTCTTAATCTCCCCTTGAATTGTCATCTGCTCCCCAAACCTTTTAATTTCCATCTAAATCAGGTCTTACCATTCTGTGTTCATGCGTACTCTTTTCCCTCATAGGCACTTTTTTTGTTTTATAATTATGTTTCTTTTTCTTTCTCTCCCTCTCAGGGAAAGGGAGTAGGTGGGTAAAGGCCCTGTCTATTTTGCTCACCAATTAATTCCCCGCATTTAGCACACAGTAAGCACCCATAAATATTGCTGATGGAATTTTTATGTCATCACATGATTTTCACAACCACATTATGCGATCTGTAGCAATACATGTATCTTTTTTTCCGCAAGTGCGGAAAAGGTTTAGAAAGATCCCAGAGTTTAAATGGCAGCTAGATACTCAAGTCTAAATCAGCCAGGCCCACCTTTTAACCCCTGCCTTTCCCATCTAGCCGCTCAGTATCTGAAAAACCTCAAGAAACCCTCTAAATCTGTTCCTTAGGAAAGAAATGGGACAACTCCCTGGGTACTTCACAGAGTTTAGGTTGAAATCAAGTGAAAATGGAGCTGAAATGCTGTGTGACTACAACTCCCTACGGATGTAAAGGGTCCCTTATGTAAACACTGGTGGTGTCGGAGGCGCAGTCTCTCTCCTAATAAAGCAAAACACGTATTAGTTCCTTACGTGTCACCCCTCGTTTTAAAGCCAACAGGGCTTTAAAGCAAAGGCCCGTGGCTGCAAAATGACCCAATTAGACGAATACTGAGAAGGGCCCTGGGCACCGGCCCGACGGACAAACGTCCCGAACGGACTTAAGAGGTGCAAACCCCTCCAAGAATTCCGCGGCCACTGCCCCGGGAAACGGCCACGCGGGGGTGAGGGGAGGCCGAGAGGGCGTGGATGGGGCCGGCGGCGGGGGGCCGGCTGCAAGGGCAGGTGTCCACACGGAGGAAGGGAGGCTGGGGTCAGCGGGCCGGCCCTAGGGCGGGACAGTCAGTGGGTCCCAGGGAGGCGAGTGCAGATCCCCACTGCGCTCCCACCACCTCGCCGAGCCTCCGGAAAGGAAGAGAGGTCCAACCGTCCTGGGGGTGAGGAAGGGAGGAGAGGGGAGGCCCCTTTCCTCAGCCCGTCACCCGGCGGAGACTAAAGTCTCCGCTAAGGGGACGCCGCCCCCGCGTCTCAGGCCATTATCGCCCGAAGCGGACCCGTCCTACCCACTGGGCCCCCGCCTCACCTGAGGACTCCGGAGCCGCTGCACCTGAAGACTCCTGGGCTGCCCCCGCAGCAGCCGCCCGGAGAGAGCCCAGGCTGAGCACCCCTGGTCCGCACCTGCCACGGCCCGGCTACTCTTCCGGGAGACGTGGAAGGGCAGCGAGGACCCCAAACAGAGTGGCTTCCGAGCTGCCTGAGCGGCCGAGAGCTGAGAACAGCCACCTGGAGGCGATTCAGGCGGCCGCGCCGGCAGCTGCGGGGACCTCGCGCCTGGCCACGCCCTCTTCCGCCTGCGGCAAGAAGACAGGGCGGGGCAAGGCCTGCGTGCGTGTGACGTGACTCTACTCCCGCTGACGACAGCCTGCACGCGGCGGACACAACATTGGAGGCCATGCCCACCCCACCAGCGGGGCGGAGTCCCACTGCAGCTCACGTGGGTGACAAGGGCCACGCCCAGCCGGGAGGGAATTTGAGGTCTGAGTTGGGCGGGGCGTGAGGCTCAGGTGGACCAGGCAGCATTCACCTTAGTCTTTTCCTCCTTCGTCCCGCAGGTGATGGGTGAGGATGCCGAGGCCCAGGGCAGGAGGTGAGAATGCATAGAACAAGATCCGCGATTTCACGGAGCTTCCTTTCTAGCGACAGAGACAGATATTAAGTAAATCAATGAATGAACAAGACAATTTCAGAGCATTACGAGAGTTGTGACGACAAGAAAACAGAGAAGTCACTGGAGGTGGGGAGGTACTTTTAATTGTGTGATCAGAGCAGGACTCTGAGGAAGTGGCATTTGAGCTGGGACCCAAAAGACGGTAAAGGGCTTTCCATACAGCAGTATTGTAGTTCTGTTGTGACAGTTCATTGAATGTTTGAAAGTAGTCTAAAATCCACATTCAGTGATTCACTAGATACTCAGCACGTACTGAGTGCACAGGATTGGGCTAATTTAGCCCTAATGGCAAGTCTACAACAGAGTCCCAAGGATCCCCATTTTCATGTCGAGGAAACTAAAGATCAGAGAGAATAACTTGTCTAAGATCATCTGCTCTAATAAGGAGCCCATATTACTCCAAAACCTGTGCCCTTAGATTTATTGTCTGAAGATTGCGTACCAGGAGTAATCACAGTTTTCTTCCTCACAAGTCAGGGTTAGCCCAGTCCAGTGGACAGAAAAGGTTTCAACAGCATGGGGAGGTAATAATAACAATAGCATCTAACAGTGACTGTGTCCTTATTCAGTGCAGAATATTGTGTTAAGCATTTGGATGTGCTTCACCTCATTTAATTCTCACAAGTTGCCAGGAAGGTGCTATTATTGTCCCATAGTAGGTGGTATTGTCCCCAACTACTAAGTAGCTCTTTCTGTTAAGGATTATATATCACCACCTGTTGCCAGATAACGGCAATGTGTCCTGTAAGTGTCCTTTCCAGCCTCACTGCTGTCAACACGGGTCACGTGACTTCCTTTGGCCAATGGAATGTGAACAGAAGTGCCTTTCAACACATCTGAGCAGAAGTGTTAAGAGTCATTATGTGTTTTCACCAGCTCTCTTGATCTTTCTCTACTCATGAGAATCCCCTGTCCCGGATGGGGTTGCTCCCTCCCTCCCTCTGGGTCCTGGAAGGAAAAAGAGATGTGAAGCAGCCCATGTCTAACATGTCACATGAGTGAAAAATAAACCATTGCTTTTCTTTCTTTTTTTAAAAAAATATTTTTTATTGATATCAGAGAGGAAGGGAGAAGGAGGGAGAGATAGAGACATCAATGATGGGAGAGAATCATTGATCGGTTGCCTCCTGCACGCCCCACATTGGGGATAGAGCCTGAAACTCAGGCATGTGCCCCTGACCAGGCTTTGAAATGGGACCTCCTGGTTCATAGGTTGATGCTCAACCACTGAGCCACACCAGTGGCAAAACTTTGCTTTTGGATGCTACTGAGATTTGAGATTATTTTTTATATAGCCTTACCTAATGAAATCTGATTAATATGTACCCCCATTTTACAGATGAAGGCAGTGAGCTTCAGAGAGCTTTAGTTACTTGCCCAGGGTCATACAAGGAGTAAATTGTACATCTGGGATTCCAACCTAGGTTAGTGTGACTCCAGAAACAATGTTCTTAACCACTGAAGGGGTGAGAATGAAAGACGTTGAAGTAATGAATGAATAAGAATGTCCAGTGAATTGAGATGGTATGGTAAAGAGGCAGAAATCAGAGGATCTGGGTTCTTATTTGGCTGTCAACTAGTTTCAAGTGAGTTAATCTCTCTGACCCTCAATTTTATCAGGAAAAAAAAGGGGGGGGGGACTGGCCCGGCCAGCATAAAAATAATAAAACGAAAGAAAATGTATAAACCCCTGGCTGAGTTTGATATCCACATGGGAAAAAAATAAATCTTAATCTCTTGCTATAGACTGGATGCTTGTATCCCCCAAAATTCATGTTGAAATCCCAATCACCAAGTGATGGTTTTTGGAGTTGGGGCCTTTGGGGGTGATTAGGTCATGAGGATGGAACCCTCATAAAGGGATTATCACCCTTATTAAAGAGATCCCTGAAAACTCCCTCACCCATTCTGCCATGTGAGGTTATACTGAGAAGATGGCCATCTATGACCATCTACGAGGGCCAGCAGCAGACTCTCATCAGATACTGAATCTGCCTCTGTACTAATCTTGAACTTCCCAGCCTCTAGAACTGTGATAAATAAATTTCTGTTGTTAATAAGCTACCCAGTCCATGCTATTTTTGTTATAACAGTCCAATGGACTAAGACACCCTTACTTTATACCATACATAAAATTTCAAATAGGTTATAGATCAAAGTGTGAAATGTAATATAATAAAGGCTCTATCAGGAAACATAGGAGAGCCCTGGCTAGGCAGCTCAATTGGTTAGAGCATTGTCCTGATGTGCCAAGGTTGTGGGTTTGATTCCTAGTCATAGCACATACAAGAAGCAACCAATGTTTGCATAAATAAGTGAAACAACAAATCAATGTTCCCCTATCTATCTCCCTTTCTCTCTCTAAAATCAATAAATAAAAATAGAAAAAAAAGAAAACATAGGAGAACATCTTCATGACCTTGAACAGACCAAAAAACCTTGAACAAGATACAGACAAAAATTGCCACATACAAAGAAAAGATTGATAATTTGGACTTTGCCAAAATTAAAAACTTTTTTATCAAAAATAAGAGTGATGAGGCAAGCCAAAATTGGGAGAAGCTACTTACAATGCATATACCTGAAGAGGATTTGTATCCAGGATATACAAAGCTTTCCTAAAAATCCATTTTTAAAAAGGACAAGCAACCTAGCAAAAATGGATTAAGAATTAAGCACTTCAGCGTGACTCAGTGGTTGAGCGTAGACCTATGAAGCAGGAGGTCACGGTTCCATTCCCAGTCAGGGTTGCAGACTAGATCCCCAGTGTGGGGCCTGCAGGAGGCAACCACTGATCAATGATTTTCATCATTGATGTTTCTATCTCTTTCTCTCCCTCTTCCTTCCTCTCTGAAATCAATAAAAATATTTTTTTAAAAGAATTAAGCACTTCACAAGACAAAATATCCAATAGCACATGAAAGAGTGTTCAATAACGTTAATCATTAGAGAAATGCAAATTAAAATCACAATGAAAAATTTTAGCATATCCACTTTAATGGCTAAAATGTAAAAAGATGAAAAATATCAGGTACTGATGAGGATGTGGAGCCAGCTAGAATGCTTGTGCATTTCTAGCAGGAGTGTAAGTGAAAGGACTAAGTGGAAAACTTGGATTCTATCTATGAAGGCTAAATAGTATAGCCCAGCTCTATGACCTGGTGTAGGGCTATCCTATGAGTTAGCAGTGCCACTCAAGAGACATGGATGCAAGTGTCTGCCCAAAGACATGTACAGTGAAAAACAAGAAACCATAACTACATGCAACAGCATGAATAAATCAGATATAGTTGAGTTAAAGATATGGTGTTGAGTTAAAAGAAGCCAGTCCTTGCCCAGCCTGCGTGGCACAGTGATGGCGTGTCAGCCTATGAACTGGGAAATCATGGTTCGGTCCCCAGTGTGGGGTGTGCAAATCAATATACATATTTTAAGCTAGTCCTCAAAGACTATGTTCTGTGTAAAGCTATTTATACAAAGGCGAAGACCTGGCAGAGCTAATCTATGTTTATAGAAGTTATAATAGAGGCAACTACTTTGATGGGGAGGGTAGATATTGACTAGGAATGGTAAAGATGAAGGCTGCCAGGATGCTGATAATATGCTATGTCTGGACTTTGGTATTGATTATAGGTATGGGTAGATATGTAAAAGTTCATTAAACTCTATTTGTTAACTTTATTGCAAAGATATTATGCCTCAAAACAATTCTTAAAAAAATACACATACGTATCCTCTAAGAAGGCAATTCCACTTTTAAGTAATTATCCTATAGAGGTACTCACACATATGCAAAATGATGTATGCAAAGCTATTAATCATGGGATGCTTATAATAGCATATATTGGTAACAAGTTAAATGTTCACTGATTTTAAAATCTTGGGGTATTCATCCAACAGAATACTATGAACTGCTTAAAAAAGACAACAGAAGCTCTTATGTAGGGATCTGAAAAGAGCCCCACAATCTTAACAATATATGTTGTTAAAAACAAAGAAAAGGTGGTGTTTATAGTCTGCTATCATTTTCATACAAATATCTTTTATGGTAGAGCCTATTTCTCAAGGGACGCTTTCTTTGCAGGAGAACTTGGCTGGGCAGCAGAAGTGAGAGGGAGATTCATTCTTTAATGAATCCTTTTTTGTATATCCCCTTTGAACTCTGTATCATGAGAATCTATTGTGGGATTTTTTTTTTTGTAAGTAACATAATTTTTTTGAAACTTTAAACACCCTAGGAGGCTGAATGCCCTCCCACGTCTTCACGGTCCTGCCCCTCAAGTGCCTGAGACCCCACCTTTATGTCACCAGCCCAGCCGCTGCAGGCATCCTCTAGGGATTTTGTGATTCTCATTAAAAGATTCCTGTGTTCCTGCAGCTCTGGGTTCTGTGATTCCACTTCCTTGCTGAACAAATTTGAAGAATGAAATTGTGAGCCTCATTCTGCATTTTTACCTACCAGCAGCAGGGGGCACTCCGTACTTAAAAATACATGTATGCATGTCTACTATCTCTGAATTGACAAGTGAAACCAGCATTGCTGTATCCTTTTGTTTACAGAGCACAGAACGTAATATTTCCATGAGTCGATCCTGGATGATGCCTATTCCCATACCTGTTTGGAAGTTCCTACAAATGCATCAAGCCGATTCTGGTGGTTCCCATGTTTTCTGGAATGCTAAATTGTTCCCAGAAAATAGTTCCTTTGCCTCTGAGCCCCTGATGAAGCTTCCTAGGCCCCCATCCACCCCACGTTCTCAGGCTGTCTTTGCTTTTGCTAAGAGTCTCCAGCCACCATATGACCCCACGTTGGCAGCTGGGCTGGGTGGAGAAAAGCTTTGTGCTGTCCTGGAAACAGCACATGCTGGTATCAGCAAACAGCCTGCTGTGCCTTGCTTGGGCTTAATAGATAGCTCCCTTTCTCTCTCAGGGCCTCAGTTTCCCCATCTGTTCAACGGGTTGTTAGTGAATTTTAAGGTGTAAGTGAATGCCACAGAATTCTTTCTTTAAAGGACATCTGTCTATATCCCATGTGTAAAATAAATCAAAGTAGAGCAGTGCTATTGGATGAATGAGGATGAAGAGAGTGGGAACTGGAAGAGGGTATGCAGAGCCCCACCCAATTGCTCCCCACCCCCACCAAGAAGCTCCTGAGGAACCCAGAGAGTTTTAAATGCCTTGACACTCAGCATCAGTGTTTTTTAAGAGTCTCTTCTTAGCCTGGCCGGTGTGGCTCAGTGGTTGAGTGCTGACCTATGAACCAGGAGGTCCCAGTTCAATTCCCGGTCAGGGCATGTGCCTGGGTTGCGGGCTCAATCCCCACTGTGGGGCATGCAGGAGGCTGCTGACCAATGATTCTCTCTCATAATTGATGTTTCTACCTCTCTCTCTCCTTTTCCCTTCCTCTCTGAAATCAATAAAATTATATTTTTTTTTAAAAAAAGGAATCTCCCATCTCTGAGATGCTGGGATTCTCCGGAAGGCTGGACCAGATTTGGTGCAGAGAAGGGACCTATATCTTATCTTTTTTGTGACATATGCCCCTTTGCAGAATTGTGTTTTTAAATGCATAAAATAATATACATGGGATGACAAAGGAACTATATTTAAAAAGATATTGAAATAGGGTTATATAATATTTTTAAATTTTGTGATTAAATAATCCATATATATGTTTATTAATACATTAAATGACGATGTATAAAATTAAACCCAGCCTCCTTACTCTGGCTCACAAGGCCCTGCAGTATCTGGCCCAGGCCTCTCTTTCAAGTTCCATCTTAAACAGATTCCCTCGTATGCAAACATTCCAGCCATCCCAACCTTGGGAACATTGGCCTTGATGTTCCCACTGCCTGGAAATTTCCTTTCCACCTGCCCCCTGGTTCCCCACCACCAACAATCCCATGTCTAATGCCTGGTCCCTCCCCACCCTTCAGTCTTAGTATAAAAGTCTCCCCTCCAAGGCCTTCCCTGGCCATCCTGAATAAACTAGGTTCTATCCTTCTCCGCATGGTACCCCACTCAATACAGTTTTATTTTGTATAATTATAATTATGGAAATTTATGATAATTTGCATGGCAAGTATATGTTGTTATTTATGTACTTAGTGTCCACCTCCCCTCCACAAATGCATGGACCACATCTGTCTCTGTTTCCCTATTTCATACTTCTCACCTAGGACAGGGCCTTCTACATGCCAGGTGCTTACCTAGTTGTTAAATGAATACATGCAGTGGGCCCACCCTGTGGATAAGAGTTGCTAATTCCGTGAAATAGGTAGATACCTCAGAAAGAATCTATTGCATATGTAAGCATCCCGCACAAAACCTGGCACACAGGTGCTTCATAAATGGCAGGCATGATTTTTGTGTCCCTCTGAGTTTTCCCCTGCATGTCCTTCTGCTCATTCTTCTCTATCCAAAGTCCCAACTCCATCCGAGATGAATGCATGGGCCTCCGGGCCCTCCCATCCAGCCTGCCTGTCCCACAAGGCCAATCTGCTGCTTTCCTCCCCAAAGTCACCTCAAGAAGCTTCCCTACTTAGCTTTCAAGGACTCCAGGACCATTGAGGTGGGCCATTCTATTCCGCAGAAATTCTGGAGGCATGCCTGGCCTGCACGCAGTCAGATTACTGGTGGAGTTCCTCCCGCCTGAGAGGAGAGGGAGTCTCCATGCCCCTCAGAGGAGATTTCATCTTTGCAGTTGGGTGTGACTTTGGTGGAGTGGCCAAGGGGCAGGGCTAGAGCAGCCCGTTGCCTCAGGAGCCAGGAAGCTGAGAAGGAAGTAAGAGTCTCAGGAATGAGGGATGGTGAGTGGGTTCTCCCTGGTCCCAGGGGGAAAAGGGCGGAGAGGACAGATGTCTGAGTCATGTGACAGGGTTCCAGAAGGGCCACTGCCAAAGTCATTGCCCTGTAAATTGACAGCTAATTGTGGTTTGGGGATACAGTGCCTGCAAGTGGGGTAGCTGAAGGGCCTGTACTCCCACATAGCAGGCGGCCAAATAAACATGTGCTTGCTTCAGTCTGTATTCCTCCCGTCTGGCCTGTTCCCCCCTAACCAGGGGGCTGAGGCAGCCGAGCAGGGACTCGGTGCTCTGCTTCACCTCGCTAGGGTTGTTTCCCAGCATTTGGACAGCTGTAGGGTGGGACCGCACCCCTAGGGTGACCTTTCCTCCCTGCCATATCTCTGGTCATGTGGTTTAGACCCCCTGACCTTTCCCCCTTAGAAAGAACATCCAGGCCTCAGTTGTGTTTCAGCTCCAGGCCCAGAAAAGCAGCAAAAACGGGACCAGCTGCACTGAATAATGACCCCCTGCCCTGGCACCGACCAATCAGTGGAGGCCCGGACCCCGAAAGGACACCCCTGGAAAGCTGCTGGATATTCCATTGAGATCTCCCCCTGGGACCTCCCCTAAAACCTCCTCCCTTAACACCCTTAGGATGGAGGACCAGGGTGCTCTCCCTCCGGGGAGCACGCCCTGCCTTTCCGTCCCCCTCGCACTTCCCCCCAGGTGTGTCACCTTTACCTGCCTCACTTCTAAGCTCCAAGGGCCTTCCTTTGCCTCTATAACTTGTTTCCTCAGCCCATTTCTTCTACAAGTTACTTCTTCTTCCTCTGTGACTTTCTAAAGAAACATTTTCTTATAGTTTGAGTCTTGGGTCTGAATTCTTTCCTAGACAGAACTCAAGTACCCAGGTTGCTGAACCCAGGTCTGGTCTCACCCCGCTGGCCAGTTTCAAATCTGGCAGGTTTCTCGCCACAGACAACACAAGTACAGTTATTCTTTATCTGAAGACCTAGGGACTTTCGGCCATTAAATGTTAAGAATCCCCTTTCTTCCTATTTCTAATGGTATTTTCATTTTCCTTCAAACTTTCACGGTCAGCCTCCCTTAAGCTTCTTTTATCTCCTGGAGGCCCTTCAGGCTTCGGTTAGCACAGTCCTCAAAGTCCTTCCGGTGTCTGCATGCTCTCCCTCTGGGCAGCACAGCGGTGCCTTTCCCTTGCACCTCTTGTTCCGCCAGACACATTACCTTTGCCTTCCTTTCTCCTAAGCTCCAAGGGCCCTCCTTTTGCTTCTGTAACTTGTTTCCTGAGCCTACGAAGCCCAGCTGGCTCACTGTGTAACCGAAGCCGGATTCTGCTGCCTGCTGCAGTGCAGCCAAACTCCGGAGACAGGTGCTGTGCGGGGCTGACCAGCAGCCCCCGAACATCGGATGATGAACAGATTACTCCGACACAGTTTCACTGTGGGGGAGAGGGCTAAGGGGCTTACCAGGCTCTAGGGTCCAAGCAGCCTCGATTGCCTGCCTCATTGGGCTTTTATTGTAATTTTTATCTTTAGAGACAATCAGTGGGGTGAGTAATCTTGGGAGGACACATGTTTACATTGTCCTCTAGGCAAGGGCGTTCAGGGATTAAGCATAAGGATTCTAGTAAACACCCGGGGGTCTGCACATGCTCAGACTTGTTTGGAAAGGTCAAGGAATAATGAGGGGCGCCGCCTTCAGACACTCCCCTAAGTCAGAATTCCGATAAACAGGGCAGGTGGCCTTCCACACACTTCCCTTTTATGAGAATGTCCTCCTTACAAACTTTCCAACCAAGTCTTTTGTGCTCCCCAACAGTACTGGCAAAAGGAAAGAGGTTTATTGGAGTGCTGGCGTCCCAAAGAGATGGGGCACTCTTCCCAATCCTCAAAAACCCTCCTCCCCTTCGAAGAGCAGGCCAGGGTTTTTATCAAGGAGGAGAGTGAAAACAGAACAGAGACCAGGGGGAGGGATGTGGGCAATCGATCTTTTCTGGAAGAAGAGAGAAGGGGGGTCGGGGGAGGAGAGACTGAGGGAGTGTTGCTTCTCAAGGTTTCCTCTTCCCCTTTTGCTGAATTTGTAGTTTGACCACGGACACCTGTGGATCTTCACAGATGTGCCAGGCATTCCCTTCTCCCCAAAGCAGCTTTCTTTTAAGCTGTAAAAAAGAAGCTAGATAAGAAAGAATAACACAGGGTTTTAATTACACATTCTTAAGATATCAGAGGTTGGCTGCAGCCTTAAAACAAACAGAGCACATAATCTTTTTATCGCTTAATTGGAATGTTAATTTGTAGTTACAATTTCTATTACCTTGGTAACTTTCTAAATAAACTTTCTCTTACCAGGAGCAGTTTGCCTAGGCAGTTCTGGTTCAGCTTCTCTGGTGAGGGCCTCTGATGACCTGGGGTTTTTCTTGTTTGTTTTTGTTTTTAGTCTGACTGCTTCTTTATCGTCCACTTGGTGCAAGGCACACAGTTACCCAGTGTCAGGAAGGCTGGAGTGTGGCTTGGGTAGTAAAGAGCAGGGGGCTCTCTCAACTTCCTTTTTGGTGTTGTGCTGCTTTGATATGAAAGAACCCAGCTGCCCGCCCAGCATGGCGCAGGGGTTGAGAGTCAACCTATGAACAAGGAGGCCATTGTGTCCTAGTGGCATGGCAGCTGGCTTCCCCCCAGGCCTAGGTGAGTCACCTGGAGAGCAAACCTGAAGGAAGCCCTCACACTCAGATTGTACAAATGCAAGGTCAGCACCTGCGATTAAATGTCACCCTAAATCAGTGATGGTGAACCTATGACACCCGTGTCAGAGGTGACACTCGAACTCATTTTTTTGGTTGATTTTTCTTTGTTAAATGGCATTTAAATATCTTCTCTACACTAATAAAAGAGAAACATGGTAATTAGCGTACGACCGCTACCCTTTTCATTGGCTAATCAGTGAGTATATGCAAATTAACTGTCAGCCAAGATGGCGGCTGGCAGCCAGGCAGCTGGAAGCAAACATGAGGCTTGCTTGCTGCAGTGAAGGAGGACTCCAACGTTCCCTGCCTCACTTGCCGGCCTCTGAGCTACAACTCTAAGCAACTATCTACCATGTTGCAAATAAGAAGATAAACAAAACCCCAGAAACCGGCTTTCATTCAGCCGGGCTTTAGCAACATTGTATCGATGTTTTCAGCGGCGAGGCCTCAGAGCTAAAGCTGGCCCAGAATAAAAAAAAAAAAAAACAAGGAGCAGTTGGAAGCTTCAGTCACTCGCTTCCGGAAAACAGCCCTCAGCCCCTCACCCAGACTGGCCAGGCACCCCAGTGGGGACCCCCACCCTGATCCAGGACACCCTTCAGGGCAAACCAGCCGGCTCCCACCCGTGCACCAGGCCTCTATTCTAAATAGTAAAAGGGTAATATGCCTCCCAGCACCGGGATCAGCGCGGGATCAGCGTGACGGGGGCAGCGCCCAAACCCCCTGATCGTCCTGTGGCTCTGTGTGTTACAGGAGGCGGATCCACAACCTCCCTATCCGCCCTGCTCTGTTCGTGACAGGGGAAGGCGCCCCAACCCCCTGATCAGCCCTGCTCTGTGCCTGATAGGGGGGAGCTCCCCAACCCCCTGATTGCCCTGCGGCTCTGTGTTTGACACGGTGCAGCGCACCAATCCCCTGATCGGCCCTGCTCTGTGTGTGACAGGGTAGAGCCATAACCTCTTCATCGGCCCTGCCCCGAGTGTGACAGTGGCGGCGCCCCAACCCCCTGATCGGCCCTGCTCTGTGGGTGATAGAGGGTGGTGCCCCAACCCCCCTCCACGGGCTTTGCTCTGTGTGTGACAGGGTAGAGCCATAACCTCCCCATTGGCCCTGCCCTGAGTGTGACAGGGTGCAGCGCCCCAACCCCCTTATCCGCCCTGCTCTGTGTGTGACAGGGGGTGGTGCCCCAACTCCCCTATCGACCCTACTCTGTGAGTGACAGCGGGGAGCTCCTCAACCCCCTGATCGGCCCTGCTCTGTGCGTGACAGGGTACGGAGCCCCAACACCCCTGATGGTCCCTGCTCTGTGTGTGACAGGGGGTGGCGGCGAAACCTCTCCATCGACCCTGCCTTGAGTGTGACAGGGGGCGGTGCCCCAACCCCCCAATTGGCCCTACCCTGAGCGTGACTGAGGGTGGCATTGCAACCTCCCAATCTGCCCTGCTCTGTGCATGATGGGGCGGTGCCCCAACTCCCCAATTGGCCCTGCTCTGAGCCTGACCAGGGGCTGCACTTAGGAATTGGGCCTGCCCTCTGCCACCCAGGAGCAGGCCTAAGCCAGCAGGTCATTATCTCCCGAGGGGTCCCAAACTTCGAGAGGGCACAGGCCGGGCTGGGGGACCCCCCCCCCCCCCGCCCCGAGTGCACAAATTTTTGTGCACCAGGCCTCTAGTATAAAATAAATAACAAAAATACAAGTCTTTGTTTTACTATGGTTGCAAATATCAAAATATTTCTATATGTGACAAGGCACCAGAGTTAAGTTAGGGTTTTTCAAAATGCTGACACACCGAGCTCAAAAGGTTCGTCATCACTGCCCTAAATTCTGTGTCATTGATGCCCTGCCTACCTCAGTCTAGTCTCAGCCTTGTCCCCCACAGCGAGCAATGCAAGAAACCAATGAGGAAGCCAGGATATCTTTTCTGGGTCACCCTGGAAGCCAGAAGTCACCACGTCCACCAATTCAATGTGGGAGAAGAATATATGAGGACTGTGGGTACCAGAGATGAGATGCAATAATGTGTGGGATTTGCTATGAAGTAGTAATCAGGACTGAGGGGACTTTGTGAGAGTGCAAATCAAACCAGACTGACCACCAGCTGATCAATGTTGAGTGTGGTTGATCGGTACGTGGAGGTCCATTACACTGTGCTGTCTGCTCTAGCAAATGTTTGAGATTTTCCACAATAAAAAGTTAAAACAAAACAAAAAAGATGATGTGATATAGGTGGGGGTTTTCCTGCTCAGCCAGAGTGGAGCAACTGCTGGTCCCAAGCCAAGTTCACCTTTTTCCTGATGCTGCACAGAGTATTTGGTGACCAGTTGCCTCGTTGGTCAGAATTAGCTGAAAACTAACATGATAACTTTTATCAAAAATAATTTGAAAGGAAAAATAGGTCCATAGTTTACCTAGGGCTCACTCTTGCAGAAGTATCTATATGGAATAATAACGTTTATTTTAAAAATTTACAGCTGTAAAACAATATTATGTAATTTAAAAAGACTTAATTTTTTGCTTGGGTGGAGATGGAAGAGGGCATAGAGGGGATAAATAGTGATAGAAAAATAAAATTAAATTAAAGAATACTTTATTATTTTTTAAGGGAAACATGAGGGGATTTTTATTGATTTTTTTTTTTTTTTTTTAGAGAGAGAGAAAGGAAGGGAGAGAGATATAGAGATAGAAACATTGATGAGAGAGAAACATCATTAAGCAGCTGCCTCCTGCATGCCCCCTACCGTGGATTGAGCCCGAAACCTGGGCATGTGCCCTGACCAGGAATCCAACCAGTGACCTCTGGGTTCATAGGTTGATGCTCAATCACTGAACTACACCAGCTGGGCAATACTTTCTTATTATTTTATATTTTTATTGATTTCAGAGAGGAAGGGAGAGATAGAAACATCAATGAGGAGAGATAATCATTGATCGCTGTCTCCTGCACTTCCCCAACCAGGGACCAAGCCTGCAACCGGGGCATGTGCCATGACCAAGAATGGAAAGGTGACCTCCTGGTTCATAGATTGACTCTCAACCACTGAGCTACACTGGCAGGGCAATAGTTTATTTTCTTAGGGTAAGTTTTAGGTTTGCAACAAAATTGAGAGGAAGGTATAGAGATTTCCCCTATACTCCCTGCCCCCACACACATATAGCCTCCCTCAATATCATACACCAGAACAGTACCTTTTTTTTTTTTTTAACCATGGAAGAACTGCTGGGGTCCTGCCCCAGCAGGTCCAGGGGACCCCAAAGGTGTGGACGGAGTCGGCGAAGAAGGAATGACACGGAGACAGCCTTCAGTTGATCAGCAGCCTGGTCAGGACCTCTAGTCAGGATCTCCAGCCAAAGTTCTGGTCAGGATCTCCAGCCAAGTTCTGGTTAGGTTCTCCAGTGAAGTTCTGTAGCCAGGTTCTGTCCAGGATCTTTTGCCGTGTTCTCTCCCTAGGTTCTCTCTCTAGGTTCTGTGTCCAGGTTCTGTCCCTAGGTTCTGTCTCTAGGTTCTGTGTCTAGGTTCTGTCTTGGATCTCCAGCCTAGTCCTGTCTCTAGGTTCTGTCTTCTGTTGTCTTGTTACATCTGTATTTATCCCAGTTGATTCCAATCCTATCAATCTCTATTCCAAAGGTTAGGGCGTTTCTTATCTCCATTCCAGGGAGTAAAGATTATGTAGCTTAAACATGATTAACTACCCACCTGGCACTTAGTTAAGGGGTTTTATCTCCTCCCTAACTTCAGGGAAAAATCCCTACCTGGGGAAACAATCTTTCTCAGAGAGGTGACCTTGGTTAAAACACATAGCACCAAGAAGGGGAGCAAACATATCAAGAACAGTATGCCACATATGCCAGGTCCCTTGAAACATATGCTGTGCAGATGTTTCTTCTCTGCAGCGACTGTGTCAAGCAGCAAGGATGCACCGGCTCCCAGCAAAGAACCTACATTGACACATCATAATCACCCAAAGTCCATAGTTTACCGAGGGCTCACTCTTGGTGCTGTACATTCTATGAGTTTAGGCACAAGTGCATATGAAATATCCATCATAATAATGTCACACAGAGTATTTTTACTGCCCTAAAATCCTCTGTACCCTGCTTATTCATCACCTCACCCTCACCCCTGGCAAACACTGAGACTTTTGCCTTTTTCAGAATGTTACATAGTTGGAATCCTACAGTATCCAGGCTTTTCAAATGGGCTTCTTTCACTTAGTAATAAGTGAAAATGTCTTTCATTCTTTTCATTGTACCATGTAATTTTTATAGATGTATAATTGCATATTGAGATTATAAAGGTTTACAGTAATAATTAACATTAATTTATAACAGTGGTTACTTCTGAGTGGAGGATGTAGGGTCAGAGGAGCCTTCATATATAAGTTATTTTTGTTTGTTTGTTTTAAATATATATTTTTATTTATTTCAGAGAGGAAGGGAGAGAGAGAAGCATCAATGATGAGAGAGAATCATTGATTGGCTGCCTCCTGCATGCCCCCTACTGGGGATCAAGCCTGCAACCCGGGCATGTGCCCTTGGTTGGAATTGAACCTGGGACCCTTCAGTCTGCAGGCGGATGCTCTGTACTGAGCCAAACTGGCTAGAGAAATATATAAGCTGTTTTTTAAGGGTCAGAAACAAATATGATAAAGCTGGATGGTTGGTATATGGGCATTTGTTATTCTATAGTCTTATGTTTAAAATATTTCATAATTTAAAAAAATAAAATAAAAACCAAAAAAGTAATATTTCATAATTGTAAATTATATCTAAAAAAGCAAGAATACCTACTGCTATTCAACCTTGTACTAAAAGTCTCAACCGATGTAATAAAGCAAGAAAAAATATTTTAATTGGCAAATGACTCAAACACTGCCACAGTGCCTGAAATAAGAGATCTTTAAGGGGACTTAGGTAAAGGATCTTTTTTTTTTAAAATTAAATTTCTTTTGGCTCTCTCTCTCTCTCTCTCTCTCTCTCTCTTTTTAAATAACATAAGAGCATTTGTTCAAGGGTAGGAATAATATGAAGAAGACACCAGAGCTCCTTCCTTGAATGATATACGGGAAGGTAAGAGGCCCTGAAAGTTTAATAGTATAAACTTAAGAGGACGAGTATTAGATACATTCATACACTCTGCATAACTTTCCATTGATTCAGGGCCTCATGTATAAAAGTATGACGTTGTTTGGGAACCTTTTATTGAATACAAGTAGAGGCCCAGTGCATGAAATTAGTGCACAGGTAGGGTCCCTAGCAGCTGCCGGCCAGAGCCTTCATTCATTCTGCGCCGCCCCCTGGCAGTCACCACACATCATAGCGAACAATCGAACTCCTGGTAGGTCAAACTCCCAAGGGACACTTTGCATATTAGGCATATATATATATATATATATATATATATATATATATGCTCCGTTAGCCAATTTACTGCTTCCTGTTTTGATTCTTTTATTTCCTAAGTCAGCAGTCTCACTTTGAACCAAGTGCTTTGTTGTAGAGAAAGAATGAAAAAGAGGAACTCTTTCTCATGTTAACTATTTTTCTTTTGAAATGACATCCATGTCCATGTGTTTTCCTGAACGTCACAAGCCAGCTTTACTCTGCAATTCAGCTTTGGTTTGGGGAAGTCATGGGTTCTGGGATATCAGCCAAAGATAATAATGGCTTTTGGCAACATATTTTCATGCTCATTGAGGGCTGGAGATGTGACAAGAGATAATACTGATAGTATTTCTTTGATTTACTGAACCTGAAATTGAAAAATAAGTTTTATTTAGGAGAGGGAGTATAAGAAAATGATTCGGCAAGTGATTTTCAGGGAATGACCTGAGATCAGCCAGACTCAGCCCAAAGTCTTAGATTCTTTCACCTGTAGCAACATCTAGAGACGCACTGGGGCTGGAAATCAGATGAGCTGTATTCAAGTCCTGCTTGGTGGCTAACTTGCTGTATGATTCACAAGTCATGTTTCCTTCAGTATCTTGATTTCTTTATTGACAAAATTATTCCAGTTCTAAAATTCTGCATCCAAAGTTAGAAAGGGACTTCATTAAATCTAGAAAGAAGCTTCCCAGAAGTTGGAACAAGAGGGTCTCTGGTCAACTCTCATGCATTCATTTGGTATTGAGCCAACATTTGCAAAGTGCTTACACATCGTGGAGGTTGTTAATGTACTAAGCAGTGACTACTGAGCAAAATGTGATGGAGAGACCCAGGTCTGTCAAGAGCATTTTGGTGGAGTGCCAGGGTTTTCCTCAGTAGGCACTTGGGCAAAGCCCTCTTGAAGGTAATTCTCCAGGTAGGGGACTTTCTTGAAATCTTTAGCTTGAGCTCCAGGGGAAACCTGGTCTTAAGGACAGGGAGAGGGTGAGGAAGCTTCAATGGCCCAGGTCCAGCTTGAGGGCCCACTGGTAGTCATGTGCTCTTGATTACCTGCTTCAACAATGAATAAATAAAATGTGGTACATTCTAACAATAAAACATTACTGGGCCATAAAAAAGAATGAAGCACTGATACATGATATAACATGGATAACCTTGAAAATATGTTAAAGGAAAGAAGCCAGACACAAAGGCCCATAATGCATGATTATATACAGTATATGAAATGTCCAGGAAAAGCAGGTTTATAGAAATGGAAAGTAGATTTGTGGTTGCCTGGGCCTGATGGGTGGGAACCAATAGTGATAGCAAGTGGGTATAAGAGATCTTTTGGGTTTGGTGGAAATGTTCTAAGATTCGATTGTGGGGATGGTTGTTCAACTCTGCACACTGACTATAAATTATTGAATTGTATACTTCAAATGAATGAATTGCATGCTAAATAGATCGTATCTCAATAAAGCTGTTTTTTAAAATGAGAAAGAGCCACTGCACATTATGTTGAAGTAAAGTTGCTAACCCCTTTCCTTAACAAGGGCCATCTTTTATTCTGAGGATACTTAATTCCTACTATTTTTTTCTTTCCCCAGTTAATACGTCCTTTTCTTCTGGAAATCAAGTGACAGAAAATGGAAGCAATAGTAATTTTTTAAAAAATCATTCTTCTCCAGTGAGTAGAAAGCAAACATCCTGTGCCAGTTCTTGAAAATTTGTGAAAACTGAACTGATCTGTGAAGTCCCAAGAGTTTGGGAAGCCATAGACCAGCTGATCTGTTCAACTGGGAAGAGGTCTTAAGGATCGATGAGCTCAACCCTCTCGTTTTCAAGATGAGAAAAAAGTGGAAATTCTGGGTAGTTCATTCTGTTCCCATCCTCACTGCTGCCTCCAAGGTGCCTTCTGATTCCAGGAATCCAAGAACTCTTTATCTACCTAACTGTGCGCACTAAGGCATGACATTCTGGGCAGGTCAAAATGTTAAGAGGCTTTGCCTGGCCCACATGGCTCAGTGGTTGAGTATCGACCCGTCAGGGCACTTGCCCGGACTGAGGACTCGATCCTGTTGGGGCCATGCAGGAAGCAGCCAATCAAAGATTCTCTCTCATCATTGATGCTTCTCTCTCTCTCTCTCCCTCTCCCCTTCTCTGAAATCAATAAAAATATATTTTTTAAAACGTTAAGAGGCTTCACTCCCGACACAGCTCTAGGGAAATGCTTGGTTCCCCGGAGCTGAGTTAATCTGGTTAAGTCACTGACTTTGACCCGCCCACACCTTCACATGACAGTCAGAGGCTATGCAGTGCATCTGTCAAGTGACTAAGAAGTGCTTACTGGCCTAAAGGAAGAGATGTTGACTGTATTGGTAACTAAGGCTTCTTCCCCAAGACTCAGCAACGGGACATGTGATGTGTAACCCTGGGGCTGGACTCCAACCTTGCATTCTCGGTTTCACTCAGCTGCTGAAAATACACCATGTTAAAGTGCCTTGTCCCCCAAGGGTCAAGGAACTCGGGGAATGCAAAGATTAATTAGGCGTGTCTGTCTTATTCACACCCAGTCTTTTTTTTTTTTTAAATATATTTTATTGATTTTTTACAGAGAGGAAGGGAGAGAGAGAGAGAGTTAGAAATGTCGGTGAGAGAGAAACATCGATCAGCTGCCTCCTGCACATCTCCTACTGGGGATGTGCCCGCCACCCAGGTACATGCCCTTGACCGGAATCGAACCTGGGACCTTTCAGTCCACAGGCCGACGCTCTCTCCACTGAGCCAAACCGGTTTCGGCCACACCCAGTCTTGATCCAGAAGCGATTGAGAGAATGATAATGAAGTTATCTAAATATGGAAGTCATGTTCTGATCCTAAACCCAACTTTTATTTAAAATGTCTATAGAAAATATTCAACTACATTTTTTATACTTCTTAGCTCTTTAGTACAAAAATAACTTTATTGAAATATAATTCATATAATATAAAATTCACTCTTTTAAAGTGTACAGTTGAGCCCTAGCTAGTTTGGCTCAGTGGATAGAGCGTCGGCCTGTGGGCTGAAGGGTCCCAGGTTCGATTCCAGTCAAGGGCATGTACCTGGGTTGCGGGCACATCCCCAGTAAGGAGTGTGCAGGAGGCAGCTGATCGATGTTTCTCTCTCATCGATGTTTCTAACTTTCTATCCCTCTCCCTTCCTCTCTGTAAAAAATAAATAAAATATATTAAAAAAAATAAAAATAAATTTCTTAAAAAAAAATAAAGTATACAGTTGAGTGGTTTCTAGTATATTCATAGTTGTGCATCCATCACCACTATGTAATTTTAGGATATTTTCATCACCACCATTCCCCCTCCCCCCCAAAAAAGAGAAACTGTATCTGTCAGCAGTCATTCTGTCAGTCTCTGGCAATCACTAACTGCCAAGAGCCTGACATCCTGGGCTGAGAAAGCCCTGTCCCGGGACTCTCCTTTTTCCTGTATTGGCCCCTCTGACCCTTGTGTCAAGAGGAACCCTCTTCTTACAATCTAATTGCCCACAGCTGTTGCCTGAGTTCTCTGTTAATGCTGAGGTCACGGTGGCTGGTACCATAGATCTGTCTCTCGCCCAATGGAGTGAGCTGGGTTCTCTCTGGAGAAGAAACCTGGGTTCCCCAAGATATGTGATCAATGCCGGGACCCCGCCAGCAGGCGAGGGGATCCAAAGGCAGTTGCTGGGCATGGAGGCCAGAGGGACATAGACTACCAAGGAGACAGAACTGAACCTCACATTACCCTGCTTGGCCCCGGAGCTTGGCTGGTTAGTCAAAGACGGGTAAGATTCCTCAGGGAGGAACAACCTAAGACAGGCACAGTCACAGAGGGGCCAGTAGGAGAGAACTTGGGGTTCAACAGAGGTGGGGCACAGATCCTCACCCCCCCAATGGTGCAGGGGCTTGAACACTTGCCCCTTCTGAAGAAGGTCTCCTTCCCCCATGGCTGCTTCTCGCTTCCCATGTCCAGCCCAGATAGGGACCCAGATAACGAATAGAGACTTGGCCCAGCTCAGATCGGGAACAGAAAGAGACTTGGTCCAGCTGAGATCAGTACCTAGATAAGAGACCTGGCTGACAGCAGCTTCCCTTTCATTACAACAGGACTTGTCTCCCATTTCTACCTTGGACCACAGGGAAAGGGGCAGCTGAAAGAAAGGGCTGGAGCAGGATGCTGCCTTCTTCCCTTTCTTCTTCCTCTTTTTTCTGAACGCTTCCATGCCTTGTAGTTCTTTTGCTTTCTTTTCTTTTTCTTTCTACTACCCTCCATCCTCCATAACAGCTGACCCAGAGAACACAGCTTGCTCCTCCTTGGACGCCGACGCCACCATCAAGCACGGCCCTGATGGACCCTTTGCAGCCCTTCAACTCGCTGACATGTCGGGAAGCCCGTCGCCAGTGATGCCACCCGCTAGCCAGACCAACAAAGACAATCAAACCAACAACTTGAGGACAGCTGAAATCTCTTGACTGAAGAGGCCGGCAACCTCCTAAGGAACGGGGCTCCTTGTGCACTTCATCCACTATGTTTATAGCTATGCTTATTGTCATTGCTTGCCAGTCTTCTTCCAAGTCTTAAACAGCCCAATCTGAGAGGTGGCCACTGATTTGCATGCGCTATCATTTAAAAAATAAAAAAGGGGGAATTTGCCGGGAGCCGGTCCATCCTTGCTGCTTGACACAGTCGCTGCAGGAAAGAAACATCTGCACAGCATATGTTTCAAGGGACCTGGCACATATAGCATATTGTTCTTAATATGTTTGCTCTCTTTAGCGCCATGTGTTTTAACCAAGGTCACCTCTCCGAGAAAGGTTGTTTCCCCAGGTGGGGATCTTTCCCTGAGGTTAGGGAGGGGATACAACACCTTAATTAAGTACCAGGCGGGTAGTTAAGCTACATAATCTTTACTCCCTGGAATGGAGATAAGAAACGCCCTACCCTTTGTAATAGAAATTGACAGGATTAAAATCGGCTGGTATAAATACGAATGTAACAAGACAATAAACATCAGATCCTCATCAGATCCTCATCAGATCCTGATCAGTTCCTAACCAGAACTCCGACCAGAACTTTGGCTGGAGATCCTGGATAGAGGTCCTGACTAGGCTGCTGATCAACTGAAGGCTGTCTTCGTGTCATTCCTTCTTCGCCGACTCCGTCCACACCTTTGGGGACCCCTGGACCCGCTGGGATTGGACCCCAGCAACTAACCACTTTTTTATGAATTTGCCCAATGGACATTTCATGTAAATGGAATGATACAAATATGACCTTTGTAATAACTCCTTTCACTTATCGTAATATTTTCAAGGTTCATCCATGTTGAGTAAAACACTTTTTAAAAATATAAATAAATCAAGAGACTGAGAAGACACACCACGACTGGGGAAAAAAAATATTTGCAAGAGATAGATCTGATAAAAAATTATTATCCAAAATATACAGAGAATCCTTAAAACTAAAAAATACAGGGCACATACATACATTGTGGGTTTGATCCACAGCCCGGGAGCATACAGAAGGCAACCGATCAATGTTTCCCTCTCACATCAATGTGTTTCTCTCTCTCCCTTCCTCTCTTTCTAAAAGCAATAAAAACATATCCTCAGATGAGGATCAAAGATTTTTTTTTAAATGAGCAAAAGACCTGAACAGACATCACATCCAAGAAGATACAGAGATGGCAAGTAAGCATATGAAAAGATGTCCAACATCGTATGTCATTAGATAATGGCAAATTAAAACAACAATGAGACCACTACACACCTCTTAGAATGGTCCAAATCCAAAACACTGATGACACCAAATGCTGGCAAAGATGTAGAATAAGAAGCCTCGTTCATTGCTGGAGAGAATGCAAAATGGTACAGGTATAACCACTTTGGAAGATAGTTTGGCACTTTCTTACAAAAGTAAACACTCTTACCATATGATACAGCAACTATGCTCCTTGGTGTTTACCCAAGTGAGTTGAAAACTATGTCCATACAAAATCTGTACATGGATGTTTATAGTAGCTTTATTCATAATTGCCAAAACTTGGAAACTTGAAGATGTCCTTCAGTAGATGGTTGGATAAATAAACTGCAGTACATCCAGACAATGGAATATTATTCAGGGCAAGAAAGATATGAACTATCAAGTCATGAAAAGACATGGGAGAAACGTAAATGCATATCACTAAGTGAAAGAAGCCGATCTGAAAAGGCTGCATACTGTAGGATTCCAACTATAGTTATATGACTTTCTGGAAAAGGCAAAACTATGGAGACAGTAAAAAGATCAGTGGTTGCCAGGGGCTGGGTGGGGGAGGAAGGGGTGAATAGGTGGAGTACGGAGGATTTTTTGGGGCAGTGAAACTACTCCGTATGATACTTAATGATGGATACATGTCATTATACATTGGTCCAAATCCATAAAATGTACAACACCAAGAGTGAACCCTTGTAAACTATGGACGCTGGGTGATGATGATGTGTGAATGTAGGCTCATTGATTATAATAAATGTACCACTTTAGTGCAAGATGTTGAGGCTGTGTGCATGTGGGCTGTGTTGTGGGGGGGGGGGGGGCAGCAATATGGGAAATCTCTGTACTTTCTTTTATATATATATATATATATATATATATATATATTATTGATTTTTCACAGAGAGGAAGGGAGAGGGATAGAGAGAAACATCGATCAGCTGCCTCCTGCACACCTCCCATCGGGGATGTGCCCGCAACCAACGTACATGCCCTTGGCCGGAATCGAACCTGGGACCTTTCAGTCCGCAGGCCGACACTCTATCCACTGAGCAAACCAGTTAGGGCTGTACTTTCTGCTCAATTTTGCTGTGAACCTAACACTGCTCTAGAAAATATTGTCTAATAAAAAAAGGTAAATAGCCTGGCCCCAGTGGCTCAATGGTTGAGTGTTGACCTATGAACCAGGAGGTCACCGGCAGGGCACATGCCCAGGTTGCAAGCTTAATCCTCAGTAGGGGCATGCAGGAGGCAGGCAACCAATGATTCTCTCATCATTGATGTTTCCATCTCTCTCTCCCTCTTCCTTCCTCTCTGAAATCAATAAAAAAATTTTAAAATGTATATGTATATATTTACATATATATACTAATATACATATATACACATATACGTATGTAATATATACATATTACATATGTATATACATATATACATATGCAATACATATATACACAAATACACATATGTATATATGTGTATATACATATGTAATATATACATATATGTATTTACATATGTATTTACATATACGTATATACATATATATGTATTTCTCCCACCCCATAACAAAGAAACAGAATTTCCGGAGGATGAGGCCCAGAAATCAGGATTTTAAAAAGATTCCCAGGTGATTCTAATGTGCAGCCAAGGTTGAGAACCGCTGTCCTAGGGGAAAATCGTAATAGAATACTCAGCAGTTTTCCAGATGTGTCCTTTCAGGGTCAGCGTCTGCACTGGTTGCTTAGCCGGCACCAGGGCAGGGGGTCATTATCCGATGCAGCTGGTCCTGAGGTCAGCTGTGGCTGGTTTTGTTGCTTTTCTGAGCCTGGAGCTGAAATACAACTGAGGCCTAGATGTTACCTCTAGGGAGGAAAGGTCACCCTGGGGACAAGGTCCCACCGTACAATTGTCCGTTGCTAGGTGCCCGGGACTTTCCACTTTGATGCCCTTGGGTACCTGGCCCATTGTCCTTGCTTGGCTCATGTCTGTCTAACTGCCTACCACAGATGGTAAGAAAATTAATTATCCAAAATTTCATCAGTTGATGTAAAAAATTAATAGTAAGCTTCTAAGTCTTGTTTCAAGATGCACTGTATTCCATGAAAGGAATGTCCTGAAAAATTTTAAATGAACAAGCCACAGATTGCAGTGAAATAAAAAGGGATTCTGATCATTTAAAAACAAAACAGTGACTTTGAGGAATCGTGAACAAACAAGTGTATAAAGTGAGATAGCAAAGCCAGGGAAAGGCGAGAGTGTGATGGGGTGTGGGCTATCTTGTGTTCTCTGAGGAGGAGAGTCATGTGGCCAGGAGCCAGCTGCGTGACTGGAAGGGAGAGAGCATTCCAGGAAGAGGAAACTGCACATGTCAGGGCCAGGGTGCCGTTGGCTGGAGTGGAGTGAGTCATGTGGCAGGAAAAGAGGTGATGGATGGGCATCGGCAGGAGTCAGGTGATGTGAGCTGGGTAGAATTTTACTCTGGGGAGAAGGGAGTGCTTTTTGAGCTGGAAGCCATCATGAAACGTTTTGGAAATAGACAGTGGTGATGGTCACCCAAGAATGTGAATGCAATTAATGTCCCTTGAACTACCCACATCAAAATGGTTAAAATGGCAAATTTTATGTTGGATATATTTTACTACAGTAAAAAAATAATTAAAAAGAGAAAAAAGAACAAGTAGTGCTTGGTCAGAATAAAAACAAAGGTGTTGGGGGCCAGAGGGAACAGCATCATTAAATGTCCAGGGGAAGGGAGGTTATGAGACATTTTATTTTTATTTATTTATTTATTTTTATTATGAGACATTTAAACAAAATCATCTGCAGGAGGCCTACAGGAAGCTGCTGGGATGCTGGCCAGGCCCAGTCTTCTTCTTTTTTTTTTTAATCTCGGTGCTGGTAACCTGGGTGTGTTCACTCTGAGATTTATTGAGCTACAGCTCTAGGGAGAAGCATACCCTGGAACCTTCATTTTAAGGGGTTTCAAAGGCAAGGCATTTAGGGTAGGATCTCAATTGAATATTTGTCAGCTTTATGCTGATATACCACAATGAGATTTATTCTCTTAACTTCATTTGTCCTTGGGTGTGGCTGGCAAATGGCACTAATTGGATTTCTGCTATCTGTCTCCCTGAGTAGGGTACTTGAAGCTATTTACCATTTTTTTTCCCCCAATTCTCACCTGAGGATATGTTTCTATTGATTTTAAAGAGAGAGAGAGAAACATCAATGTGAGAGACAAACATTGCTCGGTTACCTCCCTTACACACCCCCACTGGGGATCCCACCTGCAACCTGGGTATGTGCCCTAACCAGGAATCGAACCTTCAGGGTGCACCGGAAGATATTCCAACCTACTGAGCCACACCCACCATGGCCAAACCATTTACTCTTAAGTGTCCTTGGTTTAGGGAATATAGGATTTACTAGATGGCTACAAACTGGTGTTTAACTGTCTATTTCCCTCTTTCACTTGTCCTGGAATACTAGCCTGTCTCATTCGGATTGTTGTAGAGATCAAATGAATTAATTCATGAAATGAAACAATTAAGGACAGGCTTCAGTCAAGTGTCAGCTATTGACTGCATGATAAGTGTTGGGTACTAGCCCAAGCCCCGAGGGTTCTCAGTCAATTGTCCCCACCACAAGCAAACTGGACTTGTTTTTAAACAAGTACTGCAATGGACGTATAACATGTTTTTAAAAAATTTAGCGGATTAGATGTAAAGAACTAGTAGGCTTTTTAAAGCGAATCATGACCGGAGAAACATCCCATCCAGCAACTAGAAGGGCTCTCTGAGGAGCTGTACAAAATGGGAGGTTTTTACAGGAAGAAGTTTGGGGCAAGGGCACTATAGTGAAAGAAAATAATGGAGTAATGTTGGGCCGGAGCATCTTTTCTCTGTGGGAAGAGAAGAGGAACGGGTTAAAATGCTCTGCGTGCTAGTTTTGATCCTTTGAAGGACATGTCTGGAACCACTAAGCCTCTGGTTCCCCCAAATCCCGGGACTTCAGATCCTAGCTTATCCGGCACTCATCTCCACTAGCTCCTGGACCTCTGGGCACTTAGGCCCGGTGCATGCTGGGACTTGTAGTCCCGTCCCTCTAGCTCACAGGCCTTGCCCCCACCTCCCATTGGCTTTCCCTGAAGCCCCGCCCCGAAGTTCCACCTATCAGCGTGGCGCAGTCGGCCCTCAAAAAGGAGACGGAGGTCACAGCACTGCAATCACTGCAAGGCGAACCTCCGGAGCTGCTGGTCTGAGGCTGCGCGTCACGAGAGGTTCCCACGGTCCTGCTGTTGCTACCGCCGTCGCCGCTGCGGTCCGCCGCCGCCGGTAACTTCCGGGGCCGGGGCCAGGGCCGCGCGTCTGCCGAGGCTCTGTGCCTCCCGGCTAGGATTTTCAGACCCCCTCCTCCCCCTCCCCGGCCCTTTCAGAGTAATCGCTTCTCACCCTGCGAAGGAGAATTTCTGGAAACGAGGAATCCCTGGGGAAAACCCCGTGAGCTCTGAGCCCGCCATCCTGTGGGGATGTGGGTGGGGGTGGAGGTGGGGGGTCGTCGTGGGCGTGGTGGGCTCTCTGTTGCGCGTGCTCAGCCTGAGCCCAGGCTCCACCTCCAAGAGCCGGGAGGGACCGGCTGGGGGAGGGGAGAGGGCGTTTGCTGAGGTTCCGCAGCCCGCGAAGGCTGGGCAGGGTCGGGGGCTCGGGACCTTTGCCATCCAGGGACAGTGCAGGCTGCTGGTGCTTTTAATGTGGAGGATTGCACCCGTTCCCAGCCAGTTCGCTGTAGCCTCAGGGGAAGGGCTGCCAAGGACAACAAAAATGCCCAAAGCTCCCGGGAAGCTCTGGTTCTCTGAGGCCTGACCTGGTGGGAATTGCAGGGAGATTCACGTCAACCACGGAACTGAAAGTTAGCTGGACGTGGTCCCCTGCCCCTAGCAGGATTGAGGTTATACCTCCTACACGGGTTCCATGGTGAGAACTGTAGATTCTGGGGGCTGGGAGAAGGAACTTTGTGTCAGGGGTTTCTTTTTATGGGTGAAACAGAAATGTCCACGGTTTGAGACTTTCCCTGTGGTATGTAGTGAGTGGAGGAGCCCAACTTTCTTTACTGTGAGGCTGCATTAGTCAGCCAACAGGTGTGGAGCCTTACTGAGCTTTTCGAGCTGGGATTATTTGGTAAAGGGGAACCGACCCAGTGTTACAGGGGCAGCACTAACCCGGGAAGCGGTAGAACTTTGCTGAGAAGGGGTGTTTGGGTGGAGTTTGAGGAGGACGCAGGAGCTGCTGGGATGGAGAAGACTTGTTTTCACCTGGAAAACAGCATGGGGAAGGCGTGGAAAGAGCACCGATTTGGGAGGTGGAATCCTGGAGCCTGACGGAGCAAGAGGTTTCCTGTGGGCGGTGGGTTTCTTGAGCCATGAGAGGAGAGAAGTACATCTAGCAGGGCCTCCTGTGCTGCTCTGAGAGATTTGGATTTTGTTCTGAAAGCTGAATTCGGTAGATGCGTATCTTAGATACCCTGTTGTGTAGAAAAGCGTTGGACAGTGAGCAACTACCCTCGGGAGCTCATTGCAGTAATTCCCAGGAGAATTGCTGAGGGTTTTAAAGAGTGGCTGGCAGTGGGAAGGGAGCGGAGAGAAGAGGAGAGTTGTGAATTGGTATGGAGATGGAATACACCACACCCAGTATTGTTCAGTAAGAATGTATTGAAGAGGACTCTGTTCCTGGAATTTTCCAACCTATGACTATCTGTTAAGGAAAGGCCCAGCATTTTTTTTTTAAACTGCAGATGTTGCTTTGTAGATGGTAATCGAATCCCAGTTTATGGTGGGGAAATGGTCACATGTATCAAAGGTGTTGAGATCAGAATGATTAAACATACTGGACTCTTGTAACCCAGTAGATGCAAATTAAACCCATACTTAGATCACTTTCTATCCATCAGATTAGAAATAATAAAGTTTGAGGAGGAGCAAGATGGGAGACGCTGAAGAGGGTGCTTTTCGGCAGGCAGGACCCTCCACTGCCCCAATTTCGTTCAGCTTCATTCGCACGGCTGCCCGGAGACGGCTGGCAGACCCGGGAGATGGCCTGGGTGCGGCTCCCAAAGAGAAGGGTTTCTTGATTGTGGAAGGAAGGAAATTGCAGAGTGTTAATCCCTCAGAAGCCCCCAGGGAACCCGTCGTCCCTTTGATTCAAAATGGCCCTGGAAGACTGCCACCAACCCAGGCTCCTGGCCCATCTGCTGAGGCCATGGTGGGTGGGGTGCTGTCCCAGGCTGTGAAGGAGCTCGTGGAGGAATCCGAGAAGTCTCTCGGGGAGAAAGAGAATGAGGGTGTTGACCCCATACTCCCTATCTCCATGATCCAGAACAGATGCATACCCAGCGAGGAAGGGGCAGACAGCAAACCCTGGGCCGAGATAGTACCCAAAGAGGCAGATTACGAGGCAGTCCCTGTGGAGGCCTATGGGCTGGCCATGTTGCAGGGCATGGGCTGGAAACCTGGCCAGGGCATCGGCCGCACCTTCAGTGAAGTGGTGAAGCCCCGTATCAACACACCGAGGCCTAAAAGGTTAGGGCTAGGCACCAGCCTGATTGAGCTCCAGGCCCTGGCCCCCACCAGCCCCCTCCACCTGCTGAGGCCAGATGAGGAACACGAGAAAGATAAGGAAGACCAGCCTCAAGGACTGGCACCTGGAAGAGCTGTGGTGGTGCTTGCTGGCCCTCACCGAGGCCTCTATGGTAAGGTGGAAGGCCTCGATCCTGACAATGTTCAGGCCGTTGTTCGTTTGGCCGTGGAGAACCGCATGGTGACTGTGCAGGAGTACTTCCTCAGGACTGTTTCCCAGCAGGAATTTGACAAGAACTCCTTGGATCTCAGCCAGGTGAGCAAAACTTCTCCAGGGGGAACAGCCTTGTCCCGGAAGGCCTTCCAGGATCCAGACCTCCCCGCCCAACGGGGAGCGGAAGAGAGGAAGAGGAAACACCTTCCAGGCCGACAAGAGGAGCTGACACCCAAGAGGGAGAAAGCAGCTTCCAGGAGGCAGCACTGGTTGCACAGGGACCTGCATGTGCGGTTCGTGGACAAACTGCACAAGTATTATAACACCAAGATGACAATTGAAGATGTCTTCAGTCCAGATACTTGTATATGTCAGACAGATGAAGGCCAGGTCCTGGAAGGCGTCAGGGAAGACATGCTGGAGACCCTTGTCCCCAAGGTCCAGGGCAGCCGAGTGATGGTGGTGCTGGGGCCACAGGCTGGAAGGGTGGGCCATCTGCTGCGCTGGGACAGAGAGCAGAGCCAGGCCGTGGTTCACCTGCGGAGAGAGAACCGGCTGGTGGAGCTGCACTATGATGCTGTCTGCGAGTACGTGGGTCCCCGTGACTCAGACGAAGACTGACCCATGGATTCACTCCATTCCCCAGGCAGTTCCCAGTTCTGTCCTGTGAAAAGCCTGTCTTTGTGAAGGTGGGGAGGTCATTGTTCCGTCCTGCACGTGCAGCCCTGGACGCAGCCCTGGATGGAAAAAAATAGACCAGAAGAGAGGCTAGAAGCAAACCTAGTATTTACCAGCATTAATATAAAATAAAAACCATTTTTAAAAAATGATAAAGTTTGGTACTATCAAGAGATGTTAGGTATTTGAAGAAAGGATTTACTACGAGTGGAAGTGAACCTTCAAACACTATAGCTACTAGCAAAATGGGTATATCTTAAGACTCAATGGTTCTACTTATAGAAAGTAGCCTAGAGAAACAGACATTTGTATACAAGAAGAGTATTAGGATGTTTATGGGAACATTTATAATGGTAAAAAAAGATCGAAATAGACTCAATGTCCATTAGTAGGGGACTGTTTATAAAGTGGATATATATTTTTCTAAAAGTATAATATATTGATTGGAAAGAAAATGCTAGCTTCCTATAATGGTTACCTTGTGGTGTGGAGAGAATGGGACAGCACATGGGGAAAATTTCATCTTTAATGTTTTGTTTGTTTTATGGGGAAAGAGACTTAATAGATTTACAAAATACTAGCTGTTGATGGCCTTTGATAGGTAATAAGATGTTTTGTGTTATATTTTGTTTATTTCTGAGGTTCAGTATCTACCCTTCAATTTCTTGCAATATGAATTGGAACAAATTTTAACTTAATATGTAGCTATAAAAGTCATTTGGGGAAAAGACTGTAAACTACAATGATACCAGGTTTCAAAATGGAAATTCAAGTGTTAAATAAGCAGAGAAAATAAAAATTTTGAAAAACCATTAACCATTGGCCAATCTTACTTTGCTAGATTTCTAAATTTTTCTTACCATTAGTAGATTTAAAAATGAATTTTGCCCTATTTGGGTGGTTCAGTTGGTCAGTGTCTTCCTGTACATCAAAAGGTTGCAGGTTCAATTCCTGAGCAGGGCACATGCCTAGATTGCAGGTTCAGTCCCTTGCGTGCTGGTATGGGAGGCAACGGATCAGTGTTTAAGCTCTCATATCCATGTTTCTCTCTCCTTCTTCCTTCCTCCCTCTTTAAAATCAATACAAACATATCCTTAGGTGAGGATTAAAAAAATGAATTCTTTACTATTCTGATGTACGATTAGTTGCTTATGCCTTTGTAATGTTAAAATATAATTTATCAAGAAAAAGGTAAAGTCCATCACTCCATACAAATATAAAAATGAGCAAGTGAGTTAAAGATTATATTTAACTCATTCATGAGGAAACTTGTAGGTCAGAAAATAGTGAAATGAATGTGCAGATGGAGGCAAAACTGGCTTATTTCTGCAGTGGGAGAAGTCAGTCGATCCTCCACTTGATAGAATTAATTTGAATGTCTTTGGATAGGAATTATTTGCATTGTTATCCAAAGTTTATAGAGGTGTAAGAAAAACTCCAGTAGAATTTTTAGATATTAGATACCCTAGAACAGCGGTTCTCAACCTGTGGGTCGCAACCCCTTTGGGGGTCGAACGACCCTTTCACAGGGTTCGCCTAAGACCATCGGAAAACACATATATAATTACATATTGTTTTTGTGATTAATCACTATGCTTTAATTATGTTCAATTTGTAACAATGAAAATACATCCTGCATATCAGATATTTACATTACGATTCATAACAGTAGCAAAATTACAGTTATGAAGTAGCAACGAAAATAATTTTATGGTTGGGTCACAACATGAGGAACTGTATTTAAAGGGTCGCAGCATTAGGAAGGTTGAGAACCACTGCCCTAGAAGGACATGCTCTGATAGAATCTAATTTGCTCCTGGATCAGAAATTTTCCCTGTAGGGAAAATAAATTATTAACCTGAACAAAATACTTTTTTCATTTGAGAGTTCAGATGAGATCTAGTTGGATTTTAACCCAAGTCTTTAAACAGGAAATAAAAGGATCTGAATAGTCTCTGCCTAATTCAGTTCTACCATCTCATTTCATAGATGGATAATAAAGGACCAGAGAGGCCCTCAGATCTCCCCTGAGTTAGTAGTTATAAGTCCTGTGTTAAACAGAAATTGCATCGGACACTTGTTAAAAACAGCAAGACGGGTTTTTACTATATTTCAGCTGTTTCATTAGGGGAGAGAGACTCTGGTATAGAACTGAGCTTAACTCTGAAGACAGGACAGCTGGGACTTAAGGGTCAGTGGAGGAAAATTACTAAGAGGAAACTTGATTAGTTATCAAAGGTGGGAGATTCTCACAGTGTTTCTGCTGAAATGGCTCAGCAGGCCAAGGCTTAGCTGGGAAGAGGGCTGAGAGGAGCTTGATTCAAGTTTGGTCAAGGGGAGGTCTTGTGTCTCTTGCATGTTGTCAGCGAGTACCACTTCCGTGATTTCATTGTAAACTTCTGGAGAGCAGAGTAGGATCAAAGACCTTCAGGTTGGAAGGAAGGCTCTTTTCAGATGTCCTTGTCTAGCTTGGCTTTGATGGTTCGCTGTTTCTAACCCAGAGCCAGTAGCAAATCACATCTGGCAGTGAGAGGATATAGCCAGTCGATGGTGGTTAAGGTGTGGGCTTTGGTGTCAGACCTGGGTTTGAACTTGACTCTGCTAGATAGATGGTCATGTGACCATGGCCTTATTTCTTATATTGTTGGTGATAATTTATATCAAATGGGCACTCTGCCCCAAACCTCCCAAATGGATCGAACCCCACTTGATGGTCGGCTCCAGAAGTCAAGCAGAATCCCTCCATTGAATCACTGACCTAGTGTAGCCTGGTAACTGAAGGCGTTCCCAGGACCAAGTGGGAAGAGCAGAGGTTTCATCCCTGGAGGGTTGTGAAATCCTTCGTAAAGGCTTGTGCGTTGACCTTAGCCTTGTGTGGATCAGGGTGTCTTTGATCGCCCACGCGTGCCTTAGAATAGCCGGGTGAAGAGCACGGTGGGTGTCCTCCTGGGGGAAGCACGGAGGCCCGCTCTGTGCTTGGGCTCCAGGTGTGGGGTGTAGTGTCCCCATCTTGGTTACAGGGCCTCCCAGACATTTACATAAACAACTTTTATGACACGCCAGGTGATGTAGTGGAAAAAGCAGTCTTTGGAGTCAGATCTTTATCATTTACCAGCAGCGCCACTTGCCAGTAAGTTTCTCTACCTCTGAGCTTGTTTTCTCCAGCGTCTGAAGGGAGTAGTGAGATTGGCCCACGGCTGCTGCGAGGCTTGTGTGAAGTGCCTTGCACATTACACGGCTCAGAGCAGACAGCCACGGTATCCCACTCTCCCAGCCTGTGCTTGGGGGGACTTGCTCCTCCTCCCTGGTTAGAATATCAATTGTCTGTTCCTTTTCTCCCCACAGATGTCCAGCAGATTAAACGCATATCCCCTAACAGTACACCTTGGAGATCTTTCCGCTCTTGGCACATTGAGATCTGCCTTAATCTTTTTAAAGGCTTCACGGTACCCCCTTATAAAGCATGTCCCATAATGATTTAACTAGACAGTCCCTGTAGATCAGCGGTTCTCAACCTGTGGGTCGCGACCCCTTTGAGGTCGAACGACCCTTTCACAGGGGTTGCCTAAGACCATCGGAAAACACATATATAATTACATATTGTTTTTGTGATTAATCACTATGCTTTAATTATGTTCAATTTGTAACAATGAAATTGGGGGTCACCACAACATGAGGAACTGTATTAAAGGGTCTCGGCATTAGGAAGGTTGAGAACCACTGAACTAGACAGTCCCTGTAGATGAACGTTTATGTTTAGCTGTAGGGTGGGCTCCTGCATCTCCTTAATAAAATCTTCCCCCTTTGAAAACAATACTCCTACTGGGACTCCCTCTCCTGCCTTCGATTTCTCCTGGGCGCTCATCATCACCTGTGTATTTCAGTGGTCCGTCTCTTCCCACTAGAATGTCAGCTCCGAGAAGGGTTTTGTTCCTTTGGTTCCCTCTTTGGTGCCTGTGAGCACCTGGTGGGCTGGGCCCTGTTTGTTGGATGGATTGGGGGGCGGGGGGAGGGTTAGGTGGAAGATTGAAAGCAGCAGTCACAAAGAGCTAGTTTAGCAAGGACCATTGCACTTTCTTCATGACTTTTTTCACTTTGCTGCAAGAGTGTGACTTTGTCAGGAATGTTGCTGATCAGGAGGAAATTGCCGCCCGAGGCCGGCTGCTTTGAGAAGTGTTCACTGCTGAGGAGCTGAGGGTAATGGAACGATTATAGTACTTCCACTTTCCATCTTCACCCCAGGCCCCTATATGTTTCCCCAAATAGTGTTAGTACATGTGTCTTTCTAAAGTGACATTTTCCAATCAGTGTCATACTGTGAGGCTTTTAACTTGCCCTTATGCTCAAGGAACCACATTCTGTTTATAAGAAAGAAAATGAGAGAGGAGAACCATCGCCAAATGTTAGCTATAAAAGTATCACTGTGTGTTTATAAGGCACTTTCCCTCACTGAGAAGTAACTTGCTAGTATATTAGTAGCAGGATGAAAGGAAAACTTGAATCTCAAAAAATAACCTGGCGGTACTTTCAGTAGCTGTTGCTTTATTTGCTAATTTAGGCAGTTTAGCTGCCAGCGCTCATTCTATTGTTCACAGTCAGGCCAACCATTTGATTCCAGTGTTTTATTTATCCTTTTTGGCCCTAACTCTGAAGGGAAGAAGTCACTCACCAGGGAGTGCCTCCAGAGGAATGAGCCTCCTCGGGATTAAGTCACATGAGCCAGACTCAGAGAGACTGGTGTGCAAACCAGGGAGCCACTTAACGATTGTGGAGGAAAGATGATAAAGCCAGCCATGCTCAACCGGTGATGTGGGCAGAGGACACCTGCTCCCTCCCTAGGACAGACCAAAGGGGCCGCTGGTTTTATTACAACAATAGCCACGTCTCTGGTGGCTTTCGTGACACAGTGGGAGAGTGGAATAGTTGTGGCAGGAGATGGCATGACCCGCAAGGCTGGAACTATTGGCTGCCCAGCCTCTTATTGAAAGCATTTGCCAACTCCTGTCCTGGGGAAGGCTTCCCAGGGAGACTTAGTTGCAACCTGCAATTAAGTATGAGCTCAGAATCGAAGAGCTGCTGGGTGAGTCACCTCAGTAGCCACTGTCACACCCCCCTCCCTGTGGGGGCTCCTGGGGAGCTCTGGGGGCAGGGGGTGTGCTTTTGCTTCTTGGCTCTCTCTTGGCTGACCTTACCGATGCTTCTTTTTTTTTTTTTTTTTTTTTTTTTTTCAATAATAATTTTTATTTCTTAAAGTATTACAAAGAGTATTACATATGTCTCCTTTTTCCCCCCCATGACATTCCCCCGGCCCCTACCCCCCCGCCCCCCCCCCCCCCCCCCCGTGTCTTGTGTCCATTGGTTAATCTTATATGCATGCATATAAGTCCTTCAGTTGGTCTCTTAATCCCCCCCCCCAACCCTCCCCAGGCTCCCCATTGTAGTTTAACATTCTGTTCAATGTTGCTCTGCTTCTGTATCTACCCCTGTTCATCAGTCCATACTGGTCCCCTTTATTTGTCCCAACCTCACTGGAGTAGTCTCAACCTCACCAGGGCCGTCTGAGCCTCACCAGGGCCGTTTCAACCTCACCTGGGTCGTCCCTACCTCACAGGGGCCGTTTCAACCTCACCGGGGTCGTCCCTACCACACCAGGGCCGTTTCAACCTGACTGGGGTTGTCGCTAGATGCTTCTTTTTGTTTGTTTGTATAATTGTACCTTCTGTTGTTCCCTCCGAGGCCCACAGTGAGCCCTGGGCAGGTATAGCGGGCTTGGGAGAGCTTCCGTCGGTGCGAGGGTCACATGAACAGGCTGGGGGTTCTGCGCCTGTCTATGCCCTCATCTCTCCGTTCTTTGATATCTGCTACCTGCCATACTAAAAACAAAAACCAACAGACAAAAACTCTTGGCCATTTAAGGATAATCTTTTTTTTTTTTAATCTTTATTGTTGAAAGTATTACATATGTCCCCTTTTTTTCTGTCATCAACCCACTCCAGTGCCCCTCCCCGTCCCTGCCCTCACCACCCCACTGTCTGTGTCCATGGGTTATGCATATATACCTACAAGGTCTTTGGTTGATTACCTCCCACCCATCCATCCACCCCCACCTTCCCTCTGAGATTCCACCCTCTGTTCCACGCTTCCATGTCTCCGATCCACTCCATTCACCATTTAAAGATAATCTTTAAAACAAACCCGGGACACCCTACTGTAGTGACCATCCATCCCTGGCCCTGCAGTGGAGCGAAAGAAACCTGAATCTGGCACCAACTCAGTTTACAGATTGGGATGGAGTTCTGGGGAGGGGACCACGGAGGGATAGGGCAGTGTCGGGATGCTGGGCTTCCGGGCAGACGTGGACTGGGCCGGCCAGGGGTGATGAGGAGGCCAGCTCCAGGGGTCCTGCACGGCACTGAAGCTGGTCAGAAGTGCTGAGGCTCGGGCCCTACCCCAGGCCTACCCAGTCAGAATCTGCATCCTGACAAGACCCCCGGGAGGTATGGATGGACAGTCCAATTGGAGAAGCACAGGCTGGAGGCCTTCTTAGGTTTTTAAACTTTCACCAGCCTCACGCTTCCTGTTTCTTCACTAATGGGGGAAAACCCACTGTTTTGAGTTCTAGGCCTGGGTTAGGCACAGAACTTCTTAGGCATAGAGGTGGTTCATATCTCAGCTGGCTGCATGTTCTGTGAGGACAGAGGCCTTGTCCTGTCTCTACTGCCCTCCCAGGACCCAGCACTTCGTCTGACGGGTGGGTGTTCAGGAGACTGGCCCAGCAGGCGATGAATGAGTCAGCGATGCCATGGCATCGGAGGCAGAGGTCAGCCTCACAGACTCTCTGCTCTGAGTCCCTACATGTCACTGTTTTTCCTCTTATCTCAGAATGGCAGGCCTGGCTTCTGTCACAGGAAGGCTGATTTTAGAACAGCACACTCAGGGCACAGGCCGGGTCTGAGGTGAGGAGTGCAGGTGGCCAGGACTTGGCCTTAGTCCCTCCTTCTGTGCTTTAAAAGGTTATTTCAGGTTTCGGCCACAGAGTATAAAACTGGGCAGGTGCTTCATTAAGAGTAACCTTGAACCCTCGCCGGTTTGGCTCAGTGGATGGAGCATCAGACCACGCACTGAGGATCCTTGTTTGATTCTTTCAAGGGCACGTATCTCGGTTGCGGGCTCGATCCCCGGCCCTGGTAGGGCAGTGGGGAGGCAACCAACTGATGTGTGTCTCTCACATCGATGTTTCTCTCTTTTTCTCTGTCTCTTCCCATCTCTTCATTCTCTCTTTAAAAAAACACACACAAAAACAATGGAAAAACATCCTCCAGTGAGGATTAACAACAACAACAAAGAATAATCTTGAGATGCAGAAGCACATAGCAGAAGGCTGGGCCAGGAATTCAGAAGGCCTGGCTCCTGGGCTGGGCCAGGCCGGGGATCCGGGCAGGTTACTTCTCTCTTGCTTCAACCTCCCCCTTTTCTAAAACAAGGATTAAATACTTGCCCTGCCTGTTGTACAGAATGCATGTAAATGGGTTTACGTGTTGGGCTGCCAATGTTTGTTCCTTACCCAGTTTGCTTGCTCACCAGCTAACAAATAGTTACTCAGTGTTGACATTGAATGTGTATTGAACTTCGACAAACTTTATTATATAATACACATTAACTGTAATAAAAAAGGACAAATATGAAAAGGAAAATCGTCCTTAATTCTACCTACCACCAGTCATAACTACTGTTAGGTTTTTAAGTTTGCCTTCCACATTGCCCCATGCATCCATTACATGTATATTCTTTTCTTGCAAACAGTTCAAAGCATGTGCTAGACATTTTTCTAATGCAGTGAATGTTGTTGATGAACTTTATCTGCTCTATACCAAGTTGTGCCAAAACTTTAAAGGTTGCTCAGAGAGCTTTCTTGATATTCTTTAGTTTATACTCATAACTGGAACTTGTAGTGAAGGTTGGGAGATAGGGGAAGCCCCCTCATCTAGGGAAAGGGCAGCAGAGCTAAAAACAAAGTTCTGCTCTGTCACCATTTTTATCTTCAGCATGTTGTCTGATGACTAACTGGTCTTATCATTTGACCCACTTACTGTGATACTTCCTCTCTCTTTTTTTGGTTAATCTTCACCCAAAGATATATTTTCCATTGATTTTTAGAGAGACTGGAAGGGACGGGGAGAGACAGAGAGAGAGACACATACATCGACTGGTTGCCCCTCACCCTTGTCCTGACCAGGGCCGGGGATGTAGCCTGCAATGGAGGTTCATGCCGTCAATCAGAATCGAATCTGTGACCCTTTAGTCCAGAGGTCGCCAACCGGTGGTCCTCAGGCTACTGGTGGTCCGTGAGTTCCGAAAGGTTGGCGGCCCCTGCTTTAGTTTGAGGGCCAACACTAACCATTGAGCAAACCGGCCAAAGCTACTATGATACAGTGGGGCCTTGACTTAACGAGTTTAATTCGTTCCGTGACGGAGCTCGTAACTCAAAATTATTGGTATGTCAAATCAACAGTGAAGGAATGAGATACGTGATGCTGGGCTGATGTTGTGGCGTTCACTGTGATGTTCGCTGCGCCAACTAGCGGTGGGGTATCTGAAGCTGGCTCGTAACCCGAATTTTAGCTCACAACTCAAAGCAAAAAATCGGCCGAGAGACGACTCGTATCTCGAAAAACTCGTTAGTCGGGACACTCGTAAGTCAAGGCCCCACTGTACTTTCTTAGGGGCCAGCAATATTCTTCTGTTCTTGTCCTTCCTTTTTGGCTTGACTTGGCTTTTCTCTTTCCAGGTTTCTGCACGCGATGCCAAGGCACAGAATGATTTGGGAAGTAGCCGTGCTGCTCAGCTTGGTCCTGGGAACTGGGGCCACTCCCGAGGACGATCCCGAGGATGGAGGCAAGCACTGGGTGGTCATCGTCGCAGGCTCCAATGGCTGGTATAACTATAGGCACCAGGTAGGAAGATGGCTCATCTCTATCTTTATGGCACGGGCATTCTGTAAATAGCCCTGGATGTTTAAAAGAGCAGACCTTTTAAAAAGCCATTTACACTCTTTTCAGGCTGCCAAAAGGACGTGTTAGCGAGGCTGGGGAGAAATGGGAACCCTTATGTTCCTGGGGGATTGTAAAATGGGACACGTGTTTTGGAAAGCAGTTTGCATTTCCTCAAAAAGGCCCCTGTGGCGTCACCTCAGTCTAACCGAGGTTTTTAACCCTGGAGCTGCTGACATGTGGGGCCAGGTTATTCTTTGGGAGTCTGTCCTGTAGCACGTTTAGCAGCATCCTGGGCCTCCACCCACCAGAAACCAGGAGCATCACCCACCCCAGTCTTCACCAAGTGTCCCTAGTTGAGACCCACTGGTCATCACCTTCCTGATATAGAAAAGGAAACTGAGACTGAAAGAGGAAGTGCCTTCCCGAGACCACACAGAAGTTGAGGTACAGATAGGACTGAAGCCCGGGGGTCTGGCCGAAGCCTCACAAGCCTCTTTGCCCTCCAGGCCTCTGCCTGCTGCTCTCCACACCCTTCTCCCCATCTTCCCTGGCATTTCCAACAAATCAGCCTGGCAGGAGTTAGAGCGAAAAGATGGTGCGGCCACTTTGGGAAACAGTCTGGCAGTTCCTTAAAAGGTTAAACAGAGAGTTACCATATGACCCAGCGATTCCACTGCTAGGCACGCACCCAAGAGAAAGGAACACATTATGTTCTCACAAAAACCTGTACTTGAATGATCAGAGCAGTATTATTCATCATAGCCAGAAAGTAGAAACAATCCAAGTGTCCATCCGCTGATGAACGGATAAACAATGTGGTCTGTCCACACAAGGGGATGTTATTGGTCATGAAAAGGAATATGGTATCAATACCTCAACACGGATGGCCTTAAGAACACGCTAAATAAAAGAAGCCAGTTGCACAGGACCATGTATTGTAAGGTCCCATTTACATCAAATGTCCAGAATAGGGAAATCTACAGAGACAATATCGTTTAGTGGTTGCCAAGGTCTGGAGGGAGGTGACATTGGGGAATGGCTGCTAATGGGTATGGGATCTCCCTTTGGGATGATGAAAATATTCTAGAATTAGATAATGGTTATGGTTGCATGACTTTGTGAATATACGAGAAACCACAGGGTTGTATATTGTAAAAGCCTGACTTTTATGATATGTGAATTATATCTCAGTAAAGTTGTAATTTAGCGCTACCCGGTTTGGCTCGATGGATAGAGCATTGGCCTGTGGACTGAAGGCTCCTGGGTTTGATTCCAGTCAAGGGCACATGCCTGGGTTTCGGGCTCAATCCCCAGTCGGGGGCGTGCAGAAGGCAGCCAATCAGTGGTTCTCTCTCATCATTGACGCTTCTCTCTCTCCCTCTCCCTTCCTCTCTGAAATCAATAAAAATAAGTAAGTAAGTAAGTAAGTAAATACAGTTGTAATTTAAAAGCCATTTCATTTTGTAATTCTCAGAAGCTGGAAGCATAGACCCTCACAGTATGTGCTGAACTGTCCTAGAGCCTTTCACACAGTGAGCTCATTTAGTGCCTGCTGTGGGTTATATGCTGTCGTTCCAGTTCTTATTTCCTCTTTGCGAGGGAGTGGGCTGAGGCAGGGAAAAGGTCATCACCTGACCCAGTGTGGTGGTCAGAGGGCAAGTGCAGAGCCTGGATTCAAACCCAGGCCCATGAGCTCCGGAACAGCACTGTTGGTAGGACAGCCACATGTGTCGTCGTGAATTTTCTAGTAGCTACAGTTTTAAAAAGTAAAAAAAAAATAGGTGAAATTAACTTCTTATTTAACTCAATATATCCAAACTATTATTTTACTTGTAATCGACATAAAAAATTGATAACAAGATGCCTTACATTTTTTATTTGGTACTAAGTCATTGGAATCTAGTCGTTTGAAGTGCTAATTGCTGTGCGTGGTCAGTGGCTGCTGTATGGGCCAGCGCAGGCCTCTCATCTGTGTTCCTGATGGCTGGGCAGTGTCTCCGCACCTGGGTGTCAGTTTTCTTATCTGTTGGGTAGGGGGTTGTTTAGATAAGCTCTTGCGAGCTCTAAAACTGATGATTATTGAATGACATTTGTATGCTAGCTGAATAGGACATTTGTTATAGCAAAATGACCCTTTTTCCTTTTAATACTTAACAATGGGCCTGACCCATTTCCAGAGGAGCAACCCGAGTCCGCAGTGCTCGGCTCCCAGGCTCCTCCTCCTCCTCCCCCTCCCCACGAGGTAGAAAGATGAGGTATTCAGTACGGGTCACCGATAGTGAACAGGCTGATTCATCAGCCACCCTGGTTTTTATACAACCAATTTAAAAAAATATTGGTTAAACATTATTAAGTGTAGGTATCCCATGAACCTTGCAACCAGAAAACCTTTTTTTTCTTCTTAGATGTTGCTAGTTTCCCTGGGTAAAATACTTATTGAAATAAAGGGAAGTAAGGCAGAAGAAGTGGCCGCAGACTGAAATATTTGTTCCTGAAGGAGGGAGGACGACAGTGCAGAGGCCACAGAGGCCGAGCAGAGAGGAAACACATGTGCTGAGTCATTGCTGACCTCAGCCTGTCCCTGCTTGCCTGATACCGTCCCAGCCAGCTGCCAACATTTGCTTTCTTGACTCTGGAGGCTAATCATTAAAAGCATTTGAGCCCGGCCGGCACGGCTCAGTGGTTGAGCATCGACCTATGAACCAGAAGGTCGGGGCACATGCCCGGTTGTGAGCTCGATCCTCAGTGTGGGGTGTGCAGGAGGCAGCTGATCAGTTATTCTTTCTTGTCATTGATGTTTCTATCTTCCCCTCTCTCTCCCTTCCTCTTTGTATTAAAAAAAAAAGCATATGAAAGAACTTTCCCTGTAGAACCTACATAGACTTTTAAACACATTTTTATAAAGGCTTACATTTTCCTTGGATTAACACAGCACTCATGATCACAAATTTCTTAATTGTACACCAGGCACAATTAAGTCATCGCTGAGTGCTTTTCTGTGTTCTGTCTTGACGGAATTGGGTTTCCATTTTTGGCTGGGATTCATGAGTGACATTCTCAGTGTGGGGAGGGGAAGGCCTGGGGTTGGCGGATGCCCGCAGTGGTGGGGGCTTAAGCCAGCCTCCAATGGGTGCAGGTGAGAGGGAGAGGTCCTGAAGTGCAGGCAGCCCATGGTGACAGCTGTACAGTCGTCCTCCGACAGGCTTGTGAAGGGAAAAGACTAGGGCCTGGGAGCAGTGGGACTGAGGTTTGAGCCTGTGGAGAAGGAAGATCTAAGGCCTGGGAATGGCAGTGGGGGTGGTGGTTGATGTAGGTTGAAGGTGAAGTTCATTGTTATCAGGAGTTGGGAGGAGAGCCAGAAGAAAGAGGGTTGGTGGGGGGGTGGAGGTCCTTGCAGGGCAGTGGGTTCCCAAGGAGAAAGCTGTTTGGTGGTGTGTTGGCAGGAGGAGAAGCCCTGAGAATGCTGCCCCACTTACCCCCCTCTGCTGGTCTGGAGTTTGTGGTTGGAGTGGAGGGAGGGGGCCCCCACCTCCTCCCAGAAAGGCTGTGAGAGAGAGTGTCCTGAGACCCCGAGGAGGCAGGTGGGTGTGTGGGTTCCAGCTGAGGCCCAAGGGATAGGGGAAGTCTTGAGCTTGTACCTGTGGGAGGTGGAAGAAGATGTGACGATGGAGGGTCAGGTGGCAGAGCCATGTGTCTGGAAGACCACCTTTGCTTTTATGTTTAAAAAATGTGTCCCCTTATCACCCTTTAAAAGCAGCTTAACTGAGGCATACGTTTCCTAGTACAAGTCGCAATTCACCGATGATCATTGTACAGCCAAGTGGTTTTTAGCGGTGCAAGCCTCGCCACAGCCCAGTTTTAGGGCACATCCATCATTCTAGAAAGTTCCCTGGTGCCCTTGGCAGTCAGTCCTCCCTGTTTCTTCCCCGCCCCTGGTAACCATGGATCTGCTCTGTCTCTATTGTTTTGCCTTCTCTGGGCACTTCTTACAAATGAAATCAGATGATATGCAGTCTTTTGTGTCTGGCTTTTCACTTAGCATAATGTTTTTGCGGTTAATCCATGTTGTTGCAGTTTTGCGTTTAAAAAGTGAAGCAGGCTTTTAAAGAGGGCACGGCGGGAAGGGACCAGGGAGGAGGGCAGGGCAGGACTGAGTCAGGGGAATGCAGTTAGCACAGGAGGCTGTCCTTTCCCGGCCTGAGGCAGAGCAGCATCGTGAAAGAGAGAGGGCTTTGGACTTGCACCGACCTCAGGCATCGGTCCTGCGCTCCGCTCCCTGCCGCATGAGTTTGAGCATATTACGCAATCTCCCTTTGAACCTCTGGTTCCCTCTGGACGATGTGAGGTGGTGGTGGGCTCAGGGAGGCAACCCCACAAAGCCCACACCCGGGCCAGTGCTCAGAGCAATGGCAGGAGGTGATGTTCGGTGTACACCTGTGGGATGCGCAGACCGTGAGAACCCGTCCCAACTCCTTCCTGGCTCGGAGGTGGACCCCTTCCCAGTGACTGAGGCCAGAGCGTGCCACCCGTATTGGCCTTTGTTCCAAGCAGGTTGTCCATTTAGCTGACAGTTGGCCTGGAGGCAGCAGGAGCAGAGCGGCAGGCGGGGGGTGCAGCCGGCAGTCACGGGATGCATTAGCACGCCCAGCGGAACTCCCGGCGCTAGCGCTGAAACATGCTGAGCCGCGGCGATCTCTGCTCAGTAGTCCCGAGGGTGAAGTCTTACTCAATGCCCTGCCCTCAAAGGTTTCCTCATATGGCCCTTCCGTTTTTAAGGGGAAAAACTCATACAGGACAGATATGATCAAGGGAAGTGAGTCAAGTAGCCTTCACCATTTCCGAATTTTTTTGACTTGGTTTCACCCTACTTTTACTTCTTTTGCGTGCCAGTGGATACTTGACTCATACAGAGAACGCCTGTGAGTTCAAGTTAGAGGCAACCAGGTTCCTCCAAGGACCCACGAGAGAATCGAGATGTGCCTTTGAGACCACTGTGTGGAGTGGACGCTGGCACCAGGCACGGCGGATTGGAACCTTTCTAAAGATACAACTCTATAGAAACATGTTTCACATATCACATGTATCCCATGTAAGTCATCCATTCCCGGTGCACACTCATGATTTTTTAAGTAAATTTACCAAGTTGTGCAAACATCATTGTAAATTAGTTTTAGAACATCTCCATCTTCCCAATAAGGCCCCTCACACCTATTGGCAGTCCCTACCCCCGGCTACCACTAACCCATTTTCTGTCTCCACAGATTTGCCACTTATGTACATTGCATGTAAATGAGCTATACAACATGTGGTCTTTTGTGTCTGGCTTCTGTTAGCGTGTTGTTTGTGAGGTCTATCTGTGTTGAAGCGTGTGTCAGGACTTCGTTTTCATTGCCAGCGAGTGTTAAAGCGTATGGATAGACCACATTCTGTCAGTCCATGTACCAGTTGTTGGACACTGGGGTTGTTTCCATTTCTTGCCTGTTATGAACAACACTGCCAAGAACATTTGTGTGGATTAATGTTTTTGTTTCTTTTGGGCAGATACAGTAGAGTAGATTTGCTGGGTCATATGGCAAATTTATGTTTAACTTTTTAAGATGCCATTAAACTGTTTTCCAAAGTGGCTGCATCATTTTACATTCCCTCAACAATGAATGGAGGTTCTAGTTTCTCCACTTTCTAACACTTGTTTTGTCTGTCTAGCTGTGAAGTGGTATCTCATTGTGGCATATATGTACACACACACACACACACACACACACACACTCTAGAGGCCCAGTGCACGAATTCATGCACCAGTGGGGTCCCTTGGCCTGGCCTGCGGGATCAGGGCTGAAACCGGCTCTCTGACATCCCCGAGGGGTCCCAGATTGTGAGAGAGCACAGGCCACCCCACCGGTGCAGAATCAGGGCCAGGGAGGGATGGGGAAGGTTAGCCAGCCAGGGAGAGACCATGGGAGGGCTCGATTGGCTGGACCCCAGTAGCGAGCTAACCTACCGGTCAGATCATCTGCCCCCTGTGGTTAGTGCATGTCATAGCAAGTGGTTGTGTGGCCTTAGCATATCATTAGCATATTATGCTTTGATTGGTTGAATGGACGACTGGATGACCGGACACTTAGCATATTAGGCTTTTATATAGGACTAGAGGCCCGGTGCACAAAAATTTGTGCACTCGGGTGGGGGGGGGGTCCCTCAGCCCATCCTGTGCCCTCTTGCAGTCTGGGACCCCTCAGGAGATAATGACTTGCTGGCTTAGGCCTGCTCCCAGGTGGCAGAGGGCAGGCCCAATCCCTAGGTGCAGCCCCTGGTTAGGCTCAGAGCAGGGCCAATTGGGGAGTTGGGGCGCCGCCCCCTGACATGCACAGAGCAGGGCAGATCGGGAGGTTGTGATGCCACCCCTAGTCAAGCTCAGGGTAGAGCCGATTGGGAGGTTGGGGCACCGCCCTCTGTCACACTCAAGGCGGGGTCAATAGGGAAGTTGTGGTGCTACCCTTGTCACGCACAGAGCAGGGCCAATCGGGGTTGGGGCGTTGCCCCCTGTCATGCACAGAGCAGGGCCCATCAGGGGGGTTGGGGTTCCGTACCCTGTCACACACAGAGCAGGGCCGATCAGGGGGTTGAGGAGCTCCCCCCTGTCATGCACAGAGCAGGGCCCATCAGGGGGTTGAGGAGCTCCCCCCTGTCACTCACAGAGTAGGGCCAATAGGGGAGTTGGGGCACCACCCCCTGCCACACACACAGCAGGGCGGATCAGGGGGTTGGGGCGCTGCCCCATGTCATGCACAGAGCGGGGCCCATCAGGGGGGTTGGGGCTCCGTACCCTGTCACACACAGAGCAGGGCGGATCAGGGGGTTGGGGAGCTCCCCCCCGTCACGCACAGAGCAGGGCCCATCAGGGGGTTGAGGAGCTCCCCCCTGTCACACACAGAGCAGGCCCATCAGGGGGTTGAGGAGCTCCCCCCTGTCACGCACAGAGCAGGGCCCATCAGGGGGTTGATGAGCTCCCCCCGTCACTCACAGAGTAGGGCCGATGGGGGGGTTGGGGCGCCACCCTCTGTCACCCACAGAGCAGGGCCGATCAGGGGGTTTGGGCGCTGCCCCCTGTCACGCTGATCCCGGTGCCGGGAGGCATATTACTCTTTTACTATATAGGATAGAGGCCTGGTGCACGGGTGGGAGCCTGCTGGTTTGCCCTGAAGGGTGTCCTGGATCAGGGTGGGGTGCCTGGCCAGTCTGGCTGAGGGGCTGAGGGCCATTTCCAGGCTGGCGGGTGACTGAAGCTTCCAACCGCTCCTTTTTTTCTTTCTTTTTTTATTCTGGGCCAGCTTTAGCTCTGAGGCCTCGGCTGCTGAAAGCCTGTTTCTGGCCTTTGTTTACCTTCTGTATTTGATACAATGTTGCGGTCCGGCTGGCTGAAGCCCGGCTAACTAAAGCTGGTTTCTGGGGTTTTGTTTAGCTTCTATATTTGCAACATAGTTGCTTAGAGTTGCAGCTGAGAGGCCGGCAAGGCAGGCGGGGAACGTTGGAGTCCGCCATCACTGGAGCAAGCAAGCCTCCCTGTTCGCTTCAAGCTGCCTGGCTGCCGGCCATCATCTTGGCTGGCAGTTAATTTGCATATCTCCCTGATTAGCCAATGGGAAGGGTAGCAGCTGTTTTGCTAATTACTATGTTTCTCTTTTATTAGATAGGATTGTAATTGATCTTAGAGAAGGGTGGAGGGGAAGAGAGAGAGAAAAAAACATTGATGTGGCAGAGATATACATTGATCAGTTGCCTCCCGCACAGAGCCCTGACTAGGGATCGAACCCACAACCTAGGCATGTCCCTGACTGGGAATCGAACCCACAACCTTCTGGTGTATGGGACAACCTCTTCAACCAACTGAGCCACACTGGCAAGGGCACAATGTAGTTTTAATTTGCATTTCCCTAATAATTAATGATATTGGGATCTTTTTGTATGCTTATTAGACATTCATGATCTTTTTTTAAATTGAATTTATTGGAGTTACATTGGTTAATAAAATTATTTTGATTATTTCACACCAATCCCTTCTGGCCTAAGGTGTTTCTGTTGGGAAATCAGTTGACAGCCTTATGGGAGTTCCCTTATAAGTAACTGTTTTCCTCTTGCTGCTCTTAAGATTCTCCCTTTATCTTTAACCTTTGCCATTTTAATGATGATGTGTCTTGGTGTGGGCCTCTGGATTTATCTTGTTTGAGACTCTCTGGGCTTCCTGGACTTGTGTGTCTTTTTCCTTCACCAGGTTAGGGACGTTTTCAGCCATTATTTCTTCAAACATATTCTTGATCCCTTGCTCTCTTTCTCTTCCAATACTTCTATGACACGGATGTTGTTACGCTTGATGTTGTTCCTTAGACTTTCCTCATTTTTAAAATTTTTTTCTTTTTTTTGCTGGCTTAGGTGTTTTCTGTTATCTTGTCCTCTAAATTGCTGATTCAATCCTCTGTTTCATCTAACCTGCTGTTCATTCCTTATTCCTCATTTCAGATATTGTGTTCTTTATTTCTGACTTTTTTTTAATGGTTTCTATGTCCTTCATGTTTACTATCTCTTTAAGTTCTCACTGAGATCACTCATTCTTCTCCTAAGTCCTTGAGCATCCTTATAACCATTGTTTTGAACTTTGCGTCTGATATCTTGTTTGCTTCCATTTCATTTAATTCTTTTTCTGGGGATTTCTCCTGTTTTTTTTCATTTGGGTCGTGTTTCTTTGTCTCCCATTTTGTCTGTTTTTATATGTGTGTGTGTGTGTGTTTGTCTCTGCGTATTGGATAGGTCTTCTATGACTTTCAAACTTGTTAGGGTGGTTTTATGTTCCAGGTGTCTTGTGGGGTTCAGTGGCGCAATTTTCCAGATCACCTGAGCTCCGTGCCCCAGGAATGTCTCTTGTGGGTTATGTGCTCCCTCCTGTTGTAGTTGAGTCTTGAATGCTGTTGGCCTATTCGTGGGTGGGGTTAACCGTCCGTCTGGCTGACTATAAGGACAGACCTCAGTCACGTTTTATGAGCCACTGTGTAGGGCTGCCGCCCTAGGTGGAGTTGTTTCCAGCAAGGTCTGGAGCCTGCCAGGACCTCCCTTTGGGTGTGCCGCCTGTGTGGTTAGTTGGGCCAACTTCTGTTGTGGTCTGAAGCCCACCACTGGTTGTGCTGGTTCTGGGTCCACTTGGGTGGGATTCCAGTGCAGGTTGGTGTCAGATGCTGCCTGTAACCAGCCTTGGGCTACCTGTGTGGAGCTACCACATAATCCGATGTTTTTGGCTGCCTCTACCGGGCCTGGGTGTGTGTGTGTTGTATATCTTCTTAAGATCTTTACTCAAATCTTTTTTTTTTTTCTAGGTTGATTATCTTATTGAGGTACAAGAATTCTTTGCAAATTCTGACAAGTCCTGTTAGATAATGTGTTTTGCAAATATTTTCTCTTACTGGGTTGTTTGTCTTTTCATTTTCTTAATGGTGTCTTTTGAAGTGCTCAGGTTTTTCATTTTGATGATGTGCAATTTATCAAATTTTTTTCTTTTATAGACCAGACTTTTGGTGATATATCTGTAACATCTTTGTAGTTATAACTCAAGGTTCCAAAGATTTTCTGTTGTCTTCCAACAGCTTTGTTTGAGCCTTTACAGTTAAGTCTATGATCCACTTTGACCTAATTTTCGTGTTGAGAGTGAAGTGAGGGCCTACGTTCATCTCTTTGCATGTGGATATCCAAATAGTCGGTCTCAGCCCCATTTGTTGAAAGACTTCTTTCCCTGGAGTAGTTTTGAAATCAGGAAGTGAAAGTCCTCCAATTCTGTTCTTTTTCAAAATTTGTCTATTCTAGGTCTTTTGCAATTTTATATAAATTTCAGGATCATCCTTGTCAATTTCTGCAAAAACCTGCTGATCTTTTTTTGAAAATTTACTAATGCTAAGACTTCTGCTCCATGAATATAAGATGCCTCTGTTTGTCTAGATCAGTGGTTCTCAACCTTCTGGCCCTTTAAATACAGTTCCTCATGTTGTGACCCAACCATAAAATTATTTTCGTTGCTGCTTCATAACTGTAACGTTGCTACTGTTATGAGTCATAATGTAAATATCTGATATGCAGGATGGTCTTAGGCGACCCCTATGAAAGGGTCCTTCAACCGCCAAGGGGGTCGTGACCCACAGGTTGAGAACCACTGGTCTAGATCTTTAATTTCCCTCAGCAATATCTTGGAATTTGCAGTGTGTGAGCACTGATTTTGTTAGATTTACTCTTTAAGTTTTTGTTTTTTAATGAGCCTGCGTTCAGACAGGAGTAATAAATAATAGGTGAGTTGGTGGGTGTGTCTGCTCACTTCCACCATCACTGTAAGGGTGAGTTAAATCTGACATAATACTGGTTTTCTTTTAAAGGCTCTTGTTACCTGTGGATGCAGTGGTGGTGGTTTGTATGTGCGTGTGTGCATGTAATCCACATATATGTTAACTGCCTGATGAATAAGAGCTTGGATAATGGAGGCGGAGTGAGATTTAAAAAAATTGAGTGCAAAAATACAAATGTATATTTTTCTAAAATAATTTAAAGACCTGGCCAACAGGGAGTGACTCCCAGCATGCCTTCCTGGAGAAAGAACGTGCTGCTCATTTGAACCCCAAACCTGGCCTCCTCCTGGGCAAAATCTAAGGCTTGCTGAAATCTTGTTTCCCAGGCAGATGCGTGCCACGCCTACCAGATCGTCCACCGCAACGGGATTCCCGACGAGCAGATCGTGGTGATGATGTACGATGACATCGCCAACTCTGAAGAGTAAGTACGCAGCGCTCTCGCGGGTGGCGTCCTTACACCAGTGGCCTCACATTGGGATGAAACAGACTCGCAGGTGGAATTTCACAGGGCTGCTTCACGTAGAGCTTTGCACATAGCTTGGAGCACCCTGGCAGTGGCAGGGACATGGGCAGTGGGTGCCGAAGGGGGTTTGGGGCTGGCGCTTTCGAGCATTGAAAGCACAATACGTTCCTCCTCCGCCTGGAGACATGGTCACTGGGTCCTGAGATGCTTGTCCCTAACCTCCGAGCAGGCGGACAGCATGGGGGGCGGGGACCCCTCCGCAACCTATAAGCAGAGGGCTCGTTTGCAGGGTGGATCCCACCACCTTTATGTGCCTGTTTTACTGTTACTCATTTAATTTACGTTTACAAATAGTTATGTCGCGCCTGCTTATCTGACTTCTGGAGGAGAGGAGGAACAGCAAGTGTGGGCACGAAACCTAGGCAGTGCGAGTCTCCTCTGCTCCTGGTCACCCGCTGTGGCCCCCACGAAGGCCACTGCCCCTTCCCGAGATCACAGGGCAGCTCAGATTCCACTCTGAGCTTTAACGCCTAAACTCTCTTGTTAACGTCCTTGTCTGCCAGGCAGATGCGTGCCACGCCTACCAGACGTGTCCCGTCTTTCCCTACACGTTGCTTTGCTCTGAGAGATCTCTGTGAGACGTGGCCCCGAGATGTGTGTGGTTTCCAGCGGGAGGGAGCCCAGGCACACCTAGGCTTTGGTCCCTGTCCTGAGTGTCAGAACTCGGCCTTCACTGCTCCTGCCGAGAGCTTGACTTGCGGGATGACCGGGATCCCCAAGCTGCTAAAATCACTGCACTTGGTGACCGTCGGGCGATGAGCAGTGTCTTTGACAGACAGACAGTTACTGTCTTTCTGTGTAACGGGCGTAGTTTTGAAGAGAGAGATTTCAGAGACATGTCAGAGTTTGTGTCCTTCGATTTTCAGCAACCCCACTCCAGGAGTTGTGATCAACAGGCCCAACGGCTCGGACGTGTACAAGGGGGTCCTGAAGGACTACACCGGGGAGGTGAGGCCGGCAGCATGTGGCCTTGGTGCCGGCTGCGTTTATTCTCATTTTTGTGATGATTTTCCTGTTTTGTGTATTTCTGGCATCAGAACCTCACTAAACTGATTTCTGATTGGTGGTTCATGTTTGAATTAGGATTTGTGCTTGAGTAATTTTTGAGAGCTTTGATGGAAAGTAGAAGGAAAAAAGGAAAGGAAAAAGTAAGAAATAAGTTGTAGTCTACCAATCTTTAGTTTCCAGTCTTTATATATATTTATTGATTTTTAGAGAGGAAGAGAGAGACGGACAGAAAGAGAGGGAGAGAGAGAGAGAGAAACATCAGTGAGAGACATATATGGATCATCTGCCTCCTGCACTCTTCACACTGGGAATCCAGCCCCCAACTCGGGCATGTGGCCTGACCAGGAATAAAACAGTGACCTCCTGGTTCATAGGTTGACGCTCAACCCCTGAGCCACTCTGGCTGGGCTTCATCATCTCCTTTTCTTACTATGAGAGGGATCTTTCAGGAACTGATATTCCTGGTGATAAGTGTTTCTCTGAAGTTGAGCAGTCCTTTCAGTTTCAGCGTTCTCTCTTAAATTCAAGTACAGTTAAATTTTAAAAAAATATATTTTATTGATTTTTTACAGAGAGGAAGAGAGAGGGATAGAGAGTTAGAAACATCGTTGAGAGAGAAACATCGACCAGCTGCCTCCTGCACATCCCCTACTGGGGATGTGCCCGCAACCAACGTACATGCCCTTGACCGGAATCGAACCTGGGACCCTTCAGTCCGCAGGCCGACGCTCTATCCACCGAGCCAAACCGGTTTCGGCAAATTTAATTTACATGTAATATGGACGATCCCTTCTTTATGAAATTGTTTCTACATAATTTTACAGGGTGGGGCCAAAGTAGGTTTACAGGTTCACAGTTGTTTGTATGGGAAAAATACAATAATTAATAAAGAATAATAAAAGAATAAACTTTCACGTACTTACAACTGTAAACCTACTTTGGCCCCACCCCGCGGAATGCCTGGAATCGAGGTGGTGGGTTTTTGTTCCCCTTGGTGCTTTCCTGTGTTGCTTTGTTTTTAATGAGTGAGTATCAGTTTAGAAAATCTCCTTTAGGGACATTCTGTGTCCTCGGGACTTGGCCTTTTAGGCGACAAGCTGGGCAGGGATGGGCCCAGTGCAGGCGTTCCTGCTGCCTCTTTGCCTTCTCCCGGGTGGTATGCTGTTCGTCTGCCTCCTACCCTACTGCCCGGCACCTTCGGGTCCCTCCGCACGGCCTTTCTAATGCCGAGAAGGAACGCAGGCTTGCTCAGTGCGTCAGCCAAAGACGAGATGTTCTTTGAGGAGAGGCCATGCACATGCCCCGGAGACATCACCCTTATCTGGGTCTTCCTTGGTTCCAAAGCGTTTGCTCTTAAACCTCGGGCCTTGGAGATGTGTGGGCTGGTGGCCCGGGTCTGCACAGACTCAGCAAGCCTCTGATTTGGAATGACACGCCTGACTTCAACTCCCACTTCCTTGCAGGATGTCACACCGAAAAATTTCCTTGCTGTGCTGCGAGGCGATGAAGAAGCAGTGAAGGGCATAGGGTCCGGAAAGGTCTTGAAGAGGTAATGCCTGCTCGCTTTACGCCATCATACTTTTCTGAATGACCTGGCAGCCCAGAATCGAGTTGGTCTTGGCTCCCGACTTGGGAAACGGCAGAGCAGGGAGCTCTGTCCTGAGTTAAGACCGGCCGTGCAGGTTGGATGGCTCCTTTGGCAGCCCATCGCTGCACCCCGTTAACCCTGTGACCCCGGGTCCCCGTCACGGATCCTAGTGCTGTGCATTCCACGGCCAGTGGCACATCCCGAGACTGGTGTGAAGCCCCGCAGCTGTCGGGTCACAGGGCCACACCTGCCGCCAGCCCTGTGCTCTGACCAGAGGGCAGCGCAGCCGGGGGAGCACACTCATGAGTCCGGAGCTAACCTTTGCGGTGCGAAAGCTCACACCAGTGCTTGCCCCGCCGCCTGTGGGCGAGAGATGTGTCCTCTTTAGCTTCTCTTTCTGTAGCGTTTTCACGTGATGTCAGGGCCTTTAGAAGCATGCCCTCAGAGAGTCCCAGGTCCTTGGCAAACAGCACTGTTTCTCTCACTCTAGGGAGGCCTGGGCACAGTAAGCTCATGTGCGTTAGAGCAAAGACGGACAGTTGTGTGGGATGCACCGAATTGGTTCCAAGGTAGTTAGCACATTTCTGCAGCCTTGAAGCAGCGCCCCAAGTGGAATCCCTGGTGAGGGTGGGCAGGTGGGGTCCCTGACTGCAGGCCCGGGGCCCGGAGGGAGCTGGAGCTGCAGGACATGTTTGGATGTGTGTCCTGACTCCCTTACTCATTTGGGGGACATCTGGTTAGAGCATGTGACTGCTTGGGATGAGGCCCAATTGCCAAAGGATCCTGCTCTGCAAATCGCACCTGGTCTGTCTGGTGATCTGCCCAGCACGGGTCTCCTCCCAGGCCTGACGCAGTCCCAGGCCCTAGGATATGCCTTGTGCTCAGTATAACACGCAGCTGGTCAGAGGTCGGCAGGCCTTGTGTTGCTCTTTGTACCAGGGTGGGGGGCTGTAGTCCTCAAACTTCTTAGTTTTTTGTGTTGTTTTTTTTGAGGGGGGGGGGGTGGGAGTGGACGGGTAAGGTCGACTTTTCAGAGAAGTAGAATAGGAAACGGTGGACTCTGACTCTCGTTCTCTCGTGGCAGCGGCCCCCAGGATCATGTGTTTGTTTACTTCACTGATCACGGAGCTACTGGACTACTGGCCTTTCCTAACGACGACGTGAGTTTTCCTCAACACACGAGGATGGGGAGCAGAACTCGGTGGTGCCGTTAAACCCGTGATGTGGGTCCCGACGTCCCACCAGGGTGGTGTGTGGGGCACACATTTAGCAGCTTGAAATCTACCCGGGGCACCCCCTCCGGCCACTTTTCCCGACATTTCTCCACATATCACTGCATCAGGGGCTGTCTCAGCACCTGGGAGCCTTGCACTACACACAGTAATAGACCCCTGTCCCTGAACGCTCTGGGCAGTGAGGAGTGCGGAAGCATGTTCTGCCCTTTTTAAATCTGTGAATAAACCTTGGGTGACTGACGTGTGGATGCTGGGCTCACTAGGATCGTTTCTGGGGATTGGTAAATACGAATTCCAGAGCGCATTAGGGCTTCATTGTGGGTTACCCGGAGGTCTTGATCTGAATGCCAGTATTCTTACCTTTCAGCTTCATGTGAAGGACCTGAATGAGACCATCAAGTACATGTACAAACACAAAAAGTACCAAAAGGTAAGGTTGGCTTTGGGGTGGCCACGGGGGGGGTGGAGGGGGGGCGGTACGAGGAAGGCAGCGGACGCAGCGCCCACCTCCGGGACGTGCCTCTGACTCTGGGCGGTGGTGTTTTCTGGAAAGGGGGCCCTTTCGGTCAGTTTCCCAGGATGGACCTTTTCTGCTCCTAGGGCTTTAGCTAGTAGACCAGAATCACTGGCATCTTGTTGCAACAAAGAGTGTGGGTCCCACCCCAGAGTTTGACTCAGGTCTGGGGAGAGGCCTGAGAATTTGCCTTCGAGTTGATGCTGAGCTGCTGGGCCTGGGACCGTACTTTGAGGAGTACTGCTCCTAGGACTGTCAGCAGTGTGGGGCAGTTGGGAGGAACATATCGCCATGTTATTTTCACCTTGGCCCTCGCTCGCCTGTAGCACCCTTATTAGAAACTGCACAGCTCAGGCCCGGATGCGGTAGCACCGAGGAAAGACAGCCTGCCGCCCCATCTCCCCATGCTTGGCGGTGAAAGTGTCCTTTGCATCGTCTGTGGCTCCATTTTCCCCGCATTATTTCAGCTAATAGATCATTTATTCTATCAGTGACGAATAAATTCGAGTCCTTCTGGTCTGTGTGGCAGCAGCTTCTGCAGCCTCTGGCAGCAGAGATGTCTCCCAAAGCAAAAGCGAAAGACTCTTAGGGTGGGTCAGAGCGGGCAGAGCCAAAGGAGCTTTGAGGAGCGTCTGCCTGGCCGAGGGGTGAGCCACCTGTCTCGTTCACCTCGCAGATGGTGTTCTACATTGAAGCCTGCGAGTCTGGGTCCATGATGAGACACCTGCCCACCGACATCAATGGTAGGTGGTGGGAGCCCTGGCCTCTGAGCCAGGCTGGGTGAGCCCGTGGCTGGCGGGTGCAGTTGGTCAATCTGATTCTGCTACTGTGAAGAACGAAGACATCTACATAAGCGGGGCCTAGGGCAGCCGTCGAAGTGGGGAGATAGGTGTGGGCAGCTCTGGGCTCCTTCTAGTCCTCGGCGATTAGTGGCCAGAGAAGAAGGAATCAGCACGTGAGTGTCACGGTGCTCGTCCAGGGTTTGTAAAGCTCCGTAGATCCACTATCGCCGTCTTGGGACTGGCCCGGTCCTCTGCGGCGTGGTGCTTGCTGGCTCTGGTCTTGGCCAGGTGACCTACCCTCTTGACCCTCAGGTATTTTGCCTGTAAAATGGGTATAACGGTAACGCCTGTTTATTTATCATTTTATGTGATAACATTTGTCAGGCACAGTTCTGAGCCCATGGTAGACAGATAGGGAATGGTCGCTATTGCAGAGGTTGAGCCAGCCTGTTCCGTCCATAAATGTTAACTTTCTCCAGAAACTAAGTGAGGTGCGTGTTCTTCCAGTTGCCAGAGCTGTTAAAATCTTGCAGCGTTATTCCAGAACAGCTCCATGTCCTAACAAGCCCGCGTGCCTGCTTATTGCTGTACCAAGTGCCCATCAGCTGGCTTCTCCTCCTTCCACGTGTCATTTGAGTCGCGTAATCGTAACTGAGCCAACAGCGCAGGGTGCACGGCGTCTCCTGCCCTCCCTGCGCTGACCAGCGGTGGCACTTTGCACCAAAGGAGGAAAGACTCAGCTTCACGTGGAATCCACAGCAGAGAATAAAACGTGGCTGAAAGGTGTCTTTAATCCCTCGCAGTTTATGCAACGACTGCCGCCAATCCCGACGAGTCATCCTACGCCTGTTACTACGATGAGCAGAGGTCCACGTACCTGGGGGACTGGTACAGCGTCAACTGGATGGAGGACTCGGACGTGGTGAGCCCTGCAGGGGCGGGCTGTCCGGCTGAGGCTTAGCCTTCAGGCTCGGAGGGTCGAGGGACTTACTGTTCACATTTTTGCAGGAGGACTTGACCAAGGAGACTCTCCACAAGCAGTACCAGCTGGTAAAGACCCACACCAACACCAGCCACGTCATGCAGTATGGGAACAAGGTGAGTCTTGTCGGTTCCCAGTCCCTGGTCGCGGACGTTAAGTCTTGGTGAAGGAGCGGGGCCCGGGGGAGAGCTGGCTGGGGTAGGGGTGGCCTCGCCTCTCATGGGCACTCCATCCTGGGAACCTGATTAGGCTTCGGAGTCGGACCTTGCTAGGGTCAAACTGGCAAAGTCGTGAGACTTAGGGGCAAGCTACCTAACCTGGGTCTCCATTTCCTCCATGGTCAGAGCCCTCGCGTGGGGGGTAATTAGGGGCACTCAAGAAGGTCATGCATCAAAAAACACTAAACACAGGCCAGGCACACGGGGAGGTCCCTGCGTCGGCAGCTGCTCCAGCTTCCCTGGCAGGGCCCACAGAACCCCCGCCTCGGATGGCCCGGGTCCTGCCTCGCTCTGCAGGTTGCAGGGGTTACCTTGACCCTTTGGCTGTAAGTTAGAGATGTTCCCCTTCCAACTCTGCCTAGAGAGTCCTAGGTCGTGAAATAGGTTCACCAGGGCCGTCTGGACAAGGTCGCAGCCAGTCTTCAGGCTGCGATGCTGGCCCTTCAGTGGTACCGAAACTCTGCAGCGTGAACTGTGGGCCTCCAGGACCAGGGTAAGGCTGGCCCATCTGCTCTCCCATTCCAACCAGTTTCTCTCTCTCTCTCTCTCTCCCCCCCGCAGTCCATCTCTACCATGAAACTGATGCAGTTCCAGGGTGTGAAACACAAAGCCAGCGCTCCCATCTCCCTGCCTCCCGTCCAACACCTGGACCTCACTCCGAGCCCCGAGGTGCCCCTCATGATCATGAAGAGGAAGCTGATGCTCACCAACGACCTGCAGGAGTCCAGGCGTCTTGTCGAGCAGATCCACAGGCACCTGGAGGTGAGTCCTGGGACGGGTGTGCTCCCGGCCTCGCGCGCTGGGTCTGCCTCCCGAGCCTTCCCCAGTGCTGCCCGGTTTCTATGTAGATAGAAGGCCCTGAGCAGGGCAGACGTGGTCTTCATTCTTCATTGGTGGATGACCGTGACCTCCAGGTGCAGGGAGCAAAGGGGTAGGGCCTTTTGCTGTGTCCTGCCCAGAGCCCATTTTTCCCTTTCATACCTGGTTGCTTAGAGAAGACATTTTCATTTTGCTGCTTGGTGAGTTATTAATCATATTTATATTTTTTAAATCCAATCTACTAAAATGTCTACTGCCTTAGGAAACCCTAGTCAGAGCCTAAAATCCTTAAAATACTTGGGCTGTCCTTTATGGTCACGGAGTTTGTTGTCAGTAGCTTGTCCGCTTGCTTGGCGCTGGCAGAATTACTTGGCAAACACAGCTGTGTGGCGAGCACCCCCAGGCGGGCACCCACTGGGGTGCTGGGTGGGGCTGATGGTCCCTGCAGCAGAGCCAGCTCTGTGTTCACGCTGTCCCCTGTCGGCAAGCACGGGGATTGACGTGCTGGGCGGAGCGTGGCCTGAGTTTTCCAGGGAAGAGAAACATCTGTGATGTGTTTTAAATTCATATACAGGGTGGGGCTGCAGTTGGCTTAGAGTTGTGAGTGCACGAAACACAGTTTATTCTTGTGCTGTTATTTAGTAACTATTGTGTAATTTCCCATAGGAACAACGTAAGCCTACTTTCCCTCACCCTGTATCTGATAATCCCTGCGGTTGGTCTCTCGCACTGTCGTGCTATAATAACCAGGACATAATGCATTTTGTCCGTGCCACAGTGTGATCAGCATTGTCATACTTCTTTAGTCTTAGACCTATTTACACTCTTAAAATTATTCACCCCAGAGAGCTAATATTAATGTGGGTTGTATCAATATTTCCTGCATTAGAAATGAACACTGAGATTTAAAAAGTATTAAAGAAAAAGAGAGAGAGAGGGAAAGAGAGTATGTGAGAGAGACACATCCATTGGTTGCCTCCCGCCCTGCCCTGACCAGAACCAGGGATCGAGCCTGCAATCCAGGTACATGTCTCTGATCGGGAATCAGCCCTTGACCCTTTGGACATCAGTCTATGTGGGAGTTGGGTCTTCCCCTTCTTTCCGAGGAGTGGGCCCCATGCCTGCTCCTAAGCTATTTAGATGCCATGTGTCCGTCGTGCCAGGAAACCCCTAAAAGGCACGGGATTCTCAAGGTCTCCGGCTGTCACAGGCGCCACATCTTCCGCCGCCTGCAGGATGCACCTGTTGGCGTCTGTTTTAACAGACGGGGGTGGGGGCTGTGGGAAGAGAAGCTCCTGACCCACCCAGGGTCCCGAGAGAGGCCTCAGGAAGTACAATACATTTCAAAAAAATGCGTTTCTTCACAGAGCAGGCATATCATGGAGAAGTCCGTGCGGAAGATCGTCTCCTTGCTCACGAGGTCTGATGACGAGGCGGAGAGGCTCCTGTCCGAGAGGGCCCCGCTCACGGCGCACGACTGCTACCAGGACGCTGTGTCCCACTTCCGCATGCACTGCTTCAACTGGCACTCCCCCACGGTAAGCCAGGCTGGGCTGGGCCACTGCGGCTACACCCAGGCTCCCCTGGGCCAGCGGGGCCTTGCCCTGCATCCTGACCCAAAGCTACAGCACTGCTGTCCATGGAACCTTGTCGCAGGGTCCACCCAGGCTGAGAACAATGGGCTCATTCAGAGGCCTTCAGCAGGGGTGAGAGGAAGAAGGTTGTCAGACTCGCTGACCATAAGTGCTGGCCCCATGGGGAGGAGTCCCCAGCCGTCGATGTCTCCACTCCCCTTCTCTTCATACCTCTGCCCCTGCCACACCCTCCCTCACCCCTGCCCTCCACACCAGCCACACAGGTTCTTCTCCCTTTTGGATCTGCTCTGGCCGCTCCCCAAGAAATACTGTCGAAGCCGGGCCCTGGCCATGGAGGAGGGCGGGTGCCGAGGGTGGAAGGTCCCAGCAAGCCTCTCCGATCAGGACCACGTGGTGCTTGATCCTTCCGGGGAGGGGTCAGCAACCTGGCCCACAGGTCAAGGCCTGCCCGCAGCCCGTGGGTCCCCTCCACCCCCCTGTTTTTATAAACAAAGTTTTATTGGGACTCAGCCGCATTTGGTGGTCACATTGCACTGCAGGAGAGCTGAGTGGTCTTACAGCCCGCAGACCACAATACCCGCTCATCTGGCCCTTCACAGAGAGCCTGCCCCTCCCGCTGGAGCTGTGTCCTTCAGAATGGTAGTCACTAGCCTCTTGTGGCTACTTAAACTTAGATTTAAAATAGTTGAGATGAAGTAACATGCGAAGCCCAGTTCCTTAGCCGCACCAGCCACATTTCATGTGTCCAGTAGCCACACGTGAGAGTGGCTCCCGCACGGACCCTGCAGCACGTTTCCATCGTGGCTGAAGGCTCCGTCGGGCTGTGACGCGCATACCGTGGTCACGTGGGCTCCCAAGGAGGGGGTCCTGACGGGAGGTAGCTCTGCGGTAGTAGGAAGCTTTTGGTTTTTTTTTTCACTTATTTAACACAGTACTCCTTATTCATTTAACAATTTAAAACTTCCCATTTATCGAACGAATATTCTTTGCAATGCTTTTTGCCTCTGGAATTACACACAGTGAATCTCCTCTTTTTCCTCGTGAGAGTTCTCCGATTCCCCTGAAGTTTTCTTCAGGACGAGCATCCCCGGGTATTCGGGTCTTAGCCTGTTAGAGTCCAGCTTGGCATTCACTTACCGTCAGTCTCCCTCATCCGCGTGTCCCTCCCAGAACGAGGTTCCAAGCAACAGAAGCTGGTGGCCAGGAGAGGTGCTGGGTGCCAGAGGGAGCAGGGCCTGAGGGTCTCCACCAGGAGTCCTCACCTGGGCCGCGTGCTCTCGGGGGCCTGCCCACCCACACAGGTGCCTTGGGGGGGATGGTTCATAAATCTTACCAGCTTATCAAAAGGTGGGGAGGGGGTCCATGACCCCAAAAAGGTCAAGAATCACTATTCAAGATGCTTTACCTCTGTCACCATGAAAGTGAAGAGCTGATTGCGTGGTGCGGGGATGGCTGACTGTGTCTCTGGTCTGTTTCCCTCCAGTACGAGTACGCTCTGAGACATCTGTACGTGCTGGTCAACCTCTGCGAGAAACCCTACCCCATCGACAGGTGAGCCAGCGCCTGGCGCTTACAGGTCATTGTCGCTCAGAGCAGAAGGGAGGGGCGCTGTTCTTCCTGCCAGTGGGCAGCTGGGCTTCTGCCTCCACCTGTAGCCACACGAGACCCGCGGAAGCAGCAGAAATAGCTGCATTCCCCGTGGCCGTCGTGAGGCGGGCCCGTCACAAGTGACTGCCTGCTCCGTGCTGGGCTACGTTGGTCTCTGTGTCTCCAGAGCTGACCTGCTTCACCAACTTCTTCCTGTTTCTTGCAGAATAAAATCGTCCATGGACAAGGTGTGCCTTGGCTACTACTGAAATGCTGCTTTTCCAAGCGTGAACACCGTCCCTGGGAGTGTGCGCTGACCGGAGGTGGATGGAGCGAGGGGAGGCCGGGCCTTTCACGAGGGCCTGCTCGCCTTTCCCCCTCCCCGTCTCCTGCAGCCCCTGGGATGCTCTGAAACCTCAGGGTTGGCCGGGGAGAAGGGCCTGTTGGCTTCCCCGGAGGCTTTTTTCCTGTTTGTGTTAAGAGGCGAGTTTGCTTGGGCTGCTGTAGCCAGCGAGAGACTCTCTGGGCTGAGGAGCTGGAAGCTGGAGCCTCGAGTCTTCAGGATGGAAAACTACTTCTAGAAAATAATACAAGTTTTGATTGCTTTTTATGTTTTATTCCTCAATAATGGACAATAAAGGTTGTAGCTGAAGCTGAGTGTTAATTTGGGGCCCGTGACTCTGCAGTCAGGCCCTGGCCTCCCCTCCCTGCCTCCCTCCCGGCCGCCCTGCGTCCGCCCCTCTGCTGGCCGGCACCCGGCAGCCTCCTGTGCCTCCGCCGCTGCTCTTCCTCTTGCCTCAGTGCCTTGCCCTCCACCTCACAGAGCCTCACCGTGTAGCTGGAAGTGCTGCCTCTCCCCTGAACCTTCTTCATCTTCCTCCTCTCCCCACCCATCGAGTCGTCTCTCCTGTCTGCGCCTTCTTTGCATCTCTCAGCAGGTGTCAGGGTCGGCCCTACACCAGTTGTGTGTGTCGGGGTGGGGGGGGGGGGCGGGGGTGTCCTAGGGTTATCGCAGCTCCGCCAGGGCAAAGGTGGCCTGACTTTCGTGTCCCTTGGCCGGTGCCCACGCAGGAAGTGCTCACAGTGGGTTAAAGACATGTAAGAGGACACTAACTGCAGCCTCACAGCGGGGCTCTATGCAGCAATGAGAAGGAAAGGAGCCGGTAACAAGCGCACGTTAGGCCACGTGAGAGGAGCCCGTATGCGCGATCCCATTGATGCCTACAGAGACGGCGAGTGGTGCCGAGGCCCGGGGGGAGAGGAAACGGGGACATGGCGCCTGCTGGTGGCATGAGCTTCCTTCTGAGGGGATGGAAATGCTCTGAAATTCATTGCGGTGGCGATTGTACAGCTCAAATAGACGGAAAACCATCGACCTGTGCACACTAAGTGGACATTATGTGGCTAATTATACTTCAATGAAGCTGTTTTTTAAAATAAGCCATGTAGTGGATGGCTGTTTAGATAGCCAGCCGGAGAGAAGCAAAGAGGAAAGGTGGTGCTGCTAAGCTGTCACCTACGACCACTGGTGTTCATGCTGTGGAACCGTTGCGGCAGTGACGCTTTTGAAGTTTGCAGTTAGGAAAATTAGGAAGGGAAGGTGGGAGACTGGCAGACAGGGTTATGTCGTGACAACTCAAGGGGGATGCTTTATTTCTAACGGCTGGTTTTTTGTTTTGTTTTGTTTTGTTTTTATCACCACAAACATCCTTTCTCAGTAAGGTTCTCATAGGCTAATCAAGTGACTTCAGGATAAAGAACTCATTGTCTGGATTTGGGGCGCTCTAGGGTTTTAAGTAACAAATACAAGGTCATTGCATGTGTTTATCGCTCATGCTCAACACGGGCAACCTCAGTGCTGGCTGATGTTCAAAGAAATTCAAATACTGAAAAGAAGTTTTAAAGGGAGTATCTTAAAAGGCCTCAAGATTCTGGTGGTAAAAGCTCTGGTTTTTCCTAGAACTGTTAACGACCCTCTTGATCCCGCTTCTCCATTTGTCATCTCTGTAGAAAATGAAGTATATTTGCCTATTTAACAAACAGAAATGCGAATGTTCATGGTACTAAAGGGGGAAAGCAGCTGTGTTTCATTTATCAAATAAACGACGATTTCATAATCTCAACGCTTTGCTGTTTTCTCCTGTGGTTGGTGGGTCTCATCCCTGTAGAGAGCCATTTCCTCTAAGGGTTTAGATTTCTAATGTGGGTGACCTTTCCATGTGCGTCACAACTAGGACCAGCGTTTTTTCTCTAATTATATCCAAAACTAGAGGCCCGGTGCACGAAATTCATGTGGGGGGGAGGGGGTGTCCCCTCAGCCCAGCCTGCACCCTCTCCAATCTGGGACCCCTCGGGGGATGTCCGACTGCCGGTTTAGGCTCAGTTCCATGGATCGGGCCTAAACCAGCAGTCAGACATCCCTCTCACAATCCTGGACCACTGGCTCCTAATTGCCTGCCTGCCTGGTCGCCCCTAACTGCCCCCCCTGCCAGCCTAATCGCCCCAAACTGCCAACCCCCCCCCCCCCCCCGCCAGCCTGGTCTCCCCTAACTGCCCCCCTCTGCTGGCCTGTTTGCCCCCAACTGCCCCCCACTGCTGGCCTTGTTGCCCCCAACTGCCCCTCCTGCCGGCCTGGTTGCCCCTCACGGCCCCCCACTGGCCTGGTTGCCCCATGCAGCCTGCTTGTTCAGTCATTTGGTTGTCCCTCACTAACCCCCCTGCCGGCTTGGTCATAGGCAGTCATCTTGTGAGGGCGTGAGGGTCAATTTGCATATTACCTCATTATATAGGATGTACAAACACGCTGTCAGGCACATGAAGTATGCAGCACAGAAACATTCAGAGCAAAGCTTGGCCATCCCTTTCCTCCCCAGAAACCTCAAATACAGTTTGGTATTCATCATTAGAATCCCCTTTCTCCATATTTACATACCTAACTACAATTTATGCTTTATTTTTTCCTTTTCATTATAAAGTAAAACATTAAAAACCATGTCAAACACAGTGGATTATAAGGCAGACACCCTTGTCACTCCCACTCAGGTCAAGAAATAGAACTTTACCAGCTGTGTTGGTCAAGATTCTTCAGAGAAACAGAACCAACAGGACGTGTGTGCATATACAGAGATTTACCTTAAGGAATTGGCTCCCACGATGGTGGAGACTTGGTAAGTCCAAAATTGCAGGCTGGAGACACGGGGAGGAGTCTGTGGTAGACTTCCTTCTTGTTCAGGGGAGGTCAGTCTTCATTGTCTTATGATCTTCAACTGATTGCATGGGGCCCACCCACATTATGGAGGGTAATCTGCTTTGCTCAAAGTCCACTAATTTAAACGTTAATATCCAAAAAACACCCTCACAACAACATCCACAACGTTTGACCAAATATCGGCACTGTGACCCGGCCAAATGGACACAAAACCTTCACGCCAGCCACCTCAAGCACATTCGTGCTCTATCCCAGTCACAGCATCGCTCCCCCGAAAAGTAACCTCTCTCCCTGTGTTTTTTCTTTTCTTTTTTTTAAAAAAATATTTTTATTGATTTCAGAGAGGAAGGGAGAGGGAGAGAAAGAGAGAAACATTAATGATGAGAGAGAATCATTGATCGGCTGCCTCCTGCACATCCCACACTGGGAATCGAGCCTGCAACCCGGGCATGTGCCCGACCAGGAATCGAACTGTGGCTTCCTAGTTCATAGGTCAGCGCTCAACCACTGAGCCATGCCAGGCTGGCTCTCCCTGTAGCCTATGTGATTTCATCGAAAGTATGCAGCTCTAGACACTAGTCTTACCCACTTTTTTTTTTTTTAATTTAAAAGGTAATTTCTTCCAGTCTCTAATCTACAGGTTTCCCCCTCATCTTTCCCCTTCCACTTTCTGCTGAAGACCCAGGCTGCTATTTGTGGAGTTTTCTGGTCTGGATTGTACTGATTGATACTCACGGTGCCATTCGGTATGGTTTTGGCCCCTGTGTCTCTTACAAACCAGCAGCGGAATCAGCAGCTTGAGCAGACTCTGGCCGATCTTTGGTGAGAGGCACACTGTGGCTGGGGTTTGCTCCTTTTTGATGATACAGTGGCTGATCTTCAATGCATAGATCCATTAAGTCATTGAGGAATTGCAAATGGGTGAAATTCTAATTTTATTTTATTTTAATTTATTAGCTGGAATAACTTTATAAGGAGTCACTTCCTCCCCTTATCTGCTATATCCACTGGTATAGCTCATGCAGAAAAGGCAGAAAAATCCATTTTATCCTATTTACCTAATTTTAGTAAATTGGTTCCTTTCCTCAAAATGTGATCCAATAACCTTTCTAAATATCTTGAATTTACAGTTTAAACATATCTAATGGGTTTCAATCCATTGCACTTTACTGAAGCCCAAAGTGTCCTTTTCATGGCCGATGGGATCTTCCAGGTTGATTCCCAAAGCCTTTTTTTTAATGTATATATTTTTTATTGTTGATAGTATTACAGATGTCTCCCATTTACGCCCCCCCCCACCTCTCCTCCCAGCCCCTATCCACGCCCACCCCCAGTCTTCACTACCCCATTGCCCGTGTCCATGGGCTATACATATAAGTATACAAGAAGTTTAAGTTCTTCTCGTCCCCGCAACCCCACATCGAGGTATCTCAGTCTGTTGCATGCTTCTCCCAGAGCCTTTTGATGTGACCCTAATAAACTTCGGTAGCTTTCTTCCTATCTGGTATTTCAAGATGATCCGTTCTTATCTTGTACATTTCCTGTCCCAAAGCTGGGATCAGCTGACCTCTAAGAAACCCTGGTTTCTTTTCATGAGAAATGATATTTTGAGACAACAATCCGAGTGCTATTGTTTCTAGGTCTCTGTGAACGGAGGAGGGGCACTACTCTAGACACATATACGCATGTACATACATTATATATGCACGTGATCAAAGACCTCAGCAGTTCATACTGTTTTTCCCAGTTCCAATTCTGGACGACTAGATTTTAAATTAACCTCATATATATTATATCTCCTTTCTTCCACATCAGGAATGCTGGTCCTCAAGGGTACAGGGGATGATACAATTAGAATATCTCAGAATAATAACATGATACTACCATCAGTGATTGTAACCACCAAAAAAAGTTCTACATATGCAATCCCCATTTTCCAGGTTTTTAAATGGTTGGACCTATATTGCATACTGCATTCTTTTTTAATCCTCATTTAGATTTGGGTTGATGGGAGGCAGGTGTTCCAAGTTAAAGTTCATAAGTTTTTTAAAATAAAGTATTTTTTATATATTTTTTATTGATTTCAGAGAGGAAGGGAGAGAGAAAGATAGACACATCAATGATGAGAGAGAATCATTGATATGCTGCCTACTGCACACCCCCTACTGAGGATCAAGCCCAAAACCTGGGCGTATGCCCTTGACCAGAATGCGAACCCGGGACTCTTCAGTCTGCCGGCTGACGCTCTATCCACTGAGCCAAACGGGCTGGGGCTTAAAGTGCATAGTTTTAAAGAGCTGTCTGCAATGACCCAGCCACGTTTCCACACACGTACTAGATCTACAGTGTCTTCCACAGAAGCACATATTGTCACCAATCACAGGGTCCCATCACGTTCTCGCAGATTTTATTGTGGTTTCACACATGGTGTCGGATGCTGTGGTGTTGAGCCATGGTTGCTCACCAGGAAACCGGGGGGCACGTACAGAAAACCGGCACGCCCGCTGCAACCCTAGAGTTCTGATCGCGGCTGTCTAGGCGAGGCCCTGGGACCAGGGTTCCTACGGTGAGTCTGGTGAGCAGCCGGTACTGAGAGTCGCTGCTGGACAGACAGCTTCCCCGCAGGCACAGGACCAAACCCAAGGTTCCTATCACGCCCACAGGCCTTGCTGATCAGACCGAGTCACCTCTCCCTCGTCCCTCGCTCACCACACTCCAGACAGGGGAGCCTCTTCGCTGTTCTCAAACACACCAACCAAATTCCCATGCCAGGGCATTTGCCCTTGTCAGGACCCCTTTCCAGAATGTTCTTCCTCTAGGCATTTGCCCGTCTTGCTCCCTTACTCCATTCACGTCTCTACTCAAATGCCACCTCCTCAGAGAAGCCCTCCGTGGCCACCCATCTAAAATACCAGCCTTCACCGAACTCTACCGCCTTACTCTGTGTATTTTTGCTTCGTAGCCCTTATCAACACTAGACATTATATATTATATATTTAGTTTATCTGGCCTACATCAATGCCTGGAAAACAGTAAAAGCTTAATAAATATTTCTGAACAAATGAAGAGTGGATGGGAACAGATGTAAAACAATGCAAGCTCTCACATGTAGAAAGTGCTCAATAACTGAGTTTCTTCCCCAACTCACAGAAAGCCAGTTGCTTCCACTGCCTTGTGACAAATTACTAAAAAAACAGCGACCCCTGCTGGAATTTGCATCTGAGACCCAGAAGGCATAGAAGTCCACCAATGCCAGTGCCAAGAAAGAAACAGCTAGATGTAGAAATAACCAGCACCTGTGAGGCCTTCTGATGTGCATTCGTGACAAATTCCCAAGAAGACATTTCTGACGATTACAAAAGCCTTTGGTTGGTACCACATCTTCCAAAGCAGGTGCTTCCTGCTGCCCTGTGGCCACGACGGGGAACTCCCAGACTGTTTGCGATGACCTTCTTTAGTCAGAAGGAAAGTGCGGGCAGCTGGGCTTTCCTGGAGCCCTTTGACAGAACACCTGTGGTCATTGGACCAGGCCCCGGCACCGCCAGCGTCTCGGGCTTCCATTTCTTAGAAACAAGAAACAACTGGGGTGACTGCCTCGTTTGGTGGCTTCTGCGGGAGGACAGCTGAGAGTGCCTACCGGCCACCTCTCCAGAGCCCAACCCTGTCTGTCCTTGGTCCTCCCAACTGACACAGCCCCTGCTCTTAACCGGTCACAGCTAGACCCCATGATTTGGTCTGAGCACCCACTAAGTGTCTGTAAACTCCACGAGGGCAGGCTTTATCCATAATGTACTCCCCGCCCCCCCCCCCAATACATTAATCCCCATTTAACCCAGAGCAGATTACTAAATAGTTGGTGAAGGAAGATAACAATCGCTAGCATTTACAGAGCACTCCCTGTATGCCGTGCATTGTAGGAAGCCCACACACTTCCCATACATCAGTTCATAGATTAGGGTGACCCACTCGTCCAGGGGTGCTCAGGACGGTCCCTGGGACTCCCCCAGCCCCTGAAAGATGGGGGCAGTTGGCCCCTGTATTCGTCAGCTCAGGCTGCCATAACACTAGACCACAGACTGGGGGGCTTAAGTAACACAACAGAAATGAATTTTCTCACAGTTCGGGGGCCTGGAAGTCCAAGGTCAAGACGCCATCAGGGTTGGTTTCTGGGGAGACCTCGTCCTGGCCTATCTGCTGCTCTCCCTGTGCAGAGGGTTGGTCTCCTCCCTTCTTAGAAGGCCCAGTCCCCTCCCGAGGCCCCTCGCTCCTGGGATGCCGGCTGTAGGTCCTCAATACTGACTGGTCGCACATGGGTTGTTACTTTTAGTAGCTGAGTGGGCACACAGGCCTACCTCGTTTTACTGCACTTCACAGGTGTTACAGGTTCGAAGGCAAGAGCCTTCACCAGCAATAAGATTACAACCCGCTTTATTGCAATACTCGCTTTGTTGTGATGGAACTAAACCCACCATTCTGAGGTATACCCGTACTAAGAATTCTTTCCAGGTTTGTAAACCAAACCAGGACCCAATTAGGGCTCGTGACTTCATTGCAGTTGAGTCTCACTGAAGGTGGGTCTTACCAAAGATTAAAATCCGGGTGAACGGCAGGGGGCAGCAGAGAATGTCGTTTCTGCCAGAAGGTACCCTGTAGGCGAGGGCTTTTGGCACCTTTTGCTGGAAACTCAAACTGAGCTCTCTGACACATGGCCGGTGCCGCCCTCCTCTCTCCTTCCTGTGGTGATGGGGGACAGAGGATGTTGGGGGGAGTCCCCTATGAAAGGGAAACTCCAGGGAAACATTTTCTTGACTCAGCACTTAGGACAGGACAGTCCCCAAGCACAGAGGCCGGCCACAGGGACAAACCCTCCGACTCCCACACTCAAGGGGCCAAAAAGCTGCATGTGGCTCGCGAGCTGCAGTTTGCCGACCACTGTGTTAGACCATTTTTCAGTTTCAATGTGTTAAATTATTAAATATGATGTTTGTTAATTTAGGACCTGCCTTTTCTTACTCATCCTTTTTAAAAAATACGTTTTTATTGATTTCAGAGATAGGAAGGGAGAGAGAAATAGAAAGATCAATGACGTTTCGATCATGGATCGGCTGCCTCCCGAAGGTCCCCTCCTGAGAATCAAGCCCACAACCCAGGCACGTGCCCTGACCAGGAATCAAACCGTGACCTCCAGGTTCATGGGACAATGCTCAACCAACTGAGCTGCATCAGCTGGGCTTACTCAGCCCTTTTAATGACAGGCTTCCTGACACCTTGGTGACACACACTAACTCCTGCTCCTGTTCAAAGACCTTGGAACACTTAACGGTATGTTTCTGCAGTAAAACTGTCTACCTAACTATTCACTAATACTTTTTTCTTAAATCCTCACTGGAGGATATTTTTTCCATTGATCCTTAGAGAGAATGTGGAAGTGGGGAAGGAGAGAGAAAGAGTGAGAGAAAGAGAGAAAGATCCATGTGAGAGAGACACATCCACTGGTTGCCTCTCACACAAACTCCAACTGGGGCCGGGGATCAAACCTGCAACCGAGGTACATGCCTTTGACCAGGAGTCAAACCCACGCCCCTTTGTTCGTGGGTCAGTGCTCTAACCACTGAGCCCAAACCGGCCAGGGCTCACTAATAATTATTAAACATCTAACATAAGCTCTTATAGAGGATGTTTGAAAATAATGAGAGTACCTACCTCTTTTTTTTTTCCTAATGCTCACCCAAAGCTATTTTCCCATTGCTTTTTAGAGAGAGTGGGAGAGGGAAAGACAGAAATATTGATGTGAGAGAAACACATGAATTTGTTGCCTCCTGCACAAGCCCCAACCAGGGCCCGGGCCGGGGAGGAGCCTGCAACTGAGGTAGTGCCCTTGACCAGAATCGAACCTAGGACCCTTTGGTCAACAGGCCGGTGCTCTATTCACTGAGTCAAACCGGATAGGGCTCTACCTCTTTTTGATGCCAAGACACCCTCAACATCAAGAATTATTCCTGTTTAGTCCTAGCTGGTTTCGCTCCGTGGATAGAGCATAGGCCTGAGGACTCAAGGGTCTCAGATTTGATTTCGGCCAAGGGCACATGCCAGGGATGCGGCTCAATCCCCAGTAGGGGGCGTGCAGGAGGCAGCCAATCAATGATTCTTTCTCATTATTGATGTTTCTATCTACCTTATCCTTCCTCTCTGAAATCAATAAAAAATATATTTTGAAAAAATATTCCTATTTAGATTTTTTAAAAATATATTTTATTGATTTTTTACAGAGAGGAAGGGAGAGGGATAGAGAGTTAGAAACATCAATGAGAGAGAAACATTGATCAGCTGCCTCCTGCACACTCCCCACTGGGGATGTGCCTGCAACCAAGGTACATGCCCTTGACCAGAATTGAACCTGGGACCCTTGAGTCCGCAAGCCGACGCTCTATCCACTGAGCCAAACCGGTTAGGGCTCCTGTTTAGATTTCTACACATCCTCTACTCTAAACCTCCCCTTCATGGTCTTTCAATTACAGTCTGACCAGAGCAGACAATTGGTCTTTCTGAGCATGTCATGTACATGAACATAACTGATTCACCTGATTTCTGATTGAGGATTCAAGTCCATTGAGGAACCTCGGTTACTTCTTTCCCCACAGCGCCACCTGCTGACCACAGCTCCCACCACAGGATAAGGACCCACTACTCAATGCTGGGGCCCCAGGCGGGTTCAGCATCTTCAGGGACCAAAGCAGCTTGAAGTGCAGGCAGTGCTCACAGGGGTTAAAGTTCAGGCCCCTTTTCCGTCAGACCCGGGTTCGGATCCCAGCTCCAACACTTACTCTCTGGGCCAGTGCTTAACCCTGGCAAACCTCACTTTCCCAGCTCTGAACAGGGACAGGAATGGTGCCGACCTCACCCGGCAGTTAGAACAAAAGGCGATAGAGAGAGCAGGTCAACTACCTAAAGGGGCTGAGCCCAGGAAGCACCATTGCACGGCTGCCGTTACTCATATTTACCACTGACCTGCCCATTCATGGACCCCAACGACAGTTTGGATCAGTCAAGCATTTTTTTCTCTGAAAGGTTTGCCAACTCCATTAGGCTGATTATAGTCATTAAGCCAGTTTAGACAATAACACAAGTTGAGGTGATAAATGTCACAACATGTAAGGAGCCAGTATGAAAGCTTCATTATCGTTTACCTGCACGTGAGCTTTGGACCTAATTCACCTGCTGTGAAGACTGGGGATGCAAGCACTAGTCCCCAGACAGTGGGCATGCGTGTGCACACCTCATTTTAGCCTCTCCAGTGACACACCGGGACTTGAAGTGGTGACTGCCACCCGGAGAGGCTTGTGCACACGTCACACTCAGAAGGCGGCTTGGCACAGGCCCTGGGCCCTGTCAGCTACTGTCACGCCAGCCGCTGAGAGCACACGAGTCTCAGGCATGGCCCTGGTCCTCAGAAAGCCCTAGTGTCCTTCATAAAATTTACTTTCTCAGGGGGCTTGTTGGGCAGGTTTATAGGTAAATAATCTACACAATGATATTTAAAAGTGAATTTGAAAATGAAACCACGTTTAAGATGATGGCTTTGTTTAATCGATTGTAAAATGCACATTTTCACCCCCAAACCTTACATCTCTGAAGTCAGGATGCAGCTTTGAGCATCTCTCGCATCACTGTTGGCTAGGTGGCAATTCTGACAAAATCGTCACTGCCACCACCCATTCATTTCCTTTCTATGAGCACACAGTCCTACAGCTTACAACTGCCAGCCTCTTAGATCCGATGAAACATATGCAGCACATCAACTAGAAACCCATTTTGGAACCTCTGGCTCACTCCCACCACAGCCCTAAATGTCCAGGTACAGCGCCCCCTGGTGGGAGGACTCAAGGCCAGGAAGGTAGGAGAAGAGAACCGCACCTGCTTTTCAGAGGGACCGAAAGCTCAGCCCCGAGGCCGTGCTGAAGACCTTGCATGTGTCCATCACGTGTTAAATGCACCGGGATCTCCCTCCGGAAATGGCTTCTCCCAGGCCCGGCAGATACAAGGAAACCCCAAAACTTACCCTCTGGGGCTCTCTCTGCGGTAACTGTATGGAGATCCGCTCTGGACATTCCAGGACCCACCACCTGTAGGTGATGGGCGGGGCTTCTCGTGCTAAAGGAACTAAATTGTTCTGGGACGAAACTGCCACAACACGGACGTGGGTTTATATTTTCTACTTGGCTGTTCACATACCTAATGGGGGAGCACACCCCCTTCAGGCGCCTACACACACGTGTGCACACCCAGCACGCCATCTCGTTGGTGCTGCCCTGTCCACGAGGGAGACCTGAGGGCCTCCCCTTCATTTCCCGCCTGCATCCAGGTCACCCTCCTACCTTTTCCCACAGGCACACTGTGGGCGTCTCGCTCTTCCATCTGGTATGAGCATGATGGCGTGGCCTCCAGGGGCCCGGGAGGGCTGTCTGGGGTCGGCTCCGCTGGTTCTCCAGAACTGTTGTTTTTGCGTTTAAAGAATTTGATGAAGGTTCTGGCTCCAATCCAGGGCTTTTTCCTATTAGAAGTAGAGGCTTACGACTCTGCCAACCCTCACTGTCCCTCCACCTGGGCAAGTGGCCGTTAATTTGGGGTTCAGAAGGATGGAGCTCTTCGCCAGCACCATGATCTTCGTATGTGGAGCTCAGGGGGTAGAACACAATTTGCAGTGAATTCACACAGACCCAGAGGTGGTAGAAGCGTTCATTGTGGCAGAAACTCACACTAGCCTCTCGGGAAATGGAACTTCAAATACAGCAATCAGGTTCATCCCTGGCCCTGGCCGGTGTGTACGGGATGGCAACCAATCGATGTGTCTCTCACATTGATGTTTCTCTCCCCACCCCCCCACTTCCCTTCTACTCTCTCCAAATATCAATGGAAAAAATATCCTCAAGTGAGGTTAAAAAAAACAAAAATGAAAACAGTGAATTTAAAGGGTAAGTAATACACTGCAGCTAACCGGAAATGGAGGCATTCGACTAGAGCAAGAAGAACCACATGTGGGTTCTAATCCTGGCTCTGCCACAGAACAGCACTGTGCTCTCACAAACTAATTTCCTCATAGATGCCTCATTTCCCTGTCAACCGAAGGGTCAGGCGGAAGGTGGGAAATTCTGTGGTTCTGTGATGCCAGCAGAGAGGCCTTGCAGGATTCATGGTGATATGACCGCAAGGCTGGGCTGGGACAGGACACTCTGAAGGCCCAGCTCCCGGGGCTCAGGCCCGCACCAGGGAAGCCCTGCTGCACGGGGGGAGGCCAGCAGCCTCGAGGACTGAGCCGGCCCACCACCGGGGCTGCGGCCCACCACCGGGGCTGCTCTGCAGAAGGGAACGTGTTTGTGAACCACCCTGGGGTCTAGAGACTCCAGAGGAATGTAGGGAAGACCAAGAGGTTCCTGTGACAGAAGACCATGGGTGTTGGCCCTGGAGTCCGGCCCACGCTTCCTTCCCAAAACAGAGACATGGCGTTCTAGGTCCTGAAACCTGGAGACACAGCCTGATAGTCCTGCTTTAGTGGCTCTAAACCACAGACTCTCTGCCCCTTCAACAGGACATGGCAGCGGGCCTTCGCCATCCCTCATAGGTTAACGCTGAGTATGGATGGCGGGACCGAAAGAAACTCTAAATTCTTTCAGTGCTGGGAGACCTGCGCACAGTGGACCTGCCATGGAGGGGATGCGGGCCCAACTAACTGGTCACTGCGCTAGATGCTACAGCTTTCCCCACTCGTGAAAGAGCAAGCTTTCTGTTCTGTGCTTAAGTTACTGCCATTAAATCAACTCACTTCCTGTGAGCAGTATCCTGGGACTCGGAGGAATCCACGACTGTTTCCTTCTCTTCTTTTACTGTTGGTAAGAAATTTCCTTCTTCTCTGTAAATAGAGGAGAAAGAAAAGCAACCTGGTTTTTACATAAAACACGTAAATTGACTCATTGGACCAGCCTGGGACCTGGCCCAGAAGGGCCAGCATTTTCCTGGGACTCAGACATCACGGTGCTCATGGCCTTATGATTGCCGAGTCGGGAACATGGGGATGAAAGCACGTGACGTGGGTCCGGGAACCCTAACATGTGGAGGAGACCTGCTGAAGCACCAAGGATCAGGCTGAACGTCGTCTCCAGAGAGCAAGCCCCGAGCCATGTGAAACTCAGGGTCGGAAACCCGTGGGCCCTGACAGCTCAGACCCTGGTTTCCTTGCTGGAAAACAAGTCCCCTGGTGTGGAGGCCCGCTCCCAAGGGGTCCCGCAGGGTAGAGGTGGCGTGGGATGAAAGCGCCAGAGACCGGGCTTAGGAGGACTGGCACAAGGCACCAGCAACTTTATTTTTTACACACACTGTTTTATAGCTAAGCTGTGGCTGGCCATGCTTCATAGATCACTGCTAGGGCTTGGCCTATCATGGCGAAGTAGCAGATCGTTACAAGCTGGGCAAGACTGGGCAAGCTTTGTCTAGTTCCATCTATGTATGACAAAAGTCTGCTTGCCTAGATCACAAGAACTGGGGTGCAAGCCAAGTTCATGGCCTTTACATGACTTGGAGTGGGGTCAGCCTTTCCTGGACCCCCACGGCCTCTTACATCTCCCCCTTCTTTGTGTTTCAGGCGCAGTTCATGCACAGGGGTTTGCAAGGATTGGAGGCTTCCTCCAATGGCTTGAATGTAGACTGGAAGTAGACAAAGCAGAATGGTTATGTATATAAGTAGCATAATCCTGGAACCCAATCACGAGGTCCACCGGGTAGAAGAAAACCAACTTTCAATCTCATTAAAAATTTTTGCTGCTACTTCCGCAGGTGGAAGCCAAGGTCCCTTTGTACTTATTATAGCCTGAATTTCCTTTAAAGTTATAAAATCAATCATTGTTGCTAAGTGCAGCTACTAAAACATAAATGAATTATATAAAACCATAATTAATCAATAATGCCCCATTACCAAGGTACTTATTAGTCAACTTTTCCCCATTGCTCTAGCTACTAATATAAACTTGCCCCGTTTCCCAGTTAGAGGCGAGGTTGTGTAATCCACTATCTACTTGTTGGGCTGTAAGGATAGAGGTTTCCAAGGCAAATCCTGATGCTACAGCAGAAGAAATAATTACCATAGTAAATACAGTAAAAGCTATTAAGGAACATACAGAGGAACAGTGGGTACATTCCAGGTGAGAATCTGGTTAAACAATGCTTGAAAACGAGAGTCCCCCAAATGTCCATTAGGCCTCACCCAAGTCCCTTGAATACAGTCCAAGTCATTGGTAGTCAAAGGCAGGTCAGGATCAGTCCAAGTCTGCAGAGTGAAGGTGGGTGGATCAATCACATGAGTCTAGTGAACTGCAGCTGAAGTCACTGGCAAAAGTCCAGTCAAGGTAATTAAAGCCAAAGTCAATCCCCGGGAAGAGTTCCGAGTGAATGCTTTGAGCTTCTGTCTCTTCAAAGAGCCCCAGGTGAGGAGGGGCCATCGCCGTCCAAAGGGTCTGCAGACGACCCTCCGCTGGCGCGTGTCCTGAAGGTTTATGGCTTCTCATCCTCTTCCTCAGAGATCCGATCGCAAACTCGGTCATTGGGATCTGCATCTGGAACTTAAACACAAGTATACCCTCTTCCCCAAGTTAGCAACTCCACCGAGCCTTTCCAAAAGGAGGATTCCTGATCCCGGTACATTACTTTAGAATTAGGCTTATGTTCTTGAGGAACAAAGTGTTTTTCAGCAGCTATTTCCCCATGCTGCTGATTTTAAAAAATTTAAATAGTGAATGTTGTAGTATTTGGTGAGGAGAGTACGGACCCCCTAGCTCCCTCTTCTTTGTGTTTTAGATCTGATTTTTCAGGGAACGATGTGCCCTTTCAACTATGCTTTGTCCTTGGGGATTATAGGGGGTTCCAGGAATATGAGTGAAGAATTTACTTTACTAGGATTTAATTGCTTAAAAAGATACTGGCTTCCTATGGTAGGTACCCTTATTAATAAAGTTAGTAAATTTAGTAAAGTTTTATGTCTGATTTATGAGGTGTAAATACTGCCTATCTCTAGCCTAATTTAAAATGTAGTAGCGAGGAGCTTTTGTTATTTTAAATTATATCTTAAAATTCTATTGCTGTATTTTAAGAAATTTTAAATAAAATAACTTGTTTTGCCCTTTCTTAGAGGCAAAACTTAAAATATATATTTATTAATTTTTATTTGATAAAGCTTTCTATGTGATTTCAAGTATATTAAATTGGCTTTATTAAAAAATCCTTTAAGAAGAGAGAATAAACTTTTGAAAACATTTCAGGGTCTATGAAATGTCCCCAAATCATTCCTTGGTTATAGTTTTGAAATCTAACTTGAAAGATTATTAAATATATATGTGTATATATGATTTAAAGATGATATATTTTTTATAATTATTAAGAGATATTAAATATTACATTTGGCTTACTGGCCTGTACTATTTGATTAATTTCCTTCTAATATTTCTCTTCTTCTTCTTATAATTCCTTATTCTTAGAAACTTCAATCCTTTACAGCTGGTATTTCTTAGATTATTAAGAGCAGGTGCTTCCTTTCTTATGCAATTTTTAATATTTCTCTTCTTCTTTTCTGGCTTAAGAGATGGTTGATTATGGTCATGCCTGGGATCTAAACAATCCCGTATTAAATTCCATAAGGAAAATGCATTGACCGAGGTCTTACTTCGCCCAAGGGCTTTATAATGATTGCGCATTTGTTTTCCAATTTTCTGCCACGTTTCTAAGTTAACGGTTCCTTCCTCAGGGAACCACGGGCAGACTTCCTGCACAAAATTTAAAAACCGCTCTAGCTGTGAGGTAGTTACTCGAGCCCCTCTTGCCTGCAGCATGTTCTTTAACATCTGCGCATACAGAGAGCGCTCTTTGGTCTCTAACTGCCCCATGTTTTAATCCTAATGAATACAAATTCCCCAAAACTTACTATTACTTGATTGCTTGATTGATTGATTGATTGACTCGGCCGACTGTGACTCCAGGGTCCTCACGAAGCCCACCTTCAAGTCCCCGTTCGGGCGCCAATTGTGGAGGCCCGCTCCCAAGGGGTCCCGCAGGGAAGAGGTGGCGTGGGATGAAAGCACCAGAGACCGGGCTTAGGAGGACTGGCACAAGGCACCAGCACCAGCAACTTTATTTTTTACACACACTGTTTTATAGCTAAGCTGTGGCCGGTCTTGCTTCATAAGATCACTGCTAGGGCTTGGCCTATCATGGGGAAGTAGCAGATCGTTAAAAGCTGGGCAAGACTGGGCAAGCTTTGTCTAGATCCATCCATGTATGACAGTTGCTATGACAAAAGTCTGCTTGCCTAGATCACAAGAACTGGGGTGCAAGCCAAGTTCATGTCCTTTACATGACTTGGAGTGGGGTCAGGCCTTTCCTGGACCCCCACGGCCTCTTACAGCCTGGATCGAGGAGCTACTCAGATTCTGTCAGTCATGAAGCTACGGAGGTAGATGGCTACAGCTTTCTTCACTCATGAAAGAGCAAACTTTCTGTTTTGTGTTTAAGTTACTACCATTAAATCAACTCACTTCCTGTGAGCAGTATCCTGGGACTCGGAGGAATCCACGACTGTTTCCTCCTCTTCTTTTTCTGTTGGTAAGAAATTTCCTTCTTCTCTGTAAATAGAGGAGAAAGAAAAGCAATCTGGTTTTTATTTAAAAAAAAATATATTTCATTGATTTTTTTACAGAGGAAGGGAGAATAGAGAGTTAGAAACATCGATCAGCTGCCTCCTGCACACTCCCTACTGGGGATGTGTCCGCAACCAAGGTACATGCCCTTGACCGGAATCGAACCTGGGACCCTTGAGTCTGCAGGCTGACGCTCTATCCACTGAGCCAAACCGGTTAGGGCACGACTATGGAATTTTTAATAGCAATCATGAAAAAAATATATTTAAATGTTTGAAGTGGACAAAGTATATTACAGACTAGTATATAAAATATAATTCTATAATTCCATTTTGAAAAACATATATTCGCATGTAGTGGTTGAGAATGTTGGCCAAGTTAAGCCTCAGTTTCTCGCACTAGGAAGTTGTCTTTTGCAGTTACTAAGAATAAATGAGTCAATCTAAACAAAACACTTGGAACAATACTTGATTTTAAACATATGATAATTGTTAGCTGTTACATACTCAACACTACATAATAGGATTACAAGTGATTTTTGTTTGCTGCTTCATACTTTTTATGTATTCTACATTTTCTTTGATGAACACGTTTCACTATTATCAGAAAATAAGTGTTATTTCAATGCTTACTTCCAGCAAAACTAAGGAAATTAACACCAAGTAAATCATAATACTAACTTTTAGTAAACTTTATTATAAAAGAAAAAATAGTACTATTTTATGATTTTTTTCACCCACAAGAACATGAGTGGCAACCAGTGACTTGCTTATAAAAATATTTTAAGACTCACATAAGATAATATCTTATCTTCTCAAGATTAATGGGGAGAGGATCACCTGAAAAATTTTCCCCCAGGGAATCCAGTCTCTTGGCTCAACTATAAAAAAATCCACATAGATCAACTTTCTGCCAACCAGGGGAAGATTTGTTTTCTTTGATCTGCTGTCATATGTTCACAAGCTTCTAAAACGTTTGCCAAAATTAAGGTCTGCTGAATAGTTTTTGCCTTCACCCATATTCTTCCATTCATTCCAAACACTATTTCCAGTCGGTAGAGTTTTCCCACTTCCTGTAGGATTTCACAGTCTGGAGCTAGCAGCTTTCTAATTAAGCCCAAGTCACTTTAAAAAGTAGACCATCCTGTCCAATCACACCCATTCCGTTGGCTCATCCACAGCTGTCAATACAAACCATCTCTGGTTCCGTATCTTTATTAGCAACCACAAACTGTCCATAAATGAGATCTCCAACCTGCACATTTGGTCTGTTTCTTTTAAAATATATTTTATTGATTTTTTACAGAGAGAAAGGGAGAGAGATAGAGAGTCAGAAACATCGATGAGAGAGAAACATCGATCAGCTGCCTCCTGCACATCTCCCACTGGGGATGTGCCCACAACCCAGGTACATGCCCTTGACCGGAATCGAACCTGGGACCCTTCAGTCCGCAGGCCGACGCTCTATCCACTAAGCCAAACCGGTTCCGGCTGGTCTGTTTCTTTTAGTTGCACCTTCAAATGCCAAGTAAGACAACATCGACTTTAAATGTATCTCCCAATTTAGCCGTCACTATGCCAATCACATGGTCTCCTTTCACTGGGACATACCGCTTCTGCTGCGAGTCCACCCAGTGAACGCCGCCGCCGCCGGGCTCCTTGTGCCGGAGGCGGTCGCCACAACGCCTCAAGCCGGGGCCGCACAGGACGCGCACCCGGAGCGCACGCCGGCATTTAGGCGCAGCGGTCGCTCCTCTGCGCCTCCCAGGCCTTCGGCATCCTCCTGCTCGGGCAGCCGCAGCTCCTCACCCGGCAGCACCACCGGATCCAGCACAGCGCGTGCCGCCCGCGGGAGCTCGGCTGCAACCGCCGCTGCTGGAGCCAACCCGGGCGGCACCGAACACCGTTTCCGGTTCCCACTTCCGGCACGGTGTCCAATCGGCAGCCCGCCCAAGGCTTTCCGTTTTCGGCAGTAACGGTCGGACAGGATTGGAGCCTAGGTCGACGAAGCGTGTGGGCAGGTGGGTCCCCGCAGTCGGCGCGCCGCAATCCGGTTTTTAAAATAAAACACGTAAATTGACTCATTGGACCAGCCTGGGACCTGGCCCAGAAGGGCCAGCATTTTCCTGGGACTCAGACATCATGGTGCTCATGGCCTTATGATTGCCGGGTCGGGAACATGGGGATGAAAGCAGGTGACGTGGGTTCGGGAACCCTGACACGTGGAGGAGGCCTGCTGAAGCACCAAGGATCAGGCTGAACGTCGTCTCAGGAGAACAAGCCCCGAGCCATGTGAAACTCAGGGTCGGAAACCCGTGGGCCCTGACAGCTCAGACCCTGGTTTCCTTGCTGGAAAATGAGTTCCCTGGATCGAGGCAGCTGCTCAGACTCCGTCAGTCATGAAGCTACCCAGGTCCCACCAACACGAGGAACTTTCCGTGAGTTCACCGTGAAGTAAGCATCCCGTGAAAAGTGATGGCTCTCACACCACTGGACCCCTAACCACCGATCCTGCTCTGCTCCCAGTGCCCTTGGCGCTGTTCTTCTAGTCTGTGTTGTTCTCTTCCCACAATCATGCTGGTTGGCCTTATGCTAGAGCGCTTTCCTGTCTGGCTCTGACCAACCCTCCACTCCAGGCGCACAAACGCACGGAGGGCAGGCACCACCCTCCCAGGACTGGGGAAGACTCCGCTCAGAGCAGGCTCAGCAAGCCTGCCATCTCCCTGGCCTCCTGCAGACCTGTCTAATGCAAAACCATCATCAGATCACCCCCTGGATACCAGGACCCGAATCTTCTAGTTGGCACCTGCCCAACCTCTGCTGGTAATTTTTACCCGCTGCGTTACAGAGAGCCAACTTCAGGCCACAGTCATTTCTACCCCAAAACTACAGTGTGGCTTTCCACATAAACCATCCGGGGTAGCTGGCCAACCACTTGTAGAAAAGCAGATGAATCTAAGAGAACAGTAAAGCAGGCCTGCTACCCAGGGAGCTGGGACAGTGCCCCCGGGGTCACTGTGACCATGTCCCTCTGTCCCACATGGCCAGCCATTCCTGACCACAAGGAAGGACAGTCCCGCAGCACAGCACCAAGGGGGGAAGACCACCTTGGACCCACAAGATGCATCTCAGGTTACTTGACTTCCAACCACAAGGCTCCCAACACCAAGGCTCTTCCTCCCGCCCTCCTTTCTGGCAGCTCCTGGGCCTGTAGACCAGCTTCCCATAAACACTCACTTCCCAGTGAACCTGACTCCTCAGCCGGGCATGGACGCCTTCCACAGCTGAGCACCGCCTGCTGCAGCCTTCCCTCCTGCCACTGCCTGCACCTTCCCTGCATCCAGACCACCCGTGCTCCACCGTCACTTCCCCCCACCGGCCAGCCCTGTCCCCATCCAGGTCAGCAGCAGCACCCCAACTCCCACCACCACGCTTCCTTCTAGGCCTCTATGAAGCTCCTCAACGCCTGTCTGCTGTGCACACAGCTCTGCTCACATCCCATCACGCCTACTAGCTCCTGGCCACCAGGTCACTGGTTCTGTGCACCTCACAGGGCCTACGCCAAAGCCAGGAATGTGTCATGTCGGCAGAGGGAGGACAACCATGGTGCACCAACGACCCTCTCTCCAGCCTGTTAAGGGAAAACACACAGAAAGGGCTCGGCCCTCAATCTGAATTCCTTCCCTAGGCACCACTCTACCGCCATCATATTTTTAAAACTGAACTGAATTCCAAGAGCAGATTAAGAACCATCTGGCAGTGGGCAGTATCTTTGAAAAGCCAACCACCCCTACTTGCAGAAATCTAGAACCATTCCAGGAAAACGAGAGGAGGATGCGCTGGGAAGATGGTCTGACCCCTTGCCCTTGGGACACCAGTGCGCCAGGGGGCTCTCTGCCCAGAATGTCGAGGCCCAGGCGCGGGGCTGGAAGTCAGGGCCCCTTTGTGGACAGGGCAGCCCACACCCCTTACATGCACTGAGTATTGTCCTCAATCTCATTTAGAAGCCGACTGTTCCTCTTGGCCAATGTCAGAATCCTGCTCCTGAGTTTATATTTTTCCTCTTCCAAGTTCTTCTTCACACAGACGAACGCCTAGAACACAGGTCAACAATGGCTCACATACCATGCACCCCTGTGATTCCACTGCTGGGAATCTGTTCCCAAAAGAAGAAAAAAAGGCCACGTGCTCAAAGTGACACTCACACACAGTCTTTGAGCACAGACGCCAACGAGGACCCAGTCCCACCTGGCTGAGCCAAGGCTGTCGCCCAGGGCACAGGCCCGGTGTCCTGAGCCCTTCAGCCCAGGCCTCACCTCGCACTGGCTGTCCAGCTTCCTCAGCAAGATTTCAAAGTTATGCAGGTTGTCCCTCGCCTCTTCGTACCGGGCCTGCCAGAGCCTCACTTCCTGCTGCAGCTTCTCTAGGGACGTTTGCATGTCTTTGCTCTGGGTGTTCAGCTCCTTCTGCTCCCCCTTCACCAGCCGGTTCCAGAAGTTGGCTCTGGGGGTGGAGAGTCACATGGCCAAGGGCTGAGGGGCATTCCCAGCCTCCGACACAGGTGTGCACCTTAATCAAAACCACAGCCTCTCTGGGCCTCCGTTTTTCCCGTGTGTAAATGAGGGTTGAACAAAATCAGCGGTTTTCAAACTGTGTCTGTTGGGGTTCTATGAGGCTAGCCCAGCTGCCCACTCTGGGCTGGGGGAGACAGGACAGGCAGGTCAGACACCTCTTCAGCAGAGCACCCTGTGAGAATCCTTCCCATGCAAGGCTTTGGCAGACCTGCCGACCTGGAACAAAGGGCTCTTCGACTGAAATACTTTTGAAATACATGGAATCAGAACATTTTGTTCTAAATCTGTATGTCTATGCCCAGCTCTTCCCCCCAATTCCAAGCTCCTTTCTAATTTCACTCCTGAGACAAATAAAATATGAGATTTGAGAGTATTAGGTAAATCCACTGAAATCATCATCGTCATCGTCATAACAGCCCGACTGGGTATCAGGGGGAAGATTTAGACCAGAAAGCTCACATGACCAGAGGCTCATGGACTCAATTTGAACACAGATGTGCTCTGTTTGGCCCACATCATCTGTCTCTGCTGACTTCTGGTTTTTTAATTTATTATTTTTTAAATTAAATCTTTATTGTTCAGATTATTATATTGGTTCCTCTTTTTTCCCACCATAACTCCCCTCCACCCAGTTCCCACCCCACCCTCCGCCCTCACTCCCCACCCACTGTCCTCATCCATAGGTGCACGATTATTGTCCAATCTCTTCCTGCACCCCCCACACCCTTCCCCCCCCCCAAGAATAGTCAGTCCATTCCCTTTCTATGTCTCTGATTCTATTATAATCACCAGTTCATACTGTTCATCAGATTATTTATTCACTTGATTTTTAGATTCACTGTTGATAGATGTGTATTTGTTATTCATAATTTGTATGTTTACCTTTTTCTTCTTCTTCCTCTTCTTAAAGGATACCTTTCAGCATTTCATATAATACTGGTTTGGTGGTGATGAACTCCTTTAGCTTTTTCTTATCTGTGAAGCTCTTTATCTGGCCTTCACTTCTGAATGATAGCTTTGCTGGATAAAGTAATCTTGGTTGTAGGTTCTTGGCATTCATCACTTTGAATATTTCTTGCCACTCCCTTCTGGCCTGCAAAGTTTCTGTTGAGAAATCAGCTGACAGTCGTATGGGTACTCCCTTGTAGGTAACTGACTGTCTTTCTCTTGCTGTTTTTAGGATACTCTGTCTTTTGCTCTTAGCATTTTAATTATGATGTGTCTTGGTGTGGTCCTCTTTGGATTCCTTTTGTTTGGGGTTCAGTGCACTTCCTGGACTTATAAGTCTATTTCTTTCCCCAGGTAGGGGAAGTTTTCTGTCATTATTTCTTCAAATAGGTTTTCAATATCTTGCTCTCTCTCATCTTCTGGCACCCCTATAATTCAGATGTTGGTACACTTGAAGCTGTCCCAGAGGGTCCTTACACTATCTTTGTATTTTTGGATTCATTTTTCTTTTTGTTTTTCTGGTTGGGTGTTTTTTGCTTCTTCGTATTTCAAATCTTTGACTTGATTCTTGCGATCTTCTAGTCTGCTGTTGGAACTCTGTATAATATTCTTTATTTCAGTCAGTGTATGCTTAATTTCTAGTTGGTCCTTTTTCATAACCTCGAGGGTCTCACTAGATTTCTTGAGGGTCTCACTAAGTTTATCGGCTGTTTCTAGAGAATTCTTGATAAACCTTAAAAGTGTGGTTTTGAACTCTATATCCAGTAGTTTGCTTTCCTCCATTTCTGTCATTTGTGACCTGTTGCTTTGTCTCTGCATTTTGGCTGCTTCCCTGTGTTGATAGAGTGGCTTTCTGTGCTAGGTGTCCTATAGGGCCCAGTGGCTCAGCCTCCCCAATTACCTGAGGTGGACACTCTTGGTGTACCCCTTTGTGGGCTTTGTGCGCAGTCTTGTTGCAGTTAAGCCTTGATTGTTGTAGGTAACACTGGGAGGGATTGACCTCCAAGCCAACTGGCTGTGAGAATCAGCTGTGTCTGCAGTGGTAGAACTTCTATGCTGGAGACACCCCTCTGGGGCAAGACTCGCTTTAGTGGGGCTTTGGTGCTCACTGAGTCTGCCCCCTGAGTGTGTCCTTTATGGATCCGAGGAGCTGCAATCTGGATGGTCCCACTCTGACCACCGGGCACACTGGCTCCTGGATCTCTAAGGAGGTGCTAATCTAGCCTCTACCTGAGGCTACCTAGCAGGAGCCAGCTGTGAAGCAATGCGAGTTGCCTGGGGCCTTGGGCCAGCTGCAGTTTGTTAGGTAATTTTCAGATTGCAAAGGGCCAGGCCTTTCATATGCAAAAGCCTCCGTGCATGGCTTGGGCGGAGCGGGTCCCAGGCGATCAACAGGGCGGAGCAAGCAGCTATGGCTGCCCTCAGAGGCCCCGTTTCTCAGTGCCCCGGCAATCGTTGCAAGCACCTCCGAGAGAAAGCTGCCCTTGAGTTCCAACTGATGCCAGACAGTCCAGTTTCTCCCGTATGAGTCTGGGTCCCCAGAGACTCGCCCAGAACTGGAGCTCAGAGCTTGAGACTCCCTCCCGATTGAAAAAGACATCTGTGTCCTCAGCCGCCAGCCCTCTCTGCGTGTGCCTCCGTACCTCTGTACTTTACTTCCACACTGCACCTCCTCTGAGTCTCGGTATGCTTTTCCCTTTCCTTCTAGTTGTAGAATTTCCACTCAGCCAGCCTTCCTGTGGTTCTGGATGATGTCTGTTCCGTCTTTTAGTTGTATTCTTGAAGTTGTTGTGTGAGGCAGCAATCTCCGGTGTTTACCTATGCCGCCATCTTGGTTTTCCTCACTTCCCTTTTCATAGACGTCATCAAACTTCCTCACCATGGCGTCCAGAAAGGGAGCTCCTAATTGCAAGAATGAAACAGACCAAACGTCATCGCAACACCTGACAATCGCGGCAGCAAGTTACTCTCAGGGATCCTTCTTTTCAACAAGCTGAAGTGTTTATGTTGAAAGAGTCAGTACTTTTAAAATCAAGGTGTCAATATACACATGGTAGGATACACACACCCACAGCGGATATGCTTTAAAAACCAGTCTGAGTGTGCAGTATGATACAGGGCCACGCGGACTGGTGGATACAGCACAGAGCAATCCGCCACAGCACTGGGACCTGCCTGTAAGCACACCCTCTCATCTTCTAGGTCAAGGTGGACTGCCTCGGCCAGCAGCCTTCTGGTTCCTTGGAAAAAGACCACTGCACATCTCTGTCTGCAATGCTGCACATCTAACAGCACTCATTCTGGAGAAGGAGGCAGGAGCAGGACGAGGTGGGGGCATGGAGCCGTGTGGAAGGTGCAGTTGGGAAGGGAGACCTGACAAACGCAGTCCTGTGGGACCTGGGAAGGAAGACCCCGAGACAGAACTAGCAGGTGTGACCAGCCACTTGGCCACTAGACGTAAAAGATTAAACTCTGAGGAACAGGAGCTGGAGGAGAAAGGGAGGTTATGGGGGGCTGCTTCAACTGTGGGTGCAGGTGAGCTCAACCACACAGGTTAGAGTGTGATATACACGCGTCATTGCTGAAGGGCAAACACTAACTGCTAGAAGCCTCCAGAGAAAGACGCAGATGGGCAGGAGGGAACAACTTCACAGAGGCCAGCGCCCACAGACAAGGGATATTCTGTGGGTAACAAATAATAAATGTAACCTGTAAACTCCCTCCTGGAGCCCCTTCACGAAAATCAACCTGAAGAGCATACTATGACCACACATTATGCTCAAGTATAACTTAAAAAAAGAGACATTAGCTCAGCCGGCATGACTCAGTGGTTGAAAGTCGACCTTCGAACAAGGGACTCGAAGTTTGATTCCTGGTCAGGGCACATGCCCAGGTTGTAGGCTCAATCCCCAATGTGGGGCCTGCAGGAGGCAACCGATCAATGATTCTCTCTCATCATTGGTGTTTCTTTCTCTCTTCCTCTTCCTTCCTCTCTGAAATCAATAGAAAGATATTTTAAAAATTAGAATTCTGCAGACATAAACATTATTTATATATAAAACTAGTGGCCCAGTGCATGAAATTCTAGCGGGGTGGGGTGGGGGGGTTGTCCCTCAGCCTGTCCTGCACCCTCTCCAATCTGGGACGGCTGGCTCCTAATCGCTCACCTGCCTGCCTGCCTGATCACCCCTAACCACTCTGCCTGCCGGCCTGCTCGCCCCCAATTGCCCCCTCTTGCCAGCCTGATCACCCCCAACTGCTCCCTCTGCCAGCCTGCTCCCCCCGCCAGCCTGATCACCCCTAACCACCTCTGCCTCGGACCCACCATAATGGCTTTGTCCCGAAGGACAGCTGGAAGATCTTCTGGTCTAATTAGCATATTACCCTTTTATTAGTATAGATAGTATAGATGTCTGGTGCACAGGTGGGGGCTGGCTAGTCTGCCCTGAAGGCAGTCCCAGACCAGGGTGGTGGTCCCCTTGGGGGGGCAGGGCCAGCCTGGGCGAGGGGCTGAGGGCTGTTTGGGGTCAGTGTGCAGACCAGCCAAGCCTCTGGCTTTGTCTGGAAGGTCTCTTGGTCTAATTAGCATATTACTCTTATTTTATTAGTATAGATACTCAGGTTGAATGTTTTCAACACACGATGGGAATTACTTAACTACATCAAATACCTGAAATTTTGAATGTATTTGATGTCTTCAATATAAACTATCATCAGTGGAGCATTTAAAACGAGCAATACCGTTCATGTTGCTGAAGTTGTTAAGCTCGCACATTGGTTCCGATGGGACTTGCACGCAGATCTGCAGAGATCTGGTGTCTGATGGATAAATGACTCCAGAGCAGCTCAGGGGCGCACCCCAGGGGCGTGACCCACTCTGGGCCCCACGAGGACGCTGCTGTCACCGCAGACCTGGAGCCTCCTGCACGTGCGGAGAGCTCCTCCTCTGCGCCCGAGGCATCGTGATGAGGCCCCGCAGCGCGTCCTTCCCGGCGTCCTTCCCGCCACGGGTAAGGCTGACGGGGGAAGCGGACAACGACCTCTGGCGCCCCGTCAGTGGACGCCTGACCTGCTGCCGGGGGCCGGGGGCCGTGGCTTTTACTACAACTCGGGGACTTTCTGTCTGAGCCGAACCCTGTGGCTGAGGAGGGTCCCGGTCCAACACCGGAGGACTTGGGCCGGGAAGCCCTGGAGCGGCGCCCCGAGTGGGGGCCACACAGGGCAGAGGCGGCGCGGGCTCCAGCGCCCTCTGCAGGGCGGGCGGGAGGGCGGCCTGGGAGGGGGCGTCTTTCTCAGAAACAAACCCCGACTCGGAAGGCGCCTCCCGGAGCCGCTGGTGCAGGCAGAGCGGGGAGGCCGACGCCCGGAGGCCCCGGGGCCTGAGCGGGGCCGGTCCCCAGCCCGCGCCCCCCACGTCCCATCTTCCCCGCAGAAGCTGACCGACTCCCCCGCATGAGCACGTCCCCCGCGGGGCTGCCCTTCGAGGCCGCCGGCCGGGCTCCTCCCCGCAGGGTCAGCCGCCCCAGGGCCCCGCCCGCCGCCCCAGGCCCACGTCTGCCCCGAGGTCCCCAGGGTCCCTGCTGCAGCAGCTACAATGGCCAGACACTCCGGTGCCCCGGGACCTCGCCATCTTCCCCAGGCGCCTCGCTGACTTCCTGCTGGCGGGAGGCGGCAGCGCAGGGAACCGCGCAGCCGCCGCGCGTCTCCTCTCCAGCCAAGTTGTAAAGGGGTGGGTGGTGCGTGCAGAAGTGCGCCCCCACTTCATCCCGGAAAGCCTGGTGCAGAGGCTTCTGCACGCCCTGCTCGGAAGGGGCCGTGCTTGTCGCCGGCGTGCATCTTGAGACACGTGCACGGGGGAGAGAACATGCCCACAGGGAAATGTGTCCTTGTGCCTGGGCGTGCATTTACCAGTAGTTATGGGAAATTTCTGCTCAGCTTGCTGTTCTGAGACTGGTGTTTCCACTCCACCCCGGGGCTCCGTGTACCGTGTGATACCTCTTCTGAGGTGTGTTGTGTCCCCAAATCCATGCGGATGGGACACAGTGACCGCGGTCTTGTTGGGAATATGGCCTTTGCAGATGTAATCAAGTTCAGAGGAGGCCTTGGGTCTTGGATGGGTAGGCCCTCGCTGCAACGACAGGTGTCCTTGTGAGAGGGAAATTAGACTCACTCGCAGAGAAGGTCATGTGAGTTGCAGCTCCAGAAGGACCAGCCTTGCCCTCACCCTGATTCCGGGAGTGAGCGTCTCACAGGCAGCGTGGAGAGCTCCGGTCCCTGCCCACCTGCCCCGTCACTGTCTCCTGGGCTCCTGGAGAGAAGCCACAGGAGAGGAAGGGACTCCCAGCTGCAGCCCCCAGCCTAGGGGTGAGGAGCAGGAGAAGGGGGTGCCTGGGGCACTGGCCCATCCCTGCCTCCCTGGGCACCTCCCATCCTGTGCCCTGACAGGTGGACCAGGGCTGATATCTGCCCAGAGGGCCTGAGGACCCGTGTGCAGGGCTGTGCAAGGGAGACCCAAGAGCAGGCGTGACAAAGTTCATCTTCCATCTGTCTCACCTCATCCAGTGCTGCATATACTCAGCACCCTCACTACCCCCACCCAAGTCTCTACAGGGTCTCCCTTCTGTCTTACACCCTGGAGCCCATGCCTGTCTCTCACCCAGTGATTTCTCTGGTGCTAATTGGGAAGACGGAGTTAGTCTCCCTTTTCGTCAGCACATTTAACAAATGAAGTAAATCCGTTTATTCCCACGGAGTGCTTGGAAGGGGTCTGGCCCACAGTAACTGCTCAGTGAATGAGTGTCAGCGCCCTCCCCAGGCATTCAGGGCAGTTGGTGGACAGGAACTTCTGTTTCCCTGGACCTGGTGAAAGGGCTGGTTGCAAACGTAAAAGATTCCATGAATGACACAGGGGCTGACAGGTGGGCAACAGGGCAAGTGGTAGAGCCAGGGTGCTGGTGTGCACACATGTGTGCATGAGTGAGTGTGTGTGTGTGTGTGTATTTGGAAGACGTGCCAGTGTTTCACAGGTTATCATCCTAGAAATAGCTTAGGGAAAATGTATAAATGTACTTTTTAATTAACAGATAATGCCAAATTTCCAACCCACTTCTGTGCCAGCTCACACTCAAATGGAGAGTGAGCGCCTGTTCCCCACACCCCTCCTTCATTGACTCCTTTATGGGTTTTCATCTTTGCCCATCTCGTAGGTGAAAGGTCAGCATGGAGATGCCCTGTGAGAGGGGATGGAGTGTGGGGGGCCCCTAGGCTGCAAGGTCATCCCAACCCCCTTCTTCAGCTCCCTTCACCAACGGGCCACCGAGCCACAACCCAGCTGTCTTCCCTCGCATCCACCCCACTGACCTGGGGGAGAACATTCGGGCAGACCCTGGGAGCCGCCCAGTCTCTTCTTCCATCCATCCTTCTGACCGTGGTCCTGTGCAGCCCCTCCCGTGGGTCCAGTGGATTTGCTGGCAGAGGCCTCACTCTCACCCTCGCTGGCTCCTTCCGTTCAGCCCACCCTGCCAGGCAGTGCCCTTGCTGTGCTGGAGGCAGCCTGTGCTGGCTTGTGAGAGCCCATGGTGTTTCCAGGGACTTCACAAGCCAGGTGTTAAACTCAGCCATGGCTATAAGTTAACTTATGTGAACTTGGGATTAAATAATTTATATTAAAAACAAAGGTAATACCCCGGCCGGTGTGCTCAGTGGGTTGGGCATTGATTGTCCTGTGCACTGAAAGGTCACTGGTTCCATTCCCAGTGAGGTACAAGCCCGGGGTGTGTGTTTGATCCCTGGTAGGGTGTGTGTGGGTCACAAGTGACCAATGTCTCTCTCTCTCTCTCTCTCTCATCTCTCTCTCTCCTTCTCTCCCCATTCCTCTTTTTAAAATAAGTGAAAACATTTTAAACAAACAAAGGCAATAAATACTCTGAACCTGCCCCTTGTAATTGTTTTCCTGTTACCTATGCTCTTGGGTTATTCATATCTATCGTACCTGCGTGGAGGTGATATTATAGAACAGGTGGCACCGCACATCTAGTCCCATCTTGGTGGATAGGGACTCCAGGTTGGCAGCTTGAAATCAGCGATAGTGAAAGTATTTACACCGAGGAAATTGGCACATGTTACCAAATCAGGGCTTGATTTGTTTTCCTCAGTGTGTGCTCTCTCTAGACTTGAGAAAGTGATGAAGAAAATGTTCATAGTAAAGATTAAAACTAAAACTGTGTTTGGTGAATATTATGGTATGTAAATTGTATCTTTTTTTTTTTTTTTTTTTTTTAAATATATTTTATTGATTTTTACAGAGAGGAAGGGAGAGAGAGACAGAGAGTTAGAAACATCGATGAGAGAGAAACATCGACCAGCTGCCTCCTGCACATCCCCCACTGGGGATGTGCCCGCAACCCAGGCACATGCCCTTGACCGGAATCGAACCCGGGACCTCCCAGTCCGCAGGCCGACGCTCTATCCACTGAGCCAAACCGGTCTTGGCAGTATCTTTTTTTTTTTAAGTCTGTAGGCATTACAATGCAAATACATCACAAGCATTAAGGAACTGCCCTAGCCGGTTTGGCTCAGTGGATAGAGCGTCAGCCTGCAGACCAAAGGGTCCCGGGTTTGATTCTGGTCAAGGGCATGTACCTTGGCTGCAGGCTCCCTCAGCCTGGGCCCTGTAATTGAGTCCTATGGGTGGGCCTAATCCAATAGCACTGGGTCCTTATCAGCAGAGGGAAAGACACCAGGGGCCCATGCACCGAGGAGAGGCCGCGTGAGGACGCAGCGAGAAGGCGGCCGTCTGTGAGCCAAGGAGGAACCGATTCTGCCAACGGCTTAACGTAGGCTTCCAGCGCCAGTGAGAAAACCAGTTTCTGTTATCGAAGCCGGCCATCTGTGGTGTTCTGTTATGGCAGCCCGAGCAGACTAACACCCCCTGTCTTTGAGCCTGCACGTCCTCATCCGTAATATCTCCCTCGAGGGGCTGTGTGCAGATTCAGTGAAATAATGCAGGCGAATTGCTGACAGCACCAGGCCCACCGAGAGCTCCGCATGCGCAACGGCCCTGTCCCGTGGCCCTGGATCAGGCCCCCACACCTGAGGTTGTCCCCTCACACCTCCCTTGGGGCTGAGGCATCCGGATGACAGGGGGTCCAGGTGGCCCCGCCCCTCCTCCTCTGGCCTCTCCTGATGATGGGTGGGCCTCAGCATTGGCCTCAGGATGGTGGGCCTGGTGCACACCCAGGCATACACTGTACACACACACACCCTCTTCTGACAGTGGCCTCTCAGTCCCGCTCGCTGGCTGGCTCTGTTCCCTTACTTGGGAGCTTAACATAATCCCCCCGGGGCTGGGCTTGTGCCCAATCCACCCTCTGAATTCCGCCCCACACCAAGCTGAGGCCCCACCTGGGCAAGAGGGTGTTTGGGTCATGGGCCCCCGTGACCTTCTCCGCCAGTCTCAGGTCTTGTTGGAGGCGGTGGGTGCCTCGCCTTACAGCTGGGGGCACAAGGCTGTGAAGACAGCTCAGCTCAGGGCTTCGGGGCAACTGGAAGCTCAGGAAGGGGAGAGGGTCTGCGTGGGGGAGGGGGCAACCTGGGGTCCTGGCTGGCTGCCCGAAGCTCTGGGTTTGCGTTTTCTCATGTCTGCTACACCGAACCCCAGCCTGGGAAGTCCTCCAGGGCTGGCTGCATCTGGCCGGAGCACGTCCCACAGTTCACACGGGGCTGGCCCAGAGCCAGAGGCCTACAGGTCTGACTGGCTGGGGGAGCTGGTTGGTGCCCAGGAGTTTAATTCAGGGGGGTCCGGCCGACCCCCTTGGGGCAACCTGCTCAATGCTATCCACGTGAGCTTTGCTGTGTTCTCTGCTGTGTCCCAGGGCCTGACAGAGCAGGCACTCCACAAATACATATTTTTAATTAATGCGGAGGACACCCCTGAATGGTCCAAACCTGGTGGAGAAAGCAGACGAATCAACAGACAACTGCACTCTGATGGGATCTCTCTTGTGAGAGAGATGAGCCCAGGGGGCTGTGGGAACGTGGACAAGGTCTATCTGGCCAGTCTAAGAAATCAGAGAAGCCTTCCTGGAGGAGGTGGGCTTTGAAGACTGAATAGGAGTTTGACCAGGCAAAGACTTTAGGGAATGGGATTTCTGGGATAGGTAGCAGAAGCAGGAAGGTAAGAGACTGTTTGGAAAGCAATCCAGAGTTGGGAATGATGGGAACCAAGGATGGTGAGGAGGCAGGAGACGACCGGGCTGAGGGGCACACAGAGCTCTGAGGCTGAGGCTACATGGCAAATTCTCAAAAGATAGGGCCCTCGGTGGAAAGGAGGGAGTCTTCTGAACCCCTCCCGGGGAGGGAGTTAGGCTATTCATGGGCTGCCTGGCCGGCTGAGCAGAGTCCCAGCCCCTTGAGAAAAGGCGATACCATTTTCAAAAGGGCTTTTATTAAACTGTCCCCACACAGTGCCTCCTGCCGCAATGGCCACAGCCCTGGTGTCCGCCAGGGCAAGGGCCCTGTCAGTGTTCCTGTGTGCCCGAGGCTGGGCTCGTCCCTGGAGCAGAGGAGCTGCCCTTGTTTGGGGTCCCGATGCATGTCTGGCTGCTTCTAGAGGCGCTCAGAAGCTGCGGGAGAGACTGTGGGTGCTGGTAGCCGAGGGCAGGCTCTGGAGCAGGGAGGGGGGCCTGTCTCTTCAGCACACACCCTGAGAGATACTCTTAAGATCCTGGGCCTCCTATATACCCCAGTGCGCCCTGGGGCCCAGAGGGAATAGTCAGATTGGACGATGGTGCAGGAAGGCAGGGCCTGTGTGTGAACAGGGCCCGTCTTGAGCTCTTTTTGCTGCAGCTGGCAGAGCCTCAGTTTCCCTTTCTAACAGGTAACCTGGCCCCCCAGTGCTATGACTCTCCCTCAGGAAGCATGCTTGGCCACTGCTGCTTGTCATTTTCACAGCTGTCCTGCCGCGCTGGCCTCGGCATGCTCACTGGGTTGCAAGCACGTGTGACAGACGGGCATCCATGTTGGGTGTGTATGTGTGTGTGTGTGTGGTCAGACATGGGCTCCTGCTTGTATGAGGAGGTCCAGCTGAGTGTGAGCATGGGGCGTGAGCGAGTGTGACCCCAGTCTGCCCGCTTCTCGGCCCAGCCAGTCTCAGTAAACACTGCCACCGAGGGGGCTGCGGTGGCCCGGGCCTCACAGGAAGTTGGGCTCCCGCACCACGAGGCAGGGCGGGTCCCCGCTGCCCCCGCCGTCCAGGGGCCGGTACACGAAGTGGAAGTCGCGCTTGGGCTCGCTCCGCAGCAGGTAGCCCTTGATGTGGTGCGGCAGCGCCTCGTCCGCCAGCTGGAAGCAGCGCCCGTCCACCAGCACGAAGAGCCGGTGGTCCTGCGGGTGCAGCACCTCGAACTTCTCCGCGCACTGAGCGCACAGCGCCGTGGCCAGCGTGTCCGCCCGCGATGCCAGCGTCCGCGACTGCTGCTCCGGCTCCAGGTACGATACGCAGATGAAGTCCTGCGGGGTGAGACGGAGGGGGCTTGGTCACCAGCCGGCCACGCGCATCCTGTCTCCCCCCCACACCCCACGCAGGGGAGCTGGGTGGCCTTGGGCGAGACCTTTTCCCTCTCTGGGCCCCAGACTCCTCTCCGGAGAGAGAAGGGATGGTCGGACGGTCGCGAGGCTGCAGTCAGGGTACCCGTGGCCGACCCTGCTGTGCCACCTAAGGCAAGGCCCTCTGCACCCCGCCTCTCCGAGGGGATGACCCTGCAGGGTGAGTCAGTGGCTTGGTCTTGGCACCGAGGAGGGAGCACGCCCCCTGGCGGCCAGTACACGGCTCGCCATCATGTATGTATTCATCTGTCACTTCCTCATCATTTCAGCGGTCCTCCTGCACCCCAGGGGCAATGCAGGGCAGGGAGGGCGGCATAGATAAAACTGGAGGCAGGTCCCGGCCCCAGCAGCCCAGGGTCAGCTGGGACTAAGGCAGGCAGAACAGCTCAGGCCTTAGGGCTGGAAGAGCCTGGGGTGGGTCAAGCTGGAGACAGGGAAGTGGGGGGGGGGGGGGGCGGGGGGGGGGGGACTGGAGGGAAGGAAGAGGCTTGGTGGAAGCGGGAGGGGAGCTGGGCCTGAAAGGTGGAGGGTTTAGGCCAGGTAGAGAGGGGCAGGGCAGGGTGAGGCGATGCTTCTGCATGTGGCTGGGGATGGGGGGCAGCATAGGCGCATGAACAGACACACACACACACACACACACACACACACACACACACACCAATGGCACCTACACCTTCCCCACCAGCCTGGGAGGGAGGATCCTATGGTGGAAGGATGGGCCCTCCAGTCCCTGCTCTCACTCACTGTGTGACCCTGACCTCTGAGCCTCCATTTCCTCCACTGTAAAGTGGGAAAACACCAGCCCTTTGCAGTTCACACCATGGCTGCGAGGGAGGCCTCTTTCCCAAGCACCCAGAGGGCAGGTGGGAAGGGGTATGTGCGGGACTGCCCCTTGTGGACGGATGGTGACAGGGGTGCATACCAGGCGCTGTGTCAAGAGCGTCACTGGGATCGCCCTTTCTTCCCGGATGGGAAGCCCAGCTCACTCCTCCCATGGCAGTGGGGATGGCGTGTGTACAGTCTCCTCCCATGGCAGTGGGGATGGTGTGGGTACAGTCTCCTCCCATGGCAGTGGGGATGGTGTGGGTACAGTCTCCTCCCATGGCAGTGGGCATGGTGTGTGTACAGTCTCCTCCCATGGCAGTGGGGATGGTGTGGGTACAGTCTCCTCCCATGGCAGTGGGGATGGTGTGGGGCCTGGTCTCCCCTCCCCGGCAGTGGGGATGGTGTCTGGGACCTGGTCTCCCCTCCCTGGCGGTGGGGATGGTGTGGGTACAGTCTCCTCCCTGGCAGTGGGGATGGTGTGTGTGCCTGGTCTCCTCCCATGGCAGTGGGGATGGTGTGTGCGCCTGGTCTCCTCCCATCCCCTATCCCAGGCGTCACCTGCACGGAGGAGCGGGAGGCGCGGGCCTTGTTGAGCGTGCGCCGGCGCTCCCAGCGGTGGATGGAGTCCTGCACCTCCACGCTCAGCTGCCTGGTCACCGTGATCTTGTCGTAGTTCTTGATGTGCTCCAGGGCCCCATAGGTGGTGGTCAGATAGTAGGAACCTGCGGAGACAAGGGTGTGCGGGTTGACTAGGGCCGCCTGGGCCACCCACAAAGGGAGCCCCTCACTTTAGAGAGGAAGGAGGACTTTCATGGGGTTCCCTCCCACTTACCCGGCCTTTCCCCCAGCCCTGTAGGTACCGGGACAATGATTTTTGAGGTGAGGCTGATTCTCCTAGTGACCCACCCAAACTCCATCTTCTCGTTCTTCCTTACTAACTGACCTTTACCTTTTTGAGGGAAATAACAATCAGTAGAAAATGCTTACTGCCCTGACTCCCTTGCAACTCGGGGTAGAGAGCAGGAGATCCCGTTCTGGCTATTTAGATGTAAGTGGAAGTCCCTGGGTGGGGCAGACTCTGGGTTGGTGAGCACACAACAAAATGATGTATTAGAGAATTGTACACCCGAAGCCTATATAATTTTATTAACCAATGTTACCCCAATAAGTTCAATTAAAAAGAAAGAAAAGTAGCTTCTATTAATTTATATATATATATATATATATACACACACACACACACACACACTAGAGGCTTGGTGCATGAAATTCGTGTACTCAGGGGGGGTCTCTCAGCCCGGCCTGTGCTCTCTCGCAGTCCAGGAGCCCTCAGGGGGTGTCCAACCAATGGCTTAGGCCCGGGGGGAGCGGGCCTAAGCTAGCAGTCAGACATCCTTAGTGCTGCCACTGCTGCAGCACTTGACAGCTGTGAGCCCGGCTCAGGGTTTCTGGCTGAGCGGTGCTCCCCCTGTGGGAGTGGGCTGACCACCAGGGGGTTGCTCCTTCATTGAGTGTCTGCCCCCTGGTGGTCAGTGCGTATCATAGTAATCTGTTGTTCTGCTGTTCGGTTGATTTGCATATTAGCCTTTTATTATATAAGATATAAAAAAGGAGGAGACTCAGTTGATATGTCCCTTTGGGTTTTGCCCATTCCCTTCTTCCGACCTGGAACACAGACATAAGCCCTGAGACACAGCAGCTGTTTTGTGACCAGGAGTGAGAGGCACGTAGACAAAGGCTCATGCCCTAAGAACAAGGGAAAGAGCTGGGTCCACGCTTTCCTGATGGCAAGGCTAAAAACCACCGTCATGATCAGTTGCATACCCCACGACTTCTTGGTGCAAGAGACATACAGCCCTTTACTCTGATTTAAACCATTATTAGCTGCATCGTGAGTTATTTGCAGCTTAGAGCATCCCTAACTTCCACCGGATGAAGCTACATTTACCTACAAACTCTACAGCCAACATGAGAGAAGGCCACGCCCTGGCTAGGTTTGGTGGAGGTTATAATAAAGGGGTTATGGCCACAGGATCACACACCCTGTCATAGTAGGAAAGAGACATTAAAAAAAAAAAAAGTGTGCCAGGGCCGTGTAGAACTTGGCCTGGTGTCCCTTGTCAGAGAAGGGCCATGAGCCACTCATGGTCTCCTTTCTCCGTGAAGCAGGAAGCCTGCATGTGACCGGAGGCCTTTCCTGGTGCCTCCAACCCCATTGCCGGGAGTCCCTGTCCTCTAGTTGGCGCGCCTCGATGGTCCTGTTTCCCATCCGTGTCCCTGGCTGGGACCTGAGTGCCGTGGGCCGATGGAGAACAGTTCTGGAGGCAGAGCAGGATCTAGGTCTCTGCCCTGTGATCTCAGGTGAGTTAGTGCCCTCTCTACACCTGTTTCCTCAGCTGCACATCCCATAGTATCCACGTGAAAAGTAAATGAGATGATATACTAGTGGAACAGTACTTAGTAATGAGTAATGCACGGTGGGTGGGTAGGTGACCTAAGGGAGGTGCTCGCAGGAGAAGGGGAAGGAACCCCAAGTCCTTTAGCCATTCCTCTTGCTCACGTCCTGTTTTTTGTTTTTTGTTTTCACAGCCCAGGAGACCTCCCAGGCCACTTCCCTCTGTAGGATGCCATGCAGTACCACCGAGGGCCACTAGGTGGCAGGTGACACCAACCACAGTGAGGTTTGGAGCTGATCTCTCTGGGGAGAAAGTGTTGCCCTTTGAGGAGTAAAACTCACTGCCCCATTAAGATATTAGCCAGCTGTCAGCCGGCGTGGAGAGTGGACGTGGTGGATGAGTCCATGCGGCTGCTTTTGGGAGCGGTTTGGAACCTGAGCTGGCTCCAGCCAGGTGCCCCGCAGCTACCTGGGTCTCCTGTCCATCCCATGGTGGCAGGATGGTGGGAGCTGCAGGGAGGGGCTCACAGGGGGCTGGGGTCCCATCAGCCTAAGGCGTAGGACCTCTCGACTTCTCATCTCCCCAGCCTGTTCTACCCTGACCTCTCACACCTGATAGATAGGCTCGCTGCAGAGAAAATGGGACCCCATCACTTGTCCTTTGCCAAACTACAGCAGGCGGAACAGCTGGTGGGACAGCTGGCGGAACACGAAGGTCCCACAGTGCACAGACTCCGGAGCCCAGCTTGCGGGCTTTTTGTTGAACGCAGAACCGTGTGCTACTATGAACCGTGGAACACGAGAAGGCAGAGCCCAGCTCCACCGCTCCTTCTGCCCACGGCTATCTCTGCAGAACACAAAACTGCCCAGACAAGTGGAAAACCCCAAATCCAGCCCAGTGCCTTCACTTTCCTGAGCCAGAGAGGTTACACCACTTGCCCCAGGGCTCCAGCCAATCAGAGGCAGAACCGGGACCGAAATCCCGCCCCCACACGGCTCATTTTACTGCATCCTGTGCTACTTCTCCTCTGAGGTTCTAGCAACTGAAGTGCTCAAGACTGGGGACTCCCCGAGGGCGCCTGTGTCCAGGCATCTCTGAGCTCCGTGAGGACCAAGAGCAGGGACTGTCGGCACCCTCTTTACCTGCGCGCGGGGGCTTTGGCGATGGAGCACCCTGGGCACCACCGCCCAGCTAGGACGTGAGGGTGAAGCCGGGGAAATACAGTGTCTGTCCCTCATCCTTGGGCCCAGATACTTCCAGATGGGGCCTGATAGCTGGCAGACTTGAAGGGTGGGAGCCCCTGCCCAAGCTGGGGATCCCCAAGTCATCTCAGAACAGGAGGCTAATAGCTGTTGAGGCCTGGCCTGGGTGCTGCGACCTCCCGCCCTGGCTATCGGCCTAGGAACACGGATGCAGGGAGGCACCCATGCCAGCCATCCCACCTCCTGGTGTGTGCTGCATGGTGTGACATTTGTCCTCTGGCCCCCATGGGCAGGGTCTGACGCTGCTGTGTGTGTGGGGGGGGGGGGGGGGGGAGTGGGGGGGCAGGCTACTGGGAGGGGCAAGTGTAGCAGCCTGGCTAGGTTTATCCCACTTAATCTTTATTCCAGCAAACACCCCACAGATTTCTTCGAAATCCCCTCATAGGGCCAGAAGTGGGGTGAGGGTCTCTGGTTACTTAAGTCTGAAAGAGGGCAGGCTGCAGGGGATTGAGGCAGCCTTGGGTCAGAAACTATAAAGCATTTAAGGCCTTTCTGTATTTATTTGTACTTTCGTTTTTCTCAGGAACACACTGTAGCCCATAACAGACCAATGTTCCTGCCTGAAGGATATCACCTTTCCACCGGAACCCTGAAAGCGTCAGGAACAGGAAGAAGGACCCAGGAGGCCATGGCAGGATGGGGTGGGGGTGCAGGTCCATAAGGAGAGAGTAGTTGGGCCAAGGATGTCCCTGTCCTGCCCCTGCTCAGCCCCTGTGCCTGGCTTGGAGCCCCATTAGGAGTCCTGGTGGCCAGGGCGGGCTGGTCACTGCCGGAGAGTGAGCCAGTGCTGAGACCACCACAGAGCCTCCCTGCCTCACGCCATCCTTTGTCTCTAAGACTCGGTAACAGCCCCGTGGGTTTGGAAACAGTCCTTTCACAGAATTTTTAAATGATTTCTTTCCAGGAAGATGAGCAACATATGCTCACTGTGGAAAATTTGGAAAACAGAAAAAAAAGTAATGAGAAGATTCTCTGTGCTCAGCGACTCCCTTGGTCATCTGAGCCCTGTCCTGCCCGACCATCCTATCCCACCAGCCTTCTTCCTGTCTTCTCAACATCCACTAGATGTGACAGAACAGAATAAGGCATTCATTCATTTTCATGAGACTATCAGCTCACTACTCTTGCTTGCACTGCAACCCAAGTGCCTGGCAGGGGCCCTAAGCACATGAGTAGCTGCTAAATGAACAGATGAATGGGTGGGTGGATGGATGGATGGGGAGATGGGTGGGTAGGTATCTGGGTAGATGGATAGATGGATAGATGGGTAGGTGGATGGATAGATGGCTGGATGGCTGGATGGATAGATGGGTAGATAGATGGATGGGTTGGTGGATGGATTCATGGGTGGATGGGTGTGTGGGTAGATGGGTAGGTATCTAGGTAGGTAGATGGATGGGTGGGTAGAAGGATAGATGGGTCGATGGATGGATAGATGGGTGGATGGATGGGGGGGTGGATGGGTGGGTGGATGGGTGAGTGGGTGGATGGATGGGGATGGATGGATAGATGGGTGGGTGGATGGGTGAGTGGGTGGATAGATGGGTGGATGGGTAGATGGGGGGGTGGATGGATGGATGGATGGGTGGGTAGATGGGTGAGTGGGTGGATAGATGGGTGGGTGGGTGGATGGGTGAGTGGGTGGATAGATGGGTGGGTGGGTGGATGGGTGAGTGGGTGGATAGATGGGTGGGTGGATGGGTGAGTAGGTGGATAGATGGGTGGATGGGTAGATGGGGGGGTGGATGGATGGATGGATGGGTGGGTAGATGGGTGAGTGGGTGGATAGATGGGTGGGTGGGTGGATGGGTGAGTGGGTGGATAGATGGGTGGGTGGATGGGTGAGTAGGTGGATAGATGGGTGGATGGATGGGGGGTGGATGGATAGATGGGTGGGTGGATAGGTGAGTGGGTGGATAGATGGATGGATGGATGGGGGGTGGATGGATAGATGGGTGGGTGGATGGATGGGTGGGTGGATAGGTGAGTGGGTGGATAGATGGATGGATGGATGGATGGGGGGTGGATGGATAGATGGGTGGGTGGATAGATGGGTGGGTGGATGGGTGTGTGGGTGGATAGATGGGTGGGTGGATGGGTGAGTGGGTGGATAGATGGGTGGATGGGTGGATGGATGTACTGGGTGGCTGATAATCACTGCTGAAGGGGCCTGGCTTCTACTGAGTTCCTACACCCTCTGGGAGACAGGTTGTTCCAACTGCAGGGAAGTTTTAACTATGGAGGAGAGAAAAATAGATCTAGTGGTCCTAGGGCACAAACCAAAGTCACATGTGACAGTAAACGTCATGCTTTCCACGCTCCTCTGACCTTCCAAGAAATCACAGAAGCTGTTGCTCAGAGACCGATGGTTGCTAAAAATGCAAACAGATGCAAAGAGGGTCGGTTTAGCATAAAACCACAAAGCCCAAAGGGGCCACTTGGGGCCTGAGAGCCTTGTTTCACCCTTCGAGGCGGATGTGTTAGAGGACAATTCGGGGTCCCTCAGAGCTGATACCTGGGCAGGCTGCACCTCTGGGATTCTTGGCGGAGGCGTGGCTGAGGCTGAGTGGGTGGGAGGAATGGGAGGGAAGGAAGAAAGGGGAAGGAAAACTGAGGGGGTGTGGAGCAGACCACAGCCCTGCCATTTACTCATAGCCTTAACCTCCACCCACTGAGGACCTGGCCCAGGGCTGGCTGAGCAGGGGGCTGAGCGCCCACAGGGCCGCCCCAGCCTGGGAAATGACCATCGTTCCCCTCGCAGAAGCCCCATGGACACTGCAGCCTGCTCTTTTACACGACTAGCAGCTGCGGTTCCCCTTCTATTTTCTTGTTAATCCTCACCAGAGGATATTTTTTCCATTGATCTTTAGAAAGGGGAAGGGAGGGGTAGAGACAGAGAGAAACATCCATGTGAGAGAAACACATTGATTGGTTGCCTCCCGCACGCTCCCCAACCAGGGCCAGGGATCGAGCCTGCAACCGAGGTATGTGCCCTTCATCAAAATCAAACTCAAGACTCTTCAGTCTTTGGGCTGACGCTCTAACCATTGAGAAAAACCAGCTAGGGCTGTTCCCCATTCTTTATCTGGCTGGTTCCTATTCAATCTCCCATGCTCCGCTCAGGTGTGACCTCCTCCAGGAAGCCTTCTCTGACTGCACCGCCTGAGTAAACAAGCTCCTATACCCTCTGGGCTTCTCACCATTTCAGCATATGTCAAGCAGCAGTGACATGGTCCCTTGATTGGCCCAGTTCCCCTGCTAGTCCGTGAGCTCCACCAGCACAGGGTCTGTGTCGGGCTCTGTGCGGTGTCCCCAAAGCTCAGTGGAGTCTGACATCTAGGAGGTGCTCGCTGGACTGCCCAGTGTACCCCCCGCTGGGCTGGGTTGGGGGTGTGCAATAGGCCCCCGGGGCCCAGAGACCGCCCCAGAGTGACTCACCCTCCCCCAGCTGCAGGGCGGGGTCCATGAGCTCCATCATGTACTCCACGTTGAGAAGCATCTCCGTGAGGTTGCTGCGGGCCAGCACGTACATGAGCACGGGCAGGAAGTCGTCTGCCCCGTAGGGCTTCCCTGGGAGGAGGAAGGAGGCAGAAGGCGGTGAGTGAGAGGTTCTCCCTGTGAGCGGCCCCCTGCCCAGGGGGAGGGGCCGGTGGTTTTCTGGGCAGCGGGTGGTCACTGCTGGAAGAGGAACCTTCCCGCTCTCTTAGGACTCTCAGGACGGGGGCGACCCTGGAAGCAGACTTCAGGGGGGTGGCCTGTGACACAGTCCGGGCTTGGGAAGAAGGAACCGAGAAAGGTGCCCTCCGCCGGGGCGGGCAAGACCCAGGCCCTTCCTCTTTCCTGCCCTTCCCCTCAATGCCACTTGCTGCCTGACTGACTGGCAGTCAAGTTCACACCACGCGTCTCCACGGGCCCACCCAGAAGCACCTGCCTGTCTGACGTTGATGTCTTCTGGGAAGGCTCCCTGCACTCCCCCCCCCCCCCCTTTTTAGGTATTTTTAAAAATTCTTTATTGTTGAAAGTATTACATATGTCTCCTTTCCCCCTATTGACCTCTCCCCAGCCGTTCCCACCCCCAGCACACGCCCTCACCCCCCACTACTGTCTGTGTCCATGGGTTATGCTTATATGCATGCTTACAAGTCCTTTGGTTGATCTCTTACCCGCTCCCCTCTCTCATCCCCCAACCCCCTGCCTTCCCTCTGAAACCACACATCTCCCTCCATCTGCAAAACAGAAAGCCCTCCCTCAATCAGTGCTACCAGGCAGCAATTCCACCATTCCACGTTCATTCCTTGGGCTGAGGTGGCGCCCTTTCCAGAGGGTTTCCTTTAAAATGTACAGCCCTCCAAAAGGGAGCGCTCCTCCCTGCTGCTTATGCGGGAGATGTTCGCAGGGCGCGAGCCTCTCCGCAGGAACAGAGGCCTTGGGGAAGAGAAGCGGCTGGAAGGGGGGCCTTCCCAGTTGGGCTCTGAAGACTGACCATATGGCAACACAAAAATCAGAGGTGGGACCCGGAGGGCGAGGATTCCTCCTGGAGCTCCCCGTTGGTCTCTTAGCCTGAATACAGGTGCCCTGGGGACCAGGACCACTTGGCAGGGCAGCTTTGCACAGTGAGGAACAGCCACTGGGCTCCCCAACTCCCTTCTCGCCTCCTCTCACTAAAGGGCTCGGAGGACAAAGGCCTCCAGACTCAGAGCTACCAGGCCTGGGCATGGCCCCAGAGGGTCATCCAGGGCTGCTGCCCGCTGTGTCTTGGGAGAGATGAATAATCAGTTCAAATACACACCAGGCAATCTACACTTCTCTCAAAAAGGTAGTTCTACTTGGCATGTTTTACCAAAGGTTTAGGTGGCCCATCAGGAAATACATGATAAAACAGTAAAAATCTACAATAAAAATGTAAACATCAGGGCAAACATAGATTCCAAGAGGAATTGTGCATCATGGGAAAAAGCAAACACACGCATAAGCAAGAAGTCACACAACTGCTCCTTTGGAGCCACCAATCTGGCTTTTGAGTTTCCTGGTGGCCAAAGTGAAAAGGGAAACACAATCAGCTACATTCTTCTCAGTGTCCCTGAGAAAATACACCTGTTTCTTGGGGGGCGGGGGGGTGGTTAGGGGGGCAGGGAAACCAAGTTATTTTTCTAAGCCTGAGGACAAAAATGAAATGTTCACATGTGGCTTCATTTAGGGCAGTGGTTTTCAACCTTCCTAATGCCGTGACCTGTTAATACAGTTCCTCATGTTGTGGTGACTCCCAACCATAAAATTATTTTCGTTGCTACTTCACAACTGTAATTTTGCTACTGTTATGAATTGTAATGTAAATATCTGATATGCAGGATATATTTTCATTGTTACAAATTGAACATAAAACATAGTGATTAATCACGAAAGCAATATGTAATTATATATGTGTTTTCCGATGGTCTTAGGTGATCCCTGTGAAAGGGTCGTTCGACCCCCAAGCGGGTCGCGACCCACAGGTTGAGAACCGCTGCTTTAGGGGGACATGGTTGTGTGTTCCCATAGCACACATGAGGACAGGTTTCAATTAGTGATTCATTTCGTTGCCTCAAGGCACGCACCTCCAGGGAGGAAAGCAAATTTCCCAGTTGACTGTGTATGTGCACATCATTCCTCACAGCAATCACACAGAGTGGGTATTTTGCCCGCCTTCCTGAAGAAGAGACTGAGGCTCAGAGAGCTTAAGTGACTCTCCCTTGGCCACACACCTTATGAAGTTGTGAGAGGGACAGTGAGTGGTGTAGAGCCAGGCCTCTGGCTGCAGGCCCAGGTTCAAATCCCAGCTCTCCCATTCACTAGCTGCAAACCCGGGGACAGTCCTGCCCTCCTCTAATCTGGGCAGAGAGGCTGGAGAAGGAGGTGGAGATTTGAGAGTTAAATGAAACCACGTCAGCGGTCAGTGCTTTATTGGGCCACAGCGGGGCCTGTGGCAACAGGAACATGTGTGCTCCGACAGCTACTTATCAAAATATCCCCTCGTATTTTGAACCCAAGTGGAAGAAGTTAATGAAAAAACACAACTGCATGTCAAACCCTGGTTAAACATCTGCCTGCATGCCATTGTCAGGCTCCACAAACTCACACGAGCCCAGGAAGTCACCAGCTGATTGGAAATGTCTGTTCCTGTTGTACAGTCACACGGGCCACACAACAGACAACACCCTGCCTTTGCTTAAAAAGGCTGATGTTTTTGTTCATCACAGATTTTTGTGCACTAATTTTTATTTTTTAAAATACTGAGTTAAACGATTACTCATCTTAACATTTGACCCAGTAATTCCACTCCCGGTTGCACACCCGAGAGAAATGTTCACACACAGACTTGTACTCACACGGTCATAGCAACATCGTTCATAAAAGCCCAAAGGCGGAAAACAGCAAAAATATTTATCGGCTGGTGAGCGAACAGACAAAATGTGGTCGATCCAGACAATGGGACACCCGCTGGCCATAAAAAGAACACACTACCGGTACATGCTCCGACACCGATGAACCTTGAAATCATTACGCTACATGAAAGGAGCAATCCCCGAAGACCACGTGTTGCACGTATTGTATGATTCCATTCATATGAAATGCCCAGGATCAGCAAATCCAGGGAGACAGAAGTGGACTAGTGGTTGCCAGGCACTGGGGGAGGAGGGGATGGGGAGTGACTACTAATGGGTTCGGAGTTTCTTTCAAAAAAAGACAGGAGCTCAGTGTTGAATATCCCAGCCCCTCTGGGGATCGCACCCCGAGAAGCACGAACCAGCACCGCCTCAGTGGGCTCTGCGTGGACACGGGTGTCTCCATAGTTCCACTCATCCTTGTTTGCTTTCCAGAGAAAGGTGTGCCTGTGGCCTGCCTTCCTGGCCACGCTCAGGTTTATTTTTTCTTCTTTTTTCCTGGCCCAACTCAGTTTTTATAGCTGCAACATGGGGCCAGCAACACCGGCCCTGATGGTCTTTCAGGTTTTCAAGAGAAAAAAATGAGGAAAATAATACGAACGCGATTTGGAGCCCATAAAGTGCCACGGAAAGGTGAGCTCTTACCGACACCCATGTTTTGTTTTCTCGGGTGGCCCCAGTTTTTCTGCCTATAAAATGAACAGGCTGAAGGGGCTGGTAGCACAGCACTGATCAGCAGAGGCAGGCAGACCCCCCTCAAGTCCCAGCACACCGCTACCTAGCTGTGTGACCTTGGGCTAATGGCTTTACGTCTCTGAGCCTGCGTTTCCAGTCACCGGTGAACTGACACAGAGAACATGATATCCCAGGGGGTTTTGGTGAGAATCCTATGGGCCGCTTTCCATGGAGGGCTCCCACCATGCTCCCATGGAAGCACCCGCTACAGAACATTCGCGATGCAGCTCGGTGCTGCGAGGCTCTCTGAAGATTTGTTCCAAGGCTCCCGCGCCCTCCCGGCACAGAATCGGCCCGTGCGGGAGAAAGCCTTCCCATAAACCTCTAGGAGCCAGGACATGACTAATCGGTTCCCAGGGAAAGGCTGTTTTGTGCCAGAGGTTGTTTTCCATGGTGATAATGGAATGATTAGAATCCTGGCATCCAGGAGACTTGTTTCTTGTTTGAGTTATGAGTTAGGAACAAGGGGAGTCAGGCAGCAGGAATGTGAGGCAAAGCCCACCTGTGCCTTTGGAATTCACTGGCGCTCACGTGTGGATTTGGGCTGACGGAATTTCTACTCCGGCTCCAAGGACATCGTCTTCTGGGGTGTTCTATGAATAACGCACCGAGGGGTCCAGTCAGGAACGTCATTTGCTTTCGAGCCCTGGTTCTCCAGCAGGGGGACTTTACCCCCGAGGGCCCGTGTGGCAATATCTGGAGTCGCTTTTTTGGTTGTCACCACTAGAGTGATGGTCCCCCTGGCGTCGAGGCCAGGGATGCTGCTACACATCTTACGGTGCAAGGACAGCCCCCCGCCGAACAGAATTACTCAGCCCCTAACTGTCTCTAGTGCCAAGATGGGAAACCCAGCTGGAGGGACAGTGACTTTCAGCCAAAAGGGTGGTCCAGCTGGGGCCCAGGTTTGAGGACTTAGAGATGGGGGAGGGGGACGGGAGGAAGCCCTCCAGACTGTGGCTCTGTGCTCTGTGGGATTGGAGAGTCCTTTGCCCCTTTCTCTTTCTTCTCTTCTTGAGAATCTTGGCTGACCCGGTGCATCAGAGGCGGGCTTTGGGGCGCATCTCCTTGATTCCCACCACGTTGTATTCAGCCACCCGCTGCAGGGGACTCCTGCATCTGTCCCTCCACCTACCCATGAGCAACTCTCTGTCGCCCCAGTACACAGAGCATGGCACAGTGCTGGGCATGGCACGGTGCTGGAGGAATGAATGGGTGAATGAATGAATGAATGAATGGGTGATGGATGACTGCCGAGCTCCCAGCAAGACCTCAGAGCTGGTGACTTGGCACCAACTCAGATAAGCCTTTACAGAGACTCCACGAGTCCTTCCCCATTGGGGGCCAAGCCAGGGTGTGCGTCATCTGTTCCTGGAAACCAGCCCTTACTGAGGCCTCCCATTTCCATCAAGGAACCCATCCCCCCGCCCCCAAGTGCTGAGATGCAAGGCCTGGGAGTCCCCCTTTTCTTCTGGGGCCCTCTCTCCCCTGTGGCCAGCGGTGTCTTCCTCCTCACTGCCTCCTTTGCTCACCCTTTGCTTTCCCAGCCCCACTCTCTAAGGCTGCCCCCCAGCAGGCTCTCTGTCCTATGATCTACTCTGTCTACCAACTTATCTTGAGTTACAGCTCCGATCATGCTACGTCTCTTCACAAGAACCATCAATGGCTCCCCACTGCTTAGGGAATGAAGTCCAGATCTCTTACCCTGATGTTCAAGGCCTTCTGCAATTGGGCCCACAGACACCTGTCCCACGTGAATGACCCTCCTCTCCTCCAGCCACATGGCCTAGTCGATGGCCTCTATGCAAGTCACCTGCATTCCTGCCCCTTGGTTTTCGCCACTCACCCACCTGGCAAGCCCTCCCCTTTCCTTCCAAAGGCCGTGCCTCCGTCTCCCACACAGCACCAACATTTAAAGATGCAATGCATATTTTACAAACTCATTATACCAGTGAACTCCTAAACCAACTCTGAGCTGTGTTAGAGTCATTATGCCTACTTCACAGATGAGGAAAGTGAGTCCCAGAGAAGTTAAGCTTCCGGTCTAAGGTCACATGGCTAGGAGGTGGTGAACCAAGACTTGAATCTAGCTTTATTACACGCATAATCCCATGTTCCTGCTACGTCAACACTCTTGCTTCAAGTTCCACCTCCTCCACGAAGCCCTCCTGGACTGCCCCAGCTCCCAGCGCTTACTCTACACTCTGCTTTGCAACTTCTGACTCAGAGCGACATTCCGCCTCCATCACCTTCCACATAGCACTCCACTGGGTTGAATTGTGGGCCATTCTCTGACCTCCACAGGCACTTTTACACCTCTGTGCCTTCACATGCACCATTCCCTGTGCCCGGGGCACCCTTCCTACCTTCCCTTACTGATTTCTCGTCCCCTCCCACACCGTCAAGCACAGCTGGATGGCTCCCGCTCCCAAGTTGTTTAACCACTCTGAGCCTCTGCCTCATCATCCAGTCACTACCACAGAGCTTGGGACATAGGACCCGGGCAGTGGGCTGAATTGAGGCCCACGTGTGTTCACACCGGTCACTCCTCTGTCCTGCCCAGGGCTGGGGCCACGGTCAAAGATACCGGGATCTGCCATGGGCCTTAGACAGGGGTGTGCTGGGAAATGCTTCACGACCGGTTCTCTGAAGAAAAAAGAGTTCGGATTTGTAGAGTTTACCAATTTCCACAGTGTAAATATCTCCTCAGTGCTCCATTTCAGCTTCTACCAACATGGACGAGGAGGGCACAGAGACGTACACAATTAGCTCTCCTGGGCTGGCACGAGCTGACTTAACACATCATGGTCCTGGGTCCATCAAGTCCGACCTCACTGTGAGGAAACTGAGGCTCAGAGATGCAAGACATTTGCTACAAGCCCCACAGCTGGCCAGAGGTGGAGCTGGGCCTAGAATCTGGCCTCTCTGCCCTGTGAGCGTGAGGAACGGCCCCATGGGTTCTGGGCCCTGAGAGCTGTTTGCAGACAAACATAAGCTTCAAGCAACCTTTACAAGCACCAGCTCCCGCTGATCTCCCAGGGGTGGTCAGGGCTGCTCTCTCCTTCCGGTGAGGCCAGGACCCCAGGCCCAGTCTCAGCCCTGTGCACGGTGGGGCCCCAGGCAGCGCCCTGGGATGCTGGGGCACAGATGCAAAAAGCCCTCCTGTGATGGGAATCTGTCTTTCATGAATCAGATATCTCGCCCCTCTAACTACGCCTCCGGAAGCCCCGCTGGGCTGCAGCCTGCATTTCCCAGTGATGTCTGCTTCCCACCTGTAGATATGGGGGGAGCCGATCACATTTCAAAGAGCTGGTTCGAGGCTTATGGTGTTTCACTGGCTGGGAGATGTCAGAGGAGGAGAGTCTGCTGACAATGGGCTGAAGCCTGCTCACCTGGCTCACGCACACGGAGGCACACCGGGTTAACGGGCCCCCAACTCTGCCACTTAACTAGCTGAGCCATCTGGGGCCACTCATGCTGAGCCTCAGTTTTCTCATCTGAAAAATGGGTATAATAATAAAACTCACTCAGTCTGTTACTCAGGCCCTTGTGAGCATCAGATGAGTGGCTGGATTGAAAGAAGGATTTCTCTTCTAGGAAGCATTATCTAAAAGAAGAGTTGGCAATTGTGTGTGTGTGTGTTTGCTGTAAAGGGCCAGATAGTAAATATTTTAGTTCCATGGTTTCTATCCTGACTATTCAGCTCAGCCATTGTAACAAACGCAGCCGCAGACACTGCGTAAACGAGTGGATGTGACCGTTCCAGGTGGCAGGCCAGAGTGGGCCTGCGGGCCGTAGTGTGCAGACCCCCGATCTAGAGGAAGGGTCTGCCATCATATAACTGCCCCCCCCCCGCCCCGGTCCCCCAATTTGTTGACTGGCCTCTGAATGATGCGACCATCCTGGGGCAGCACTAGACCCTCAGCTGGGACCCGCCTTGGCCCTTACCTCCTCCACGGTTCCCCCTTACAGCCGCGTCCTTTCTCTAGGAAGTCTTGCCAAAGACCCCACACCCACAAACTAGGTAAAGCACGTCAAACTCGAGGCCAGTGGGCCGCATGCCTCGGAAATAAACGGAATGAATGAAAAAACAAATATTATACACTGATACTTGTGTTAATGAATCAGAGAGGCCCTTACCCCGACCCCGACCTCCCACCCCAGGCAGCAAACTCCTTCAGCACTGCCCGGACCCCTCCTGGTTTCCCCAGGTAGCGTGTTCCAGCACCCGAGGATGTGTTTGGTGTTTGTTTCCTGGTTGCGCACCTGCCTCTCCCCACTGGAATGGAAGGTCTGTGCGGGCAGGGACTTTCTGGTGCTTACTGTTGATACGAAACGCCTCGCCAGTGCCTGTGGTAGGTGTTGAATAAGTATATTTGCTACGTGAATGAATCGCGTTTATCTCTCTGCACAGATGTCGTTTGTTTGGTGCTGTTTTCCCGCCTGAATTGTGACCATCCTAAAGACAGGGACTGTTTTTCTGTCAATATCTGTATCATCCACACATGTCTGTTAAGCTGCTGGATAAATGGACCTACTAGTATTTGATGAAAACGTAGGCTGGCAGGAAGCAGACAGCCTCTAGAGCAGGAGGCCGTACCGTTACTCGGGCAGCGGGAGCCTTCTGTTAGGGGTGTTTTATACAGACGGTGGCTCCTCTGGCTGACTGACTGAGATGGGGAGCTTCCCCTCGCTCCCATGGAGCCCCCGAAGCTGTCCTGTCCGGCTGTTTGCACTGCGTGCAGGTGCGGCTTCGGTCTCAGTTCTGCTTTGAGCAACGCCACATCCTCGAAGAAATCACTCCAGCTCCCTGGGTTCCTCTTTGGAGAGCTCAGCCCGCAAGGCAGCCAGCCGAGTAGGTGTGAGCTCAGAGACCTGAAGACAAAAGTCCCCGCCTGCCTGGGAGGCCCTGAGGCCGCCCATGACGTGGGCCCATCTCTGAGGTCACCTCTGACCCCGGACACCCTGGACAGGTAGGAGAATGCAGCAGCTCAGCACAGCACGTGGATCCAAGTCCTAGGTCTGCCACTCACCTGCCCAGGCAGGACCCTGAGCATGCTGCCTCGGCTCTAAAGTGGGGAGAGCAAGAGTGTCCACGCCTTGTGGGTGGTTGTGAGGGTTCAATGAGACAGACGGGAAATGATTAACACGGTGCCTGCTGGGTTACTGGCATGTGAGAAATGTTAGACATGGTTATTAGGCAAGACAGGAGAGTAACATGTCTAATAATAAAAGGGAAATTTGCTAATTAGACCACAAGTCCTTCCGGACAAAGCCGGGGCCAGAGGGAAGCCAGCCTGGGTCCCGGGTGTCTGTGGGCGGCCGGAGGAGGGAAGCCCGGGTCCTGGGTGCTGGAGGGAAGCCGGTGCTGGCAGCCGGGGGAAGGAAAGCCTACTCTTGTACGAATTTTCGTGCATCAGGCCTCTAGTGTCTAATAATCCTCAGAACATGACATCTTAGAGCAGTGGTTCTCAACCTTCCGGCCCTTTAAATACAGTTCCTCATGCTGTGATCCAACCATAAAATTATTTTCGTTGCTACTTCATAACTGTAACGTTGCTACTGTTATGAATCGTAATGTAAATATCTGATATGCAGGATGGTCTTAGGCGACCCCTGTGAAAGGGTCGTTTGATCGCCAAAAGGGTCGCGACCCACAGGTTGAGAACCGCTGTCTTAGAGGGTCTGAACCCCAATTCTGTTGTGGGGTGTAAAAGCAAGCTTGTGCTTCACTACCAGGCCTGGGTCATATGTGCGTCTCTCTCTCCTGGATGTCAATGCCCAGGGGCACTTAGAAAGCCTCCCTCGGTCTGGGTCCCTGAGTGACTACAAAGCAGAGCCCATGCCCCCGCCCCCAACCATCCTCCATTTGACTGGACTTCATGACTGAGAAATAAACTTCCCTCAAGTTAGAGATTGCAGGGTTTTTCTGTTACAGCCACAAGTGTCTCCTTAACTACTTACCTATCTAGCTCCCTGTCTGTATCTATTTCTAAACCACCAAGAAATCCATCAAAATACTCATCTTTTTTCCTACAACAAACATGAGTGACTTTTGTCATCAGAAATCAGTTTCGATTTTTTTCAACCCAGATTTAAAAACAACCGCAGCCTGACCTCTCTCTGTCCTCTCCACCCCAGTCAATGTCATAGGCCTTTCGTTTCATGCTCTTAGGGGCTCCATCGAGGTTCCTTCCCCCTCCCAACCCCCAGCCTCTGCCCCACTCTGAAGAGTTGCAGATTCTTAGCTCCCTGTGTGGTCTCTGCCAGGGAGATGGAGGGCAAAGGGCCTGAGGGACTTTGGGACTCCAAGACCACCTCTTGGGCCCCATAGTCAGCCACCTGGCTGTTGGGTACCCTGTCCCCCAGGGTCAGGAGCCGGTTCCATTCCCTGAAGTCTAGGGTGTTGAGACAGACTGCTGAAGGGACAGAAGAAAGCAGCCGGCTTCCACTGCCTTCTGGGATATTGCCTGCCCTTTATCTATGTTAGAAGAAAGTTCTTTATATTCTTTTCTAAAGAATCCCACGGCCCTGGCCAGTGTTGCTAACTGGTTAGAGTGCTGGCCCACGCACCAAAGGCTCATGGGTTTGATTCACGGTCAAGGGCATGTACCTGGGTTGCAGGTTAGCTCCCTGCCGCTGGTGAGTACTTTTCCCTATTCTTGGAATAGTACTTAGGGGTAAAGAGCCAAGATGTATGTGACTTACTCTCCTATGATTCAGAAAAAAATTAAGTATGCTCAGAGATAGCAGGTGGTTCCTAAGCCAGCAGAGGAGGTTGCACAGAAGGAAAAGATATCCCAGATGTAGATTCTCTGATCATTGAGCACATCTAGGTCTCTCTCACATGGATGTTTCTCCCTTTCTCTCTCTCTCCCTTTCCCTCCCTCCCTTCCACTCTCTGAAAAGCAGTGGAAAAAATATCCTCTAATGAGGATTAGCAACAACAAAAAAAAAAAAAAGAAAGAAAAGAAAAGAAAGAATCCCACACTTGCAAACACTGCATTCCTCCTGCCCTTTCCCCCCATCTTAGAGAGAAATTCTTTGGCTTGAATCTCTGCCTCCCGAATAGCAGGCCAGCTATCTGGTCTTAGACGCTGAAGAGGTGGGAATCACTTCTTTGTCAAAGTAACGGGGACATGATTCTAGACGTCTCAACTGGTCTCACTGAGCCGCGTGACATCCACGAGAAGCTGGGCTGCTCCTGGCTGAGGATGGAGGCCATGTTTATCCAGAGCCTTTATGTCCTTGAACTACCCCCTCTGCCTGATGTGGGGCCCTCACTTGCTGCAATGGTGGAGGAAGCTCTTGGTCAGGAATCAGGAACCTTGAAATCTGTTCCTAGGCTGGCTGCTCGGCACAACAATAAAAGCATACGTGTTTCAGAGTGAGAACATGCTCGGTTTGAATCCTGGCCCATCTGTATCCTGGGCATAAATACCAACTACGTTTCTAGAAAAGATGGCCTGGCCAGTGACCTCAGGCCTTGTGCTGGCGGGGAGCACAGGGAACTTAGTTGGAGAGTTTGTAAGGAGGAAATTCCAACTTAGGCAAGTTGGCCGAAGGCGGCTACCCCTAATTGTTCCTTGACCTTTCCAAACAAGTCTGTGCACCTGCAGACCCCCGGGTGTTTACCGGAATCTTTATGCTTAATCTTTAGGTCCTTGCTTAAAGGAAACTGCAGACACATGTGTCCTCCCAAGATTACTTATCCATCTGATTGTATCTAAAAGATAAACTTTACCCCAAACTGCTGTTACCATAAAAGCCTGAAGAGGCAGGCGAAGGAGGCTGTCTGGTTCCTTTAGCCAGGCAGTCCCTTAGCCCTCCCTTTCACAGAAATCGTGTGGCAGAGTAATCATTTATCTGTCGTTCAGGGTCTGCTGGTCAGCCCCGGCATTGTGCCTCCAGGTTTAACCCTCTGCCCACTGTTCCAACAGGTCTCGTCAACAGCCAGGCCCTATATTTATCTTCGTCTCAAGTGGCCACGGCTGGACCACAGATTACTCTGCCAGCTTCTTCCCTGGAGATGGAGGGGCTGGGGCAGGGCGGGTGGGGTGAGAGGGAGGGTGGGAAGGAAGGGTTGATCGCTCTGAGGGTGCCAGGGGTGGAGGCAGGCAGGACCCACGCTGGCATTCTGCCCTCCATGGGGTCACTGGCCAACAGCTCCAGGGCCTCTATGCAGGGCTGCTGGTGTGGGACCATTTTGGGCAGCCAGGCGCTGGGAGCGTCTGGCAGGAGGGAGGTGTGGATTAGATGCTCGGGGTCAAGGGCCTGGTCCTAAGGTGCTGAATGTCCAAGTCAGGAGAATTAAAGAGTCAGTGGGGGTCTGGCTGAAAATGGACAACCTCTCTCTGGTCACGAGGAAACGTCTGACAAAGACAAAATGAGGAACTTTAACTAAAAAGAAAAACTGGTCTTCCTCTTTCCGAAAGCAGCCCGAGATGACCCCTGAAAATGGTTCACTCTCCACCAGACCCAGAAAACCCCACAGAATCACGCAAACCAAGAGGCTCAAATCTCTGTGTTCCCTTTAAGAACACCTGTGAAACGGCCCAGGCCAGTGGTCGGCAAACTCATTAGTCAATAGAGCCAAATATCAACAGTACAACGATTGAAAATTCTTTTGAGAGCCAAATTTTTTAAACTTAAACTATATAGGTAGGTACATTGTTATTAACTTAATTAGGGTACTCCTAAGGCTTAGGAAGAGCCACACTCAAGGGGCCAAAAAGCCGCATGTGGCTCGCGAGCCACAGTTTGCCGACCACGGCCCCAGGCCACCGAGGATGTGCGTCGCCGAAAAGCCACCATGTATCCGAAGGAGATCACCTTTCAGAAGCAGTGGGTGCCACTCCATCATTACCATGGTGGGGCTGGCAGTGTGCCCAGGCCAGGCAGTGGGGCTGGACACAGCGTCGGGGGCCCCAAAAGAGAGCTGAATTTTCGCTGCGAATGCCTCAGAGTGCGGACTGAGCGGTTTCGAGGTAGACTCTCTGGTCTCTGAGCACATCCAGGTGAACAAAGCTCCCAAGATGCAGCACAGAACCTTACAGAGCTCCTGGGCAGGTTAACCCTAACAAGAGCCCTCCCCGGCACATGGAGGTGATCCTACTAAAAAGGGAAGACGGTTCCTGAACCAGCAGAGGAGGCGGCACAGGAGGAAAAACATCCCAGAAGAAACTAAAGAAACGGAAACGTATGGCCCAGGAGTAAATTCAACATAAATACTAAAAAAAGTAAAAAAAAAAAAAAAAAAAAAAAAAGGTGGGGGATGGGGAAGGACAGTTCTATTCCTTAAAAATACCAATGTCATCCAGGACGAAGAAGGGCTGTGGAGACGTCCCCATGACGAAGACTAAACATGATGCGTGACCCTGGGTGCTGAGCTGGGGGAGGAAATGCTAACGAGGACCTTGGTGGCTCAAGTGCCAACCAGGAATACAGATGGCGGCTCAGCTAAAAATAGTTTCAATGCAAATTTGCAAAGCGGACACTTTGCTGTGGTTACGTGGGAGAATTTCCCTATTCTTAGAAACGTACTTAGGGGTAAACAGCCAAGAAGTCTGTGACTTACTCTCAGGCGATTCAGAAAGAAAATGAAATGTGCACAGAGACAGCATAAATGACAAAGCAAATGGGACAGTACCTATCCCCGGAGGATATGTGGATATTTCCACGGGAATGTACTCTTGTTGACGTTTCTGAAGTCTGACATTATTTCCAAATGAGAGATTTTTAAAAAGCCAAAAGATTTCGCAGCAGAACTGGTTCTTTCACACAGAATCCCACGTGGAACCCCACGTGTGAAACAGGGACAGGCAGGATGATCCGGGTGAAGCCAGGGTGGGCCCCACTTGCCTGTGCCCCTTTGGTGGCCCCGGGGGGTGCCTCCTGGAACCCAGTTTGGAAACCACTGAGCGGGTTCAGCCTCCTGGAACCCGGTTTGGAAACTGGGTTCAGCCTCCTGGAACCCAGTTTGGAAACTGGGTGAGCGGGTTCAGCCTCCACATTCTGGGGAACACTGTGAGGAGGCAGCCATTCCTGCATCCTCACGTCCATCGGACACACACACACACACACACACACACACATACTTGGTTGCATCTGATCCTCAAAATAGCACTGAGAGAGACGTCCTCAGTCCCACTTTGTAAGTGAGAATATCAAGATGCTGGAAGGTAAGTACCTCCTTGGGGTCAAGCCATTCAGGTGTTTTCTATATGCTCTCCTGCCTTCTGCACCAAAGCTGGGGTTCAAACCCAGGCCCGTGAATGAACCCCGAAGACCCTGCTCTTAGCAGAACCTGCTTGCTCCCAGGGGAAGGGGCAGCCTTGGCCTGCTCAGGGCAGGGGTGAGACTGGGAGCTGCAGGACTCGCTGTCCAGTGCTCACCCAGGACCCACCTGGTCCTGGCAGGGAGTCTTTCCATGGAACCAGGCTCCCGGCCTGAATGTCTAGGCTCAGAGACTCCCACTGGGGCTGGCTTCTGGTTCAGGGGAGCTCCCAGCCTCTCTTCGCGAGAGCGGGGGACTCTGAGCTCCCCGCAGCTCTGCTCTCCCACACGCTGTGCCAGGCAGGCCCTCTCACAAAAAGAAAGGCAGGCCTTTCCTTTCTTTCTTTTCTCAAAAGCAGCCATCCCTCCCCCATGCCCTGCTCTCTGGTTTTCACTGAGCGAATTCACTGTCAGTGAAGTCACTGTGTTTGAAGTTAGTTGAGAGATTGTGTGTTTAAAAGAATTCCAGGACGCCCAAGCTTTCTGAGTGATCTGGGACTCGCTGAGAAAAGAATTGCCCTTTTCAGGCCCAAAGCTGTCGCTCTGACAGTCTAGGCCAGCCGTGGGCAAACTACGGCCCGCGGGCCGCATCTGGCCAGTTTGAAATGAATAAAACTAAAAAAAAAAAGACCGTACCCTTTTATGTAATGATGTTTACTTTGAATTTATATTAGTTCACACAAACACTCCATCCATGCTTTTGTTCCAGCCCTCTGGTCTAGTTTAAGAACCCATCGTGGCCCTCGAGTCAAAAAGTTTGCCCACCCCTGGCCCTGACTTTGCTCTGAGCCCCAGCATGGCCTGGTGCGGGGGGGGGGGGGGGGGGGGGGGGGGGGGGGGCGCGGAGGTGGGAGAAGATTCTCCAGATTAGAAGTTCCAAAGGGAAGGTCTCTGAAGGGAGCTTTTCTAGAGTGAGTGGACCATGCTCCACCCCCCAGTCACATATGGACCATATTTTCTGTGGGCCTTTGGCCAGACTGGCCTGCCCTCCTCCCAGGGAGAAGGGGAGAATCCCTCCTCTGAAATCGCCACCGTTGGCTGGGCCTGCTGGGATCTACGCTCAGAGGTCCACACTGAACATCTGCTGTTTCTGCATCACCAGGGAACGAGTGTGGCTTCTGAGGCCTCAGGAGTCGTAGTTCCCCTCTTTGTAAAACGGCTTCCCCAGGTGAGGAAACTGGGCCTTAAAGGGTTAACTCATTCAAGGTCACACAGGCCTAAGTGATATCAGGAATTTGCCCCCAAGTCTGTGCGGCTACAGAGGTGACAGTCCTTCTACTCCCCATGGCCATGCTGTCACGGACGGTTACCCAGGCTGCTTGCTGCACAGGGCATCCGCTGACGGGGTGACTGGGGGACCAGGTCCAGCCAGCGCCTGCTCACTAAGGTGCGCTCCCTGCTGCGGACCCTGTGCTTCTCCCCTGTAGGGGTGCCGTGAGAAGCCGGTTATAAATGGCCCACTGACTCCCTTCCCCACATCTGCATCCCTTGAGGCTCCTGACTTTGCAGCCCTTCCCATCAAGAAGGGCTGGGTTGGTCTTGTGACAAAACACATCAATGAAATATTTCCGAGTGGCATCATGCCAGTCCAAGCTCAGGCCCTGAGAGCCTCACAGGCTTTGCTTGTTCTCTTGGACCGCCTATTGCCATGGGCACAAGCCCGGGCTAACCTGCCGGAGCATGAGAAATGTGTGGCCCAGTCACTCCCGTGCCAGACCAGCCAATCAACCACCCAGCATCTGATCAAGGCCATCCTAGACCAGCCAGCCTCCAAACAACCTCTCTGATCACAGACCCAGCAGCCAGCCCAGCCACGCTCAGCCCATCAGACCAGATCGGCATAACTGCTCCGATCCGTGAACAAGAATACATGCTAACTGATTCAGGTGGCTGCTATGGGGTGAATTGTGTCCCTCCAAAACTCATACGATGACATCTTTTTTTTTCAAATGAGCCCTGACCGAGGCTGGGGATCGAGCCTGCAACCAAGGTACGTGCCCTTGAGTAGAATCAAACCCAAGACTCTTCAGTCTGAGGGCCAATGCTCTATCCACTGAGCCAAACTGGCTAGCCCTGTGTTGACCTCATAACCCTCAGTCCCTCAGAATGTGACCTGACTTGGGAACGGGGTTGTTGCAGATGGAATTAGTTAAGATGAGGCCGTACTGCAGCAGGGTGGGTCCCCAATCCAATATGACCAATGGGGACATTTGGACACAGACATGCTCACAGGCGAAATGCCATGTGAAGATGGGAGTGATGCTGCCACAAGCCAAGAACTAGCAGAGGCTGGGAGCGAGGCCTGGAACACAGCCTTCCCTAGAGCCTTTGCAGGGAGCATGGCCCTGCGGACACCTGGGCCTCAAACTTCCTGCTTCTAGAACTGCGGGGGAATAAACTTCTGTTGCTGCAGTCATCCAGCTTGTGGTACTTTGTCACAGCAGCCCTAGGAAGCTAATACAGCACCTTTTCATAATTCACACAAAGGCACAGCCTGAGCTGGCCTCCCTGCCTGCCTCCAGCCGACCGTGGCCCTCCTCCTGGTACCCAGGCAACCCTGCAAGGTGCTCAGGAACTGCACCCCCACCATGCCCAGTTCTGCCCCAGCAGGCCTCTGGGTTGGTAAAGGCTTCTCTAGTGCCTTCCAGAGGCACTGGAGGCCTTGGTGGGAGAGGAGTCGCAGCCCTGGAGCCCCAGCCCTGACCCCGCCGGCCGGCCGGCCGCCTACCTGGGTTGCCGAGGGCCATGGAGTCGTAGATGAGCTTGCAGGTCTTGAGCAGGATGGAGATCTTCTTCTCGGGCGAGTAGGCCTTGTGCATGCTGCTGAACTTCTGCAGGATCTTCTCCATGATGGGCACCTCGGGCACGCTGGTGGTCACGCCCAGGTCGGTGGTGGTGGTGGCCAGGATCACCAGCTGGTTCTCCTTGAGCTGCTGCAGGGAGCCGTCCTTGCTGTGGATCTCATGAAGGCACGAGTTGATGGCTTCTTTCAGGGGCTTCAGCACACACTTGTACAAGGCGGACTCCACAATCGCTTCTGTGGGTGGGAGAGAGTAGTAGGGTGAGGACCCCAGTGGCAGGGATCCTGGCCCCGGGCCTTGTCGCCCAACAGTGTGGCCAGGCCCATCTTCTGATCCCGGGAAAAACATACTCACAGCCCCAGCAGGTACAACCACCGTTCCGACACAGGAGACTGTGAAGTGCATGCCACAGAAAGCCACACGCGGAGCCCTCCGACTGACACACTGCATCCTAATGCCTTTCACAGGGCCCGGCACAGATTAAACTCCCACAGAGCTGCCCACAGTACACAGCTTTGGAGGGCACTGCTCACACGGGAGTTGTGCAGTGTACAACCTGTATATCTGTGTTGGAGGTTCCAGGTACCCAGCAAATGCTCGGTGGACTTATTCTTGATTCTCTCTTTCAATCCCCAAGTCCACTTGTCTTTAGTCTCAGAATCTAGTATATCCAGGACCTGATTTCTCACCACCTCCAAGGTTTGACCTTGACCTGAGCTACCATCATCTGTTGCCTGAGTTACGCTGGTAGCCTCTTGCTCTGACCCCTTACAGTCCATTCGCAACACAGAAGCCAGCGTCATCCCGTTATGGCATGATTGACCATGACATTACTGTGCTGAGAACCCTCCAACGGCTCCATCTCATGGACAATACAAACCACAGCCTTCCCTGTGCCTTTCAAGGCCCGAGTGATCTGTCCCTGTGACCTCTCTCACTAGCACCTTGCTCGCTCCCCTATGCTGCTCTGCCACCTGCCATGCCTGCTCCTGCCTCAGAGCCTTTCACCTGCTATTCCTTTTGCCTGGAGAAGTCACTCCACATGGCTTATTCCTTCACTGCCCAAATGTCATCTTATCCAAGGGGCACCCTGATCATCTAGTACAGCGGTTCTCAACCTGTGGGTCGCGACCCCTTTGGCGGTCGAACGACCCTTTCACAGGGGTCGCCTAAGACCATCCTGCATATCAGATATTTACATTACAATTCATCACAGTAGCAACATTACAGTTACGAAGTCGCAACGAAAATAATTTTATGGTTGGGTCACAACATGAGGAACTGTATTTAAAGGGCCAGAAGGTTGAGAACCACTGATCCAGTAGAATGGGAGCCAGCCAGGTTTTCTCTCACAGCAGCTCTGCCACCCACCTGCCAATATCCCCACTCTACAGACGGACCAACTCAGGCTCCGGTGGTGTGGGCCACACAGCTCGCTGGGGGCTGACCAAAGATCTGCACCCATGTCTACCTGACACCAGGCCCATGCCCGGCTGCCCTGGGTGACCGTAGAGAAACATTCTTGGGAAGTCTTTCTGGCTTTACCCTTTCCCCAGGGGAAGGGTCTCAGCTATTGTTTCCTCATCGGCAAAATGAGAGAGGGCTTCGGCCCAGCCCTCCAGGTTCCTTCATCCCCGAGAGCCACCACATCCCCTGCAGAGACCGCCTCTGGCCCTCAGCAGTCACAGGTCCGTACTCCTTCGGCCTCTAATTGCTCCTTGTGACCGTCCCCCTAATAAAACCAGGAGCATCCTGAGGGTGGGGTCCTGCCCAGCCTCTGAGGTGGGCGCATGAGCAGAGCTGGGAAGCACAAGGCAGAACAGCAGAGGGATTAGTTCAGTTAGTTCAGGAGGAGGGGGGTGGGGACGGTGGATGGTGGATTATCTGGGACGACCCCTCCCTCCCGCCCACTCCCAGCCCCCCGCCCGGACTGACCCAGCTCCTCCTCGGAGTACTGCGTGTGGTCCCCCAGCGCCTTGAGCTCGGTGCTCTGCAGCAGGTAGCTCTTGAGCTGGGTCATCATGGTGCGGATCTCTTGCAGCATCTCGGTGCTGGAGGCCTGGCGCGCCATCATCTCCAGGCTGTACACTTTGTAGTCCTGCACCAGGTTGCCGAAGTACGAGGCCTTGTCCTGGGCCAGCTCCACCACCTTCTTGTACAGCTTGCGGTCATTGGAGAGGAAGGCCTGGAAGACGCTGGTGAAGCTCGCGAGGCTCAGGCGGTGCCGCGCCTTGCCCAGGATCATGGACGGCTTCTTCTTCACGTTGGGGCTGCTGAACTGCTCCAGCTCCTCCTCCGTGCTGCTGGTCGAGTACGAGTCTTGATCGGTGGCCGGGGTGTGCACCCCCGTACTGTCTGAGAGGGAGGCCAGGGAGCCTTTGAACTCTGGGGCGCTCTGGCGCCAGGCGCTGGCCTGGGCTTCTGGGCTCGGGGGTCCCAGCTTGGGAGGCAGGGCGCGGGGCTTCTTCGTGTGGGCCAGGGGTGGGTTTCTCAGGGGCTGCCCCCTCCGTGGAGAGCTCGGCGCTCTCCAAGGGGCTCGGGAGGACCGAGGCCAGTTGCCGGGAAATCCGCTTCTTCCTAGGAGGAGGGACTGGGGGTTGCCGGATCTTCCTTGCCGACTCTGGCAGGATGCCCAGCTGGCTGGCTTGGGCCACTACTTCCTGTCCTTGCTCTGTGGTCCTCTGAGACCTGTCCCCAGGGCTGTCTGAGGTCCCCTGGGGAGGCAGGCCGAGTGGGGGTGTCCGGGAAAGACCCGGCTGGTCCCACTGTGCGGTTGTGCCCCTGTCCATCTTCTCCACAATCGGGTCCTCCAGGGAGAGCTTCTCAGAGAGGCGGCGTCGGGGAGGAGCAGCAGGGGCGCCCTTCTTCCCTGGGCCTGGAGGGGCGGGGGCCTGTTGCAAGGGGCTGGGGGCCGCCCCTGGCTTCATCTCTTCCTCCCTGAGGGGGCCCAGGCCTGTGGGGGTGCATGGGGGCCTCTCACAGGCTGTCATGGGTTGCTGGCTTGGATGGTCCGGGGGGCCTAGGGCATGGGGTGCCAGGTGGGGGGCAGATGCTGGGGATGCAGGAGGAAGGGCGTCTGGAGGTGAGGGAGAACTGGGCAAAGGACAGGCCGGAGCTGGGGCAGGGGGTGGACGAGGCCGGGCAGGACTGAGGGGGTGGAGAGGAGTTGCTGGGGGCGGGGGCGCCGGGCGGCGAGGGGCCCACCGGGAGGCGGGTGAGGTAGCGTCAGAGGTGGGAGGCAACGGGCCAGAGGGGCAGCTTCTCAGGGGTGACAGGTCGGCAGGCAGGGCGCTGCCACAGTCCTCGATGAAGATCGGATTCACAAACCACAGGCGGTCATTTCCTACCGAGAGCTCAATTTCACACGCGCAGTTTTCCTGATGGGAGGCGGACCTGAGGCTGGAGGCTGGGGGCGCCCTGGGGGCTGGGTCTCTTGGGGGTTCTGCTGGGCTGCCAGCTGCTCGCCGGGGGTTCAGCGAGGAGTCCCAGAAGCCTGTGGAAACAAGAGGAGAAGAGGCGGTCAGTCCCGGAGCCGGGCCCCTGGGTGGGGTGGGGTGGGGACGGGGCACGGGAGGGCTGGGAGGGCCGTACCGCGTTTGCTTCTCTGCTGCCTGGGTTGTTTTCCCCTCTTGGACTGTTTCAAACCTCTCCCACCACTTCCTGCCTCGAGAGGGGAAGCCCCGCAAGATCCTCCCCTGCGGTGCTGGGGTGGGGCCAGGCGCCCTGTGACGGGGCAGCGTCGGCTCCGTCCCTGGGGTGTGAGGGCCCACCATGGAGGGCACCGTGACCCCGGTGCAGGCCGTGTGGGGACGGAGGGGCCCACAGCCAGAGTTCCTGCAGCTGGCGGGCCGGGGACTCCGGGGCAGGTGGCTGGATCTTTCTAGGCCCCCGTCTAGTCACCTCTAGAATGGGGGTGGCTGCGTGGGGCCTGTTCCCCGTGGGGAGAACACACCTATGGACTGTGGCTGGTGCGCTCAGGCCTGACCTTCTGAGTGGGGAGCACCTGCCACTGCAGAACGACTGGTCTGGTCGGCCTTGATGCTCACTAGGAAACTGCCCATCCCCCCGTGGGAGGGTGTCAGCAAACGGGGCTCCCACCCTGCTGGGTGGCGTTCCGGCCCGTGCCTTTCTCCTGACCTAGCCCTCAGGACGCAGCCCACGGCTGTGGCCACTAGGGCACACCTGTCCCTATCCGGGCGTAGCTGGTCAGCGCCAGGCGTGTTCTGGGGAGGAGCGTGGGACCTCCAAACTGAAGAGCATTGGGGGTCACCGAGCTCAGAGTTCTTGACTTCTGGGTCCCAAGCCCCGCGGAGACTCTGACGGAAGCTCAGGGCCCTCCACGAAGGGCAGAGGCACATGGCTGAGAACAATGCAGTCGGCCTGCAGCCGCTCTGAGCCCCAGGCAGCTCCTCCTGGACCAGGGGGCCCAGGTCTGGTTCTACCTGTTAATGTTAGAGATTCAGAGTGCGGACTCCCTTGTTAAAGATGGGCCAGGCCTCTGGACGCTCCCCTGGAGCCCCTTACTTCTGGGAATGATTCATCAGGAAGAAAACCACCAAAATAGCATCCAGCACAGTCACAGGGCAGACCACCCTGAGTCCTGGCGGTGAGGGCCACTGGCTCTACCCGGCTCCTCTCTCACCGATCCTGACCCCAGGCCTTTGGTGTAAGTCCTGATCCATCCCGCATTACACGTGAGGAGAAGAGGCCCAGAGAGAATCAAGAACCCGCCCACAGCCAGCCGGACTGGTGTGGCTCAGTGGTTGAGCGTCGACCTATGAACCAGGAGGTCACAGTTTGATTCCTTGTCAGCGTACATGCCTGGGTTGCAGCTCGGTCCCCAGTGTGGGGCATGCAGGAGGCAGCCGACCAATGATTCTCTCTCATCATTGATGTTGCTATCTCTCTCTCTCCCTCTCCCTTCCTCTCTGAAATCAATAAAAATATATTTAGATAAAAAAGAACCAGCCACGGTCACCGGGCTGGTGAGCGAAGGAGCTGGGGTGTGGGGCAGGTCTGCAGGTCTGAGGCCTGTGAGCCCGGCTGCTGTGCTGTGTGGCCTCCCTTCTTGGGAACTTGCGACACTTCCCATCTCAGCTGCTCGGCCAGCGTGAGTGAGGGGTGGCGTGTACCTCAGAACTGGGGATGTGGTAAGCACCCGACGGGCTCCTGACACCGAAAGAAAGTGGGTATCACACAAAGGCTGAGGGCAGTGCGTGTGCCTGAGATGGGCACTCCCAGGGACGCAGGGGTTTGCCCCCTTGCTGGCCAGGAGACCGCAAACCCCGTCCAGGTGAGCAGGGTGCACCCTGAGAAACGGACACGTGAGCCTGTGCATTCCCTCTGAGGCGTGGCCGTGACCGGGAGGACCCCCGGCCTCAGGGTTCAGCTCCGTCCTGGGCAGAGACCCCGTGTCTGGTAGCCCGAGTGCTGTGGCCAGCTGTCTCCACGGTAGCAAGGGTGACAAGCCTTCGTGGGACTCTGTCCAATTTGCAAAGCTCTGTGCACATCACAGCCACTATCTGAGGACAGAGTGCTGGGAGGGAGGAGGCGTCTCCGGGGTGCGCCCCCCCCCCGCCCCCCCACCACCACCTAGGCGAGCTGTTCTTCACGGCTGCCTAGGCCTTTGCACGTAACTTTGGGAGGCAGCTCCTGATACCTCCATGACTCACCCACTCTCCTGGGTGCCTGGCACCGAGCACACAGCAATTCTGGCCTCGGGGAGTGAGCAGTGGAAGACCGTGCCCTGTCCGCACAGCCCCCACAAAGCTGCCTCCTTGGAAGTTATCCTGGGCAGGCAGCCAGCCTGACTCAGGGGTGAACTGGACAGGAGCCCCCTACGTGAGTGGAGGCCCCTGATGCTCACCTCCAAGCTCCCATAAGCCCCTCCTTTGGGTGAAGGTGGATGCCATGGGGCAGACCATAAACAGAACTGCCCACCCATGCCTGGGCACCCCCATTATTTCTCACCTAGATCATGGCCATAGTCTGCCCTCCCCCCCCAATCCATTCTCCCCTGTGGCACTATGCTGGGCATATAGTAGGCTGTTTGTTCAGAATCACTGCCAGCCCTTTAGCCTGGCACTCAAGGCCTGTGGGATCTGAATCTGTACACCTTTTCTTTTTAAATACATTTTTATTGATTTTTAGAGAGAGAGGAAGTGAGAGAAATAGAGATATAAAAACATCGAGAGAAACATCACCGATCAGCTGCCTACTGGGGATCAAGCCTGCAACCCGGGCATGTGCCCTGACTGGGAATCGAACCAGTGACCTCTTGGTTCATGGGTCAATGCCAAACCATTGAGCCACACTGGCTGGGCTCTGTACACCTTTTCCAGCATCACCGGCTGAGTCCTCACCCCATTCTCTGCCACTTCTTCCTGGGCTGCCCCACCTTCAGTCTTGGCTGATGCTGTTCACTCTGCTTGGATGCTTTTCCCAGCCTCTCCACCTGGCCAACTCTCCCTCACCCCTCAAGACCGGGGTCAAAGCTCTGTGCCAATGGCTGTGATGTGCACAGAGCTTTGCAAACTGGCTCCCTGTTGGGTGAAGTCATCCTGACCCATCGGGGCCTCCCCTACACTCTCCGTGCTCCCAGCCTTGGCACACACTCTGACTGAAGTGGCCATCACTGGGCTGTATTCTCTGATTTTGTCAGACTGCCCCGCCCCCCGACTCTGAGCTTCCAGAAGGCAGCCACAACGCTTCATCCATCTGAGTATTTCCAGCACCTAAGACGGTGCTTGGCACAGAGCAGCAGCTCAGCCCTTGCGCTTGCACAGTGGATTAGCTTAGCCAGAGGGGAGAGAGGGGCTCTGAGGTGTGGGATACAGGCAAGGTTAGTTCTGATGGGGAAGCGGGGATGACCTGAACCACAGGAAGATGTCTTAAGGCAAGAGAATGAAGAGACGAGAAAACGAGAGGAGGGAGGCACCGAGGAGGGCCATGGAGCTCCACAGGTGGGGCGGCCAACAGCTGGGCGGCCTGTCTCAGGAGAGCAAGGTGGGTCCATCCTGCACAGATTAAAAAAACAAAACGACACACGTTTCCTACAGCCCGGATTTGGGGGTTCTGGAAGGCATGGAGCAAACATTGGGGTTCAGGGAAATGGGCCCAGAGCCTGGGGGACTAGGCACTGCTCCCCTGCTCCTAAGACAGCCTGCTGGCCGTCCCCGGCAGGACAGAGCCAAGGCCACTCGGAGGGATGGGGGGAGCTGAGACCTGAGGGGCTGCTATTTGGGGGCTGGACGCCTGTTAAGGAATTGCAGTGGCAGTGCAGGGTTTTATGATAAAAAAAAAAAAAAAAAGGAAGTGGGTCACTTTCTTTGCAGCCTGCAGAACATCGAGGCCAGAGGAAAAGCGGAACACTGGCCTGCAAGCTAGTGGTTGGCAAAGCTGTGGCATCTGCGTCTAGTGGCAAAATGCCAGGCCTTGGCTCAGGGCCCTGCCTCCACTGCCTCTGTGCTGCCCTTGGACTGAGGGACATTTTGCTGGCCCTTGGCCTCCCCCGCCTTATATGGACATACCTCTTGCCAGGTGTCCGCTCCTATAATCTTTGGGGGTGGGGGAGGGGGGCCAGGGCCAGGCCAGGTGCTGGGGTGTAGGCCCTGGGGGCAAAGGTGACAAAGGTTTCCCTCCTGGGGAGCCCGGGCTAGTGGCAGGGCAGAGAGGGCATGAGTAAATGCAGCAAAGTATTCCAGATGCCAGGGAAGCCGCTCCAAAGTCCAGGGGTTCAGGGAAGAAATATTCCGTAGCGTCCCAATCCCAATGACGGGCGGTTGGACAGTCATTCCAACTTGAGTGTTCAATGAGTTTTCAATAACTAGGAAAATTCTCATTTGTGATATAAAGGAAAAAGCAAGTTCCATGCCAACCCGGAAGAGCAACAGAACATATGCCTTTCCTAAACAAATTTTAAACCTATGAAACATACTGCAGACAAGTCAGAGAACGCCGGCAAGTCTAACCCGTAGTTACCACCGCTTTCTCTAGATTCCTTTGCACTTAGGATCAACCGCATACAGGTAAGTGCTAAATTGCTCCCAGTGTTAGTTGTGTAGCCTCAAGATTATTCCTTTACCGCCTGGCCTGCCCTTTCAAATGGTGGCTTTTCCAAGCCCAAACTCAGAGTTTCTTACGTCAGCTCATGAGCGAGTGTCCTGGGCTATCGTGTGGTGCTGAGCCTGCAAACCAATAGCTCCCTTTCAAGCAAACAAACAGCATCACCCGTGCCTGAACAGCAGGGCTTGTGCAACTGTTTGGATATTTATTACATTCCCCTCATTGCGTGAAAAGTGAGTAGAAGGCCAGAAAAAGAACACTGCTCCCCCCAGGGATGGGAAACACACGGGCCTCATAAACTAATTCCATGCAGAGCGGCGTGGCCACTGCGGAAAACAATATGCAGGATCCTCACAAAATTAAAAACAGAACTGACCCAGAGGACCCACTTCGGGAATATCTCAGAAGAAACGCAAGACACGAATTGGAAAGAATATACGCACCCCTATGTTCACTGCAACATTATTTACAACAGCCAATATTTGGAAGCAACCCAAGTGCCCATCAATAGACGGACGAGCAGATCAAGAAGTTTTGGTACATATACACAATGGAATATCACTCGGCCATAAAAAAGAAATGAAATCTTACCATTTGTGATAGCATGGATGGACCTAGAGCAGTGGTTCTCAACCTTCTGGCCCTTTAAATACAGTTCCTCATGTTGTGACCCAACCATAAAATTATTTTCGTTGCTACTTCATAACTGTAATGTTGCTACTGTTATAAATCGTAATGCAAATATCTGATATGCAGGATGGTCTTAGGCGACCCCTGTGAAAGGGTCATTCGACCGCCAAAGGGGTCGCGACCCACAGGTTGAGAACCGATGACCTAGAGGGTAGTATGCTAAGTGAAAAAAGTCAGTCAGAGAAAGGCAAAACAAACAAACAAACAAACCTAATAGAAATAGACGCATGGATACCGAGAGAGAACTGGTGGTTGTGGAGGGGAGGGAAGTCGGGTGACTGGGTGAAAGAGGTGAAGGGATTAAAAGGCACAGATTGGCAGTTACAAGATAAGTAACTGCCAAGTCACGGGGATATAAAATACAGCCTAGGGAAGACAGTCAGTAACACTGTAATAATTGTGCCTGGTGCCTGGTGGGTACTGGGAATATGGGGGGGGGGGGTGCTTTGTAAGGTATGGTTGTCTAACCGTGACTCTGTACACCTGGAACTAATACAAAATAATACCGAATGCCAACTGTAATTGAAAAGATAAAAACAACTTATTCCGATTGCAAGTGGGCAGGAATCTGGAGCTGACGGGCGGGATGCTGCGTGTGGGGAGCAGCTGTGCCCGCAGAGCCCGCTGACCGTCTTCGCCGTTGCTGGGGGGTCCCCGTCCCTTCACCGAGTCCTGTCTGTGCTACGCCAGTTGGGCTGGGTTTCAGTTCTCCGCCGCAAGAGTGCCTGCCTAGGACAATATGTGAGGGGCCTGTGTGTCCTGGCCCTCGGCAATCGCTGCTCTTTGCACATTTGTTACCACAGAACGCAGGTCAGGGCGGCCCGGCTCAGGCCTGAGCATCTCAGAGCCGAGGCCCGGCCTCTGACCGGGTGTGCCCTGGGTCACACCGGTCTCCATCCATGCAGGGGATGGACAGAACTCGGGGATGGACGGAACCCGGGGATGGACGGAACTGGTTGTGGATGGAACCCGGGGATGGACGGGACCCAGGGATGGACAGGACCCGGGGATGGACAGGACCCGGGGGTGGACAGGACCCGGGGGTGGACGGAGCCAGGAAAAGCTATTCTGATGAGCCTCACTGTACACCCTTCAGCCCTCGGGACACCACGTCCGATCAGAACCCTCTGCTTCCTCAGCTGCCGAGTCCCCAGGCGTTTCACGTGAATCCCCTTCTCAGGGACGTAAATGCTGACAGACGGGTCTGAACTGCCACGGGTTCCCCAGATGACAACCTCCCTCCCTCACTGCATCGCAGCCGCGGTCAAGCTCTCCTCGACAGAAGGGCTTGTCCAGTCCAGAAAGGAGTGTCCCAGGGATGCCCGCCTGAACCCCACGGGGGGCCAAGGGCTGCAGCACAGCACCCCTCCTCTCACAGGTCACCCTCCCGTCTTCCTCCCCTGCCAACTGGCCCCACACTGGCCACTGACTGCTCATGGAAAGACACCGAGAAGGTCATGAGGGGGGCCGAGGGGCGGTGGAGAGCTGGGCTGGGAGTCGGAAAGCCCTGGGTGCTCATCCCAATTTGCTCATCCCTCCCAGGCCCCCGACACGGCTCTGTGCTAACACTAGATTTCCTATCTCTACAAGGGACACAGGGTTACCCAAGACAGTGCTGGGTGTGTCGCAAGGAGAGGTCATTCATGCCGCTGCAGACCTCAGGGACTGTGTGAATTTCAAAACTGTCACCCGCTCCACATTCAAACTTCTGGGAGGGTCAGGGGCCAAAACGGCCATGATCTGGGGGTGAGATCAGTATTTATCCCCAACAGCAACTGAGAACTGGCCCTAAAGTTTCTAAACGGGGTACATCAGACCCAGGAGAGTGGGGTGAAGCGTTAGGGGCGGTGCTGCAGCTGAACAGATGGTGTGACACCGGACACGCCGCTCAAGCTCCCGGGCCTCAGTTTCCTCTGCCATGAAGTGGGGGGTGACAATCACAGAACCCACTTTCTGGGGCTGCTCGAAGATCTGAGGAGTCTGAGGTTATGATGCAGTCAGGGCTCCTTAGAGGTCGACGCCCCCGGCCTGGAGGACTCTACTTCCTCATGGGGCCCCTGAGCTTCTTGTGGCGTCGCACGCACGGCTGCCCAGAGGCCCCTCTGGATGGCAGGCTGCAGCCTGGCCTGGGAACCGGTGTGCTCTGACCCCACGTGTGCCCCCAACTTCCTCTACGACCGGGTCCTGGCCGCTCGGTCACCGCTGCCCCCAGGGGCCCAGCTCTGGGAATAGGGCGCCGCTCTCTCCAGGCGCCGAGCGCAGCCGCGTGCTGTGCTGTCCTGTGTGTGGCTCAGTCTTGATAAAGGCCCAGTGATTCACTGCTGGTTCACTGATGTGACCAGGTCTCTCTGCCCGGGGGTCCGAGCCCGCAGAGGCGGCTGGGGGCCAGCACGGTGCGGCCCGGTCAGAGTCTCAGCAAGGCCTGGCCCATGGGAAGGGCCCGTAGATGTGAGATCTCACTATTATGCGGGAGGGCTAGGGTCAGAAACACGCTTGTCTTTTCTCCTCCTGCCTTCCCTCTCCCTCTTCATCCCTCCGAAGGTCAGAAGGGAAAGGCGCAGGGTCAGTTGGCGGGGGCAGGCCAGATGGGGCACACGCTTTAGTTCACGGTCATGTTCGTGCTGCTCTTCCTCTGACAAGGATGGGGCTGGGACCAGGGCTGTGGTGGCGGCTGGTCCCCCCTCTCTGGCCACCGTTGGGAAGGACCTTGGCATTTGGTTTAGCCTCTCCCAGAGCCACGCCTGACCATCGGTGGCCCTGACCAGCCCGGCCCCGCAGGTCCCCTGGGTAGCTGCTAAAAGGCACCTCTATGAAGCCTGGAGGCTCTCCCTGCTGTTGGGCTCAGCAGCCTGGGCAGTGTGGGTCCCCTGGGAGCCGGGACTCAGGATCCAGCCTGGGTCTCAGCGGAGGGGTCACCTCTCTGCACAGTGGTCAGCAGGGGCAGTCCTGGGGCCCCGTTTCCTCGAGCCCCCCCTTCCCCGGCCCTCGGGGCGGACTTACCCAGGCCCAGGTTGGCGATGGTCTTGAGGTCTGTGAAGCTGCTGGCCTCAAGGATGGCCTGCGGCAGCCTCAGCGTGAAGGGCAGTAAATCTCTGTGGGAACAAGAGGGGTCAAGGTCATGTCTGGGAGGGACCTGTGTGTCCATTCTCACCCCCACAGCCCCTGCACCCAGAGCCCATAGAGGAGAAACCCCAGCAGCCCCGCTGGCTGCTGGGGCCTCCACACAGACGGGAAACCCCTGGGGTGGAGGGCACAGCCCCGAGGCTGACGGAGCATCCAGGCAGGTCCAGGCCCCGGGCCAGCACGATGGACCCTGAGAAGTGGGAGACCCCCCTGGGAGTGGGGAGGAGGCACAGCTTCCCCCACGTTTCCTGCCGGGGAGCCCAGGTAGCTTCCCGGGAAGCCTCTACGCTGGGTAAAGCCAGCAACCCACCCCTCTCTGCCCTCTGACCCTCACTGCTCCACACTGAGAGGGGCAGCGAGCAAGCACACAGTCTGGCTTCTCCAGTGAGCACCCAGACATCCCTCAGTGAGCACACAGTCAGGCTTCTCCAGTGAGCACCCAGACATCCCTCAGTGAGCACACAGTCAGGCTTCTCCAGTGAGCACCCAGACATCCCTCAGTGAGCACACAGTCAGGCTTCTCCAGTGAGCGCACAGTCAGACATCCCCAGTGAACACACAGTCAGGCTTTCTTGGTGAGCGCAGTCAGACATCCCGGACAACGCATAGTCAGACAGCTCAATCTGCTGCCTTTGGTCTGAATGGGGAAGTATTCAGGGATTTCCCCAGAGATCTCCTGGCAGGGACTCAGAACCCTCCCCCTTTATTGTGCAGATAGGGAAACTGAGGCCCAGAGAGGAAAAGGAATATGCCCAGGCCATACAACAGGTTGAAGGCAGAGTGTGCTAAGCCCTGGGCCTCCTGAGTTCTCGCCCAGGGCTGTTTCAAGGGGCCGGAGGGGGAGGGGCCCCAGGATGGACGGTCCCAATTCTACACTTCAGCCTGGCATTCAAGGCCCATCACAGCCTGACCCTGACCCCTCCTACTTTCCAGCTCTAGCCACCTTCTCCCCAAATCCCAATTCCAACCCTGTGGGTAGGCATTAATACCTTTGTGTTAAATAATTAATTTGGCATTGACTCCCCTAGGGGAGCTACTAAAAATGCATATTCCAGATCCATGCCCAGGGGTGCCGAGGGTCAGGTCTGGGGGTGGGCCAGGAGCCCACATTTTTAACAGCTCCTGAGGGGATCCTGATGGACACCGCCTTGGGTGGGAATCACGTCCCCCAAAGCAAGGGGGCCAATAAAAATAAAAGTTAAGCAGCTCTCCTTAGGTATGCATGTCTATACTGCCTTATCAACTACTAAGACCACTGAAAAGCATTCACGAAGAGAAAATTTCAAAATAAGAGTTTTAGAACAAGTGTCCTAATCTTCCCCCCTACACACTCTGGTGGGTCAGCTTGTGCACCTCCTCGGTCAGTGATGGCGAACCTTTTGAGCTCAGCGTGTCAGCATTTTGAAAAACCCTAACTTAGCCGAAACCGGTTTGGCTCAGTGGATAGAGCGTCGGCCTGCGGACTGAAAGGTCCCAGGTTCGATTCCGGTCAAGGGCATGTACCTGGGTTGTGGGCACATCCCCAGTGGGAGATGTGCAGGAGGCGGCTGGTCGATGTTTCTCTCTCATCGATGTTTCTGGCTCTCTATCTCTCTCCCTTCCTCTCTGTAAAAAATCAATAAAATATATTTTTAAAAAAAAAAAAAAAAAAAAAAAGAAAAACCCTAACTTAACTCTGGTGCCGTGTCACATATAGAAATTTTTTGATATTTGCAACCATAGTAAAACAAAGACTTCCATTTTTGATATTTATTTTATATATTCAAATGCCATTTAACAAAGAAAAATCAACCAAAAAAATGAGTTCGCGTGTCACCTCTGACATGCGTGTCATAGGTTCGCCATCACTGTCCTAGGGCGCCAACGCCCCTCCCTGGAGGCCTCTGTTCTAGCTGATGTTTTTCAAACTTTTTGGATTATGACTGTCAGCAAGGAACACATCTGGCATCATGGGGCAGTGTGTACACACACACACACACACACACACACCCCTAAAAGAAGTGTAGCATGAGACTTAGTCCAGCCACATGAGACACACTCTGGTATTTTCTAGTCTAGTTTAATTTTTCATAAAAAAAAAAACATAAAACAGCCAGTCGTGCCCTGGCCGGTGTGGCTCAGCTGGTTGAGCTTTGCAGGTCATGGCACATGCCCAGAATGGGGGCTTGATCCCCAGGAGGGTGTGAGTGGGAGGTGGACAATCGATGTTTCTCACATCGATGTTTCTCTCTCTCTCATCAATAAAAACATATATATTTTTAAAAGAGCCAGTCATGATCCACTCAATTGATTTGACGACCCCTCTGGGTGTCTTCTGACATCACCAACCAAGCCACCAACACTAGGGGGGTGTCCCCCAAGGTAATGCAGTTCTGGAGTTAGTGCAGACCCCACAGGTTAAGGACACGGTCCCCCACGCTGCCCCCAGTCCGGGTGCCCTCTGCGAATCCCAGGCCGCCTGGACTTCCAACCGGCTAGAAACCAGGGGCTCCCGTGACCCCGTCCTCAGGCTCGACAATTTGCTGGAACGGCTCTGAGAACTTGGGGAAACACTTCACTTACGTTTACCGGTTTGTTATAAAGGAACAGCCCGATGGAAGAGGTGCACCGCCAGGGGGTAGAGGGAGGGGCAGGGAGCGTCCACACCTCCCTAGACCCAACGCCCTCCCAGCACCTGGGAGTCCATCTGGGAGGTGGATGGGTGGGGCTGAGAGCTCCGGCCCTCTCACCTCGGGGGTTCTGGGGGTCAGCCCCATCCTGAGGTGATCGAGGGCCCCCACCTGTGTCAGCTCAGAATAAACTCAGGAGTGGTTGACAGGGGCTCATGGTGAACCAGGAGAGCCACCCCACCACCAGGGAGACCCCAGGGCTCCAGGAGCTGTGCCAGGGAGCTGGACAAAGAGCACATCTTTCTGTTTTCTCCACGCCTCCCCCTGGCTGTGGTCCCAGGTGGGAAAGCATCACACACCACGTACATTTTCGCACTCACTCCTAGGCACAGGCTAGTTTCTCCTCCCCCGGAGGGTCTGGGCACCTCGCTAGGTGCTGAACAATTTGGGGGTGACCCGGGGAGCACTTCTAAGATGTCAGACCCGGCCTAGAAGAACAATATCTGAACCCCCTAGATGCCCACGGCACCCTGAGCTCCATCTCCTCACACATCCTGGGTGACTTGTGGTTTTGAAAGTCGACCACTATAGAGGGAAGAGCATGAATTCATTTTGGTGACTTTTTTTTTTTTTAGAGAGAGAGAAAGACAGAAAAAAGCCATCCTGAACTTTAGAATCCACGGGCCCAGCTCGAACCCTGGCTGCATTCCCTGCAGGGTGTCGTTTCCATTTCCCGTGTGACAGGGGGGCACCATGCCTGCTAACGGGGCCGTTTTGTGAATCCAACGAGCTGGGGCATAGGGACCGCACGGCCCCGACCGGGACCGGAGGCTGCGCCTGTGTTTCCTCCTCCTCCTGGGAGCGCAGGCCATGGACACCTCTCAGGGCCTCGCCCTGCTCACCAGGTGGCTCCTGGCTGAGGGGGCAGGGGCCCCAGCTCCAGGCAGTGATAACAGCTCTTTCTTCAAAGGCCGAGAGGCCCTGCCGGCCTCTTCCTCCAGGTGGCAGGAAGATGGCAGCTTAGTCACAACCCTTGGTGCCTGGACACCTCCTCGAGAGGGCAGGCCCAGGGGCTCCTCCCTTCCTTCCTCATTTTGGTTCACTGCACCCTCTTCACGTGGCTACAGACTCCTGCCCAGGGTGTGCAGAGGACCAGACCTCATGGACCCTGTAGCAAGGATGTCAAACTCGCAGCTGGCGGGCCGCATGCCCTGGTGGCCGGCTGTGAGTTTGACATGCTTGCTAGGGCTCAGCCGAGACCTGCCGCGTAGTAACTGCTTCAGATGCGGTCAAGTGTGTTCACCTCCTGCTGCTCAGGATAGAGCCCTGGCATCTCCCCCATAGCCTCTGCTTCCACCCCCTCCCTCTAGGGGCTGCCCCAGCCCTCGGGTTCCCCCATCCAACAGTCCCTGAAAACAGAACCAGAGCACCTACTGGGTGTCGGGCAGCGTGCTGTCTCTATCCCATTCCCCCTCCAGCATCTCTCTCATGAGCATTATTCCCACACGGAGTTGAGACTCAGAGAGATGAAGTAACCAGCTCAAGTGCTGGGCTCTGCGACTGCCATCATTCATTCTTTCATTCATTCATCAAAGCACCTGGAATGTGCCAAGCCTTCCACTAAGGTGAGAACGTCTCATCACAGGAAAGGCCTGTCTCCCGCAGAGACTGACACGTCATCGTTCACAAGGGCAGGGCCTCTGAGGCTTTGTCTTGTGGGCCTGGAGGGACACGCTAGGTCAGTGGTCGGCAAACTGCGGCCCCTTGAGTGTGGCTCTTCCATAAAATACCACGTGCGAGCGTGCATGTATAGTGCGATTCTAACTTCGTGGCCACACTCAAGGGGCCAAAGAGCTGCAGTTTGCCGACCACGGCGCTAGGTCATCGGAATCATTGCAGGATGTGCGTAGCAGACCTTGGGGTTTTATCTAATTACTAGAGGCCCAGCACATGAAATTCATGCACCAGTGGGGTCCCTAGCGGCTGCCAGCTGCCGGCCGGGGCCTTCCTTCGTTCCGCACTGCCCCACGGTGGTCAGCACAGTCATAGCGAGTGATCGAACTCCCGGCTGGTGGAACTCCAGAGGAGACACTTTGCATCTTAGGCTTTTATATATACAGATTTTTGTTGTTGTTAATCCTCAGCCAAGGATATTTTTTCCATTGATTTTTAGAGAGAGTAGAAGGGAGGGAAGGTGGGGGAGAGAGAGACAGAGACAGAGAGAGAGAGAGAGAGAGGAAGAGAGAGAGAGAGAAACATCGATATGAAAGAGATATCTATTGGTTGCCTCCCACACATGCCAGACTGGAGGGCTGGGGATCAAACTTGCAACCCAGTACATGCCCATGACTGGGAATCGGTGCGTGGACCAATGCTCTAACCACTGAGCGCCCCCGCCAGGGCACTTTATCTATTTTGCATCTCCACTCTGCCATTTAACAGCTGTGTGACCTGGAGCAAGCTACTTCTCTCAGTCTTAGTTTTCTCATCTATAAAATGGGAATAACAAGAGCACGGCCTCGTGTATTGTTTGCAAGATTGACAAGGATATCGGTTGTCAGAGCTCAGTGCTGGGCACCAGGAAAGTGCTCGGCAGGCAGCAGCTCTTAGCAGCCGTCAGTACCAGCACCAGCGTTTCTGCCCATCGGGGCCCGGAGGGTCCTGGCAGGTGGCAGGTGGCAGGTGGCAGGTGGTGTTCTGGGCTGGGTGCGGTTTCCACCAGCAAGGATGGTGTCTTTGAAGGAGGGAGAAGTGGGCCTGGAGCTCCGGATCCCGAGACATCCTACCCAGCCTCTAGCCAGTTTTAGCCAAGACACGGTAGCTTAAGCCAGCGGCTTCTGACACCCAAATGTATTTTAAAATATATTTTATTAATTTTTCACAGAGAGGAAAGGAAAGGGATAGAGAGTTAGAAACATTGATGAGAGAGAAACACCGATCAGCTGCCTCCCGCACACCTCCCACTGGGGATGTGCCCACAACCACGGTACATGCCCTTGACCGGAATCGAACCTGGGACCCTTCAGTCCGCAGGCTGATGCTCTATCCACTGAGCCAAACCGGTCAGGGCCCAAATGTATTTTTAAATTCCTTTTGACCTGCAACCAGTTCTGAATAAATAGAGCAGCTCTGAGGGTGGTTACCAGACACCCGCTCCACCCTGCAGCTGCTCAGCAATCACAAGCTCCCTCCCGAGGAGGGTACCAGCCCTTCCTGCCGCCCCTACAGGAAGTTCTTCTTCTAAGCCTAATGGGGTGCACCAGGTCCACCCAGGACCCCCAGCTGCCCTGGAGGCCGGAACAAGGGATGCTAAGGTGACAGGCAGTGAGCCGGGGAGCAGGTGGTGGTGAGGGGGGGTCCTTACTGGCAGATCTAAGGAAGCACCACCCTCCAGGGTTACCAGGGCAAAGCCCGGGACTGTCCCCCTCCTCTGCATCCTGTGGGCTGCACCCTTCCCTCGGGGGCTTCCCTGGGACTCCCCGCCCTCACCCAGTGTTGTATGGCCATCTGTTGCCACCAGACGCCCTCCTGTGGGGCCAGGGGTACTCACCTACTGACACAGTAGAACGCGATCAGTCTGAAGATGTCCTCAAACACAAGAACCGAGCCTTCCAGGTACAATACTGAGGAGAGATGACAGAGGCCCGGATGAGTGTCCCGGTCAGAGGGAGGGAGGGTCCCTGGGGGCGGGGGGAGGTGTCTATCGAGTTCATTATTGCAGGGCCTGGCCTGCTGCGGCCACATGTTCATCAGCTACCCTCGGGACCAGAGGGGAGTGAGATATGAACTTCTGTGGCGGCGATGTTCAACCTTTCTCACTTCAGGGCACACAGACTAATTACAGAAATTCTGCAGCACACCGAAAGTATTTATTTTTTTGCCTATCTGACCAACAAAAGGTATGCGATGGATTCCTTCACATCAGACGGCTATTGTTGTATTGGCTGTTGTCATTTTTTGATTTGTCAATCTGGGGGGGGGGGGGGGGGGAAGAAACCGGTGCCCCTGACTAAACAGTCAGGTATTGCATGTCTTAAAAATTCTTGCAGCACACTGGTTGAAAATCACTGTTCTATGGTGTTAATCCACTGAGATTTGGGGTGGTGATTACCTGAACGAATACACACCTTTTTGGGCACAATAACACAGAAGCCTCCAGAATGAAAGCAGAGTGAAACGTTTAACTGATCAGGGTCACCTCAACCTGGCAACTCTGAGGGCGGAGGGGACAGCGGGAGAAAGCCGTCCAGGTCTGTGTTGGCCTCCGGGAGGTTCATCGGTCCAGGGTGCTGACCTGGGGCCACTGGCCCTCCACCCAAGAGGACCTGGTAGGACCTCACTTGACGTGCCTGCATGGCAACCCAAGGGTGAGGCTGACCCTGACGTTTTTCCAGCTCTGACAAGGGAGAGGGACCAAGGCATTTGCCCAAGATCCCACCCCAGGGTGGGTGTGGCTCCTTGGAGAGACTGGGTGCCAGGATGTGGCACCAGTGCCCGAAGCTGCGGGTGCAGTGACCAGAGGATGTGGCACAATGCCACACCCTGCTCTGGACGGCAGGCAAGGGCCCAGGGACGCTGAGTGGATGCTCCCCAGCGCTCTTAGCGCCCTCCACACCCACGACTCCTGACTCTCACTCAGGACTCATTTGCCCAACAGAGGGGCTCCCTGTGCTGGGGACCCCCCACTGCACTTTCTAGGGCATCAGAAGGGCCGAGAAACATGTGTGCATCACCCCTCAGTTCCAATTTCCTGAGGGCCTTCTAGCAGCTGTGTGATGGAGGGAAGGCAGGTCCCGGTCCCAGGCCGGGCTCTGACCCTAGGACCAACAGGGTGACTCTGGGTACATCCCTTCCCTTCCCAGCACCTCAGTTCTTCCACCCTCCGACCCTGAACCCCCCGTGCATCCAGGTGACACTGGCCGGCGGCCCGTTTTCATAGCCTAGGACAGCGTTCCTTGCACTGGTGGTCTGCGAGGTGGTTCTGGGTGACACATGGACCAACACGGGCTGTTCTAATAGCTTCAGCTTTATATTCGCCTTCTTTCCATGTTCTAAACAGTTAACATGCTTTTTAAAAAACGTTTGCATTCATCATCTATTTATGGCAGAGAGGTCATGGTTTCCCATTAGGACAGACATAAGAAGGTTAAAAGGGAGTTTAAAGAAAGACATGCAGTAGGTGATAGCATGGGAGGTGCTCTGAAGACGCCTACAAATGACTGGAGTCTGAGAAACACTCCATGGAGCCTGCACCCTCTGTGAAGTGATAGCGGCGGGGCGGCCCACGGCGCCATCTGGTGCTGGCATTGGGTACAGCGCCTACTCGCTGCAGCACCCGGTGCCCAAAGACCTGCAGCCACAAGAGCTAGAGACCATTTCACCTGTAAAAGGAGAACATGAAGCAGGAGCCCCTCACAGCAGGGGGTGGTGGTGACCCACGCAGAAAGCCCCGCCTCCTACGCGGGACGTGCTCAACAATGAGAAGCTTTCCTTCGCTGTGGGGACCTGGTCTGACCTTGGCCGACACAGATGAAACCTTTGCCTGCTGGCACTGTACATAAAGCCGCACTTCTTTCAGACGTCTTCCCGACCGTCTGCGTGCTGGCCAGGTCCTCGAGGGCAGGGACAGGGCGCATTCACTTTTGTAGCGGAGGACAGAGCACAGTTCTCGACATAGCACCAGTCGCCTTCCTACTGTTAACGCTGTCGAGTTTCAAAATCACACGCAAGGGTCAAGGCGCTCGTTTGTTTCTGGTGACCTCTTCTGCCCCAGCTCCAGCCCCAGCCCCAGCCAGCTGCCCACGTCTGCCCGGTCCTGACGGTGGGAACTGCTTCCCCTCACCCCGAGGCCCCCGGGAGCCCCTGCACGCCAGGGCCAGGCTGGGTCCCAGGGTGAGCCTCCCTCAGCTTCCAGCAGAGTTGCCTGAAATGGGTAAACTTATGGTACAGGATGCATGACAGGAATACGTCTCAATAAAGCCATTATTAAACCAAGAAAAACGCTCGCCGAGTGGACAATTTCACTGCCCGCAGTAAGATTTTCTAGGATTTTTATAATGAGCATCTATGAGTTCTGTAAGCAGAGAAACTGCCAGGACTCTCTACCTGGTTCTCTAATTTCCTACTGTTCTCTGTAAACGTGTCTCTAGAGCCGACTGGCTTCCGGCGTCCTCTCAGCTCCTGCTGCTATAGGACCGCTCACAGCCCTGCAGGGCACAGCTGACAGGCCCATCCACCCACTGTGTACCCCTAACACATGCTCCTGCCCCCCAGCCAGCTTCTAAAGAGCCGTGGGCGAGTCCAGCACCCACTCTGCCCTGGGCAGCAGCTCACGCAGGGACCCGGCCAGCGGCTCCTCCCAATACAGATGCCAGTGCCAGCGGCCACCTTTGAAAAGCACGGGCAGCAACCCCTCCACTGTGTGCAGCCCCAGGGTCCCTCAGCGGAAACCCTGGTGGGAACACGCCAGACCCTCTCTGGCTATTTCTCTTTCAAAGGGTGAGGAGAGAATGGGTACCAGCCAGCAGCATCCAGCATTTCCCGATATGACCACAGGCGACAACAACAGAACTTTGCCTCCACTTAGAGAAAAGGAAAGCTTTCACCTATGACTCCCCGTCAAGGCTGAGTGGGGACAGGGTGCAGATGCCAGGCCCACACACACACGCCGGAATGGCTCCCAGCATTCACAACCCCAGTGTCAAAATGAGATATGCACAGCCTGACTGGCGTGGCTCAGTGGCTGAGTGTCGACCTATGAACCAGGAGGTCATGGTTCAATTCCTGGTCAGGGCACATGCCTGGGTTGTGGGCTCGGTCCCCAATGGGGGGCATGCAGGAGGCAGCCGATCGATGATTCTCTCTCATCATTGATGTTTTATCTCTCTCTCCCTCTCCCTTTCTCTCGGAAATCAATAAAAATATATTTAGAAAAAGAGAGATATCCACAAAGAATGGAAAGCTAGTAGATCTTTAAAAAAAGGGGGGGGGGGGAAGTTCCATTTAATCACTCAATCGTCCAAATGAACTGCCAAGGACAGGAGCTGCGTGTGTATCTTCTGATCTTCACGGTTGCCCAGACCCAGGCATGGTGCTGAGCATGGTGCCGGCTCTCCAATGCTTATTTACTTATTTATTTACAAAGTGCTTTATTTGAAAATACTTAGAAGAGTCATAAGAAGTTGCAGAGATGTACAGGGAGGTCCTGGGCACCCTTCACCCAATTTTACAGGGGTGCATGTGTGTGTACGTGTGTATGCGTGTGCGTGTGCATGCTGGTACCATGCTATGAATTGCATCCCGTGTGTAGCTGTCTGAAATCACCACCACAACCAAGATATGTCACTGCACCATCATTGCAAGGCTCCCTGTGCTCCCCGCTTAGAGCCACAGCCACTCTCCGCTTACCCCGGACCCCTGGCAACCACCAATCTGTTCTCCATCTCTATGGTGATGTTATTTCACGAATGTCTTATAAGTGGAGTCACACAGTATCCAGCCTTGACACTGGCTTTCTTCACTCAGCATGATTTCCTCGAGGGTCCTCCAGGTCGCTGGCTGAACCAATCGCCCGCTCCTCTTTAGTGCTGAGTCAGCGCCCATGGTTTGGATGGAGCATTCTTTGCTTGACTAGTCACCCGCTGAAGGACATCTGGGGAGTTTCCAGTTTTGAGTTATTATGCACAGAGCTACTATGGACATTTGTGTACAAGTGTCTGCATGAAAATATGCTTTCTGGGCGACATCTGTAATACTGTCAGTAATAAAAAATATATTTAAAAAGAAAATAGACTTTCCTTTCTCTGGGATCTATGCCCAGGAGTGCTATTGCTGGGTCATACGGTAAGTCCGTCCAAGGAACCGCCAGACTGCTCTCGTGAGTGGCCAGCAATGCACGCAGGGTCCAGCGTCTCCCGTGCCTGCCGATTCGTTGCCGCTGTTCTTTATTGTAGCCATTCCAGTCGGTGTAGAGTGACATCTCAAGATGGTTTTGATTTGCATTTCTCTGATTTGGATTTTTGGAAACAAAGATGTTGACCTTCTTTTCATGTGGTTATTTGTTATCTGTATATCTACCCTCTGGTGAAGTGTCTATATATATCGTTTGCCAATTTTCTAATTGGGTACTTTTTTAATGTTGAGGTTTTTTTTTAAATCACTACATTAAGATATTCACATACCATACAATTCACCAATTTAAAGTGCACAATCAATAATCAATGGTCTTACCATATTCACAGAGTTGTGCAACCATCACCATAATCAATTGTGGAACATGTTCACCGTCCCAAAAGGAGACCCTGGATGTGTGTGCCCTCGGCTTAGTCATTTTATTTATCTTTTTGTGCTTTGATTTTCTCATCTTTAAATGGTGACAACAATAGTATTTTCATCATAGGTTGTTGTTGAGGCAAATTAATGGAAAGCATTTAACCTAGTATACAGTTGAATCCACTTTTTGACAAGTAGTCAAAAAGTGGATGAAATCTGTATACAAGTTTTTATGTGGACATATGTTTTCATTTCTCTTGGATATATATTAGGAGTGGCATTGCTGGATCATCTGGCAACTACATGTTTAAGAACGACCAAACTGGAGGACCTCAACAGCATAAAAATGGAAAAGAACCAGTTGGAAATGAAGGCTACACTAACTGAAATAAAGAATAATTTACAGGTAATCAGCAGTAGAGTAGGTGAAGCCGAGAATCAAATAATCAATTTGGAATATGTGGAAGCAAAAACACCCAAACAGAACACCCTCCCCCCCCCAAAAAAAGAGGGGGGAGGATAGTGTAAGGAGCCTCTGGGACAACTTCAAGTGAACCAACATTCACATCATGAGAGTGCTGGAAGGAGGAGAGAGAGAGCAAGACATTGAAAACCTATTTGCAAAAATGATAACGAAAAACTTCCCTAACTTGGTGAAGGAAACAGACATATAAGTCCAGGAAGCTCAAAGAGTCCCAAAGAAGATGAACCCAAAGAGGCCCACCCCAAAACACAACACAATTAAGATGTAAAAGGTTAAAGACAAAGATAGACCTTAAAAGCAGCAAGAGGAAAGTAGTTCATTACCTACAAGGGAGTGGCCATAGGACTGTCAGCTGATTTCTCAAAAGAATCTTTGCAGGCCAGAAGGGAGTGGCAAGTAATATTCAAAAATGGTGAAAAGCAAGGACCTACAACCAAGATGACTCTATCTTGTGAAGCTCTCATTTAGAATTGATGGACATATAGAGCTTCCAAAATAGACCAAAGAAAAAAAAAAGCTACAGGAGTTCATCACTGCCAATCCAGTATTACATGAAATGTTACAGAGTCTTCTTTAAGAAGAAGAAGATAAAAAATATGAACAATAAAATGCCAATAAATACATATCTATCAACAATTGAATTTAAAAAACAAAATGAACAAGGAGAACAGGAACAAACGCATAGGTACAGAGAACTTTCTGTTGGTTGGTGGATGGGAGGGTCGTTGGGGAGAAATGCAAAAAAGGTGAAGGGATTAAGAAGTACAAATTGGGCCGAAGCCGGTTTGGCTCAGTGGATAGAGCGTCGGCCTGCAGACTGAAGGGTCCCGGGTTCGATTCCGGTCAAGGGCATGTGCCTGGGTTGCGGGCACATCCCCAGGGGGGGATGTGCAGGAGGCAGCTGATCGATGTTCCTCTTTCATCGATGTTTCTAGCTCTCTATCCCTCTCTCTTCCTCTCTGTAAAAAATCAATAAAATATATTTAAAAAAAAAAAAAAGGAGTACAAATTGGTTGTTACAGAACTGTCGTGGGGTGTACAGCACAGCATGGGGAACACAGTCAATAATATTCTAATAACCAGGTGTGGTGCTGGATGGGTGTGGGATTTATTGGGGTGATCGCTTAGTAAGTTATGCAATGTCTGGTCACTGGGGTGTACACCTGAAACTAATATAATGATGCATGTAAACTGTAATTGAAAATAAAAAATAATTAAATTTGCAACCCCCCCCCCCAAAAAAAAACCCCTACCAATTACTAAACTGTTTTCAAAGTTACTACTTCACTTTGTTTCCACCAGCAATGTCTGAGGGTTCCAATTTCTCCACATCCTTGTCAACACTTGTCTTTTCTAGCGCAGCCTCCCCTGTGGGCGGGAGGTGATAGCTCTCGGTGGTTTTGCTTCGCATTTGCCTAATTATTAGTGATGTTGAATGTCTTTGCATGTGCTAACAGGCCATTTGTGTATAGTCTCTGGAGATAAGTTTATTCAGATCCTTTCCCCACTTTAAATTGGGTTACTTGTCTTTAATGTTGAGTTTGGAGAGTTTTTTCTAAGACAAGGCCTTTGTCAGTTGTGTGATTTGCAAATATTATTTTCTCCCAGTCTGTAATTTGCCTTTTCATACTTTTCATAAGGTCTTTCAAACATCTATTTTTAAGAATGAAAAGAAAAAAATGGCCCTGGCTGGGTGGTTGGGTCGGTTAGAGTGTCATTCCATACACCCAAAGGCTGCAGGTTCGATTCCCAGTCAGGGCACATACCTAGGTTGTGGGTTCAATCCCCGGCTGGGGCACATATGGGAGGCAACCAATCAATGTTTCTTTCTTTTTTTTCTAATCCTCAACCGAGGATATTTTCCCATTGATTTTTAGAGAGAGTGGAAGGGAGGGGGAGAGACAGAGAGAAACATCGATGTGACAGAGACAAATGAATTGGTTGCTGCCTGCATGCGCCCTGACTAGGGCAAGGGATCAAGCTTGCAACCAAGGTACTGTGCCCTTGACCGGAATTGAACCCAGGACCCTTTAGTTCACAGGTCAACACTCTATCCATTGAACCAAACCGGCTAGGGCTGATTGATGTTTCTTACATTGAAGTTTCTCTCTCTCTCTCAAATCAATAAAAGCACATCCTTAGGTGAGGATTAAAAAAAAAAAAAAGGATGAAAAAATAAATGCTGTCCAAGTTTGTTTGCAAAATAGTAAGCACTCACCTGGTGTTGTATAACTGATTGACAGGGGTATCTCCAACCTGTTATAATTAACAGTCACCTCTTATTTGTAGCTGGCAGCATCTATTGTTATAATTACTGCTTAATGGGCCTGTAGCCAGTTATTACCATAATCTAGGCCAAAGTCCCTCTGCAATCTTGACACTGTTAATTCCCTTAACAGCACTTTCTTCATGGATGGTGCAAAGGTAAACTGGAGACAGGCCTGGTTTTAATGACCCCAAACTCCCAGGGACTGAGGCGAGTGAATGTGACAAATGAAAACCTTTCCACATCACGTTCACGCTGAGCAGAGAATGGGTCAGCCCTGCCTTCGCTGAAATGAAGGACGAATGTTTCTTCACCCGAGCCTGACCCTCGGCTTCGAGGAGGAACAGATCCGTACACAAAAACGTGGAATGAGGCTACACCTTGCCAGGGGTCACTAAGATGGCCACGTGAACGCTGTCTGAGAAACATAAGCCCAGTCGTTCCTGTTAGCAGACGGCCTTGTTAACCCCAGAGATGAAACACGGCAGTTCTTCATAAATCTCCAGTTTTGAGCCCCCTTTGGAAGGGCTGGGTCAGAGTTACTCTTTAGCTAAAACATTTTCATTGTGTTATCACTCACTGACAAATATTTATCGTTTTCATGGTCTGTAGAAAGAAAGGGGAAATGGACGCAGAAAGTGAGAGGAAGCCTCGCAGTTTGAAGGGTGACAGGGACCTTGCCAACAGCCTGGCCGCGGGACTGTCTGAACGCCTTCCTGAGGGCCGGAGATTCAAACAGCTGGCTCACTTGCTTTTTAAAAAATATATTTTTATTGATTTCAGAGAGGAAGGGAGAGGGAGAGAGAGATAGAAACATCAATGATGAGAGAGAATCATTGATTGGCTGCCTCTTGTACGCCCCCTACTGGGGATTGAGCCTGCAACCTGGGCATGTGCCCTGACCGGGAATCCAACCGTGACCTCATAGGTCGATGCTCAACCACTGAGCCACGCCGGCTGGGCCTGCTCACACTCTTTTCATGATTGAAAATGTGCTTGGTGGGGGTGGGAGAGGCATGAGTTGATTTCATCTAAGAGGAAACCTGGCATGTAACGAGGCCTCAAGGTGCCCATTTACGGAGTGAGCCCTGGGTGGGTGAGAACTGCCCCAGGAGGACCATGTCTGCAGAGGGTCCCAGGAAGGACCCCATGTGGGCAGTCAGAGGGCTCACCTTTGGAGAGAAAAGGCCATCACGCCTGGCTGGCGGGGGGTGGGTGGGGTGGGGATTTGGTGGGCCCCGGAAGTGGCCCTGAGCCAAAGCCTTATGTGACACCGCCGAGCCCGCCCCCCTGAAACCTGGCACCCAGAATGGGCTGGAAGACTGAGCCTACTGGATTCCGATCTGCCTCTGTACAAGGGGTACTAGCTGACCAAGCTGAGTCCCTGCCAGGAGATGCCAGGAGCGCAGACTGGAGGCCAGGGAGTGGTTCCCAGCTGGGAGCAGGAGGAGGGGCACCTGCAGACCGGAGACAGGCAGGGCCCGACCGGCTTGGAAGGTGACAGTGGCCTTTTTCTGCGCAGGACCCACTGCTGTCCGGCAACACCACAGTTGCCATGGGAACTACACCTGGACAGTCTGTGGCTGGGACGGAAGGAGGACTGTCTCTACTACCATCAGGCCTCGCCAAAGGCCCCACGTTCTGTAACAGATGAAAACTACTTCCCCTGTTCCCAGGAGTAAAGTGGGGAGACCAGCAGTCTCTCCGGAGCCCGACCCCGGGACCCCATAGTTCCAGGACATCCCCGCCCTCCCTCCCGCCCCCCCCCCCCCCTCTGGCTCCCACCTGCTTGGCGATGCTGCTGCAGTGCCGCTGCCCCACCCAGGGGCCTGAAGGAGGTGCCGCTAGACTCGGGCTTCGGCCATCGCTGGTTCCCACCCACGGCAGACCGTGCCAGGAGACACGAGAAACCCACGGGCCCCACGCCGGGCAGCAGGTCTCCTGTGTTCTCTGGGCAGCCACACAAGGACCGGCCCACGGACTTGTTCCTGCTCCGGGCAAAGCCCAAGCCTGGACAGGACTGACCAGGGGCGGCTGCCGGCTCCGCCCATCACATGCCCTGAGATCAAAGACCTGGACTCTGCCACCTGCTTCCTCTGCCTGCAGGTGAGGATAAGGGTGACCGAGGCCTCCGGACCCTCCACCTCCTTGCTCAGAGGCTCCGAGTGAAAAGATAACCGAGGTCTGGAAGGGCTGGGGGCGGGGGGTGGGGGGTGGGGGGGTGGGGGAGGTGGGTGGTGGGGGGGGAGTAAAGGGCAGGGGGCGAGTTAGGGTTCAGGGAGCGGGGAGAGAACGCCGACTTGGAAATGTGCTGGGATCAGCCCCCTCTCTCTCCCGGGCTGTCACTGACGGACTGGCCAGGTGGGCACCTGGGCCCCTGCCTCCCTGGCTGGCCCTGCAGCCCTCACTGTGCTACCAGCCTGCGGAGCCTAATTCTGTAAAGGCCCGCCCCCCTCCAGCCCTGAAGTCCCGCCCCCTGCCCGTCTCCTCCCCCAACCACAGGCCGCGGGGCGGGACCAGCTGCAGGACCTCCTGTGCAGGTGGGAAAGGCACAGGGAGGACCTGGCCGCCCTGGCCAGGGGTCCAAGCAGGGAGCCGCTTCTAGTGCTGCCAGCGCCCTGTTGCAGGTTTGGCCAAGGAGCAGAGGGGTGCCTCTGGTCCAGAGGACGGCTGCCCGGCACGGAAACGCACAACCTGACAAGTGGAACCCCAGCTGGGTGTCACCCCCACACTCAGCTCCCCTCCCAGGCTCTCTGGGCAGCATGGCCGCGCAGCCGTCCACGGCAGCCCTGGGCATGAGTCATGGCCATCTTGCCGGCCGTGGTTGGCATGAAGCGCAGTTGCCTCTTGATTGCATCTTAAAAATCTCAGGATGAAGAAGGCAGCAATGGCTTTTTACTGAGTTCCGCGCCACACTCCGAGTTTGCTCAGACTGGAGACCCACCCACACCAAATGCCCCTCCCGGTGGACGGGGAACCACCGAAAGCAGAACCAAAGGGCCCGAGAGACCCCTGTGGTCCAGCCTCCCCCACTGCACAGATGGGGAAACTGAGGCGCAGAGAAGGTGTGTCATTGTGCGGTGAGAGAGTGTGAGTCTGGGCGCTTCCCAGAGTTTGACCCTGGTCTCTCTGGAATCTAGATTCCGACTGCTGCATTCCCCTCCTCCCAGCTCCCCAGCATGGGCTCTGAGCCTCGTGATGAACGGTGGTGGGTTACTGCTGTCAAGCTTTAATAACAACACTAATAGTAATCATAATATCATCTGCCATTTATCATGTCCACTGTGTACCAGTCTCTATATTTCCAATCATCCATTATCCTCAATTACAGGCAAGGAAATGGAGGCTCAGAGAGGTTAAGTAACTGGCCCTAGACCCACAGTCATGGCCGGGGGGTGGCCTTTGAACAGGAGAGGAGGTGTGGGATGAAGGGAGGGAGTCCCCGTGCCTCACCCTGGGTTGCTCTCATCCTGTCCCTGCCTCACTGTTTGGCTAAAAGAGACGCCTCCCATCTTCCCACACATCTCCCCCGTCACTGGGCAGGCCCCGTGCTCCCCTCGGAGAAGCCCTCCCGGGCAGAACTCCCGGACCCTCTCTCAGGCCCCGGCGCTGGGCTCACCCCACCAGAGAGCATGACTCACCCCATCCCAATGCGCTCACAGGCCCACCGCTGGCCCTGAATGAAGCTCTCAGAGAGCAGGGGCCAGGCCTGCCTTCTTCCCACCGTCCCAGGACCTGCCTGGACACACCACATGCCTCACGGCCTCGGTGCTGTCGCAAGCACCGGTCTGACCCCAGGTTGGCAGTCACATCTGCAGCAGCTGCCACCACCCTGTCCCAGCTGTCATGAAAGCCTCCCTCTCTCTCTCTCTCTCTCTCTCTCTCTCTCTCTCTCTCTCCCTCTCCCTCTCCCTCTCCCTCTCCCTCTCCCTCTCCCTCTCTCCCCGCTTCCATATTTAGCGATGCAGAGATGAGGACTGAGTCCAGGAACAGGACAGAATAAACTGCCACAAGCAGACAGGACTCTGCCTGGGAACTATTTATAGGTTCCGATGCCAAACAGAAGGGGAGGTATTAGACAGATGTGTGAATTGCCAAGTGTCAGGAGAGACTAAACAAAGCGCAAGGAGACAGGAAGGTGTTGGGGGAAGAACCTGGGGAGGGCAGAGGAGGAGACGCCGAGCAGGGGCCTGCCATTCATCCCCACCGGCCAGGCCAGTCCTATGGGGGCACTGAACTACCCACAGGGAACTGACAGCCAGTCCCTCCGCTCACACTGCAGGGCGAGGAGGTGCCTTTGCCTGTACTGGCATGAAGAAGCACTTTGCTCTCTCCGGAGCAGAAACAGGAAAGGGAGGTGGCCCAGGGCACCTCCTGATGGTGAGAACAGCTCTGAGTGCCCGAGGAGGACCCATCGAGCCTGCATGGCTCCATGGTTGAGCATCCACCTCGGAACCAGGAGATCACGGTTCGATTCCCGGTCAGGGCACATGCCCAGGGTTGCGGGCTCGATCCCCCGTGTGGGGCGTGTAGGAGGCAGCCAATCAATGATTCTCTTATCATGGATGTTTCTATCTCTCTCTTCCTCTCCCTTGCTCTCTGAAATCAATAAAAATATATTAAAAAAAGAAAAACCCAGAATTGGGTTCCATAATAACCTAGAAAACAACCCATCTTCAATGTCAGGATCTTACAAAGTTTGTCCCACCCCAGGGTCTGGGAACTTCGATCTGAGGTCTAGAAGCAAGTAACCGCCACTTATGAGCTGTGAGACAGGCAGGTTAAGTGGCTTTCTATCCGTCACAGAGCTGGGGAGCAATGATGCCAGGACGTGACTGTGAGCAAGCCTGACTCCGCGGTCCATGCTTGCACCCAGCACACAGGCTGCCGTTCTCTAGGCCCTGCCGCCCAGTGGAAATACGACGAGGGCTCCACGTGCAACGTTCAGTGTTCTCACAGTCACATCAGAAACAGTAAACAGAAAATAGGTGACATTAATCTCCATCATATATTCTATTTAACCCGAGATATCCAAAATATTATCACTTCAACGAACCATAAACATAATGAGGCGCTTTATGTTCCTTTTCTCACACTCAGTGTTCAAATCTGGTGTTTTTTACACTAACAGCACACCTCCATTCAGACTCACCACATCGCCAGGGTTCCACAGCCCCGTGCGGCGCGTGGCTGCCACACTGGACGGCAGAGCACTGAGTGATGCTCTCACCCAGGAGCACATTTGCCCCCAGGGCACAGCTGGGAGTGTGGAGATATTTTAGGCCAGGGGTCCTCAAACTACGGCCCGCGGGCCACATGCAAATACAAATATTGTATTTGTTCCCGTTTTGTTTTTTTACTTCAAAATAAGGTATGTGCCGTGTGCATAGGAATTTGTTCATAGTTTTTTTTTAAACTATAGTCCGGCCCTCCAACGGTCTGAGGGACAGTGAACTGGCCCCCTGTTTAAAAAGCTTGAGGACCCCTGTTTTAGGTTGTCACATCTGGGGGAGAGGGTGACACTAGTGGGCAGAGGCCAGGGATGCTGCTAAATATCCCACAGTGCGCATGACAGCCGCCACAGCACAGGATGACCCACCCCACACGCCAGGCGCCGAGTCTCAGAAGCCCCTGAGTCTCAGAAGCCCCCGCGGAGCTCAGCCGGGAGGCTCTTCTGCTCCTCGTGGCACTGACTCGGTCGCTGGGTGGTATTCAGGTGGGGGCTGTTCTAGTCCACAGGGTCCAGAGCCTTCACCCGGCGCCTTGGCAGGACAGCAGAAGACTAGCCTCAGCCGGGCCCCCTTGGGACTCCCTCCCTCTCTCTATAGTGTTGGAGCCTCTCCCGGTGGTCACTCCATCACTGGCCTTCTTACATGGCAACTCGGGCTCCCAGAGCCCAAGCAGAGGCTGCCAGTTCTCCTAAAAGGTGCACACAGACCTGGCATAGTATCATTTCACCTTATTCCATTGGCCACAGCAGTCCCAGGCCACCCAGATTCAAGGGGAGGGGCCACAGCCTTCAGCTCCTGGTGGGAAGAGTGTCAGGGAAAGTACAGCCACTTTTATCTGCCACAGGATAGTGTTTCTATCTAGGACTCAAATGTCATCCCACGATTTCTCTAGGGGCCTACACTACACCTGTCATACCTCTCCCTGATTCCAATTTATTTCATGTTCCTGCAAAGACACAGCCCCCCTTTTCCCAAAGATATACCTTTTCAGGTAAAAATTATAATACCATATGAATACCTACATCATCTCTACACACACATCATGCTTTAGTTTGCAAAACGCTCACCCATGCGTCACCTCCTAATGGTTCCATAAAATGGGCGTTACTGTCCACTGTACAGACAAGGAAGCAGCAGTGGGTGCTGGGACATGGTTAGCAACAGGCTCTCCAGAGAGAAAGCCCCGATTTACAGCATTTGTCAATTTCCATAATGGAAATACTCCTGCCAGGCTGACGGGGGGAGAGAGGGGCACAATGGACTCTCACGGGCTGAAACGAGCCAGCTCCGGGATGCCACCAAAGCCACAGCTCAGAGACAAGTCCACTTTGAGATGGTCCTTAAGAGCAAGAACCATCACCCTTTTCGACAGCATGGAAGGACCTGGAGACTACGATGCTAAGCGAAATAAGCCAGTTAGAGAAAGACAAACATCACATGATCTCACTTAAATGTGGAATCTAATCAACCAAATAAACTGATGAACGGAATAGGTCGAGAGGCATGGATGCATGGAACAGAATAACAGAGATCAGTGGGGAGGGGAGTAGAAGAGACTCACCAAAGATCATATATGCATATATGCATAACCCATGGACGCAGACAATAGTGGGGGAAGACCAGGGTGGGGCGGGGGTTGTGTGGTGGTGGGAAAAAGGGGAGGATGGGGGGACATCTGTTATACTGATGACAACAACAACGACAAGAGAGCCAGAATCATTAAGAGACCTGAAGCTCAGGTGACCTCACTGACTCTCGAGACCTCCCCTCACCTGTTGAAGCCATCCAGTCCCTGTCTGCCACCTCTCTGTCCAGCTCTGGTTCTTTGCAATGCACATCGAGCCCTGGGGTGTAACCTTAGCTTAGGCCTCTGATGCTAGAGTAAGTCTGGAGTTCTTCGGTGTATTTGATCACTGCTCTACCTCCCTCTCTGGCGTCCTCCACCTCCCCTGACTTGGACAGCCACGTGCATAAGGGCCATGCAAGACCAGCTAAGAAAGCACCTGGCCCAGGTGAAAGTGGAGTTAACAGCCCCAGTTCAACCCCAGTTCCCTCCTTGGGCACAATTTCCTCAGCTAAAATGGGGGTCCTGGCACCTGCTTCCTAGGGCTGTGGTGAGGACCAGAGGGACAGATTCTATGGAAGCCACCCGTGCCTGGTACACAGTGGGTCCCCAATAACTGGGGAAGGCTGGATAGAATGGCTTGGGTAAGGCCTAGTTATTGGGGAACTGGGTCTGCCCTGGGGGCTGCTCAGGGCAGCCTGGGCTGGCAACAACGACTACATGAAAGGAACATCCCAGCAGGGGAAGTTTTGCCTGGCAAGTTCCCTAAAAATTTCCACTGTGCAAACCAAGGCCAAGACAGCCACAAGTACAACAAAAGGTATGTAACAGGATCAGGACTGCTGATCAAAGCAGCACAGACTAATCATTGATTCTCGACAGATAAGGACACAAAGGACAGCGATGGATACAAAGAGCTGCAAAGATACCAGTCCATTTCTACAGAACTTTCCAGAAGGCCTCACCTCTGACTGCTTCTTTAAGTAGTTTGGGCAGAAAGGAGAAGTTGATGGGACAGGCGTAATAACAGGACTTCCCAGGAGGCCGGGTGGGCTCCCTGGGCACTGAGCATCCTGTATTTTGCTTGGCGGTGGCGAGGCTTTACAATCCAGGTGCCTGAGGTCAAGTAAATGAAGAACAGCACCTTCTCTGTGTGGGCCTTTATCCTTCCAGGCATTTTTTATTATATTAGTTTCAGGTGTACACCCCAGTGATTAGACATTACATAACACACTAAGGGGTAAATCTCATACTCACCTGACACCATACATAGTTTTCAGGATATTATTGACTATGTTCCCTGTGCTGTACTTTACATCCCCATGACTGTTCTGTAACCACCAATTTGTACTTCTTAATCCCTTCACCATTTTCACCGCCCCCCCCCCGCCCCCCGCCCCCCTTCCCATCAGGCAACCATCAAAATGTTCTCTGTATCTATGAGTCTGTTTCTGTTCTGCTTGTTCATTTATTCTGGTTTTTTTTTAGATTCAGTTGTTGATAGATATGTATTTATTGCCATTTTATTGTTCATATTTTTTTTTTACCTTTTTTTCTCCCTTCTTCTTAAAGAAAACCCTTTAACATTTTATGAAATACTGGTCTGATAGTGATGAACTCCTTTAGTTTTTTCTTGTCTGTGAAGCTCTTTATATGTCCTTTGATTCTAAATGATAGCTTTTCTGGGTAGAGTAATCTTGGTTGTAGGTTCTTGCTTTTCATCACTTTGAATATTTCTTGCCACTCCCTTCTGGCCTGCAAAGTTTCTGTTGAGAAATCAGCTGATAGTCTAATGGGAGCTCCCTTGTAGGTAGCTAACTGCTTTTCTCTTGCTGCTTTTAAGATTCTCTTTATCTTTAACTTTTTGCATTTCCAGGGCATTTTGTATCCACCTCTTGCTGGGTGAGGTCGGGATGCCCAGAGACACTGAGTGACTTGCTTAAAGTCATGTAGCAAGCTACCGCGGGCACCAGATTAGAACCCAATTCATGGGCACTTACCCCTGGCTTTGCAAAGCTCACACTGACCCTAAAGCTTCTCACTCTTCAACCTGGGGAAGCTGCCTGGAAACTCCCCGAGCAAAATTAATCTGGGAGGTAACAATTGGCTTCTCCTTTTGGGAAAAATAAACCAACCCAAAGCTAAGTCCCCTAGAAACATCTCCTTACAAGTCCTAGATGTGGGGTAATCCTCCCAGGACCAGCCGAGCCTCCACACAGGGACCCAAGAGAGCCACAAAGCACTTGTAAAAGCACTTTCCCTCGTTTCTTCCATTCTTGCCCCAATCTACTCAGCTACCCAAGTGAGCCTGTTAAGAGTAGAATCTGGTCTTATCCCAGCCCAGGGCTCCACGGATGCTAGCTACGTATGTTCACAAATGCACGCATGCCGCAGTATGCAGCTCACTCTTGCATGTCTGCCAGGTTTTCAATATGTTCACATGATTTCTTATCAGTTTCTCATAACAGTTCCTTTGGAGGCATCATTAACCCATTTGTGGTGGATGACAGTGAGGCCCTGAAGTCAAACCACTTGCTTCGGTTAAGCAGCAGAACCGAACACACATCCAGGTTTTCTAACCCTAAGACCCAGGCCAAGGGGGAAGGCGGGCAGTCAGGTGACAGAGACCAAGACAGAGACAGACCTGGAACTGCCTGCCTTTCCAAAGCTCATGCTCTCCAAAGAGGCTGGCATTGCCAAGAGCGCCAAACCCACCGCGAGGCAATCCCGCCCCTGCTGACACAGCAAGAGCTGCTTCTCCATTCCAACCTGACTTTAATAAATGTTCCTGACCTTTTTTTTTTTTTTTGGACTTAACACATTTTAGTGCAAATGCAGGTGTAAATATCACTCTAGGATAATGGGTCAGCTGGTGAAGGGGTCAAACCCAAGAGCACCAATGCTATGTTCCCGTGTGGACTTCAAAGTCATTCTGGGGGACATGCTTGACCAGCCCATACATACAGATCTCTGCTGCAGGAGGATTCAGCTAGAATTTCCCCCTCCTTGGTTTAAAAGGTGCCCCTGCCCGGCCAGTGTGGCTCAGTAGTTGAGCATTGACCTATGAACCAGGAGGTCAAGGTTTGATTCCCAGTCAGGGCACATGCCTGGGCTGCTCTTTCAGCCCCAATTGCAGAATGAAAATTTTTTATAAAGAGCCTCAGCTGACATGTAACATGAGAGAAAAATAGAACTCATGCTACTCTCTGTGTATACATACCTGTTATTGCGGCATAACTAGTCTGAGCTGACAGTTTCAGGGTTTTGCAAAGAAACTCTGAACAAGGGACCAGAGGCAATCCAAGCACACAGACTCATAGAGGTGGTCCAGGGGAGTCTTTCTCCCTCAGAGCAAACAGAGCGGGGCCACAGATGACACTGACCACCCACTTTTGGGGGATCCCCTTGTCTCCTTCCTTGGCCTCAGCTTTGGGTGGGGAATCCCAACAAAAGGCCCCGGTTCTAGGCCCTGGGCCTTTCCCTGCCCACTTCCTCCTCAGGCTGCCCCTCACTGCAGCCACCACAGCCGCAGGAGGACTCGGAGGCTAATGGCTTCCTTCTCCCAAGAGGGACCACAAAGTGGTCCCCGAGTGCACGCTGGGACTGACCCAGAGCCCTGCAACCACGTGTGTAGTAGGCTCATTCCACTCCGCCTTTTGGCTTAATCCTGCGGGAGGATTAACAACAACACCAAACACTAACTTTTATTGTTCCCCGTACTATCCTAAGCACTTTATTATCTTTTTTTTTTTTAAAGATCTAATTGGCTTTATTAAGCGATTCATGAATCAGGCAGCATCCCATCTACCAAGTGGAGAGAGGCTCCCTGTCCTAAGCACTTTATTTATTTATTTAAAAAAAAAAATATATATATATATATATTTTTTAAATATATTTTATTGATTTTTTACAGAGAGGAAGAGAGAGAGATAGAGAGTTAGAAACATCGATGGGAGAGAAACATCGATCAGCTGCCTCCTGCACATCTCCCACTGGGGATGTGCCCGCAACCCAGGTACATGCCCTTGACCGGAATCGAACCTGGGACCTTTCAGTCCGCAGACCGACGCTCTATCCACTGAGCCAAACCGGTTTCGGCTAAAAAAATATATTTTTATTTATTTCAGAGAGGAAGGGAGAGGGAGAGAGATAGAAAAACATCAATGATGAGAGAGAATCATTAATTCTCCGGGCATGTGCCCCTGACTGGAATCGAACCTGGGACCTTTCAGTCTTCAGGCCGACGCTCTATCCACTGAGCCAAACTGGCTGGGGCCCTAGGCACGTCAGACACACTAACTCCTTCCTGCACCCGCCGGGGGAGGCACCGCTATCACTCCCATGGCAGGAGCCTGGTGCCCAAAGTCACACAGGCAGTAAAAGCAGCCCTGGGTTCCAACACAGGCTGTGCCCCAGCACGATGCTGGGGAGGAAACCACCAAACAGGAAGACAAGGAAAAAGGTAGGCTCCGCGAAGCAACATGGCAAAGATACCCATTACCTGCTGCTCTCCTGCTATTGTCTGGGTTTGGGGCAGGGGAGACCTCAGGGACCAGAGGTATGGGGAACAGTGACGTAATATAAAGGAAGAGCAAAACAAAACACGTACAAACCTACAGACAACATCTGTGCAGTTACAGTGAATGGACACGAATCAAGATTAGAAGAGTTATGTTACATAAAGGATTTTTGGTTTGGGTGTTGATAGTCCTTTCAGCAAAGCTGGGTGCTGAACTTTTTAAAAGTTTAAAAACGGAAAATGAGCCTGGCTGGCCATGGCTCAGCGGTTGAGCGTCGACCTATGCATCAGGAGGTCACGGTTCGATTCCCCGGTCAGGGCACATGCCTGGGGTTGCGGGCTCGGTCCCCAGTGCGGGGGGCATGCAGGAGGCAGTCAATCAATGATTCTCTCTCATCATTGATGTTTCTATCTCTTTCTCCCTCTCCCTTCCTCTCTGAAATCAATAACAATATATTTTTAAAAAAATGGAAACTGAGATTCTACCACATGGCTCTGGGAGGAAGTCGCAAACCCAGAGAAGAAAGCTGCCTCCATCCCTAAGTGCCCTGGTTTGTCCTCTGGTCTCCTAATCAGAAATGAGACATGCCACCAGACACGGTGTCCTGGTCCCATTGGGCAGGCTTGTGCATGCTTTCTGATGAAGCTCCAAGAAGCCGGGGCAGCTGGGGGGTGGATTGGGTTGGAGGCACCTAGAAAGGATTGCCCTGGAGGCTGGGGCAGAGAGATGGGAAAGAAGCAGCGGGGCAAAGGAGAAGAGCAGAACTTTCAGACTCTCCATCGGTCCAGCTCCATTCCCTCTTCCTCCGAGAAGCCTTCCCGATCAGCCTGACCTTGAACCATGCTCCCCCCTTGCACTTCTAGAGCACATGTTGGCGTGTAACAGGCTCAGCACATCACTACTCGCCACTTCCAGCTCCTTTCCTGATGTCGGTGTTAAAATTTAACGTGCATTTGGCCCTTGGGTTTCTAAAGGATTGTAGTAGCTAACTAGTGTCTAGGTCAGTTCCCAAAGCCCGGTTACTCTCATCAAGAGGCAGGACTATACAAGTCCACAAGCCGATAGGCTCATGTCTGTCCCTCTCCCATGACCTCAAGAGAGCACCCAGGGTGTCTGCAGCCCCAGAGGCACCTGCTGAGACCGTCAGAGAAAGGGTTCTTGGAGAGCAGTAGTTGCCCCAAACAACTTCACCCCTCCTGCAGTCGGTAGAGGGTGCTAGATATTTGCTCTGGGGAGGCGATGACGTTGTTTCTTTCCTCTTTGAGATCCCTACACTTTCTTTCCTGCTGGACACTGCAGGATGGGGGGTCACTAAGGTTTGCTATATAAATTAACAACCTTACACACTCTGTAACCTTAGACTCTAGCAGTTCACCAAAATCCAGGCCCTCTGCTTCTGCCTGGACACATGTCTGGACCACATTTCCCAGTCTCCCTTGCAGTTAGGTACGGTCACATGACTGGTTCTAGCCAATGGAATACAAGCACAGGTAACACTTCCAGGACTGGGTAAATCCGCCCACAAGCCTCCTCCAGGCGGTTTCCCCTTCCAGCCTATTGGGTGGAGTCAACCATGGGAAACTGGAAGCTGTGCTGAAGGTGGCTGGGCCTCCATCAGCCAGGATCCCTGAGCCTTACCCGCGGACCAGGAATCGTGCACATGAGCGGGGAAACTAGCCTCTTCTATGCTTAAGCCATTACACCGTTTTATCATTATCCCAGCAGCTGGCTGATCTTCCCACCTCCACCTTCTGCATAGCCTGACTCCATCTGACTGACAGCCACCCAATATGGTTTCCTTGTTGTCTCCTCCCTCCACCCCAACCTAAGCTCTGAGAGGCAGGGACTCGGTTTTGTTTCCCGCCGTGTCCCCAGTGGAAGGACAGCGCCTGACATAGAGTAGTCGCTTAATAACAATCTGTTGAGCACACGAACGAGTGACTTCTGTTTTCCCCATTCTTCGTGAGTCCCGGTCTCCATAGAAAGGACCCCAAGAGCGGGAACGAGCCTCTGCCTTCACTCTCTCCTCCAACTCCCGAGCTAGAGAATTAGCCTTTATCTCTTACACTCACCCTCAGGACCCAGCCTGGGCCCCCTCCTGCTTGGCGCCCTCCCAAATCCTTCCCACCACGGTCTGTGAGAAACCGGCTGAAGAAATAAACGCAGTCACTGCAGACAAGCTGCTAAATTACCAGAATCGAGCAGGCTGAGGTATGAGGAAGCGATTCTACTCTTGTTCTAACGAGCCTGGAACGTAAACGTTTTGAACTTTCCCGTCCTGCATCGAAGCCTGGCTATACATCGGCACACATACCAGACCTCCAGATAACCTTCCGATGATCCCCAAGGGCTCGCGCCGCCAGACCACATGACATTATCCTGACCACTGGACATGACCAGACCTCCTGGCACCCATCCTCCAGGTCACCTGACAGCTGGTAATGGCCCTGGAGCGGTCCTAGGGCTAAGAATGCAAGGCCGATAATGTTCAAGAATTGTGCTTTATATTGTAAGAATTCTCAACGTTTCTTTCTTCTTTGGAACATTTCTGGGTTTTTGCCTGGACTGTTGACTGCATCTCTATCATTTATTTCTAGCCAAATCCTCCAGACTCTTTGAATTCATTCGATATCTGTGGCCTCTGTGCCCCTCAGCCCGGGGTCCCCTTGCAGTCACACCTGTCACACTGCACAGCAGGTGCGGGTGTCTGTCTTTATCACCCACCACGCCCCACCCTCTATTAGACTGGGAGACGCTGGAAGCCAGGGCTCTCTTATTCATCTTGGCATAGTCCCAGTGTCGGGCATAAGTGCCTCTTAGGAAACAAGCATTCCACAATATTTAATAAATATTTTAAAATATTTAGATAATACTTAGTTATATAAACATAAATTACTTAAGTATATACTATTTAAGTATATTATATACCTATAATACTCATATAATACTACTTAATATATATTTTATTTATTATTATTATTTATTTTTGGTTAATCCTCACCCAAGGATATTTTCCCATTGATTTTTAGAGAGAGTGGAGGGGGAGGGAGAGACGGAAAGAGAGAAACATCAATGTGAGGGAGACACATTGATTGGTTGCATCCTGCACACGCCCTGATTGGGGCCAGGGATTGAGCTGGCAACCGAGGTACGTGCCCTTGACCAAAATCGAACCTGTGACCCTTCAGCCGGCAGGCCGATGCTTTATCCACTGAGCCAAAACAGCTGGGGCTATTTTCTTTTCTTTAACTGTTGTCACTATTGCTAACTAAGAGTAAAAAGCTGCCCACACACCCTGGATCCAGTTATAAGAAGATCTAAGCTGGTACTTGGCATATTCTTCAGATTCTTCTAACAGGCTTTGGGGCCCTTAATACAGGGCGTGGCCCATGAGAGGAGGGGGGAGCCCAAACACTCTCATTGTGTCTCGGAACAAACCACCCTGGATTGGGGGTCCCAAAACATTTTCCCATTGAGGTGCAAGCCCGCCCCTGGCAGCCCTGCACACACAGGAGTTTTGTCTTTCAAAGCACCTGCCCACTTGACCCTCATGAAGGCCCTGCGGTACAGGCAGGAGACGAATACTGTGCCCATTTGACAGATGAGAAAACAGAGGCCCAGAGAGGTTCAGTGACTTGTCCAAGATCATGAGTGTGTGCTGGGCTGTCACTAGGCCCCAGGGCCCCAGACGTCCCTGCTCCATGTCTTGCCTCTCTCCGGCCTGAGCTGACAGGAGGAAACTCCACAGCAGCCTCCAGGAAGCCAGCCAGCAAGCAGCCACACAGTGAGCGGAAACTGACACTGACCTGCCAATCCCGTCAGTGCTGAGAGCTTCCCCCGATTCTAACTCTACACCCCTCCGGCCTGCGGGGGGGGGGGGGGGGGGGGGGCTCTGTGGTTAGGGTTGCAGCATCTGCTGCTGTGGTCGGAGGCCAGAGCGGAAGGACGGTACTCACTCGATTTTTCTTCTTTGACGGTGTACTCGAGCACCTCGGACGAGCCCGCGTTCAGGGAAGGGAAGTGGACACAGAGCACCAGGCGCTTTGAGCAGCTGTCCCTGCGCACCAGGAATGTCTGCAACAGAGAAGGGGGCTGCGTGAATCCAACGTGTGGGGGGAGGTTCGAAGGACAACAGAGAGATGGAAGTCATCTGGAATGTTCCAGAAACAAGGAGGCAGGGTGGACAGTCAAGCATCTCTCAGGAGAATGGGAGATTCTGGCCAACGAGCCACATGTCACCCAGCCCACGACCCCTGGCTCCTGCGTCTCAATTTCTCATTTGTCCACAGAGCGGGGCTCAACTAAATCGACGTTTCCCAAAGAATTCTGTGCTGCAGACAGAGTTAGGCAAGGGGTGTGGAACCTGCAGCGTCCCATGTCCCACCTCAGAGAGGCTGGTTCGGTTGGGGGTGTGTGTGTCCAGAATCAGCTGAGTCTGACCCGGGTGGTGGTCCAGGGTCCACACTTAGAAAAGTTCTAACGTTCGGGAGTCAGGTTAGATTTCAACTCGTCCCCACAAGTCACACAGCATGGACACCCTGGGGAGGCCGATGGAAGCGGTCACAGATATGGGTCAATTCACACTACTTTCCCCAGAAATAAAAATAGCTAATAATCACCATAGAGCTGTCTCTGTGACAGGAACTGTTACAAATACTTTGCATGCATTCACTGGCTCCTTCCTATCAATAGCCCTCTGGCGTGAGCTGTGTTGTTCTCCCCATTTTACAGATGAAGAAACAAAGGCACTCGCGGGTCCTGATGGGACCCCTCTCCTCTGGCTGCTGTGATGACTGAGTACCTACCTGCCTGTCTGGGCCTGGCGCACCGGGTGGGCCCTGTCCTCTCTCCTCCTGGGGGTTTGCTGGGGTCGAATGAGACGCTGTCTCTCAGCCTGGGGGATGTGTCTCTCTCTAGTAACCAAGCGTCACCAGAATCTAAACCAGAGCTGGCGTTTACAGCGCCCCCTTCCCCACCCCCCCTTCTGCTTCTCCAGCACTTCTGCTCAATGAAGGGGCTGCACTTCCCACAGCCATCCTGGGGAGGGGTCCCTGCTTCATTCACAAACTGTGGTTTCAAATGACCTTTTTAGCCTCTGCCGGCCCCATCCGAGCTCAGCCCTCCTTCCAGGTGATGATTGACACCTTCTAGAATATCCCCAGCCTCCAGGGGCACAGCCTCCCCCGAGGAGGGGGGCTGGGTGTCCTTGGCCAAGGAAGGTCATTCCTTCCTTCCCTGAGAAAGGACTTGGTCACTGAGCCCCCATCCCTCCCTCCACATCCCACCCGGGTCTAAGCTTCCCTCTGTCAGGCCTCACGCACCTGGGCTAGAGCTGGGAAGACCCGGAGTCCCGCCAAAGTTGCAGAGGGAAGGTTGGGTGGGGGGCGCTGGGGAGGGGGCTGGGGCAGCTCTGAGACGTGGCCCACACATGAGGGGCTCTGGAGGACCACCGAGATGGCTCTTCCCCCCTTTCCTCACCGAGGCCCACTGTCCTACCAGCCCCTGTGATGCTCCAAATTCTTTGCCATGGTTACTGTTACTATTATTATGATCATATTTCTTTGTTATTAATACAATGTTGCTATAATTGTTAAGGAAGCATTATAATAATACTAGAGGCCCGATGCACGAAATTCGTGCAAGAGTAGGCCTTCCTTCCCCCGCTGCCGGCACCAGCTTCCCTCTGGCACCTGGACCAGGGCTTCCCTTGCAGCCCCGGCTTCCTCCGGAAGGACATCCGGTCTAATTAGCATATTATGCTTTTATTATTATAGATCGTTACTATTAATAGTAACAGCTAACTCATATTGCCTCCCTCCTCCAGTTCCTTAGATTCCATGGTCTCAGTTAATTCTCTTATGCCATGGGGGTGGGTGCTATTATTATCCCCATTGTACAGGGAAGGAAACCTGGAGAATTAATCATGGCCAAGGCCACAGGTGAGTAAGTGCTGGCCCTGGATCTGAGCTCAGGCCTTAGCTTCTGGATCCCGAGCACCGCACTACCCTCCGCCCAGCCCAGAGGGTGCCCTTGCCTGAAGGTTGTGCTCTCCCTGCGGGTGCCCGTCCCCTGGGGAGCAGTGACGCCGAGAACCCCTTAGTCACGGAACGGGGGTTGGCAATGCGTTTCCCAGCCCCTCTCCTGGAGCACGCAGAGGGCGTGAGAACTCGGAGTGGACAGAGGAGGGTGGGAGGGAGGCTTCCGGGGGCAGAAATGAGGAGCAGGCGGGATGCTGCTTGCAAAGGGGCCCCCCCTGGAGGGACCCTCCCCAGGGGACCCAGCAGGCAGGCGGCTCACTTCCAGATGCCGGGACGACGCTGGGCTCCCAGCGCACCTGGCCTTGCTCTGAGCTGACCCCAGCAGCACGCGGTCTTTCAGAGAAAAGAGGTCACGCTGCCTCTTCCTCAGAGGACCAAGTGGGAACCAGCGAGGGAGCGGGAGAGGATGTGTGTGTGAGAACGAGCGAGTGTGGGGGTGATTTACGAAAATACATCTGGCCTTTGTCCCCCTCTCCTGGCAAAGCTTCAGAAACCCCTGGAATTTCCTGAGTGATAGGACAGGAGTGTCTTCTGTTGTCCACAAATAGCCCCTCGCTACCACACCTGAGTTTCAGCTAACAGGTGACTCCTGGTGGGCCCTGAGTTTCAAAAGGGGTTGGAACTGCAGCCTCCGCCCCTCCCCATAGACCTCTGGACCCTGAAGCTCAGAGGAGCCCCTGCTTGGTGACACATCGGTATGCAGGGAGGGTGATGGGCCCAGATCCACCAGGAGAGGCCTGGGGGCTTGCATGAGGGCTTGTCAGCGACCAGCCAGGGGAACAGCCAGCTATGAGTTCTGGGGGCCTGGGAAATTCCGTGGCTTCCCTGAGCCTCAGTGTTCTGGTCTGCAAATGGGATGACTAATACCGAAGACCACCCACAGAAGCAAGGAAGGAAGTCAAAGCCCTCAGGGCTGGAAGAAGTAACTGAGATACTGCACAGGAACATGCCCCACGGGACAAGGGGGTCTCCACAGATGCCCCCACCCCCCACCCCGCTGCTGGGCTTTGTCCTTCAGGCTCCCAGTCCCAGGCTCCATCTAGAACCACACGTGTTTATTGTGCAAAGAAGAGCAAAGAAGAAGGAGGGGTTTCCTGGAGAGAGTGGTCCAGTCGATGGTATGGAGCCACAAGTTAAAAGAGCGGCTAAGGCCTGCGCTCCGGCCCAGGCACCTTACACCGGCATCACCCAGTTCTCACCGCAGCCCTATGGCATTGGTACTGTTACTGTTCCCTCTGATGGATGAAGATGTGGGGCACAGACAGATCAAAGAAACCCAAGGCCATGTGGACAGGAAGTGCAGACACAGGATGCAGGCCCAGGTGTCACCGTGAGCATCTCGCTTATCTCTGCCATCACCTGTTATCTACTTCCTCGGGGGTGGTGTGAAGGGTGGAAAGCTCCCCAGGCTGGTCTCTGACAAGCCCCTCAGCTCTGAACCCGAACTCCCACCTCTGTCCGTATGGCTACAGCCTCACATAGCACCTCCTCTGCCATGGCCAAGGCCTGGGGTTCTCCTCTGAAGAGCCAAGATAGGCACTGGGGGCAGGGGGTTTTGGGTATAAGAGGCTGCGAGTTAGTGGGGGCAGGTGGGGAGGGGCCCTCACAGGTGCCTGCTGTGGGCAGAACCCCAGCCGGTGGTCTGCCCTGGCCACTGTCCTTTGGAATAAGACAGCCTGTTCCTCCTTCCCCTTCAGGGAGGTTTAGCTGCGCAGCTAGTCACAGGGCCGCTTCTGGGAAGTAACCGCGGCGTCGAAACTGTGTCCCAGTGCAGCAAACCGGGAGACAAGGCAGAGCAGTGACCCCTGCAAAGCATTCTAAGCTCCGGCGAGTGTCCTGGGCCTACATCCGGGGAGTGCAGCCAAGGTCACTGCGAGGGAGACCACCTGTGTGAGCTCCCCCGGGCCCCACCTTCACCGAGTGCCCACTGCTTATCCTCTAAGGAGATGCTTCTCGCAGAGCGGGCAAACGTGCTGGGTGGGCCACCCAGAGCTCTTCCTCCAACACCCCTGGGGGTTCCGTGTGCAGATTCTCCCAGCCCCCCTTGCTTCTCTTTCTCTACCCCCTGCAGGTAGCTGTTGGGAGGTGCAGTGCGACTAGAATCCCAGCCCTGCCACTTACTAGCTATGGGTCTGTGGGTGAGTCCCTTTTACTTCTCTGGGCCTCAGTTTCCGCATCTGCCCATGAAAGTAATCATGCCTGTCTTTCAGGGTTGCTGTGAGGATTGTTGCGATCATGTATGTGAAATGCCCGGCACAGAGTATGCACTTAAATGATAATACTTATTCAGATAAACTGCTAGCATTCACCGAGCACTAAACCACATGCTAAGATTTTTATAGGCATTTTTACATGCATCATCTCATTTGATAAATAATTATTTATAAGATGATGATGATGATGATGAATCTTTATCCAAACAAAGAGATAGAAAAAGGACTCAAAGACCATTCACGAAGTGGCAGATTAAAAATGGCCACAAATTCTTCGCAGCTTCTCTCATCCAGAGGGCACGTCTATTTCCCCAGACCTGGCAGGGTGGCCTTGGGCCTTGCTTGGACCAAAAGAATGCAGCAGAAATGACGCTGTGGCGTTCTGAGCCCAGGCCTCAGAGGCATGTCAGTTTCCACGCTCACCCTTCGGACCACAGCCAAGTGAAGACACCTGAGTGAGCCTGCTGGAGTCTGCTGGCCCCGCCGACAGCGGGCACAACCGCTGGACATGTGAGTGAGGTCATCTCAGGCCAGCCAGCTCGTCACACTGCCAGACAATGTGGCTGCACGCTGACCCTGGGAGAGATCGGCAGAAGAACCGCTCAGCAGAACTCAGCCCAAACTGCTGACCCACAGAATCGTGAGCAAATCCAAAGGTGACTGTTTTAAGTCACTGAATTTTGGAGCAGTTTGTTAAGCAACAGAAGGTAGGGACATAGCCATGGGGTAGATAAACACGCAGCCTCAGACTCCTCTCTTCCCTCTAGGAGGATTTTGCGATAAGGCCCGTGGGTCGGACACTCCCCACCCCAGGTACCGTCCCAGCATAGTGACCTGGGGTCCTTCCCAGACCCCAAGAGGCTTTCGCAAAGGTGAGTTTAGTCTCATAGGTAAATGATTGCAGTGCATGAGGCAGGGTCAGTGGGTCCCGGAAGCCCCTCCCTGTCTACCTTTGCCAGTGGGGGTTGGAGGACCCAGCTGATTTCAGTAAGGGCTGGCACAGGGATGCTTAGGGAGAGAAGTCTGCAGCCACTGCGCCCCTCCTCCTCTCCACACAAACGTATGAAGACCCAACACTCGAGACTCTAAATGGTTTTGTGTTCACTCGCCGCTTTGGCCTGGACCATGCCGAGCTGTCTGCGTTTCCACTTTTGTTATTTTAGGACTATTTTCCAGTTGCTCGGGGAGATTTTCCAATCAGGCCCATCAGGGCTGGAACGGAGTCGCTAGTGTTCCCGAGGCCACGGGTGCAGGGGCTGCTGTGCCTGTGGAGGCCGGTGATCCAGTGGCCAGAGCCCACTCTGGACGCATGCGGCCCACCTTCCCATGGCTGACTCCGGAGCTGTATCATAGCATGGAGTGGGCTTTCTCAATCCTGGCTGCACAACAGAACCACCTGGGGAGCTTTTAAAGCCCACTGATGCCTGAGCCCCATTCCAAGCCAAAGAATCAGCATTTCTAAGGCTGAGGCTGAGACGTGGTGGTTTTTTAAAAATGTATTTTTATTGATTTCAGAGAGAAAGGGAGAGAGAGGGATAGAAACATATTTGAGGAGGGAGGATCATTGATCGGCTGCCTCCTGCACGACCCCTGCAGGGGAAGCCCTGGCTGGTTTGGCTCAGTGGATAGAACATTGGCCTGAGAACTAAAGGGTCCCAGGTTCAATTCTGGTCAAGGGCACATACCTGGGTTGCAGGCTCGATCCCCTGCCCTGGTCCAGGCACATGTGGGAGGCAACCAATCAGTGTGTCTCTCTCACATTGATGTTTCTCTCTATCTTTCCCTCTCCCTTCCATTCTCTCAAAAAAAAAAAAAAAAAAAAAGAAAAGAAAAAGAAAATCAATGGAAAAATACCCTTGGGTGAGGATTAACAAGAACACACAAGAAAATACAAGATAAGCCTGGCATCTGGTAGTGACGGAAAGTAAGGGAGGGCTCCAAAAAACTAATGAGCAAACAAACAAAACCCACACACAAGGGGGCAAGTCCAAGGGACACAGGAGCCAACAGAGAGACTCCCAGTGGCCAACGCTGGAGTAATTTGAGCAACAAAATAAAGTAGAATTGGATTGTAACCCCCAGCATAAAATAAATATCCAGAGTCCATATTGGTATAAGTCAATGACTGAATAAAGAAGTAAACGGGGAAGAAGATTCACATGTCTTATGCAGAAGAATTGCAAATAATTTATGTGGCTAATCAAAGAGGTGGAGTGTGACTTTTTCCTGTGTGTGGGCTGTGCACAGTGACTTCCTTCTGAAGAGGACAGTATGGAAGGGGGAGAGGAGCAACCTTACAGTGGAGGAAGTGACAATTAATGGTCTTAGCCGGGTGACCAAGGTCAACATCAACAGTGATGAATCATGTTGCTAGTATTGAGATGATGTGATGAGAATAACCCCAGTCTGACCATCGGACGACTCGCAGCTGAGGGGCATTCTACAAAATGTCCTACCAGTGCTCCTCAAAACCGCCAAGGTCGTCAAAAACAAAGTCTGAGAAACTGTCGCAGCCATGTGACATGATGACAAGGAGACACGGCGAGAACATGGTGCCTTGGAGAGGATCCTGGCGCAGAACAAGGACATTAGGCAAAAGCTAAGGGGATCTGAATAAACTGTGGGCTTTCGTTGACACGGATGTATCAGTCTTGGTTCATTCATTGTGACCAATGTGCCCTAATAATGTTAACGTCAACAAGAGAAACCCGGTCAGGGATCTATAAGGGAACCCTCTGTACTCTCTTTGCAACTTTTCTATAAATCTAACACTCCTAAAAATAAAACAAACACACAAAAATACCATTTGGGTGTAGGATGAATAAAGGTGGCTTTCTGATTGCCTTGTTTCTCCATACACACACACACACAAAAATAAAAATTGGGCCAATGTGTTCCCACCTTATCAGAGAGAAGCAGGCTGCAGGGAGGGGAGAAGGGAAGTGGTGAAAGGGGTGGACATGGTCAAGGTCACATAGATATTTGGGCAAAAAGGGCCTGGATCTCCACTCTCCTGACCACTGGCTCCAGGCTGGATGAAGCACTGTCACTCACTGGTGCCAGGAGGAGTGGTCCAGGTGATCTTGGAAGACCCTATGAGCGCTCACAGCCTGAGGACCACCCACACAGTATCTGCATCTTTAAAAACACTGAAGGCATTGCACTTGGCGGGGGGGGGCGGTTGGACAGTTCGGTGGGGGTGACATTATGCAGCAAAGGGTCTTCCCAGCATCCCTGAAGGCCATGCCCTGCAGGCTCTGCTCCTCTAGCTGTGTGAGCTCAGGCCAGTGAGCCCAAGTCTCCGGCCTTCATTCCCCCCTGGGGATGGGACACTGATACCAGAGAGAACTCTGTGAGGATGAATAAGATCAGGCGAAGAGCAAGATTGGGTAAAGTTGGCCAATCTTTTATGCAGCGCATGAGCTTAGGGCTTTGCTTCTGCTGGAAAATACAGCAGCTCCTGGGCAGAGTCGGTGGAAGGGCAGAGCAGGGAACAGAAGGCGCATCTGCTCCAACTCGGGGACTTTGCTGGAGGCCCCATACGTGGCAGTCATTCCTATTTCCAGGTACCACTGCCAACCCGATGGATTTTATCTCGTCCAAAGTGAGAAGGAGTCCACTGACCAACTCAGCCCATGAACTAATGAGCGTGGTCTAGCCCCCGGACACGGTGCAGCATCATAGGCTACACGGAAGGTGAGGACAGCAAAAGTGCCCAATGGCTGAAAGATACGATTTCGTCTGCGTCACATAAAACGTGTGTGTACTATGCAGCACAGGAGCACCCAGATTGCCGGGGTTCAAGTTCCAGCGTGGGCCTCACGCCCTGTGTCACCTGGGGGAAGTCACTCAACGTTGTGTCTCAGTTACCTCCTCTGTAAAATGGGCAGAATAGTCCTTCCTGCCCCAGAGGGCCGCTGCAAGGATAAACTGTGCTGATTCACGGGAAGAACTTAGACGACTGCCTGGAACGGGAAGTACTTGGGGAACAGGAGCTGTCATCGATGTGGGACTCTCCGTGGAAAAGGGCTGGAGAGCAACACATGCACTTCTAGCAAAGTGACTTCTGGGAGCAGGCTGGGGGTTGCCGGGGCCTGGGCAGGGAGGACTGGGGGTGACTGGCTGCTTAAGGGCTAAGGGGTTCATCTCGGGGTGATGCAATGTTTTGGAACTAGATAGAGGTAGTGGCTACACAACATTGTGAATGTGTTAAATTGGGCATTTGGAAATGGCTATTTTTGTGTTAACTGAATTTCACGTCGTTAAAAAAATACAAGCAAAAAGACTTGTAGGAACTGGGTTAGTTGAAAAAAACTGGTGGCAAAGAACTTTATAAGATACTTCTTATTTTATCACTTTTGTCCAGTTTTATTTTTTTTTTGCAGTGAACACGCATATCCCTTTTATAATTGAACAAGTTAACTGTACCTTCTTTTTTTAGAAGGGAAGGGGCACGTAAGAGAAACTGCGTGGGGTGGGTGGGGGTGGCATTGGGTGAGCGCTGACTCACCCTTCCTGCGCACCGGCCCCTCTCCCGGTGTGGGGCTTACCCTACGGGGAGGAAAGTGCTATTCGAGGCTCCGTTTCGAAGGGGGAAAGTGAGACTCAGCGAATGTGAGCCTTTGCCCAACTCACAGAGCCTGATTCCAAAGAAATCTGTGGCCCCATCGCACAGCCCCTATTTTCATGTGTAAATAAGGGGTGTAAAATGATTTCTCAGGTCTGTCCGGTTCTGGTTCTCTCTAGTCCCAGACACCTGGCTCAGTTCTTGAAGTGTCAGTCCTGCCTCCGGTGCCCAAATGCCCAGAGGGCCCACCCAGCCACACCTGCCCTGCGCTCCAGCGGGGACACCCGCTCTCCAAACAGAAACCAGCCCTCCCACCAGGCCCCACTCACTCCTGAGCTCTGGAAAAATCACCCTGGTTGGGAAGCTAATAAACATAAGCAAGGAAAGCTAATGCACAGCTCCCTGTAGCTGTACCTGCCCCACTGACCACCAGATGAAGAGACCCCCGACTCACCCCGGCCGCCTCCCGGTGCAGGATCCTGGCCGCCTCGGCCCGGCCCAGGCCCAGCTGCAGCCACACCGGGCACGTTTTGACGAGTTTCTCCAGGACGCTGATGCCCCGGGGAGCAAGGCAGTTCTTCGGGGTGACTGGCGGACAAGGCCCCATGCCATCTTCCTCCTCCTCTTCCTCTCTTTTATCAACCTCTGGACTAGGACTGAAAAACAGAATCAAAAGGTCAGCCGATTCTGCAGCCCCACAGGGAGGGGTTTAGAACCAGTGGGGGCTCAATGCAACCTGCTGACTTATTTAGCATCTAGGAGCCAGTGGCCCCCAAGGGTGTTAAAAATGAATGAACTCTTCACCTTTTGGTGCTTATAACAAAACTAGAGGCCCGACGCACGAAATTCGTGCAAGGGTAGCCTTCGCAGCCCTGGCTGCCTCGTGGCCCCAAGGCCCCGCCCCCGCCCACTGGTCATTCGGGAAGGTCATTCCGCCCGTCAGTCGATTTGCATATTAGGCTTTTATTATATAGGATGGGTTAAACATAGATAGAAACCACCAGCGGTAGGACAACACTGGAGTGAACCTCACAGAAACACAATGTGAGGGAAGTAGCTAATCCCAGCCCAGGGTGGTTCAGAGGCCTGAGGGAGGGATGAGCCAGAGGGCGCATTCGAGCAGAACTCTGAACAGGATTTTAAGAACCTTTTTAGTGAACATGTAGCTTACACACAGTGAAATGCACCCGTCTCTAGCATACAGTTAGACAAATTCTTACAGTGTCTATGCCTGTCGGCTACAACCCAGATCAAGGCAGAAAACTGTGCTGTCCGATACCGTAGCTACATGTGGGAACTGAGCTCTGAAAAATGGGTGGTCAAGCTCGGCCCGTGTGGCTCAGTGGTTGCGCGTCAACCTATGAACCAGGGGGTCGTGGTTCGATTCCCGGTCAGGGGACATGCCTGGGCTGCAAGCTTAACTCCCAGTTTGGGGTGTGCAGGAGGCAGCCAATCAACGACTCTTTCTCATCATTGATGTTTCTATCTCTCCCTTCCTCTCTGAAATCAATACAAAAATATATTTTTTAAAAAAAGGGTGGTTTGGGGCCCGGGAATTTAGGGCACTGGGTGAAAAGATGGAGGGATTGAGGAGTACAGATTGGTAGTTTCAAAATAGTCACAGGGACATGAAGTACAGCATAGGGAACACAGTCAATGATACTGTAATAACTATGCATGGTGCCAGGTGGGTGCTGGAAATATTGGGGGGAACACTTTGTAAAGTACATGATTGTCTAACCACGATGCTGTACACCTGGAACTCATACAAACTAATACTGAGTCTACACAGTTATTAAAAAAAAGAAAAGTGGGTGGTCTGAGCTGAGACCTGCACACAGGGTTTTGAACACTATTGATATTAAAAAAGACTGTAAATAGCTCATTAATAATAACTTACATTGATTACACTCTGAAATGATAATCGTTTAGATATACTGGGTTAAATAAAACATTAGTAAAATTAATTCCACTGATTTCTTTTTACATGTGGCTACTAGAAGATCTACAACTACCTACGAGGCTTGTGTTCTACCTGTTGGATGCGCTGATACAGACACTTCCAGAAGTGTCTCCTGTGCCCCCTCCCAGTCAGCACCCCTGCCCCCACCAGGAGGACGTGACAGGCCAGGGCGGGGGGCAGAGGAGATTCTCGGCCTTAAGAAACAGCAAAACCAAAGCAGAGGTCCAGTTTAAGAGATCTCGGACCCTGCCCGGAGCACTCCCCCCCCCCCCCCCGCCCCCCGTCCACAAACACACTGTGATTCTAGAAAAGGAGGGATGGCATCTGAGTGCCTCCAACCCGGAGTCAGGTGGGCTGCATGGGCTGTTTGCATCCCACCTGAGGGAGGAACTAAGTCTGCAGGGGTGAGGCCTTAATCAGGCCAAAGGGGGTAGTTAGTTATGAAGCCAGGAGGCTGTGGCTCTTTGGCCTGTGTGTCCCTGTGATGCTGCCCAGGGTCACCCGTGATCAGGGTTGGCATTTGCTGTCAGGAGAGGCCCCGGGGGAGGGATGAACCAGGATGGAGCCACTTCCTGGGGCGTGGGGAGGGGCCAGAGGGCAGCAGGACCCAGAAGTCCTGATGAGGGAACAGCATTTCCTAAAGAGGAGGGTGGGGTCCTGGTGGTGGTTGGGGGGGGCGGTGAGGAGACCCGGGAAGTGGATTAAACCGTCCAGCAGAGCTGTGCTGTGTTAAGCAGGTGGGTTTTGCAGAGACCTGAGCAGGGAGATGTGAGGTGATGCGGGACATGGCAACGTCCCTGTGATACAGTTCCTCCCCTGACGCCCCACCCCAAAGCCTCCGAGAGGCCCTCCCTCTCCTGGATCTGTGTGTGCGTGCGGCTATTTATGGATTTCCCTCTGGGTCCACACAGAGGACGGTGCCAGGTTACCAGGGCGGCAGGAGTGTCCCAGGCAGTAGCGGGCACCACGCAGCTGGGGGCGTGGGGGCAGCAGGGCAGCCCCAGGGTGTCCACAGGCTGTGACATTGGGGCCTGGTGGGTCTCATTCAGAGCTCAAGACCGGGGCGGCCCAGCTGCTGTTGATGTAACCTCTTCCCAAGCCCTAAAGTGTGGTTGCAGCATCTCCTCTGGGAGAGAAGTTGAAACAGAGGAGCCAGAATTACCCAGAAAACAAGCACTTCAGGGCCCATTAGTTTCCTCTAACCCTCCCTCCCTCGCCCCCTTGAAAACCAAAAATATCTTCTGGCACCAAAAGGCTTGATGATCATCCTCAAGTCTCCTCCCTTGGCCCAGGGCCTCCCTGGGGAGCAATGAGGACTCTGATGGCAGCTGGGGCGAGAGCTCTAGGCTCCTTTCTGCTCTGCCACAAACTGGGCAAGTCCGGTCCCTCTCAGGGTCTCAATCTCCTCATCTGTGCAATGGGCAGGGGTGGCCTGGAAGATTCCTCCATTGGCTGAGTGGCCCTGGGTGACCCCTGGGAGAAATGAGGGGTTTGCCTCGCATTCATTCATACTACGAATATTTTCTGAGGGCCTGCAAGTGGCAGATGTTGGTCTAGGCGCTGGGTTAGAGCAGAGAACAAAATGATTAATAAAACACACACGTACCAAAACCTAGATATACAGCCAGGAAGATGTGGCTCTTTGCCCTGTGAGTTCCTGTGCTGTTGCCCAGGGGCACCAGTGATCAGGGTTGGCATTTGCTGTGGGGAGAGGCCCAGGGGAGGGATGAGCCAGGATGGAGCCACTTCCTGGGGCGGGGGCGGGGGAGGGGTGGCGATAGACAAGGACAGTGAGGGACCTAGCCTATGTCAGATGACGACCAGTGCTGGCGAGGGGAAGAGATTCCAGACACAGGGCTTATGTTATTTATCTGGTCTAGAAAAAACTGCAAGGAAGCCAGGGAGGTGGCAGGAGCTAGGGAGGGGTCGAGGTCAGCGTGGGGAAGGGCAGGGGTCCTTGTAAGGATTCTGGGAGAGTTGGCTCTAACCCATGGACATGGAGCCCTAACTGGTTTGGCTCAGTGGATAGAGCGTTGGCCCTCGGACTGAAGGATCCCGGGTTTGATTCTAGCCAAGGGCAGGCTTGAACCCCGGCCTTGGTCGGGTGTGTGCAGGAGGCAACCAATCGATGTGTCTTTCTCATATCGATGTTTCTCTCTCTCTCTGTCTCTCCTCCTCCCTTCCACTCTCTCTAAAAAACGATGGAAAAATATCCTCAGGTGAGGATTAACCAAACAAATAAATAAATAAGCCCATGTATGTGGACACCTTCCCTGGGCTGCCTTCTAGCAACTGGCCCACGCCAACCCTCAGGCTTCTTTGGCAAGAAATGGGCCATTAAGTCCTAGTGGGGACTGGGTGGCTTCTGGGCCCCTGGAGAGTCTTCGAGGAGCCACAGAGATGAACCTGAACCCCTGCCTCCAGCTCCCTGGCAGGGGGCACGCCCTGCTTTCAAGGTGACCAAGAAGAAACTCTGCCCCAGGCTCTAGCATCCCGGGGCTGTGCCATCCCTCTCTTGCGATCACGTCCTCCCCTGCTCTGAAGCCGTCAATGGCGCCCACTGCCTAAGGAATCAGTCCAGTCTCCTAATACTGCAGGTATTCCTTTCTGAACAGCACCTCCCTATAGACTCCCCTACAAAGGCTATTCTTCATCACCCAGCAAAAGCGGCACTTCCCCACCTGGGGCTCCCACACGTTCTCTATTACCCCCTCCAACATTCTCTCCAATGGGCAGGCAATGGTTTATTGCATTGGACCCAGAAAGCAAGAACCATACAAGAAAAGACGGATAAATCAGATGCTTCACAATTTAAACTTGTGCCCATCAAAACACCTCATTCAGAAAATGAATGCTCAAACCACAGGTGGGGAGAAAATATTTGCAAAACATGCATGCAACAGAGAATGAGCAAATCCTATATAATAAAAGGCGAATATGCAAATTAGCCTGGGAGTTTGACCAGGAGTTTGACCAGGGGGTGGGGCCGGCCGGCCAACCTCCCGCATCCCCTCCCCCCAGCCGGCCCAGCCCGATCGGCCAAATTGGGGCGGGCAGGCCGGACCCCATCCGTGCACAAATTCGGCCTGTAGTTAATTTATAAAATGAGCAAAAGATTGGAAGAGCCCTCAAAGAAGAAGACATACAAATGGCCAAAAAGCAGGTGAAAGAGCGCTCACCTCATTAGTCATAAGGGAAATGCAAATTGAAACCACAATGAGATACCACGTCCCAACCACCAGCATGGCTAACATTACAAAGCCTGCCGCCATCACTTGGTGGAGGGTGGTTGTAATGAGGACTCTCGTACATTGCTGGGGAGAATGCACACTGGCACAACCACTTTGGGAAAAGGCAGGTTTTTATAAACCTTAACATACGCTTGCCCTCTGGCCCAGTCATTCCATGCCTGTGTGTAAACCCAAGAAAAAAGGAAAGCGGATGTCCACTAAAAGACCGGAAGACACCCTAGCTGGTTTGGCTCAGTGGATAGAGCATTGGCCTGCAGACCAAAGGGTCCTGGTTCAATTCTGGTCAAGAGCACGCACCTTGGTTGCAGGCTCCTCCCCGGCCCGGGCCTTGGTCGGGGCTCGTGCAGGAGGCAACCAATCGATGTATTTCTCTCACATCGATGTTTCTTACTGTCTTTTCCTCTCTCGTCTACTCTCCCTAAAAATCAATGGGAAAATATCCTCGGGTGAGGATTAACCAAGAACAAACAAAAGACCTGAAGCCAAGCGCTCTCAGCGGCTTTACTCATAATAGCCCCAGATTGGTCCAGGGGCCCATCGATGGGAGAATGGACAAACAGATGCTGGGGCATGGAGGAGCGGAACAGCAATAAACACGGAACTACAGATACTAGTACACACGCCACATGAATGGCCCTCAAAAGCTTTGTGCTGAGTGAAAGGAGCCAGAGGCAAAAAAATTCATACTGTATAGGAAGTTCAAGTGGTACACTCAGTATGTGTATTTACACTTTATCACGTGTAAATTTTACACCAAAACAATAAAAGAGAACCATAGATAAATACTGGACTCTAGTTAATGAGAAGCATTCTAAAATATTCAGGGAGTGCCCAAAACTTTCTTTGAAATGCAAAAAAAAAAAAAAAAAGAACAAGAAAAAGGTAGATGGATAGAGATATGTAATAAAACAAATATACAAAAACATTAAGGGTAAGAGGGTAGTATATGAGTGTTTATTGCAAACTTCTTTCAACTCTTCTTATGTTTAAATTTTTTTTATAGTAAACTATTGGGGATAAAGTTTGCCCCGTCCTTGGAGGCCCGTTCAGGAAGAGGCCTGCCTGCTGTTGATAGAAGCCCTAGGTTTGAATCCAGGCTGTGGGATCTCTGTCTAGTTACTTTACCTCTCTGGGCTTCAGCTTTAGCATTTAAAAAAAAAAAAAGACTAATAATAATAGTCCTACTAGTAGAGTGTTCATGCAGATTCGCTAAGATGCCTCTCAAGTACTTTGCACAGCACACACAATCATAGTCAATGTCAACTATTGTTTTTCTAGTTCTAATCCTTCTTTTCCTCTTCTTGCTACAATTCTCCCACTTGGTAGCCTTGATTTTAGGATCTAGCGCGTTGGATAGAGTGACTGAGTACACATCTGCGTGTTGCACTCAGCTCATACCCACGATAACATCTGGCCCCAGAGATAACCCACAAGTTCAAGTGCCTGGGAACCACATGGCTTGACAAAAGACGTCAGTTTGTTTTGGCACAGAAACAGCCTGGGAGGGTCCCTTTGACACAGCGAGCCCAGCTGGTGCTGGCTGTCCCAGAAACCTTGCGATGATACGTGCCATAGAGGCCATCCGTGGGGGCTCTGACTAAACCACCGGAGAGGCCAACGGCTCTTAAGATGCGGCTCTCCAGGAATTGTCCACGCCTCTCCCGGGGGCTGTTGCAGCCGTAACAAAGGCCTGTGCAGGGCCCCTAAGAGGCGACTTGGCAGCTATGGGCCCTGAGGGTGGAGAGGATCTCCAAGTGTCAAAGGCTACAGCAAGTGGAGAAGTTAGAGAAGGAACAGTTGAGGTGGGGAAGGTTTGGGTCTCGCTTGGGTCACAGGAGCAGGGAAGCCCTGAGGAGACAGAGTGACAGGGGCACCTGCTCTGACCCGGCCAGAGGGGTAACAGGGCCGGGCAGCTGCACCTGCTGGCTTGGGCCTTGGGTGACCTGAGCTGCCTGGGTGCGCACCTGTGACTGCACGGTGCCCATGGCCATGATGGTGGCTGTCAGGCTCTGGCAGGATGGCACAGCTGGGGATCCCCGGAGCTGGCCCCGGTCCGGCTCTATTTCAGTGCCGTGATTACTGTTCTACAACGGCCTGGCCACGTCAGCGATAACTACCAGGGACCATCGCGGAGCCCACACGGCCCTGGACATGTCATCTGCCGGCAGAACCAGTGACCCCGACACCCAAGCCTCCCTTCTCAGCAGCCACACCCCGCTCAGGGCCCTGCAGAGGCAGCCTCAGTATTAATGGCAAAACAATGAGCGTCAGAAACTTGAGAGCAATTCCACCGGAAAGAGAAATCGTTACAGGACTAGTTTTCCTTCTGCTCCTGGGAACAGAGCACTTCGCTCGAACCTGCAGTGCTGACAGCCTCTGACACCCAGGCTGCACTGCCCAGCTGCCGAGTGGTCAGACACTCGGGGACCCCTGGCCCGGGGCTGCAGGGACCAGGCTGGACTCAGCATCTGGTTCATGGGGGAGATTTTCTCACCAGCTCCCGGAAGGAAGGAGTAAACTGGCATGGTGTGCCCCCAGCTCCCTGGCCTGGTACCGTGTCCCCATCACAGGCTTATGCAACGTGAGTGTGAAGAAGAGAAAGATCTGCTCTGGGTGGAGAGGCATCCAAGGGGGCTGCTGAGCACAGAGGCGGAGCCACGAGTGTGGCAGCCCCGGGTGGGGCCCCCTGGACGCTGCGTGTCTGAAAGGAAGGCAGGAGGTCTCCCAGCTATGAGGATGCGGCTCGGCTTGGGGCCACCTCTGCCCCAGGGAAGCCGCTCAGGAAGTTCCTACGATGCCTCCCTGGGAAGAGAACTGAGGCCCCTTGTGCAGACTTGGCAGAACCCCGGGGAGTGTGGGATGGAAGGGGAGAACCGGGAAAAGGCCACCTCCGTCCCGTCCACCACCCCGACTTCAGCTGGCCGGCCTCCAGCCACCATGAGACCAAGGGAGAGGCCTGGTCCCCAGGCTCTCAGGGCTCCCAGGCCAGCAGGGGCAGGCGTGGCCGCAGTGGTCCATGCTCAGGTGTGGCCCGATCCCTCTGAGCAAGGCGTGTGAGTACCAGACAAAGCCCCTCTCTCCAGTTGGAAGTGGCACCTCTTTCTCGAGCTGGGACAGGACCGGCCAGAGGCCTGGGAGGAGTGTTTCCTGACTCTGACCCTGGAGCCCGAGGCCACGCCACGCCTCAGCCCTCCCTCCCGGGTGAGCGGGACAGTCACTCACTGACACCCCCACACCTTATCCTTCCCCTTCCCCTCCATGCTCACTGCTGCTCACCAATCCCCCTGCACGGAGGGGAAGGGACCGAGAAGATGGGGCAGGAGCGGGAGTGGGGGATGTCACAGGAAGAGGCCTTGACCTCTCAGCTGACGTCCTCTCCCTGCAAATGCAGCCAGAGAGTCAGTGCTTATTTCACACAATCTGCCAGCCCGAAGATAAAGAACAAGCCTCACCCCAACCCTTGCCACATCCCAGCCATTGTGACCTTCGGCGGGGTGTTTAACCTTCCCGGGCCTCAGTTTCTCATCTGTACAATGGAGCTGGTAATGCCTGCCACATGGAAGGTGCATCAGGCAGCATCCAGCACACAAGAGGTGGTTATTCTAGCTGGGGTAACCATGTGTATGGTCATGCCTTTTCTCCCAGGAACACCTGTTGCTATGGCAACGGCATGAGAACTGGCCCAAGAGAGGTGAGAATCCATCAGTCAGCCCCCTAAAAGCCACCGGAGCACCAAGGGGGTAAAGCACCCCCCAAAATGAAAATGGTTGCACCTACTCTGAAGACAATCTGTCAAAATCTACGAGATGGGGACCCCGGAGCCCAGGCCCCAGCAGCCCCCCTCCCAGGACGCACTCGAGAGCATAAGGTAACAGTGAGGATGGTCACTGCAGCAGCGGTCACACTGAGAGGGCGGAACAGCCAATGTCCATCCACAGAGAATGAGGACAGGCTGGGACTCATCCACCCTGGACTGGCACCCGGCTGCTAGGGGGTAGAAACCACCACCTCCCCATGAAATCCCGAAATCCTGTCCGTAGCACACGCTGATTTCCTGACTTTGACCCTTGTGCCAAGGTTAGTAGGAGAATGTCCTTGAGTTTGGGAAATCCCCACGGAAACAAATAGGAGTTAAGGGAAACAAAGCCTGCTTCTTCCCCTCACAAGGTTCAGGAAAACATGAAAGAGAGAGAGAGAAAGAACAAGCAGGTGTGAGAAAATGTTAATATAATTGGTGGATCTGGGTAAGAGTGTCCACACGGGGATTCATGGGTCTATTCCTGTAGCTCTTCTTGGAGTCCGGAGTCACGCCAAATGAAAAAAACTTCTAAATCAAACAAACCCCAACACCTAATGTTAAGTGCCAGGAGCAAATCACAGAAGGAACAAAACCATGCAGATGAGGTATGAAAACACACACAACAGTTCTGTGTCTTGATTGTGGGTGCGTACGCACACCAAAGTCAGGATGGTGGCCGCTCTGGGAGCGGGGGTGGGGAGAAACCGAGATGGGGAGGGGTGTGAAGGAAGCCTCAGCCAGTTCTGTAACGATTTACCGGTTTTGAAAAGATCAGAGGCAATTGGCAAAAGATAGGATTTAACAAAGCTGACATATGGGCACTCAGGGTGTTGTTAGGCTTTTCCCTAGCTTTCGCTGTGCTGGAAATACTTAATTAAACAGCAAATGAAATGCCCACGTGCACACACCTGCCCCCAGGTCCCAGAGCCTGTCACAGCTGAGCAGACACGGCGTGGGGTTCTCAGGCACCAAGCTCATCCATTTCTTGGCGAAGACTCCGGCTATTTTTCCTTGGTGTTCTCAACTCAGTCCGGAGCCTGGGGGGGCCAGTGTTGGAAGTAATCAGGATGAGGCCACCCAAAGAATCAGGCCCCAGGGACTTTTTGAGAAATCCTAGGAGAGCTGCCGCAGAGGTCAGCAGAGCAGAGCCAGGGAAAGTCACGGGTCATTTTTCTGGCCTGTGGCAGCCACGGGACTTGGACCAGGAGGAGCAGCCGGTGCCAGAGGGAACGAGGCCCTGGCGTTCCCGATCGCAGGTGAAGATGCTGGCATGGCAGACATCGGGGGCTGGAGAACTCCCGACAGGCCCCAGTGTGATGACAGAGGCTGGCCGCTCCACCCCTCCGTGTCTCAGGTGGCCCCCTCTGTCAGCAGGGAGCTTGTACCCCTACCACAAAGGCCATGTGAGGATCAAATGGAAGAGGGTAAAGAAAGGATCCAGCCACAACTGACATGTAGCCAGTGCTAACTACTAGATGAGATGGAGGCTCGGGGACAGTTCGTGGAGGAAGTCAAGACTCTAGGCCGCAGGGAAGGAATTCCGGTTGGTGAGGGAGGAGGACCTGAGACCGTTTGGAGGGCAAACACACCCAACGGCCAGTGGGGACATTTGGTTTGGATCAGTGGGGAGCCAGTAAAGCACTTGTCTAGGACCCAACATACTAAGTCCTGATGGGTAGTGTTTGCCAATTTCCATGGTGTCAATACTCCCACCATGACCGATATGAAGCTGTCAATGGTTTAACAAGCAGCTTGCAACATTCCTGAATAGATACAGTAGGTCCCTGGGAGCCTACCAGCTGCAGCACCAATGGGGTTAAGGCTGCCCTCGGCCTCGAATGTTCCCCCCACCCTGGAATCCTCTCTACCATCCCCATTTGCAGTTGTTGGACCCCAGGGGATCACATGGTGGAAATGGAGGGAGGTAGGAGTTTGTGAGCTGAGGAGTGACACGGCAAATGCTGCACTCACAGAACGGGTGTGACACAAAGGACGTGGCACCGAGCTCCGTCTCGGGAGACCTTGGTCTGGTCTGTCCTTCACTAAGTGGCCTTGGGCAACTCATTCCCCCTCTCTAGGTTCAGTGAGCGGCCTCTTCAGAAAAATGAGATGGTTGGACAGGATCTGAGGCGGCAGGTCGGTTGACTTTCCATGGGAACCCAGGTGAGTGGCAGCAGCTGCCTAGATGGTTATGCTGGAGGCGGGTCAGAGAGAGAATGTCAGGGTCTCTCGGTGACGTCTGCACCGGAGAGCGGCTGCCGCCGAGCGGTGCCTTTACTGAGCGTGGCCCAGATCAGGGACGACGGCGCTTCCAGCACAATGAATTCCATGACTCTGTGACTCACCGACCCCTGGCTAGACGCCACCTAAGGGCTTCTCTGCTAAGCTAGGCTGGCTCTGCCCCAGCAACAGCCGGGAGAAGGCGAGCGGCCAGGCAAGCTCCTCTGTGGCTTCCTCTCTGCCAGATGCTTCTGCCTGGATGTGTGGAAGCTGAGCCGCAGCTGCCGCCTGCTTCACCTCTGGCCCAGCCTTGGGTGGACTCAGGACCGAAACCACAGCTCCTGGCTGATCGTGGCGGCCATGTGGGGATGGGAGAGACGCAGCTGGGCTCAGAATCAGCCTCTCTCACACACATAGTGGCAAACACGTGGCAAACACCCCCAGCCCAGGTCCACGGGCTAAATACTGGCACGGGGCCTTGGCGGATCCAAGGCCAATCCTCGGAACATCCTGTGTGACCAAGATCCCTGGGTTTCTCTCGCCCAGAAACCAAAGGCCTTCTATGATGAGGGCGGCACAGAGGCAGCTTCAGGCCCCTGACCCTCCGCGTGTCAGCCTGGGGCTCAGCTTGTGGGCCTCTGCCCACAGCTTCTGGGGGGAAGACAGCCCCGGCAGGCCTTCCGGACCCAGGAAGTGCTGAGAGCTGGTCAGGCTGTCTCGCTTGCACGTCACAGACCACATCAAGGGGTCTAGCAGCTGAAGGCCTTCAAAGTTTCCGCACCTGTGTGTGCTGCAGGCCCCGCTGCTCGGCATGTGTCAGGCCCGGCCCGGCGCCCAGCCTGCCTTCCAGGAGGACTGCTGGGTGCGAGGCTGTCCCCTGGGGGTTGTGCCTGTCCAGATGAGGCCTGGTGGAGCCTGCGGGGGCACCAGCTTCAGTGCTGCGGGCCCTCCTGGTGGCTGCTCCCACTATGCCAGGCCTGTCCCCCCGAAACCCCTTCCTCAGCCGCTCCAGTCACTGCCTCATGGCTTCCCTCGCCTGTCTTCTGGCCCTGGCTGCTCTGTGCTCTTGGGAGCCCTAGACACCCTACCTCCTGGGACCCTGGTTGCTCCACCCTCCCTCTGTGACCTCCTCTGGCCCCTTGAACCAGCCTAACCAGACTCAGCCTGCCATGCTGCTGACCCCCCACCCGACACCAGCCTGGGCTAAAACCCTGTCCCCAGTGCTGTGTGCGATGAGGCACTGAGTGCTGGCCAGGGCTGTGTTGACAGTAGTTTAAACATGGCTTTGGGAACCAGGCAGCCCAGGTTAGAATCCCAGCTTGGTTGCCTTGGCAAGTGATTAAACATCTCTTTGCCTCAATTTCCTTACATTTAATATAAGTATAAAATATAATACTTGTAAGTAGTATAAGTATTATATTTTATACTTATATTAAGTATAATGTAAGTATTACTACCTTATAGGATTGCTGTAAAGAGTTCAGGATAGCACCCGGCATAGAGCAGACACCCCATCATGTTATCATCCATCCATTCATCCACTAAGTATTTATTGAGCATATACTATGGACCAAACACCACTCTAGACTCATCATCATCATAATAATGACAATAATAGTTACACATAGTGAAAGAGCAGCGGACATTTCTCTCCTTCTCTGCTCCCCCAAAACAATCCTTAGAAAGTTCACTACACATAGACATGGTTACTGGAGAATACAGGATTTGGGGGGCTAGTTTCCTGACTGGGACTGAAGCTGGAGGCAGCAGGGACACAAGAACCCAGGTCAGCAAGGGCACTGGGCAGGCCCCGTGTGTCTAGGTGACACATGGACGGTGAGATGGGCTGAGGCCACCTCTGCAAGGAGACTGGGAGGGTGACCACGTGGTGCCGCTGAGGAGTGAGGGCCTGAGAGGCTGACGGGCAGAGGTGGAGGGAGGCACTTCACCCCACACCCTTTGTACCTTTTGAATTTGAGCCACATGACTCCACCACTTATTCAAAAAAAGAATTAAACCCAGCTGCTGTGGCTCAGTGATTGAGCATCGACCTATGAACCAGGAGGTCACTGTTTGATTCCTGGTTAGGATACATACCCGTGTTGCAGACTCAATCCCCAGTGTGGGGTGTGCAGGAGGCAGCCGGCTCTCTATCATTGATGTTTCTATCTCTCTCTCCCTGTCCCTTCTTCTCTGGGATCAATAAAAGTATGTTAAAAAAACAAAGAACTAAAACAACTTGGCCTTTTGCCTCGTTGCTTCAGAGAGAGCAAGAGGGGTGGGTCACCAGCAACTCTACTGCAGCCATCGGAGAAAATCCAGCCGCGTTCTCGTTCGTACGGAAAGGACACAGACTCATCAAGCTGGACTGAGTGGACGTCCAGGAATGGGTCATTCAGGACAGCTGCCTGCCTGCAGCATGTGATCTCTTTGTATATAAAATTTTAAAACTGCGAATAATAATAATAGAAACAACAACCACCAATTTGGGACTTTGAACAAGAACGGTTCTCGTTAAGGGGACTGCAGGTGGGGAACCGCGCTTTCTCGTTTGGGCGAAGATTGCACATGGGAGGTCACCTCCCTTCTGGAATCTATCTCAAAGGCATATTTAAAAATGCAGATCGCCCAGCTGGCGTGGCTCCGTGGCTGAGTGTCGACCCTTGAACCAGGAGGTCACGTTTCAATTCCCGGTCACGACACATGCCCGGGTTGCAGGCTTGATCCCCAGTGTGGGGGGTGCAAGAAGCAGCCGATCAATGCTCTCTCTTATCATTGATGTTTCTATCTCTCTCTCCCCCCCCCCTCTCCCTTCCTCTCTGAAACCAATAAAATATATTTTAAAAAATGCAGATAACGTTTGACGGACAAGGATGTTTACTGCAGTGGGATTTACAGTCGCCCCAAACTGGAAACAAATGGTGAGCAATACCGCTTGTCACACGGCCGGCTCCTCCCCTAACTCTGCCTCCCAGGGATGGTCGCTTGTACTGCTGTGCCCAGGCTCAGTACGGAACGTGTGTTCAGTAGAATTTTGTTAATGATTGAGTGGGTCAGGAAATATCAGCGCTATATAAAAATTGGAAACATTCAACCATTTCTGGCCTACAAAGGAAGCATGTTTGGATATTTAATCTAATGCAAACCCAGGATCACAGATCGGTCCAGGTAGAGTTGCACATGTTTAAGTGATGCAGAGAAAAGATACTCACTGGATTCATTGGAGCCTTGTCTGAAATGGGGAAACGACGGGAAACAAGCTAGATGCACACCCTATAGGGACCAGGTAAATGAACGGAGACTATGCAAGTGTTTGTGTTTGTTTTTTTAAAGAAAAGAATGAGGAAGGTCTCTGTGTACTGATATGCAAAGGTCTCTAGGGTTTGTGGTTAAATGACAAAAACACAGAACAGCAGGTAGCCTGTGCTCCCGTGTTGGGGAAAAAAAGAGAAATTACTGGTATTTGCCTAAAGAAACCCCGAAAGAAGGCACAAGAAATTAATAACTAGCGGGCCAGGTGTGAGAAGGAGTCCACAGGGCACGAAGGTGGGAAGACCTTTTCACTGAATGCATTTTTTTAAAGTTATACTTGTATTGTGCATCTGTGAATGTATCACCTACTTAAAAAATAAATTAGTGATGTTTCCAGAGATTTCTGAGGGAGGGCCAGGCATTGCTCTAACTGCTTTTACATAAACTTCAAGTTAATCCTTTCAAACAACCGTATAATTCTGGTTATCATTCCCATGTTACAGAGGGGGAAGCTGAGACACAGAGAAGCTAAGCAGCTCACAAAGGCTGTGAAATTAGAAAGTGACAGAGCTGGGATTTGAACCCTGGCAGTCTGTGAGTGTGTAGTCCCATGACCTTAACTCCTCCGCCAAATCCCTCCAGGTGCCTGCTTGTGATGTAAGGTTAAACTTTAAAAACATACAACAGGAGAATAAAGAGATGGGAGGGTAGATCTTGCCCACAGGGTGGAAGACGTAATACTGTCGAGACGCGCGCTCTACACAAACTGATCTACAGGATCTGCGCCATCCCAGCTCAGACCCAAAGGTGTTCTGTGAAAAGGCACAGAGAGATGCAAGGGACCAAGATATCAAAGACGCGTGTGACGAAGGGGGTAGGGTTTGCTCTGCTGGATACCAAGTCCTATTCTACAGCTACACTGATGAAGACAGAGAAGTAGGTCAGCAGACCAGACTGGTCCAGAAACATCCCCACACATACACAGTCACTTGACTTATGTGTGGCCACAGTACAGCGCTGAAGAACGGACAGTCTTTGCAACAAAATGTGCTGAGACAACTGGGTATCCACATGGGGAGAAAAGAAACTTGACTCCTCTTCACAGCGTCTGCAAAAACCAGTTCCAGGAAGACTGTCCTGAGCTCAGTGTGCAAAACAAAACAGAAGGTCTTTTGGAAGAAAATAAGGAATGTCTTCATAATCTGGTGGACAAGAGTCGTCTTAATAGTGCGTGCACACACGCACACACACCCTCAAAAGAAGACTGCTGAATTGGACTGCATTAAAATGAAGACTTTCTGTTCATTAAGACACCAGGAACGGGGATGGAAGTCCAGCCCCAAATGGGAGAAGATACCTGTAACCCACACAGCCAACCAAGGGCTCAGAACCAGCATATACACAGAGCTTCTACACACCGAGAAGGAAAAGATGGAACGGATAAAAACATGGGCAAGGGGCTTGAACCGTCCACACACAGGACGTCCACATGGCCAACAAGCGCACGTGAAGGTTCTCGAAGGCAGGAGGACGCAGGGACCCTGGAATGAGAATTATGAAGACGGGCTCTGCCGAGGACTGGGGGGGGGGGGGGGGGGGGGGGGCGCGTGTCGAGGCACCAGGCGCCCTGCTCTGCCGGGGGGAGGTGCTCATCCTGAGATTAGGGGACTCTTTCCTCCTTCTTCACACGTTTCTGTACATTCCAAAATTTTACACGGAGTGTGTACTATTGTGAAGACCAGAAAGCAATGGGGGAACATTTCAGGGGAAACCATAAACATGGAAGAATGGATGCCTGGGGCACAGTCTTCCCGAAGATCAGCTCGATCTGGGTCTCTCCCTCACACACAACAAAGCAGAAAGTGCTGGAACTGGACAAGCTCACAGTAGGCCCCGCGGGGCTATCCCTCGGCCTTGTGGACTAGCCAAGGGGACGGGCCTCTATCCTAGGGAGCAGCCTGGTCCAACACTCCCCTTACCTGTGGCCCATCAACCTTCTCTGAACCTCAGTGTCCTCATCTGGGAAAAAATGGGGAACAGCATCCCGCTACCCACAGGGCCAAGTAGCTGAGCAGATCAGATGGCACTGCGTGTGAGGAGAGGTGGGAACCTAAACCCAGCGGATTCCAACAACTAGTTTTCAGCGGGTAGGGCCTTCCCAGGTCACCATCTAGCTCAGTGGTTCTCAACCTTCCTAATGCCGCGACCCTTTAATACAGTTCCTCATATTGTGGTGACCCCCAACCATAAAATTATTTTCGTTGCTACTGTTATGAATTGTAATGTAAATATCTGATATGCAGGATGTATTTTCATTGTTACAAATTGAACATAAAGCATAGTGGTTAATCACAAAAACAATATGTAATTATATATGTGTTTTCCGATGGTCTTAGGCGACCCCTGTGAAAGGGTCTTTCTACCCCCAAAGGGGTCGAGACCCACAGGTTGAGAACCACTGATCTAGCTGCTCCTTCGCAAGTGCTGTGTGAGAAGGTGGAAATGTTTCCCATCTGCACCATCCAGTGTGGTCACCACTTGCTACCTGTGGCTGTGAACACCTGAAAGAAGGCTAGTGTGACTGTGACTTCATTTTAATTCATTTAATTTATCAAACAGCTGCACAGAGCTACCAGCTAAGGCACTGGAATGAGAGTGGCCGTATCTCCACTACATCTTTTCAGTGTGTGAACTCATGTGCTACGTGCGGGACTTGTTTGTAACTAGGACGAGAGAACAGGACGACGAAGGAAACTGTACGCATGCTGCATGTTATCTGCATTAGCCATTCCCCGCCCCCCATCAGAGAGTTCTTCAGGAAAGGAGATTCACTTGGCCATCTGTCCTGGGGCTTAAGGAGCGGCCCCATGCGGCTGGTGGCAGGTCAAGGCCCTTCTCGGGTCTGGCTTCTGCACAGGACCACCCCCCACAAGCCCTCCCCAGGCTTGTCCCTGCAGGACTGCGGGAGTCCTTGCCCAGGGATGGACCAGACTCAGAAAACAGGAGGCTCGGACGGCTCTGGGGAGGCACGTCCTTGGCCCCTTCTGGCCTCCCTCCCTCCAGGAGCACCCACATCCTGTGACGATCCGCAAGACACGTCCCACTGTGACCCCGGCCTCAGGCCCTGCCTGCTGCTGACTCAGTGGTTCCCCATCCCCTGGGGAAACGGGAAGGAGATCACAGGCCTCTCCTCCCCACCTGACACTGGGCTGAGAGGGGAGACGTGCAGGGGGGCAGCCCCACGGGGGACATGACTCACCCCAGGAGACACAAGGGGCCCCTCCTGCTGGATCTCCGCTCGGATTTCTCTTTTCCTCACCCTGGGGGTCTGGGGCCTGACCGAATCCCCCTCTGCTCCTGATTTCAGTGTCTGTGAAATGAGGCTGAGGACAGTATCAAGCCCAGAGGGTTGTGGCGAGGGCAGCGTGGCCCACAGAGCTCACGACGGCTCCATGAGCGGTCACTGCAGACGGCATTCCTCCTGGATGGCTGGGAGAGGGCAGGAAAGGCGTGGCCCTGGAAAGGGATCCGGAGTCTGTTCTAGCCTCCGCCACAGGCTTGCTGGGTGTCCTCGGGCAAGTGTCCCTCCCTCTCTGAGCCTCGATCCCTCAGTAAGGAAACGAGCAGAAGGATACTCACACCCCCCTGCTGCAGAGCTTGCTGGAAGGGGGACACATGACCAGTGTGTGGGGGATGTGCTCTGACCAAGTGAACCCCCATTTCTAAGCTGGAGGGGGGTCTGGCACCGAGCCAGTCTAGGGCCGAATGCAGCGATGCCTGACAGCGGCCTCCCATGGGCAGGCTGTGGACTCGGCCCCCGCCTGCGCCTTGCAGGAAACTACTGCAGCGTTACATTCCTTCCACCCCTGGTGACACTGAGTCACCCTGCAACCCACCTAGCAGAGTGGTGACCACATTTCCTCTGTGGGGGGAGGAGCCGTCATGTGCACACGCAGTCCCGATGCCGCTAAAACAAAATGGGCCCGAAACCCCACCCTCAGGGCGCATCTCTTGTAGGTTTTGTTCCCTGTTACCATGGGCACCCCCTGCCCTGGGGGCACCGCTTGGGCCCCAGCTCGAGGGAAGCCACTGGTAGGAGGTTCCCAATAGCAGGAGGCTGGAGGAGGCGAGGACACTGGCTGGTGAATGTTGGGGGTCCTCAGGGTGCTTGGGGGAGAGAACAAGGAGCTGTGAGGAGCAGTGCCCACGCCTGACAGGCACCGTCCCCACACCCAGTGGCTGCAGGGGCAGCTGGGACTCGAAGAGACTGTTGGGTGGTGCTGGACTTCTTCATCTGGTCCATCCGGCCAACTCAGGGCGGGGCTGGGAGGTTACCCCCTCGGGGACACTCGGAGGCTGGGGGAGGTCCCAGCAGTGCCCTCCCAGGATGCAGGCACACCAGGATAGAGGGGCGCAGCAGGGCCCTGCAACCTTGGGGTGCAACACAGGGCTGCAGGGAGTTCTGGGGCTCAGGACAGAGGTCTCCGACTTGGACAAACCTGGATTCAGGTCCTGGCTCTGCCACTGATGGTGGGGAGCTGCGATCAAGTTGCTTATGGTGCCTCAGTTTCCTTGCCTGTACATTGGGCCCTGTAACCCCAGCCTCACAGGCAGTGACTATCCTATCTAATAAAAGGCTAATATGCAAATCAGCCTAACAGCAGAACAACTGGTCGCTATGATGTGCGCTGACAACCAGGGGGCAGATGCTAATGCTGGAGCTGACCCCTGATGGTTAGTGCACTCCCACAGAGGGAGCACCACTCAGCCAGAAACCAGGCTCACGGCTGGCAAGTGTCTCAGACTGCCAGCTTAGGCCCGCTCTCCAGGCCGGGCTGAGGGACCCCCACCAAGTGCACGAATTTTCATGCACTGGGCCTCTAGTTAACAGATAAAGCTCTTAGTCAAGGGGCCTGAAGTCAGCCCGTGAGACATACTTGCTGTCATTGTAAGTGTCCAGTCTCTGAATGCCAACAATCCCCACTTTACATTGGCCTCGATCGATTCTTCTATTAGATTCTTCTATCAGAATCACCGGATATGAAATCACACTTTTTCCTGGGAACTGTCCTTTCCTTGAATTTCACCGGAGGGGAGCGGGGACCGGGCTGAGAGAGCGGAGGGACAGTGCGTATCGCAAGGACGTGTGCATTTTAAAGAAAGACCCTACGTAAGACGGGCACTTCTTCACCCGGAGGGACGAACTGCTGATCGGGGGCGCACAGACAGCGCCGGGCAGAGATCTGGGGTCGCTTACCTCCATGATGGAGATGCAGCCACTCCCATTCTTTGGGGACAGCTGTGTTCCATGGAGTCCCCGTGAGCGCTGAATTAGCAAATTCCGAACCATCGCGCCAGGGAAGGCACAGGGGTAGGTTCCCGCCAACCTCTGATCACATTTTTGTCAACGGATCAACACAGCACCTGGTTTTGTGTGTGTTTCTGTTCAAAGACACCTTATTTAGCATGTATCATCGATTCATTAATACTGAACTCAAGACCGACAGCACAGGTAACTCGGGCCTGACCGCAGCTTATCCAACACACGTGTCCTCCGGGCGGCCCCGCGCAGCCTTCTCACTTTTACAAACACTGGACAGCACTTCAGTACTAGACGTGGCAGACCTTTAAAACAGCAAAACCATCCGCAAAAGGCCTACAAGTGTGAAACACGTGGCACTAGCTAGACCCCGACAGGGACACTTGTTTGAAGTGTGAGCATTGGGCCAGGGAGGCTGGGCGTCCCCTCATGCGGCCTCAGGTGGGGGCGTGCGTGTCAGGAGATTCACATCTTTCCTCATCGGCCACGTCTGCAAGTGACTCCCCAGGCGCTACGGTTTGGGGGTAACAAATGCATTTTGGCAAGCAGGCGAGTTTACAGATTCTGAACCTGTGTGTCATGAGGATGGGCTGCAAATGTCCCTTCATGAGGCTGGCACCCCTCGCGGCCAACCTGGACACAGACCCTGGTCTCAGAGCAGGGCTCTCCTCCGACACTGGGAGCTGCTGAGCCATTTGAACTTGAACCCACCGCACACTCCCCGTGGTCCAGGCCAGGCGACCAGTTCATCGGCAACTGTTTAGCTGCCGAGGCTGCCCGGCTGCCACGCTGGCCAGTTCCTGTCGGAGGCACAGTTTATATTTGGCCGGGAAAAGAGGAAGATATCTGCAGCAGCTTTGGGGGAGCCTCTGCCAGCCCTGAAACCTAGGGGTGTCCCGAGAGCCACTCACCTGGGCTTCCCCTCATTGTGTCATGAGCAGGTCACACAATCTTAAGTTTTTATGAAGAGCCTACTGTGTGGGGGCTGTTGCGCCACACGCTCCTGGCACTGAGTCCAGCACACAGTGGGGCTCTGTGTGAACGGAGGAAGCAATGATCAGGTCAGGGAGCCAGCTCCAGGTCTCGCAGTAAGTCAGGACAGGCCTGGGAAAGGACGGGGGTGCACAGGAGGATGCCCCCCCACAGCCCCGGGGGGCTCGTGGCCAAAGAGGCGAGTGGAGTGGACTCAGGGGTATGGAGTAAGAGCCGCTCAGAAGACCAAGGACTACATTCCTTAAACACCTAGTGAGTCGAACTCTGTTCAAGCTCCTTACGTGGATTAACTCATGGAGCACATCAACAGCACTATGAATTGGGCATAGTAGGCACCCCCATTTTACAGACGAGAAAACTGAGGCACAGAGTGGAATGTGAACTCTGACAGTTTGATCCAGCGCCCGCACCCATAATCCCTACGCTGTTCTCTTCCACCTCTCAACATCCACACGTCCAGAGAGCCATGCTGAGCCACAGCAGCCACCCTCCCCTGGGGAAACAGAGGGAGGCAATAAAGGTGGCCTCCGTGGCCCCGTGGTGCTCACCCCATCAGCACCAGGTCTGTCCACTCTACCTCCTAGATACACCCCGGTGGGGCTGCTTCTCCCTGTCCCTGCTGCCGAGAGCCTAGGCCAGGCCACCATCACTGCTGGCCTCCTTCCAGTCTCCCCGTATGCCCCCCCCCCCCGACCCCATGCCCTTCTTCCCACAGCAACCTGAATGCAAGCCAGCCCATGCGGTTCCCCACGCAAAACCCTATACCCTCGACGCAAATGTTCGCAGCGGCTTTGTTTGTAACTGCCCCAAACTGGAAACAACCCAGATGCGCCGCAGCGGCTGATGGCTAAGCAAACGGCGATGCGTCCACGGAGGACATTCTCTCAGCAATAAAGGCTCCCCACCCCGACGCGCACAGGAGGAACGGTCTCCGATGCATTCGGCAAAGTAAGAGGAGCCAGGCTCACAGGCGGCTTTCACCTGGCTTTCTCCAACAGGCAGGACACAAGGATGGAGAAAGGAGTGACTGCCAGGGTTTGGGGGGCCCAGACGGGGCTGACGAGAGAAGGGCACAGGGGAGTTTTGGAGGGGGACGGAACTGCCCTCTATCTCGATTGTGGTGGTGGTTCCGGGACTGTCTACGTTTGCCAAAATGGGCAGAAATGTACGCTCAGAAGCGTGAATTTCACCCCATGTACATCTTAGTTTGTGGGTGTGTTGTGTCTTCCCGAAAGACATGCTGAAGACCTCAGAAGGCGGCCTCATTTGGAAACAGGGTCACTGCAGGTGTAAGTAGTTAAGATGAGGTCATCCACTATGACTGGTGCCCTTTGAAGAAGAAACACAGACACAGAGGGCGAAGGCACTATGTGACCATGGAGGCAGAGACTGGAGTGGCACAGCTGCCAGACAAGGGACCCCAAGGACCGCCTAGGGCCACCAGAGCTTGGAGGAGGCAGGGAAGGGTTCGCTCAGAGTCTCAGAGGGCACGTGGCCCTCAGCTGCCTTGCCCTGGAACTTCCTCTGCTGTGTGAGCCTCCCAGCTTGTGTAACTTGGTGACAGCAGCCCTAGGAGACTAATACATAACTCAATTCAAAAAATGAGGGAACAGCCCTGCCTGTTTGGCTCAGTGGACAGAGTGTCGGCCTGTGGACTGAAGGGTCCTGGGTTGGATTCTAGTCAAGGGCACGTGCCTGGGTTGCGGGCTCCATCCCCAGTAGGGGGTGTGCCAAAGGTAGCCGATCAATGATTCTCTCTCATCACTGATGTTTCTATCTCTCTCCCTCTCCCTTCCTCTCTGAAATCAATAAAAATATATTTAAAAAAAAATGGAGGAACACATCTGTCTCAATCTTCACGGCCTTCCGGCTACAGCCTAAGAGCCTCGGCTGTCTGGTCCCCTCCTGCACGGCCCACCCTCCATCCACGCAGAGCGTCAGGCGCACGAGCCCGCAGCCCCCGGCACGGCCACGCTGGCTCACCCCCCGCCCCACGTTCACCTGGGAAACTCCCAGCACCGCTCAGCTCAGCTCGCATAGATGCTGCACGAGCGTCCTCTGCGTGGATCGCTCTGTGCCACCGCAGCAGGATCTGGCAAAGGCAGCTCCCTCTCCCTGGAGTCCCTCCCTCCGCCCTCAGGAGCTGACAGCCTAGCGGGGTCACAGAAGGAGAACATTCTCAAAGCAGGGAAGCCATGAGGGTGCTGCTGGGTCTTCTGCTGGCTGGGGTCCCTGACAGCCTATGTGGCACCTCCGTGTCCATTAGAAAAGGTGCTGCTTGCTCCCTGTGGAGGTGGGTCACCCCCTCACCCCCTCAACACCCCCCCCCCCCGCCCCCCGCCTCACACACACACACCGCACTCAGCTGGGCAAGAGAATGAAGAGCCAGTCCCCGTCAGCTTCACTCTCAGCCAGGTGCTTCGTGCAGTGAACCACCTGCACAGCTGACGCAGCGGCCCTGGAGGCCTGACAGCCTGGAAGGCTTCTTGCAGGAGGCGGATTGGGCATCTGTGCTTAGTCCCTGCCAGAGGAGAGAGCTCAGCACTTTCCAGAGGCTGGAGGGAGAGGCGGCCGGTGGAGGCTGATGTGCCGTGCACCCCGCTCCCCATCTCCAGGGCCTCACACAAGGGAGCGGGCCTGGGTGTCTGCACAGTCTCGGAAGGGCCTAGGTCCAGCCTTGAGACTTCGGGGCAACCCCTTCCCCTCTCTGAGCCTCAGACTCACCTGTGAGCAGGGCCTGGGTTAGGGGTTTCCAGAGCATCAAAGAGCTCTGATGCCTGACCATGCTAGAGCCGGGGAAGACCCCCGATTGGCTTTCAAACCACTTCAAGGGGCACTTGACCAGCCTTTCGAGACAGGCCAGCCTGCTCAATCCCTGGCCATGCATAGGGCCCAGGCCCAGGGCCACTCAAGGTGACCAGTGGCCAGTGGTCAGCTCAAATCCAGCCTGACACCCAGCATGTGCTCGATAAAGAAGTAATGAGCGAGTGAACGAGTGAATGAATGAGTGAGTGAGTGAGTGAATGAATGATGGCAGCCGGCAAGCACACAGGCCTGTGCAGGTTGGGTCCCGGCCTGCTTAGTGCTGGTGCGGTGGGAGAGCCAGCCTCAGAAGGAGCACAGGGAGGGTGAACCCAGGAGAGTTCTCCACCTGAAGCAGAGAAGAGGAAACTGAGGCTGAGAGAAGGGACATGGTGGCCATGCCTAGCACTATTCAGCCCCGTCAAAGCATAGAGTTTGGGAGTCAGAACTCAAACCAAAGTAACTAGTCGGAAGCTTCTAATGAAATCTAAAACTCACAAACACCCAATATGGGGAAAAAAAAGTTTGTAGCCTAGTCCTTGGAGTAAGAGCCTCCGTTAATGCAAACATGCCTGTCTCCTCCTCTTCGGCCTCGTCTGGGAATAGACTTGCAGGTGACCCCGAAAAGCAACTTTACTATTTCCAGCATATAATCGGGTGTCATGTGACAAGAGAGAAAACTTTCTGTGTCAGGGTTAAGTTTGCAAGTGACAGAAAATCCAACACAACAGTGATAAATAAGATAGGTGTGTACTCCTCTCTCATAGAAAAGCCTGAATAAGGAGCCCAGGGCTGGGATGATGCTCCGACATGTCTTGAACCCTTACTATTGTTGCTCCACCCTGCATAGCTTCCATGCTCAAGTTCCCCTCAGAGTCCCAGATGGCTGCTTCGATTCCAGCCATCACATCTGCCTTCCGCCCAGGACAGAGGAAGGAAAAGGGTGCCCCTTCTCTTTAAGGACATCTCCGAGGAAACTGCACTCCCCACTTGCATTTCACTGTCTTGAACGTCACCACATGGCCAGACCCTGCTGCGAGCTAAAATGTACACCCAGCTGAACCGCAGGACCAATCAGCAGGTCCTGCTTCACCCTTGAACTCAAACTCCCCGGGATGGCGATGGATCTCAAGGAAATAGTGTCAAACCCTAGACCCGCATAACTTTTCAGGAGCGTCTTTTAAAACCGAGGGGACCTGGAAAGATGTCGGCACATATCTATGCCAACCGCCACCATTAAAATGATCATAATATGATGGGAGGTAGGTAACATGTCCACAACATGCCATGTAAAAATGTGTATAGGAAATAACAGTAAAAAAAGAGGAACGCAAATTCACATATACACAGAGCACAGCTGTGCACATAAAGATTGAAATGAAGTAAACATGTATTGGACAAAGACAGTAACCTTGTTCGATGCCTTAAATGTCACTGTTTTGTGGGTATGCATGTGAACATCAGGCATGTAATGTTATTTGTTTTTAAATCCACAACACACAGGCACACACATCCCATATACATGCAGGGATCAGCCTCCAACAGGTCTCACAGCCCAGAGAGCTAAGAACATCCTCTCATGTAACCATGGCAACAACCCTGTGAGGCAGGGATCATGGCTCCACTTGGCAAAGGAGGAGGAGGAGGAAGGAGGTGTCCTGGCAGGTACAGGTGCAGTGACTGGCCCAGGGTTGCCCAGCGCTAAGTGGGAGAGCAGACCCGTGGTCTTCGCCACCGTGGGAGAAATCCACATGTTCCCACGGGTAGCTGAGTGGGACCCTCACACACAAAGAACCTTCCTCCCTGTCCCCAAAGCCGCTGTTCAGGACTCCCAGCTTTGGGCCTTTCTCCTGTCTGGGACACCTTCCTCTGCATATGCCCGGTGTCAGCTGTTACATCCTGCTCATCCTTCAAGACCCCATCCAGATGCCACCTCTGGGGGGGAGTCTTTCCTGCTCAGCACAGCTGAGTGCAAAGGCACCTCAGCACGTGTTCATACAGCGCCCTGCACTGCAATTATGTGCACGTCTCTCTTCTTTTCCCTAGTAAACCAGAAACTCCTGCATGTTCAACAAATGATGAATGAGTGGGTGGATGGATGGGTAGGTGGGTGGTTGGGTGGATTGGGTAGATGGTGGATGGAGGGAGAGGGGAGGGAGGGAAGGAAAGAAAGAAGGAAGGGAGGGAGGGAGGGAGGGAGGGAGGGAAGAAGGAAGGGAGGGATAGTGGGAGGGAGGGAGGGAAGGAGGAAGGGAGGAAGGTATTTGGATAGATGGGTAGGTAGCTGTATAGATGGATGGGTGAGGATGGCTGAGAAAGACGTTAGTTGAGAAAAGAGTCTCTGGATATATTTTAGATGAATGCTCTGTCGAAAATGTCAGGACCAGAGAAAAGGGAGCATAGTAACTGTCACCACGGGTGGAGCTAAGTGCGGCCTTGAATCGCAGTGTCCCTAGAGAAATGTGGGGGACCAGTCTCTGACACTGACTGAGATGAGGCAGCCGGGACAAGGAGGCTGGGGACAGAGGTCCCCAGTGAATTCCTCCCTGACAGCTTGCTCCCCTAGCCAGAGACGGCCAGGGTGTAAATTTTAGAAGCAAAGTCCTTTATTTCTTTGGTTCTGGAGGTGGCTGACCCGGGAACAATTTAGCCTGGGCCGGAGTTTCTCTGCTACCACCGGGGTTCGCTCTCTTTCCTGGGGGCTGACCCTCCCCCCACCTTCTGTCTTCCAGAAAACAGGCCCTTGGCTCAGCCCTGACACCTCCTATTGGATGTCAGTCAAGGAGTCAGGCTGCTGCTTGGCATCTGAAGTCCCATCTCTTACCTAAGGAGCAAAAGGTCCTTGGCTTTGACCAGGACCCCAGGGTCAGTGATGCAATGGGGCCTCCTTGGGGCCGGGGGGGGGGAGGGGGGTGTTGGGGGAGTGTCCACAGGAAGCCCTGCAGGCAGCCCCGCACACACCCGCTTGGAGGCACCCGGCACCCACCGGGGGAGCAGGTCCGGGAGACTCTCAGGCTGCCTGGCCCGGGCGGAGGGTGCAGGGCCGGGTCCTCAGGGGGTGCAGTTGCCCCACAGGATGTGGCCTGAGTGTGCCGCTGCCTCTGTGCACAGGCGGCGGGGACAGGGCTTGACCACAACCGCTCCCTGCTCCGGTTCTTCTAAAAGGGAACTGACACTCTAGGGTGGGAGGCTTGTTGTTCAAACACGTACCGTACTGGCTGGGGTGGGACGCCCGGGAATGACTGGCCAGATGGGGGCGAGGGGTTCTTTGTCATTTTGGCAGCTCCTGGCCACAGAGTTGTCTCAGCCCTTGGGGAGTCTCCTCCAAGCGCCACCCATGTGGATGGGGGTGCATCTGAGGCTGCACAGGGGCTTATGGCAGGCGGGGCGAGCCGGAGGCTGAGGCCACGACTGCGGCTTCCAGAGTCTTCTATCAGAGGCCCCGAGGCTGAGGCCACACAGGTATGGAGTCGGTAAGGCCCTCCTCCCTGCCCTGTGGACGCAGGGGCAGAGGGAAGGGCTCCTCTGTGCTCACCCACCTCCTTCTTCTCCTTCAAGGCAGAGGGAAGGGACTGGTTTCACTGGAGAGCATGTGTGTGTGTGCATGTATGTGTGTGCACATGTGCGTGCATGTATATGTGTGTGCATGTGTACGTGTGTGCTTGTATGTGTGTGCATGTGTAGGTTTGTACGTGTGTGCTTGTATGTGTGCATGTATGTGTTTGTGCGTGTGTGCATGCATGTGTTTACGTGTGCGTGTATGTGTATGTGTGTGCATGTGGGGGGGGCGGCAGAGGCACACCGTGCTATCGGGGGCCCGACCTGCCCAGGGACCGGCTGGCCCTCTTGGGGCAGCACCGAGCGTGCTGTGGGGGGCCTGGCCCACCTGGCAAGGAGCGCTTTCCGCAGCCTCAGCCTCCCTGGCAGCCTCCCGTGCAACTTGTCCCTGCAGCCCCGACAGGGACGGCCTTCCAGCCAGGAGCCCTGCGACACGAGGCTACTGGGACCGCCTCTGCATCTCCACGGCTCCCACGCAAAACAGCCAGATCCATCCCATCCGAGAGCCACGCCAACATCCCCTTCCCACCCGCCATCCGCCGGCCACTCCCACCAGGAAGGCAGGGCCTTTCTCCAGTGCGGGCTCCCCAGCCAATGCACTGTTTTCAGAACTGGTTGTTCAAAACTACCCCCTCAGCAGTGAAAACAACCATTCCCTTGCAGGCACTGGCCAGGGTGATGGCCCAGTCTCCTTTCGGGTCTCCGTCTCTCGTGAAAGCGTACCCGTATATTCCAGACTGTTCCATGGGCTGAAGGAGACGGCTGTCCGCTCTGCGAAGAGCACTTCCATCCCTGAACTCCACCGCTGCTCTAGGGTACCAGCTCCCACTGCTCGCTGGCCGGTCATACGGGGAAGCACCGAATGTCAGGCCCAGCGGGACCTCAGACATCACTGAGTTCATTTTAACAGGGAAACTGAGGCCCAGAGAGGAAGGCACCTGCTTCCCAGAGCACAATCCCGAATCAGCAGAGGGGATCCCACAGAGGTCCTCCAACTCCCTGACGACCTGTGGCATGCGAGTCCCTAGGCATCTTCCCATCAGCACAGAGCCATACAGTCAGGCCGACGCCCGCTGCCAGGGACAGGGTGGTGCGGGGGAGGGGGCCTGAGATGGATGAACTCCAGGGGAGCAACCAGGGCAGCGTGCGCCAGACTTTCCTTCCGCAGCCTTTTACTTTGCTAAAAAGACATTAAAAACCAACAACCACCATCAACTCACCCAATCCTTTCATAAAAGACCTAATCTCAGAATAAAGAACAGTTCTGCCCAAGAAAAGATACTTTGGCAACCTTGGCTGATAGGCACACCACACTTACACACACACAACAACATCTTCCTAAGACAGTGGTTCTCAACCTTCCTAATGCCGCGACCCTTTAACACAGTTCCTCATGTGGTGGTGACCCCCAACCATAAAATTATTTTCGTTGCTACTTCATAACTGTAATTTTGCTACTGTTAGGAATCGTCATGTAAATATCTGATATGCAGGATATATTTTTTGTTACAAATTGAACATAATTAAAGCATAGTGATTAATCACAAAATCGGCGACCCACAAGTTAAGAACCGCTCTCCTAGGTTCTCAGTGGACCACAGACCTGCATCGGGGACCTGCCGACCCAGCAGGGCTCCCCCAGAACTTGTACACCCAGTGAACTCCCTTCTTTCATCTGAGGACGCAGTGTCCATCCAAGAGCCGGCTTCACCTGCTCCCAGCCTCTCTCCCAAAGAAGTGAGGGGGCTCAGCGGACTGAGGGGGTAAGGGGAACATAACTGGGAGTGGGGGCTACACAGGGTCTCCACTCAATTCCCCGGGAAGCCAGCCAGACTGGGGGAGGGGGCGCTTCACCGCCCAACCCTGGGCCCCACCCTTCTGGGCCCCACCTCGAGGTCCGGGCTGCCTTGCCAATGATTTCAAGGGTTCAGGTGCTTCCAGACATAAAAGAGAAGGCGCCGAGGCGATTTTGAAAATGCCATTCGGCATACCCTCCTCCTCCAACATTTACTGAGTGCCAACTGTATGCAGGACAGGAAGACATGGAACTGAAAGATCTGGTCCCTTTAATTTGGAAGTTTCTAATCTAAGTAGGAAGACATGATATTAAAAGGGGTTTGGCTTCTCTAAAGTTGCTAGGCAAATAAGTAGCCCATGTGAAAAGGTTTTTGAGGATTCAAAGAGGAGAAATTTCTGTGAACTGGGGGATGGAAAGCTTCCTGGAGGAGGTGGCAGCACCATGTTCAAAGCTGGGGAATCTGTGGGCAGTTCTGCATGTCGGAGGGCAGAACGGTGAAGCGGTACCTTGGCTTCATGTAGGACTGGAGTGGGTAGGAAGGACAGGGATTCCTCTAGGGCAGTGGTCGGCAAACTCATTAGTCAACAGAGCCAAATATCAACAGTACAACGATTGAAATTTCTTTTGAGAGCCAAATTTTTTAAACTTAAACTATATAGTTAGGTACATTGTTATTAACTTAATTAGGGTATTCCCAAGGCTTAGGAAGAGCCACACTCAAGGGGCCAAAGAGCCGCATGTGGCTCGTGAGCTGCAGTTTGCCAACCACAGCTCTAGGGGTCTGTTTTTAATACGAGATTGTGGCACCTAAGCGTGAATAGGGGGCTGGGGGGGGGGGGGCATGCTTCTTTCCTCACTGGGCCTGGAGTAGCTGTCATCTGTCTCAGCCAAAAAACCACGCCACCAGAAGGGGTCATGGGGAGAGAGAGGAATGGAGGGGAGATCAACAGTTTAGAAAAGTCATTAAAGTTGTGATTTCCACCTTTAGCTCCACGTCAAAGAAAGCGCCCATGTTTTGGACACTCCTGGGTTGTAGGATGAATAGCAGGTTTGGGGTAATAGTTATAGCAACCAAAAGTTCTAGAGTTGGCCGTCAGAGCAGCACTGACTGTCTCTAAGCCGACTTGCCTAGAATGAGATGACTCCTGGTCCCTCACTTGGCTCTGAAGGTGACGTCCTAATGGGGGGCCGGTGGGGGAGGAGGTACATGGGGGCTTTTCAGGGCCCAGAGTGCAGGCCTGGACTGTGAGCCTGCGGGCCAGAGTTTCTTTTAGGGTGTGGAAGGGGGTGGGTCTCCCAGTTGAGCACCAGCCAGGAGCACCGGGGAGCATTAGCCCCTGAAAGCAAAGAGGCCCAGGTCAGTGGGCAGAGCTGGAGCTGGGAGCTGGGTCTCTGAATTCATCACTGGTCCCTGTTGCTGGGGCAGCCCCTGGCAGACCCCGGGTTCAGGAGCCCAGAGTTCTAGGCCCAGCTCCACCCTGGGCTCCTAAGACCTTGGGTAAGGCACTTCCTCTTTTGGGGTCCCCATTTCCTGGTTGTTACATTTGGGGATTGGATTAGGTCTGTGATGAGCACATTTTTTCTGAGCGTGGAATCCTTTTACAAATGAAATCTTAAGCAGGCCCTCAATGTATCAAGCACATGAGAGTGTGGGCTCTAAGCACCACACCCTCAGTGACCCCTGCACAAAATTCAGCACCCGGCCCTTGAGCTGTCCCCTGCCCCCCCCCCTCACCCCCCCCCCCCCCCCCCTCTGCCTCCCATCACAGAGGCATCCTGGACGCCTCGGCCTCTCCCACCTCCCCTCCCAGCCATCAGCACGGCCTGTGCTCCAGCGTCCACATTTCCACTCCCACTCCGTCCCTGCCTCCAGCCTCTGTCCTGGCCACCACACCCCACAGGGGCCTCCCACAGACTTGTCCTCAGTACAGCCCACGCCAAATCAGGTCACCCCTCTGTGCAAACCCCATCCATAGGCCTGGCTCACTTGGTCCCCAAAGCCTTTCCCCCACTTGACCAGCCTTCATCTGTCCTCGTCACCCACACTCCACTCCTCCCACAGTTCCTAACAGGCCAACCACATCCCCCAGGTCTGGCCTCACTCTCCCTCCTTCCTTCAGACCTCTGACAGATGCCACCTCCTTGGACGGACTTTCCTGACCACCTGCTCCAGAACAGCCCCTCTGGGTTCCCCACGCCCCTTATCTGGACTTTCTGCCTCTTTTCCTGGGAATGTCAGCGGCAAGGGGGCAGGGTCTTGGTTAAATGATGGGCCCCGCCCACACCTCACACAGACACTGTCTGTGGAATGAACCTTACATGAATCAGCAGAACCCTACGGAGGGAGAAAGTGTCTGTGCCCGTGGCACTGGGCATCCTGTCTGCATTTTCTTTGTCCCCAGTTGACATTTTCAACCAGAAGTAGACAGAGCTTGCTTGCCAAGACCCTCACGCTCCTATTCCAGGGGGGCCAACACCCAAGGGAAACCATCCGAGTCCCTGGGGGTTGAGGGTGGGAGGCATTCCCCAGCTGTTTGAGCATCCATTTCCCACCATCGAGAAGGAGGGGGCTTTGGGAAGCCAGGTGGAAAGCTGTGCTCAGCTAAGGACCCGGGACCCGGAAGGTGTGCGGGTGGCCCAGGGAGCAGGGCTGCAGGGGCTGTACCTGAAAGCTGCCTTCTGGTACCTGAGAGACAAGAAGGGTTGGGCTCCTGAGGGGAGAACAGGCTCTCAAATGGTAGATGTTAGAAGGAGGCAGATTGCAACTCAAAGTTCAGGAATTCCTTTCTCAGGTAAGCTGCCTGTCAAGTGGGGGCAAGCTCTCTGTCACCAGGCCTTCCAGAAATGTCAAAGGGATTCTTGTACCTCAAGCATGTCAAACTCATGGCCCACGGGCCACATGCCTAGGTTTATTTGGCCTGTGTTAGTCTTTGAGTTTGACATGCTTGCTGTACCTGGTGCAAAGCTAAAGAAGATAGGATCTAGGAACCCTTCCAACCCATAAGGTCCTTTTAAATAAAGCAACATTTTCAGCAACAAACCGATATTCATCTGACCCGTAGGATGTGCCCGGCACTATTCTAAGAAGGCCTGACAAGATCCTGGGGCCTCCTTCACCCCCGCAACACCCCCACACCCTGCCGGGTCCCTGGTACAAGGTCCTCAGCTGAGTTCGTGTGTTAACCCTTAGCTCATCCAATCCTCATAACAATCCTATGAGTGGGTATGATCATTATCCCCAATTTACAGATGCGGCGAAGGCCAGGTCTCTTGTCCAAGGTTAAACAGCTGGCGAACAGAGGGGCTGCACTCGACAAAAATAATAGTAAAAATAACGAAGGCCAAGGTACAAAGCTCTTTTATGCATTATCTCATTGAATCCTCAAAGACAACTGTAAGGGGTAGTTATTACTCATTTTATAGATGAGTTAACTGAGACACAGAGAGGTTAGGTAACGGGGCCACTAATGAACAAAGAGAGGCAAGAGGAAGTGGGTCAGGCTGTCACCCCTGGGAGGAAAATGGGAAGTGGGAAAGCTCAGGACTCTGGCCTCTCACCTCCCTTTCCTCCCAGGGAAACTCCTCCTAACCAGCTCCACCCAGAAATATTGGGTGTACCAGATACTTGCCCCTGGGTGGGTGGGGGTTGGGGGAGCCTTCCCCAATGGAACTCACTGGATGGCATTTGTCTTTCCAGAAGTCACTTCCAAGGGAAAGCAGATAGGCATACCATGGGGGGGGGGGGGGGGGGGGGGGGGGGGCGGGGGGGGGGGGGGGGGAGACAAATGAGGGGGGAGGGGGGAGGCAGGAGGAGGAAGGCATTCAGATCTAGATGAATTTAAGGGCCCATCCAAGCCACCCCACCCACCAGAGTGGGAGCCAATCACCTCCAGCTGCCCCCCCCCACCCACCTCCACTCGGGTCTGCATGAGATGGGCTCAAGCCTCCTGTTTCACAGCGGACAACTGAGGCCCTGGGAGCTAGGCCAGGCAGCGTCTGGGTGTCCATCACAGAAGTAGGCCAAAACTTTTAAACCTGGGAATGGCGCTCCTAGAGGCGCCCAAAACCTTGGCACCCAGAAAGGTTCTAAGAGTCTTTCCCAGGAATCTGCCTGCGAACCGAAGCCTCCTCCCCGCCCCCCAGCTTTCTTGGGCGCCCGCTGGGCTGAGTGAGGCCAGGGAACCTCCGCGGAGCGCGCCCAGGGCGCTGTCCCAAAGCCCCAGGTTTCGAGGCGGTGAAACTAGTCCCCAGAGACCTGGTTCCCATACCGGTTCGGCTCCACGCATTCCAAGTTGTGCCCTCCCTTCGGAGATGCCGCAGGACACGCTCAGCCCACGCGAGCCCTGGTCCCTCCCCAAGCACCCGGCTTGGCAAAGGCGGGTCCGAAGGTCACGGTCCCCGGACGCCCCGGAGGGGCGGGGGAGGGGATCCCGGTGGGTCCTCAGTCCAGGCGGGCTGGCCATTTGGGGGTCGCAGGCGCCCGAAGTTACAAGTTACCGGGACCCCGGTGCCCCACCCCAAGTCCTCCCGGCACTGGCGCCTGTGCACGCCCGGCGAGCAGGCGGAGCCGCGGGTGTTTGCATCCAAAGTTCAGGAGGGACAGGCGGCCGGCGGGCCACGTCCACACGGCCCCCCGCCCGCCCGGCTCTGACAGGTAGAGACAGACGCCCTTCGGGCACCCGCGCCGCCTGGAGCACCAGCTGGCTTTCCGGCGAGCGACGCCTGGGCTGGAAAGTTTGGCCAAGTCTCCGGGTCCCGCGGACTCACCAGGGCCGCCCCCTTCCGCGCTGGACGGAGGTTCGGCCTTGGCCGTAGCCAGGGCTGGGGTCTCAGCCGGACACCCCCAGGCTCCTCCGGAGCTCCGAGCGCTCCCGGGGACGGGGATGCGGGTGGGGCGGCAGGACGCGGCCGGGGAACGGGGGACAGGAGGGGACTCGGCCCCGGACTTACCCCGCGGGGTCCTCGCGCGCCAGCGCCCCGGCGCGTCGGCTCATGCCGCCGGCAGCTCGCGGACCGCAGCGGAGGCTCAGGCGCCGGGCGGCGGGGGCCGCGGTGGCCCGGGCGCCCGCATGCCCCAGCGCCGCCCTCGGGAAGGGCCGGCGGGCGCCGCCGCAGCCGCGCGCCGAGGGGAAGCCGCCGCGCTCCGCGCTCTGGGCTCTGGGCGCCCGCTCCCGGCTACTTCCTGTCTCCGAGCGAGCGGGGCTGCAGGAAGAGGCTGGCCTTGGTGGTCAAGGGGTTTTTGTCAAAAGCCTTTCGGCGGCGGCTCGCGGCCCGGAGCCCTCCCGGGGCACACGGAAACCGGCGGCCGCGCCCCCGGGGCCGGGCCTGGCACGGGCGGTGCCGGGCGGAGGCGCCGGGCGCGGGCGCCCCACCGCGGGTGCTGCCTCGGCGGGGCCGGGGCTGCCGCTGTGGCCCGGGAGGCTCCCGGAGAGCCGGGAGGGAAACTCAGAGAAACGGCTCCAACTTGGCGAAGAGTCGTGTGGGGAGGAGGGCGCTCCCGGCTCCTGCCCGCCACGGCCGCGGACTGGCAGGTGGGGAGGCCAGGAGCTCTGCGCAGGGCACTCGCGGGACAAGGAGCCCCCAAATCGCCCAGGGCCAGCCCCAGAACAGACACAGAGCGCCTCCTCCACACCCCTGACAGGTGGCCACGCTTCCTCCTCTTGGATGCCTCCACTGATGATGAGCTCACTATCTTACAAGGCAGCCAGTTCCCCCCCTGACACCCCCCCCCCCCCGCCCCCGGCCAAGCCAGGGACCTAATTCATCTGTCAGGTACCACACCTAGATGGGCGCAGAGGGGGAAAGCTAGTCAGCTTGGAAATATACAACATGCACAGCAACCCCCGTGGGAGCGTGAGGCCTCTATGCTAAATGCCTGGGCACTCAACAATGCCCTCAGAGCGTTTCACCGTGAGCAGAACTGGACACTATGAAGTCACCGCAGTCTAGTGCAAGGTGTCTCAGCCTTGTCACTCCTGGGGGCCGGTTAATGCTTTGTTGTTGGAGCTGCCCCATGCATTGTAGGATATTTAGCAGCATTCATGGTTTCTACCCACTAGATACCGGTAGCATCACTCTCTCCTTATCACAAGCAAAACTTTCTCCAGATGTTTGAGATGTCTTGGGGGGTCAAAACCATCCTAGTTGAGACCCACTGGTCAACACCTTCCTCTGATAAGTAAGGAAACTGAGACCGAAAGAGAGGCGATGACTTGCCTGCGACCACACGGTGAGCTGGAGTGCAGACAGGACCGAGGCTCTGGTAAAAGCCTGATGAGGCCGCCACGCCTCTGCCCTGCTGGTCTCCTCTCACGTGCACCTCCCTGTCTTTCCTGACATTCAAGTCAGCCTGGTAGGAATGGGAGAGAAATGCATTAAAAGTGCAGCCCCAAGTAGGAGTGTAAAAGGGTGCCGCCGCTTTGGGAAACAGTCTGGCAGCTCCTCAAAAGGCAAAACGTATGACCCAGCAATTCCACTCCTAGGTATCTACCCTACAGAAATATATGTTCGCACAAAAACGTGTACGTGAGTGTCCATAGCAGTGTTATTCATAACAGCCTCCAAATGGAAACAAACCCAATGTTCATCAGTTAATGAACCGATGAGCAAGATGTGGCCTATCTGTAGTAGGCGGTTAGACAGGCATGAGCAGCGTAGGACCGATAGGCCAGGTGCAGAGGGTCAACAGGGCAGAGAGCCCTGGGTGCCTAGCAATGGGCAAAACTCCAAGCCCTAGAAAAGTGGTTCTCAACCTTGTCTGCACATTAGAATCACCTGGGAATCTTTTCAAAATCCTGATTTCTGGGCCTCATCCTCCAGAAATTCTGTTTCTTTGTTACTAATGTTGTGGCCCCACGCCATAACAAAGAAACAGAATTTCCGGAGGATGAGGGCCAGAAATCAGGATTTTAAAAAGATTCCCAGGTGATTCTAATGTGCGGCCAAGGTTGAGAACCACTGCCCTAGAACCACCACTCCCTTACCCATTAACCTTGGAGATGACATGTAGGCCTCAGCTGTGTTTCAGCTCCAGGCCCAGAAAAGCAGCAAAACCAGGCAGGAGATGCCATGGCTGACATCAGGACCAGCTGCAATGACTAATGACCCCCTGCCCTGGGGCCGACCAGTTAGTGAGGCCTCAACCCTGAAAGGGCACAGCTGGAAAGCTGAATATTCTATTGAGATTTCCCCTGAGACCTCAGGGCAAGGGCCCTGCAAGGCTCTCTCTATGGAGCATGCCTGTGCCCTTCCCCCACCCCCTCCCCCTGGGTGCATTTTTCTTGCTTCTCTTTCTCCTAAGCTCCAAGGGCCCATCTTTTGCCTCTGTAACTTGTTTCCTGAGCCCATTTCTTCTACGGCTCACTTCCTCTACCTCTGTGACTTTCTAAATAAACTTTCTCTTACAGTTTGAGTCTTGTCTCTGAATTCTTTCCTAGCCAGAACTCAAGTACCCAGGTTGTTGAGCCAAGGTCCGGCGTGACTCCACTGGTCTAACCCCTGGTGCTGTTTTCCCGCTGCCGACAGACCCATACTGTGGAATATTACTAGGCCGTAAAAGGGATGGCATATGATACATGCTACAGCGTGGATGAGCCGGGAAAACATTACGCTAAGGGAAAGAAGCCAGTCACAGAGAACCACATATTGTAGGGTACTATTTACATGAAATGTTCAGAATAGACAAATCCGTAGAGACAGTCCATCGGTGGTTGCCAGAGGCTGGAGGAGAGGGGAGGATGGGGGTTGGCTGCTAATGGTTACAGGGTTTCTTCCTGGGGAGAAAATGTTCTAACGTTGATTGTGGTGATGGTTGCATAACTTTGTGGCTACATTGAAAAGATTGAATTGTACACTTTAAGTGGGTGAATTGTATGTTATGTGAATTACATCTTAAACTATTATTAAAAAAAAAAAATACAGCCTCCTGGAGGCCACCCTGACTGCTCCAGCCACTCCACTTCCTCCTCTGCTCAGATTCCCACACAGCCCCCATTAGTCCATGACCATGACCCACTGACCTTTCCTTTCCTCTGGAGGCTAAACTGTCTCCTCACTGGGTGGGAACATCTTCTCCACATCTCCCCGGACAGCACTGTAGCTCCCTGATTGAAAACACAGGCTTCGACGACAAACTTGTATTCAAATCTAACCCCAGGCCTTCCAGCTGGGTAGCCTGGGACAAGTCACTTGCTAGTGCCTCAGCTTGTACAGGTCACAAGTACAAGTGGGGTGGCCAGAAGGCACCCCCCCCACCCCACCCCCCAGAGTGCCGTTAGTAGTCCTTTGCTGTTGCTAGAACAAGCCCATCGACCACTCCCAGGCCTCCCTGGGCGCCAGGGACAAGATCTATCCAACTATAGCATCTAGAACAGTCCCTCAGGCTCTTCTAGGCTGATGTGAGCTGTCAGTAATCCCACTTTTCCACATCTTCCCCCAAAGGAGGTTTCCTTCAGCTCCCTGGGCCCCTCAAAGCCTGGGTTCCATGGGACCAGCCCCGAGGCTCTCGCCTAGTGCCCACAGAGGCACAAGGGTGAGCATGTGACCCAAGTTGGGCCAATCAGACCCTTCCACAGGCCCACTGCTCACCTGCTCTGTGAAGATGGAATTCCTCAGGTGAGGACACCAGATGAAGCCCCACCCTGACCCTGTTGCTAGTGTAGGGGTTCAGAATGAGTCGCCCCAAAATGTGCCTCTGTAGTACGCAGGTTATTATGAGGGCTCACGAGAAACTTATTCCAGCACCCCCCACCCAAACTACCTAGAAGAACTTAAATTGGAGGCCTTGCTCATAATAAGTGATTACTCTGAGATAACTTTTTTGACCTATTTTTAAGGCAAGGCAAACAACTAATTACTGAACATCTGCTCTTCTTATCATCATGCAATGACCTTCCCCTCTGAGGCCTCAAGGCCATCCTTAGCTCGAATGTCAAATATACGTCATTTTACTTTCCTGACTTTCAACCTCTCATGTATGTGGGGTCTCTGACTCTCTGTAGGTGGGGTTCCCATGCATACCTATGTAAAAAAAAATTTGGCAATTTTCTCTTGTTAATCTGCTTCATGTGGATTGAATTATTAGACCTTTCTGGAGAACCTAGGAGAGTAGAGGGAAGATTCTTCCTTCCCCATACTTGTAACCAACCAAAGAGGAGGTTGCCAAGATTCCAGAAATCTGACCAGGCCCTCTTAGTTGTGGCCTCTACTAAGCTTGCCCTCAGCCCCATTCCTGGATCCCCTTTTCACACCCCTCACTTCTCTCCCTGGACATGGATCTAAGGACTCCTGCTGAGAAGTAAACATTTGCTGCTTTTTGGGCCTGCAAGCTCCTTCCCCCTATCCTCACCTTTTTTTGGTACCTGGTTTCCCTTTAATGAGCCGCTCCTCCCCAGTTGGGTTCAGCTGGAGATGATAACCCACTACTCCCATTTTAGAGGGAGAACATGATTCTAGTCTGGCCAATCAGAGCTTTTACACTTACCAGGCACAGTGATTGGTTCCTGGGTGAGCATGTGACCCAGGTTGGGGCCAATCAGATCCTTCCCCAGACTTTTTGTTAGCACTGTTAGCACTGTTAGGGAAGGCTAGCAGTCTTTCCCCTACTCCACTCTGGCCTTCAGCTGGGAGAGTATAAACGTGGGGCAGCCCAACAGCCACCTGGGCCACCATGTGGTAAAATTGTCCTCAAGAAGAAAGCCAAGATGGAGGAAAGCAATGCAGAGAGAGACTGTGCCCTACTGACAACCCTTATGGCCAAGATTCTGATATGCTTTAAGCTGGCTGCACCATTAGACATCTTAGTGACCAGAACCAACACAATCCTTTTTCCTTTCTTTCTTTTTTCAAAAACTCAAACATAGTCTGAGTCAGGTTTCTATTAGTTGCCACCCAAGGCTCCCAGCTCCATGATTGCAGCCCCTCCCTCCATATTCCATTCCGTGGTGGGTCCAGAGGATGTCTCATTGTAGCGGGACCATAGGAAAGAAGAGTAAACCCTTCAACTTACGGTCCCAAAACACAAGGGGCTGGTTCGTATCTCTAGGGTCCTCGTGGGGGGTGCTTCTCACCTCCACACGTTCCTCAGCCTCCTCCTCCCCCCACACAGGTGAGCGCAAACAGACTTGGTCCTGAGGAGGAGTGTGGGGATTTTCAGAGAAACCTCACTTCTAGGAGGTCAACTCCCAGTTTCCCTGGAATTTCTAGGGGCCAATAGTGAAGACAAAAGTCACACAGCACAGTCTCACTTTTCCAAACCTCCCCGAACCTACTCCGAGTTGGATAAGACCCTTGGAGGAGACAGAGCGTGTTCTTTCGACAGAAGTTTCCCTACTACATAGAGTAGTTGGTGAGAGCAGGGGCTTGGGTCAGGCTGCCAGGGTTCAAATCCCAGCTCTATCACTTCGAGGCTGCGCAACCTCAGGCAAGCTGCCGCACCTCTCTGTGCTCGGTTTCCTCATCTGCGAGATGGGGTAGTCACAGCGCCTACCTCATCGGGCTGCTGTGAGTGCCGCCTGAGCAATGAAGGTGAGGCGTTCAGAACAGGGCCTGGCATATAGTAAGTGCTCAGTAAGGATTAGCTGTTATTTGTCCTATGCCCGAGGCCCCTACTGTTCTCGTCAGATCTCACAGGAAACGAATGGAGCTTCTGATCAGGATAATGTGAGGAGGGGTTAATAAGTGTGTAGGTAGGGAAGTACAAGGCAGGATGCTGTTAAACCTTGGGTCTGCCCAAAGATGAGGCGAGGGGAGATTACCAGACCCACAACCAGAGTCCTGTCCTTGGAAAGGCCACCAGGGGAGAGGAGCAGGGCAGGGACCTGCATCAAGGGGCACAGCCAGTCACGGTGGTCTGGAGGGAGGCGGCCAGGAAAATAAATACTCTGGTCTCCTTCCTCCCTCCAGTCTCTCTTGCAGTGCCCCGCACACCGCCCCCCCCCCCCCCCCCGAATCAGAAAGCCAGCTGGAAGGAGAAAGCTTGGGAGCCCATTGGTCAGTCCCTGTGGATGTGGAGTCCCTATGGGTATGGGTCAGCCTCCTGGAATATAAAGAAAGGCTGGGGGGACAGCAGGAGGGCAAAGCTGTGGAGTCAAATTGGGCTCAAATCCTGCTCGGGACCAGCCCGTTTGCTAGTTATATACCGTGCAGGGACCTCTGTCCCTGTCACATGGAACAGGAGAACCACCGGACAGGCCCTGCCTGAATTCCTGACGGTATAATTGTGAACTAGAATAAAATGGTTGCTGTGTGCCATATTTTGTTTTGCAAAAGTAGGCACAGAACCCAGTTCTTTCTGTGACTTTTCCCCTTTTCTCTGACCCTCACTAAGCCCCCACACCGTTTTGAAGATTTCTCCCTGTTACTTTGGAGAAATCCTTACGAAGAGGCGGGTGGGGGGGTGGGGGGGTGCTTTCTTATTGTAAAATCAACCAGTATTCTCAGGCATCAGCAGGGAACAAAACGTCTACACCAGCTGGCAATCGCAGAGAGAGAGAGTGCTCATGAACTGAGGAGACACCCCAAAAAGCTTTCAAATCACTCCCCCAATCTGGATTATCAGTCGGCTTCTTGCCTGGTGTCCCACTTCCCCTCAACCAGCCCCACCCATCCCTGCGGCAGAAACTGGAAGCTTCCAAGATCTTTCTCAGGGAGCCTCTGTCCTGCCCAGATAACCAGCTGCATGGGTTCATCTGGCTCACAGGCCTGTCTCTGGCGCTTGTCTGCTCCCAACTGAAGTGCCCTCTTAACCTGCACTTGTCACATGTTTCAGACACTGGACTGCACGGTCCTCACGCTTCAATTATCCTTATGAGCGCAGGCTCCTTGGGAGCAGGGAATACACCGTCCTTTTAATTTTTTCCTCTCTCCCCGCCCCCTGCTAATATCCAGTGGGGGGCTTTGCAAACAGCAGGCACTTAATAAGCACTTGTCGGCTAAATGAGAACTTGGAACCAACGAGAAAGGCTTTTCCATTTCTGAGTTCTGTCCCATTGTGAGTATTGTGCCGGCTTTGTGCCATCAGAAGATGGGCTAAAATTAGGGTCAAGAATGCCCTGAATTCATTGTCTACCAAGTGATGACACCCGTGAGGCCCTGGGAGGTTATGGTGGGATGAGACTTGCCATCGGAAGATGCTCTTGGACTTAGGTGACAGAAAACCCTGACTCTGGGTGGATTGAGTACAAAGAAACTGGATTGTCTTGTATAACTCAAAAACTAGTGCTTCAGTTAGCTATTGCTGTGTAACAAATTACCCCAAAATTTAGTGTCTTAAAGCAATACATTTATTACCTCACTGTCTCTGGGAGTTGGGAGTCTTGGCCTCTGCTTCGGGGTCTCTCATAGGCTGCAGTCAAGTTGTTGGCCAGGGCTAGGGTTGTATCTGAAAACGTAGCTACAGGGAAGGATCTGTTTCCAGACTCACATGGTGGTTGGTAGGATTCAGGCCCTTGCCGGCTATTGGCTGGAGGTCATTGTCAATGCCTGGCCGTGTGGAAATCTCCCACATGGCCACTGCTTCATCAGAGTGTGCAAGCTGAGAAGGCAATAGAGAGTCCACTGCAAGATGGAAGTCACAACCTTATGTAACCTAGTCATAGAAGTGACACCCCTCGCCCTTGCCCTATTCTGTCAGAAGCCAGTCACAGATCCTGCCTACACTCAAGAGGAAGGGATTAAACAAAGGTGTGAAAACTAGGAGGCAGGGTTCAGTGGGAGCCACCTGAGAAGCTGCAGGCCCAGGTGCAGAACAATCAGGGCTCAACTGCCAACCATCACTCAGGTTGGTCCCTCTCTCTGTTCTGACCTCCTCATCCTCATGAGAGTTCTTCTACGGTTTCAAGACAACTTCCAGTGGCAGCTGGAATCATGGTCTCTGGGCCCATCCTGTAAGGAAGGGGGAAAGCCTCCCTCCTAAGCCTGGGACAGAAGTCCATGCAGTGTGGTTGGCCTCCCAAGGTCACATGCCTGGCCCAGCCACCAGGAGGATATCATGCACCGATGGGCTTAGGTTAATTAGGACCCTCACGGGGTTCTGGGCATGGAGGTGACCTTTCCTGGTCATGTTGGGGAGAGGATGAGACTCATCAAAATTAAGGTTCTGTTGGGAAGGAAGAAGAGAATGGATGTCAGGTAGATAACCAACCGTGTCCACTACAACTGTATAGAAATGACCAGGAAAACAAGGCCATACATGAGGAAACGTTCGGGGTTGATTGATATAGTCATTATCTTGATGGTGGTGGTGGTGGTTTCATGGACATTACCTATTTATCAAGACTAATCAGATGGTGGACTTTAAACATGTACAATTATTGTATATCAATTATACTTCAAAAAAAGCTGTTTTTAAAAGCATGTCCTATCTCTAGTCATTATGCTACACAAAGCACAAAAGATAAAGCAAATGTTCTTCCAGTTTTCAAAGGCCATTGTCTGGTTATTCTGAGAAGTCAATCATGTCATCCACGAATGAGTCAAGTTTTGACTTACATGTTTGTTGTTTCACATTGGTCACACTCATTAGTGTAAACAAATATATGTCCATTTACAACATTCTTATTGTTCATCAGTTGCAACCATAGGTTTGTTACAGATACAAGTGTTTTGCAAAAGTCTGTGAAAGCACCCAGTCAGAATTAATTGGCTACGTGGAATATATAGTAGAGTATTGCGCATTTTATAATTTAAGAAAACAAGGTCATGAGTTATAGGTAAAATTCAAGATGCTCTGACATAAAGATTCGGCATGAGAGAGTCATTTTCAAGAAGATCATTTTCTGTCTTCCCTCCACCCCAACGAAGGATGGTCAGGGAGGCCTAAAGGAGGAGGGAGCCCTTGGTGGGTGGTGAAGGACTCAGCCCTTAACATTGGCTGCAGGCAGGGGGAAGGCAGCTGGCCCAGGAAAGACTCGCTTGCCTGGTTATCACGTCCTTTCTCTTGGCAGCACTTGGAGTGAGAGAATGGAAAGAGACTTCGAAACAGTGACCTCTGGGAAACAAATCCACATGTTTGACAAGAGGCCAGATAATTGAGCATTAGCAGCTCATCATCTCCGAGTTGGCTCATCTACCAGAAGGCAAGCCAGGAGGTTGAAGCTGTTCTCTGGGAAGCAGAGTTCCCACTATGTGCCAGGCACTGTGACCCTACTGTGCGTGATGGTCAGAAAGGGCTCCAAGGCCAAGGACACATACCACATGATTTTGCCTCACCCCCCCCCCCCCGCCCCCCCAAGGAACTCTTCATGTTCTAGCAGGCAATCTTTCATCATGTCTGATTCATCGTGTGTGTCCAAGTTTGGGGTTTAGGACAGTTGAACAGATGGGCCAACAGGCTAACACCTGTATACATAATGTATTAGTTATCCATCGATGTGTAACAAATTACCCTAGAATTTAATAGCTTTAAACAACAATAAGCTTTTTTGTTTTTTCTTTTACACAGTTTCTATGGGTCAGAAATTCAGGAGCAGCGTAACCGGTTGGGTCTGACTTACGATCTCATGAGACTGCAGTCAAGATGAAGGCAGGCAGCCCTTTTGGGCGATGAGGCAGAAGCCATATGCTGAGGAAGACAGAGCAGCAATAAAGAGACTGGATGGCCAGTGGCCGCCATCAAGAGGTAATTGCAAATCCTCTTCATTGGTCTTTTGTCTCAAGGGCAAGGACTGTGTCTTATATTTTCTTGTAGAGTGTGCTTGGCGGAGAAGACGGTCCATAACTACTTAAGGGTGAAGCTGTGATTTATTTCTCACTTCTCCCTTTCGGGGACATTTACTTCCTCTATAAATCAAGCGTGGTGTCCTCAAGCCTTCTGCGTGAGAAGGCCTGGGTGGGCTCAAGTCGGTCAGTGTGAGGAAGTCTGATTCCACGCTGGTCTTCTTAGCCACAGTCCCAGCCTGGGCTTCTGAGGTCAGCTCAGCGCAGGATCCAAAGACAGGTGTGCCCTCAGCAGGAGGCTCCTGGGACCTCAGGTAGGAACATTCCCAAATGTGGACTCACTTCCTTAATGAGCCGCTGTGAGGGTGGCTGGGTGCCGGGGAGGGGGGCAAGAGGGAGGCGCGGCCGAGCTGGCTGCTTCAGAATCACAAAGCGCAGTTCCCCTCTCAGCCCCACTCTTGTCCACTGTGTGACCCCGAGCAAGTTTCTCAGCCTCTCTCGGCCCACGTTTCCTCTTCTGGAGGATGGGTGGAGGCGCACTGACCTCATGGGTGGAGGTGATAGAGAAGGTGGCTAGCAGTGTCTGTTGAACAGAAGGCTGGTGACAAATGCCTGTCTCCCTTCTTTGACTTACTTCTGTTCCTTTGTTTTTATAAGAGGAGACCCTATGCCCACCTCCGTGGGCTCTTCGGTGCCTTCCATCCTGTGCCTTTTCTGTGACAGGGGTGCCCAGAGAAATGTTTTGGGAAGTTTGAGTCCGACTCAGCGGGCCGCAATTAATACTGCCTTGAACAAGGTGATGTTGAGGATCAGAGAGGGAGGTGAGATCTCCCTCCCTCCCTGGGAGTCTCGTCCACAGAAGCCTCAGATGCTGACCCTGCAGGGGTGGTCCTCACAGGGAGCCTGGCCTAGGGCAGGGCTGGCCACGTGATATGTGTGGCCCCGTGCAAAATGAACACGTGCCACCCCTTGCTCAAAAAGGATGCAAATTTCAAGACAGCTTCTGCAGAGTGTGAAGCCAAGCGCGGGACCCTTCTAAGTGTGGGCCCCTCTAAGCATGGGCTCCGTGACTGCATAGGTCGTGTGCCCGTGAAGCTGGCCCTGGAATGGGGTGCCCCACACCTGCTACCTTGTCTGGTCTGGGCAGCCCCAGGGAAATGGAAGGAGTCCTGGTTTCTAAAGCTGGCTCTCACAGTGAATAACCGAGGCACCCTGCACACAGCACGTATGCTCTCTGTGCCTCATTTTCCCCATCTGTGAAATGGGGACTATACCCATCATGTGTTTCGCTGACATCGTAAGCCAGGAGGTGCCTGATGGATTGAGACGCTCAGAACCAAGACCTCGCGGCTTCAGGACCCACAAAGCTTACTGGACCGGAATTACCAAGACAAAGTCTTCACACATTGTGGATTGACTTAAACAGGAAAGAGTTAGATGAATGGGGCTATGGACTTACTCACCTAAAGTAGAACCTGTGGGAAAGATGTTTTCTAAATATTTAAAAAATTCTAATTCACTGTGGACTGATGTTTTTGTAAGTGTAATAAAAATGACCAGGAACATGCAATAAAAAGGTTCCGGCATAAAATTACTCATCATGTTGCCTTAAGTACTTAAATTCTCTCAGTTTCTATGCTCGTCTTGGTGCAGATTGATGCTGGTGAGCCTGCGCAGGTGCCCAGGGCACACTCTGAGGAGGACTGATCTCCTCACTACTCAGTGTGAACCAGGAGCATTCAAATCACCTGGGAACGTGCTAGAAATGTAGCACTTTTGGCCCCATCCCACTCACACTGAGCCAGAATCTGCTTTTTTTTAAACAAAATGCCCCGGTGATTCCTGTGCATGTTAAAGTCTGGAATGACACCCAAGGCAGCCGAGGCTCAGGAAACTTGAAGAACAAAGGAATTAACCAGAACCTCTCCCCCAATCTCAATTTCTCAATGCCTAAGGCCTGATGGCATAACCTTATTCTGATGAGCAGGAGCAGCCACATTGCAGGGCTCAGTGTGAACATGAAAACGTGCAAAACATCATTAAGAATTTTGAGATGGTGCCTGGCTGGCATGGCTCAGTGGTTGAGCATCAACCTATGAACCAGGAGGTCACGGCTTGATTCCAGTTTAAGGCACATGCCCAGGTAGCAGGCTCAATCCCCAGTGTGGGGTGTGCAAGAGGCAGCCAATCAATAATTCTCTCTCATCATTGATGTTTCTATTTCCCTCTCCCTCTCTAAAATATATATATATATATAAAATTTCAATTCTCTCTATATATAGAATTTCAAGATGGTGTCAGCTTGGCCCAGGGCCCTTCCGTGTGACCACAGGGGGCCTGATGATGTAGTCAAGGGTTGGGTCATTCTGGACCCATTTGCACTGGCTAAGTTACGAGATTTCTGCTTTGTTTTATTCATTACCAATCACTATCATTAAAAAGCTCCAACCCTCATCCTTTTGAAGTTTATTTTTTTCTCAGTATGCAAATATAAATGGTTTCAAATGGCTATTATTCCAGTGTAAATAATTCTTTCAAAAAAACCCACAAATATGTATGCCTAGCAAAACGCGAATGGAAGCTCTACATAGGGAAAAACAACGTGTGCTCATTTGTTTTATTGACGGTGTACAGATGGCGATATATTGCATTACAATACTGGCTGCTAGGTTTCTGATAAAGATTTAGTTCATGTTTACTCTAGGTTTATCTTCACAATGAAAACAGACTCATGCCAGTGTTTAGTAACCAATAATATCAATTCATTCCCATTGAATGACAGTTTTATTAAACTAAGAAGCTCATGTCACAGAGCATTCACAGTGCAGGAGGTCAAACGTTATTGAAAAATAAATAGCGGGATAAATAGATTATTTACAACTTTTCAGCGCATTGCTCCTGCTCTGTCCGAGATGAGAGTGAACAAAAATGGTAGCATTCAGCCCAGCATACTGAGATGTCTTGTGGGGAACTCAAGTGATATCCAAGAGCCCCCCCCCCCCGCCAAGTTCTTGGTTTGGGCTGTTTTTTAGGGGTTCTTTCTGGACACAGAGCCCTCTGCCTCAATCTGCCTGCTATTGGGTAGGTCATGGCCAGACTTCAGGAAGGTCACACGGCTGGCTCTGCAGAAACGGTGCCCAGCCCACCTCCTGGGCATCTGGGATGTGCGGGCCTCTCCTCACCCGGCCCTCTCTTTGGCAGCTCCTGCCTCTGCTCCTGGGCCTGGCCCCATCTGGCTGGCGGCCCTCTCCCCTCTCTAGGTAATCAAAGCTCTCTTTGTGTCCAGACACCGAGCATCCACTCCCGCTGGCAGCTGCTGGACAGGAGACACACGCAGAGGGCGCCTGCCAGGGAGCGTGTGCTCTGAGCTGGACACCAGCCGCCCAGACGAGCCGTTCCCCGAGGAAACTCCCCAAGAGCCGGCCACAGACGCCCAGCCACAGCTCTCTCCACTGGGCCCCCAAAATGCTTAGTCCAAGCCACGTGGGGGAAGCTCCAGGAAGTGGCTTACAGCTCAGAAGGGCACCTCTGGGGGTGAGGACAGTGGTACCCCTGTGGCCAGAAAAAAACCCATTAGAATATCTGATGTGGAAAAACAGCTGCCTTGCTCACCCCAGCCACCTTCAGTGGGAGGAAAGGCCTCGCTCCTCGGTTGAAGGGGCTTGCGTGTCCATCTGGACACCCGGGAATTCCAAGTGGGAGCGGGCAGGGGCCTGTTCCCCGGGACCCTCCCATTATTCCAAACCACGCAACTAGACACAAAAGCTCTAGTTGCACACACTCTCTCTCGATAGCTTCAAACAAATTGTTCTCCGGCGGTGTGGTGGGCAGGGCACAAACTTTCTCCGGGATTAAGGGTTTCGTTGGCCTTGACTGTGGAAAAGTTCCAACGCACACGTTGCATAAAAAGCAACTGTTTGAATTCTGGCAACGGTGGGAAGAGGTGTGCGTTATGCCTGTATTTGCCATCAGGCTTTTAACCAAGAAGCAGCCAACCCAGACCCACCAATCTACCGAAGGAAAGGCCGCACAGGCATAGCTGGACTTCCCTCCCCTGGGTACAGGGAGTGTCTTCCACTCTCGTCGCACCCGCCCCCCCCCCACCCCCCCGCCACCCCCGTCCGTGCCAGGGCTTCAGGCAGTGGGCATTCTCCTAGACCAGAGAGAGGATTTCTCAGGCCCTGCCACGAAGAGGGTGAAGGCTCCAGGACCTCGGCCGCTAGACACTGACACTAAGAAGCGGTGAGAAGCCTAGAGATACTTGGACAAAAGACGATGCAAAGCCAGTCCCTAGCCCAGCAGTGTGCGAGGATTTAGCCGAGGTGAATGGAACCCGGAGCCATTTGTCATTGAAAAGCTAGAATTCTCTAAACCCCCATAAAAGTTCAAAGCTCTAAGGCAGTGGTTCTCAACCTTCTGGCCTTTTAAATACAGTTCCTCATGTTGTGACCCGACCATAAAATTATTTTCGTTGCTGCTTCATCACTGTAATGTTGCTACTGTTATGAATCGTCATGTAAATATCTGATATGCAGGATGGTCTTAGGCGACCCCTGTGAAAGGGTCGTTCGACCGCCAAAGGGGTCGCGACCCACAGGTTGAGAACCACTGCTCGAAGGCCACTCCTCTGGGTTCCCTGTGGTGACAGAAAAACCAGCTCCGCCTGGGAGGCCGAAGAGGAGAAAGGCGCCCCTTCTCCTGACTTCACGCAGCACCAGCTCCCCCAGGCCGGGCAGCGGAGACGGGCTGGGCCTTCTCTCGGCCACCAGGCCTGAAGTTAGTGCAAAACCAGCGCCCCAATTTAGTTTTCCGTATTAAGAAGCAAATACAACCACCTAAATGCCTTTTGAAAATCTGTACCCCTGCAGACCGTGCCCTCCGGGAGCCTTCTCTACAGTACAACCCAGGGGTCCCTGACCCACCAGGTTGGCCAGAGGCGGGGCTCGAAGTGAGCCGCAGGATCTGTGTCCTTTGCCCTGAGGGCTGGGCCCATGGAGACCCGTGTGACTGACAGGAGGAAGATTTACGGAGGGTGGAGGGGCCCTTCTCCAGCTTTGAGGAGCTGAGGGAGCCTTAAGGGGCGTGCAGAGTGCAAAGTCAGAGAGAGTAGTTGCTCACATGTGGTGGGGGACCCAGCGCTCTGGGTGAATCCACAGGGAGAGGGAGGGAGGGAGAGAGGGGCCAGGGAGGCAGGGCATTGGGGTTGGGGTGAGAGATGATGACTTCCTGCCACCCAAGAACCACCCAGAGAGCATTTTCAGAAAATTCTGGAAGTTTCTATGGGCACAATGTGGCAATGAAGCTAAGATGTGGGCCATCTCAGATGCCCTGGATGCATCTGCTAACTGCCTGAAAGGGAGGAAGGCAAGCATGGAAACCATGTTTGGAGGCACTAGAACAAGCGTGTCAAACTCGCGGCCCGCGGGCCATATGCACTCCACAACACATATTTTCGCAGCCCAGCCAACATAACGGTATGTAAGAAACTTTTTAATAGAAATTTTGTAACTTAATTTTTACAATATCCTGTTGTACATAACTATTAATAAGGAACTACAACGCTCGCTAATGACTGATTACTATAATCGTGTTGCATTCATTTCCCTTACACGCCTCATGCACAGGCGCACCATTTTTCTCCACTAATACTAGCAGCGAATATTTTAGCAGCCGATGGCCACGTCATTACTCTTGGACTGACTTGTTTGGTGTGTGCAACAGGAAGTATTTTGCTTTCGGAGAACAAGAAAAATAGGTTTATTGGCGTTACGCTTATTAATTTGTGCAGTTATTCAGTGTCTGGTGAGTTAATGTTCAAGGAAAAATATTTTTATTAAAATGTTCTATTATTTTGTTAACGATACTCATTTATTTCAGCCCTTTGTATTCAGCATGTCTTTATCAAAATAAACCTACATTGCTATGAAAATTGAAGCTTTTGTTTTCTTGTGGCCACATACACTTAACCCTTGTTTATTTGGTCCGTGTTAGCCTTTGAGTTTGACATGCTTGCACTAGAGGGACTGGGGATATTTACATCACGGCACATGGGAACAATCCCCTGACGATTTTCACCCCAACAGGCAAGTTCTTGGTGTCTTCAAGTAACAGGCAATTGCTGGAGCCCGTCACATACTAGTACACAGCCCGGCCGCCCCCTCCAGCCGGGGAGGGTCATGGCGAGAGGGAACAAAAGGTGGGTGGGAGGGGAGAGACCCTAAGTGCCCTCAGGATCGGGGCTGGGAGGGCACCACCCACTGAGGGGCACCAGCACCAGCTGCAGGGCTCTGCTACCCGCCCCCAACTCCCGGGGTAAAGTCCCCAAACGGGGCAGCAGACCCCGCACTGCCCAGCACCGTAACCCGCTGGTCCATTTCATACCTGAGGCAGGAGGGAGGGAACTCACCCTCTCCCGGTCCATCTCACCTGTGTGCACCCCACCCTCAGGACAGGGAGGGGCCCTAGGACTCAGGGAAGAGAACAACCCGGATGAAAGAAGGACCCATTCCTCCCCTGGGTGTGACTCCGGTGTCCCCAAGTGCTGGGCTACTGCAGATGCTACAAGGCTTTCAAATCCTCATCCAGGGGAAGAGGCCCCGGAGCCCGGCAGCCCAGGAGGGGTCTCTGGTCGGCGTCTACACGGCTGCTCTAGAGTGATGTGCACAGCGGGCCGGTTTAGCTGCTCGGGTCTGTAAAGGCAGGGGATTGACGGGCAGAGCGAGAAACTGCCCTCACAGGTGGTGGGAGGAGCAGGTGGAAACTCAGGTCTGTGCTCACGATGGACGGACAGACGGACACACGGACAGGAAGCACAGAGGCCAGGTGATGGCGGCTTACGGGAAGGGTGGGAGGAGTCTGCCTCCTGACCCCCGCCCAACGCCCTTACCCATTAGTCTCTCACTGGAGCTGACCCAGAACTTTCCTTCAGGGCCAGGTTCCCAAGATACCACACACCTTCCGCCTGGACCTCGCTCGGGCTGGTGAGGGCGAATTCCAAACCAGACATCAGGAGGAACGCCTGCTCCTGCTTCTACAGACATTTCCTATCGGAGTGCAATCGTTTGTTTTTCTTTTCTGCCCGCCCCCCCGCCCCCCACAATTACAAGAGCTAAATTAATTCTTTTTAATTGCCTATTTTTTTAGCAGTGTAATTACCCCATGCTAATTAGCTTTGGGAAGAAAAGGGAGTATTCCTGCATGGTGATAAAAGCATTATTTTAAAATGAAGACCTAATTACTCAAGCAATCCTTTAAATGTGTGATGGGAAAATATTTTTAAAATGAGACATTTTTACCTACAGTGGATATATAGCTTCCTAAGCACAATAAGTGCACCAACCCTTTAAGGAAGTGACATTGGCACATTCAAGTCAAAAGAGAATTAACCAGGAGTGCTCTGCATATTAAACACATTATTTTTAGTCTCAAACGGTAACTGCAGTGTACTTCATAATCTCAGAGGATTCTGCTGAGCTAAAGGCCGGTCCTTAGGATGTGTTTTCTGAAAATGAAACACGCATTCAGACCAGTGACACCAGCAGGGATATCATTCTGGAGCCATGTGGCCCGCGCCTTGCAGCCGAAACTGTTTTCCTTTATCAGGAAAAATGTAGGGACGTTGGATAGGGGTAGATACTAGGATATGAGCTGGGGCACCCAGGAATCAAGTAAATATCTGATGGAGTTTTAACTCAAATGATAAAAACCAACCACCAGGGCAAAAACATACTCACACCTGCACAGCCTGCCCCCCACCCCCACGGATGGCCACCCACTGGACTGGCTGAGCCACAGTGGGTGACAATCTGGAGTTCAGTCCCTGCTCTGCTACTTACTGGCCATTGACCTAGAGTCACTTCTCCAAGACTAATTTTTCTGTTAAAAGGGAGAATAATCCCTACTTATGTCATGGGGAGAGAGGAGAAGGGAAGGGGGTTGAGACTAAAGATAGAGACAGATGTGCTTTGAAACCCAGTGAGTCTGTAAAGACGGAGGGACCAGGCCAGCTATGCTAAGAGGACAGAGTGTCCCTGGGGCCCTGACACCCCTTGCACCTTAAGTTAATAATGATGACCTATTGCCTCCCCAGCCTCCCACTTAGCTAATTTCTTAGGAAAATCACCTTTATCCTCAACTTGAAGACCACGGAACCCCATATCTAGGTAAAACAGCAAAAAGAGAAGCCTTCGTGTGGGGTAGCTGCTAACACTGCTATAAATCCAGGTGGGAAGCCTGGAGGCGGAGTTCAGGCCCAGGGTAGGCTCATGCTCACTTAAAGGACACAGGCTTGAACACTTCCTCCAGCTGAAATTCGAGAGGCCTTAAAGAGCACAGCCCCAAGCCCCACCTCGGGTCACAACTGCTGTCTCTGGAAGGAATCAGCTACCGGATGTCACCCCATCACCAATGTGAATCATCACTAAACACGTCCCTTCCTCTCACCACCACGGGTGATTCCCACTCACGTCTTCCGTGCAAAATAGCTTAATGTTGAAAGTGCATCGAATCGGACAGACATCTGCGATAGAAACATTACAAAAACAAAAATACCTCTATACAAAGTGAATTGTGCCTTCATTATAGAAACCACAAATGGTTTGTGTTCATAAACCTTTTTAATATATATTTGAGAGCTCGGAAGCGATCGGAAATTAATATTTTTCTATCTTTGAATCAGCCTCCCGCCCTTGGCCGTTCACGGGTAGCAAACTGTAAGGTTCAAGAAACTTAGCTCCAAACACTCCCAGTCCCGGTTCCGGGAACTCTCTCTTCTGGTTGTGAGCCGAGCGCTGGCACACTCCTTCCAGCTCAGTGGGCTATGAGATTTGCTGGGCGTACAAACAATTGGGTCTTTCCACAGGATGGTTTTGAGAGTCGGGCATTAACAAAGAAATGACAAACCCGAAGTGACAGCGCGTCGCGTCCCACGGAAGGTCTGGAATGTATGGCTGTGAACTACGAGCTCCACCGTGTCTGAAATCAGCACCCGTTTCGATATTAGTCTCTCCCTCCTTCCCAAGTGCCAAACCAAGCGTGTCAGCGTCCAAGCAACACCACGCACGCAGGACCCGTTTTCCGTGAGTGTTACCTTTTTGGTCCCCATTTTGTATGGAATGACATTTTTCAAGTATGATAGTCTGTAGGACATCTCATGTTTAATATTTCATTGCTCATTCTCTGAATGCATCAATACAAGGAGAAGAATATTGCATTCTTGTTTTCTTGCTTCTGCTGTAAAAACAACAATAAACAAACCTCAAAAAACGGTTTCCATTCTTCCAATTGGTCTAGAAAAAGGGGTGGGGTGTCTGCCATCACAGCCCCGCACCCCCGGCAGGGGGAGGCCCCTGCTCCAGCAGAAGTCGGTGGCTCTTCCTCTCTTTGCAGCAAAAGCTGCCTAAGGAACGCCCCCCTCTGGCCCAGAGGAGACACTTGAGGACAACATTCCCATTTTGCACTTGCCCCAGGAGACTTCACCGTCACCGACCACCTCATTTCTCAGGATGCCGCGAAACAGAAAGACAAACTGCACCCAGAAGTCCTTCTGACCGACGTGTCCGCGAGAGACGGGACACGCGCCACATCCTGTGACTGCAGCTCAGGGCTGCGAAGATGCTCAGAGAGCGGCCTCTGCATCTCGCCTTCTGGAGGGCAGGACTGACCCCCAGGAAGAGGAGGAGGCCCAGCAGCCGGGCCCGTGGCCAAAGACCATGATGGCTCTTCCTTCCAGTGTAAGAAAAGACAGCCGGTGGCTGCCAGCGCAGGGGACTCGTGGGGGGAGGGAGCGAGGGGAGGACGCTAGGCCGGTGTCCAGAACAGCTCCCAGCGGGCAGAGCTCAGCTTTAGTCGTCTTCTCGGCACATCGGCAGGTTGACGAAGGTGAAGACGTTAAACTCGATCATGATGGAGAAGCACAGGAAGATGGCGTAGAGGACCAGCACGTAGACGCCCAGCTTCCAGTCCAGTCTCCATTTGTTGAGATGGATGCCTAGGACCTGGTGGGAGAGAGGGCGAGGGTTGGGCTCGGGGCAGAGAGATACATACAAATGGCCTTTGTACTGGGAAACGACACACAAACCAGAACCCCACAACTTCCCCCACAGCGTGGGCTGGAGCACAGGGGTGCTGCCCGGCATAGCCTTGCTTTGATCAGCGCAAGCCCTGCAGGCTTCAGACTTGTGCATGGCCAGGCAAGACCCTGGCCCAGCCCTGGGGGGACACACGCCAGCTTCCCGCAGGGAACAGGCCCTCCCCACCCAGACCTTCTCTAGCATCAGCTAGGGTCTTCTGCCAGGTCCTCCCTTTGCTTCAGAACTTGGTAGCCTCGGCCCTCTTCAGCGAAACTTCCAAGGCTGCTGTTGGCCTACAGTCTGGCAAACTTCAGCTTGGACCGCCTTCTCCTACGTGTGTGTGTGTGTGTGTGTGTGTGTGTGTGTGTTTGAGGGGCCGTTTGGAACACACCCTCATTCTAAATTCTTCCCAGACTCTCCACACCTCCCTTTACTACCTTCGCTCTGACCCCTGAACTGAGGCTCCTCGCGGTGGGATCACAGTCACCGCATCAGAGCAATGTCACGGGCCCTACAGACACGGACCACGCCGGGCTCCAACCCAGCTTTGCCACTTCCTAACCGCGTGACCTTGGGCAAGTCACTTGCCCCTGAGCCTTGCTCTCTTCACCCGGTGTTTGTAAGGACGGACAAATCAGCAGAAGTAAAGAGCTGAGCACAGTCCTGGGCACGTGGAGTATAGAAACCCGAGTTTTACTGCGTGCCAGTCCCCAGGCCTGGCCACATGCCCCCATCTGCCAGCTCGGACGAGCTGGGGAGGACGTCTCTCCTAGGGAGAGGAGACCGACTTCTTTTCCTCTGGTGACTTCTTAGCTGTCCAGGGAAGAGTGCAGTGGTGGGTGCCAACATTCTTCTCATTTCTGTTTTGTCAATTCTCATCGGAGGATATTTTTTTTCTTTTGACTTTTTAGAGAGGGGAAGAGAGCAAAGGAGGGAGAGCGAGAGAAACATCGATGTGAGAGAGACACCTCGACTGGTTGCCTCCTGCACAAGCCCTGAGTGGGGCCGGGGATGGAATCTGCAACCCAGGTACGTGCCCTTGACCAGGGATCACGCCCCGTGCACGGGCCGACACTCTAACCACTGAGCACACCAACCAGGGCAGTTTCCAACATTATCGGCACGGATTGTGTCTGGGGTATCTGAATTTCTCTGTTTCCTCAGCTTTGCCCCTCACTGCCAGGGGGGAAGAAAGAGGGGTTTCAGAGACACATAGTGACCAGGTAGATCCGATGCAATTAAGCACGAGGCTTATTTTTTGTTTTTTTTTAATGTAAAAACTCACGGTGAGCGCCACGGAGCCCAGCAACAACACCACGGAGTAGACCAGGCCCCGACTGTTGATCTTCACCTGCAGAGAAACAAACACAGGCCTGATTCCCCGGGCTGCTCAGGGCCTGTCCATCTGCAAGCCCCGCTCCCTCCCTCCCCCACCTGGAAAGCCTGTTCCAGGTGAGCAGGTGGCCGTGGACCACCAGCTAACTGTGGGTTCAAGTCTGGACTCTGCTTCTCTGAGGAAAGGACCAGGAGGGGACAGGCCCGGCAGGGGCTGAGATATGGGGCGGAAGCACCGAGGAGGGCTGGGCTCACCGGGGCTTCCCCTGCAGGCACCCCTCAGGCTGCTCTGGAAGCCTTCGTGGAAAGTGGGCGCTGGGGTGCCAAGGAGAAGGGGGCAGTGTGGCTCCCAGAGCCCCCGGCTGGGAAAGGCCCACGGCACCATCATTCCCGTGACACGCACGTGCCTGGCGTCTGGCTCGCTTGCTAAGGAGGCGCGAGGAACTTACTGTGGATCCGTAATTGATAACCATGGTCTGCAGACCCCACGGTATGCCGAGTCCCACGAGGATGTCGAACACGTTGCTCCCTATGGTGTTAGAGACCGCCATGTCGCCAAGGCCTGCAGGGGGCAATGGCCACGTGTCATTCGCCAGGAGCAGGTCACGGGAAATCCCTGTTCTTCCCCTGAACTGCTCTATCAGAGCCGTCCCCTAACAGGAATGCCTTCTTCACAGACCCCACGTTTCTAAACCCTTTTTCTGAGATCCAAGGCCCACTCCCTCCGGAAGCCCACAGGGGCCTGGGATGGGCTGAATGGTGACCCCCAAGGTTCATATGTTGGAGTCCTCACCCCTAGGGCCTCAGAATGGGTATGGTTTATAGACAGGGTCTTTGCAGGGATAACCAAAGTGAGGCCACGAGGGTGGGCCCTAATCCAATATGACTGGTTCCTTAGAAAAAGTGGACACAGACAGCGCAGGGAGAACGTCACGGGGACCTGAAGATGGTCATCTACAAGCCAAAGACAGGGGCCTGGGACAGACGCTCCCTCGTAGCCCCCAGCGAGGGGGCAGGCACCAGCCGGCCAGGTGGGAGGTGTAACGAGGGTGGGAGGAGAGGACGAGGCCTCTCAGGCTTGGCCGGCTGCCCGCACTGCACAGGCTGCCCTTGGAGAATCCCTGGCAGCGCTCGCTTCCAAAGGTGAGGAACGCAGGACCCACTTGCCCTCTCTCCAGGGCCAACCTCCCGGCTGGGCGCCTCTCTCCTCCCCTGTCTGCTCTGAGATTTCACTCCATATTCACACTCCCGCCCCCCATACTTGCAAACTTTCATCCACGGAGGGAGACCTGTGGGGGTCCGAGCTGGAAAACAGCGGTAAACAAAGGCTGGCTCTTTGGTCCTGCCCGCAAAGAGCACGCAGGTCCTGCTCACCTGGCTCAACCCACGCCGCTGGGTAAGCCCCAAGAAAAAGGACCAAACGAGCCAAAACACTGTACAAGTTCTAGAACTTCGAAGAAGCAGAGGAAAACAGCTAGTGGTATAGGACACCCCCACCCTGCCTTCCTGGGACCAGAACATTCCTCGTTACTACCTCGTTTGCTAGAAGAAGTCTGGGCTTTTACCCCAGCAGGCGTGGCTCAGTGGTTGAGCATCGACCTATGAACCAGGAGGTCACGGTTTGATTCCTAGTCACGGCACATGCCCGGGTTGGGGGCTCAATCCCCAGTAGGGGGCGTGCAGGAGGCAGCCGATCAATGATTCTCCCTCATCATTGATGTTTCTATCTCTCCCTCTCCCTTCCTCTTGCTGAAATCAATTTAAAAAAATTTTTTTAAAAAAAGAAGAAGTCTGGGCTTCAGCCCTGTGCAAGCTCACATTAGGGATTTGAGACCAAGTTCACTTTCACAGAACTGCACGCACACAGATGTGCCTCGAGGCCTGGAGTTCATCCCGGGAGCATTCTCCCCTCGGGTGGAGCCCGACTCGTGCTTTCCAGACGCCACAGTTTCCTCCACGGCTGAGCTGAACTGCACGTCCCAAGAGCTGTGAACTGTCTCGGGGGCGGGGGTGAGGGGCCGCATGGTGATGCCGATGGCGCGGGGGCCGAGACGCGATGGGTACCTTGTCTCGCCACGATTAAGCTGGCCATGCAGTCTGGAACGCTCGTGCCCGCCGCCAGGAAAGTGATGCCCATGATGACGTCGGGGATCCCAAACGTGTACCCGATAATAGTCACCTGCAGAAGGGGGGGCGCTGCTTATCCTGAGTGCTTTTCACTTGAACACAGTCCTGCTGTGGCCAATGAAAAAACCCGGAACAGGGTTTTGTTTCAAAAACATCTTATGAGTGTTCAGGCTAGAAGGGGCCAATGGAGGAGGAAGGGGGACATATGTAATACTTTCAACAATAAAGATTTAATTTTTAAAAAAATGGGGATGGTAGAGTTACTAAGTGTCCAAACTCACTGTTAATTAGCAGAACTGATTTAATAATATTGTTATTTTCAGTAATTGGAGAAGAGAAAATTTCACACATTTGTTAATTTCATCTTCCCTAATTCTCATACCCACTCAAATATCATGAAATGCTTTTTTGTTGTTGTTTGTTTTTTTTTTACTGCAATGTTGTCTGGGGAATGCATTTTAGTAAGAGTTATCACTGGATTGAAAAAAATCAAATGTAAAGATGGGCTGACACACACACAGGCGCACACATGAGCACAAACACATAACATTAGCACACATGCACACAGGTGCGTGCGTGCATACACACACATGCACACACACATGCACACAGGAGGAGGAAGGGGAGGGGTAAAGGAGGAGAAGGAGGAAGAAGAGATGGAGGAGGGAAAAGAAAGGAAGGATCCTACAGGGGTCCTTCTTGGCCCAGCCCAGCCAATGAAGGTTTGTACTGAGAGCTGTGATGCGTGGCCGGGGGAGCTGCCCAGGAGCTATGCCAGGGCCTCTCCACCTGCAAAACTTCAGCCCAAATGGCACTGAAAATTCCAGCAATAAACTGAGAGGCAGTTCAGGATAGTGGGTTGATATCATAAACTCAGGAGAACAATAGACCAGGGCTTTAATCCCAACCTAGAACTCACTAGTGATGTAACTAATTGTGTACTAGATGCTAATTGTGTAACTAACTGGGCAAATTACTCAATCTCTACGCCTCAGTTTCCTCATCTGTAAAATGGGCGTAATAAAAATGGTTGTTATGAGGACTAAAAAAGTTTACATACAGTTTACACATGTGCCTGAACACAGGAGGGGGACAGGAACATCCCTTGGCAAGGGGCATAGAAGGGCTGCCTGTATTCATCTCCCACTGACTCATCTCCCTCACATTCCCCCGGGACCTCGGAAAGGATGGGGGCCTAGCGATGAGCCCTCTAGAGCTCTTCACAGTGACATCTTCAAGGGATCAGGCCCAGTCCTTGACTTCCACGCCACCCCCGCCATGTTATCTGCCCATCCTGCCAGGTGCGAAGGCTCATCTCCATCCCCCCGTGCCTGCATTGCATGCAGGTGCCACACTGTATCTGTCTGGGCATCCCTGGTGCATAGCTCAGCAGCATGCACCTCTGCCATTACCCCTTCTCACTGAGAAATAAGCCAAGGTCAGGGAGGGTGGCAGCTTGCCCAAGGTGGCACAGCAGTGCCTGAGTTCGCTCTCCCACCTCTAGCAGGTGCTGGGCAGGGGCTGTCTGTCCGGTCCACCCGGCTCCCGCCACTCACCAGCCACACCATTAGGTAGGAGAAGACGGCGATCCACAGCGTGGCGGTGAGGAAGGTGACCATGAAGAACTTCTCCCAGCGGGGCTTGCTGCAGTTGGGGATGGTGACACCCAGGAGGAAGATGAGCGGCCAGGTGAACACCCACTTGGCTTTGTCCCCTCTCGCCTCTGCAGGGGGATGGATAGAGCAAGCAGGGAGGAGAGAGAAGCACATGCTGGGGGTTACACGCCTGTCCGTCTACCCGTCCGTCTATTTTTTCAAGTCAAACAAGAGAATGCTACCAAAGTCACTCTGAGCAACTGATCTCCCAGAATCACCTACCTCCATCAGGTCACCCCAAAAGCGATCTCAGCAACACAATTCACGAAGTATTTGTGGATCGAATAACTGCAGTCAGTCCAAATCCCTCAGAGTAAGGAAAGTGAGACCCAGAGTGGGAACAGACTTGCCCAGGATAGCGGGAATGGGGATGTGGAATTTGGATGGGCTTTGGGATCAGACAGACCTGGATTGGCATTCAAATGGCCTGGAGAAATCTCATCAACTACTTCCTCCTCTGAAAACAACAGCTGCAGTAACAACAACACAACAATCAATGCATGGAATACGTGCTCTGTGCACCAGGCACAGCCCTAAGTTCTTTGTATTCAGTAGTGTCTTCATCTGTTCAATGGGAACATGATCTCTTTCTTGGTTGTTGCAGGAAGGACATGATACAATGTACAGAACACACTCCCATGTACATAAAACACGCAGCAAAGGGAGAGCTGGGAATGGACTCAGAAGGATCTCAGTAGGCACACAGTAGGTACTCTGGAAATTTCAGATCCTTTGCTCTAAAGTCACATACTCAGCCTGCGGCAGGTGCAAGACGAAATTGTGGGTGTCCTGGCTGGCGGGTATGACCTCACTGGCTCCTACCAAGGGAATCCACAAACGATTCACCCAAGGAAAAGCAGCCTCCATACACTGCAAGTACAAGCGTAGTGTGCTTAATAAGCCACTGGGTACGGTGTGCACACACAGGCTCAAAACCAGCACGTGGGTGATGCCACTGAAATGAGGAGGGGGACCTAGGAAAATGCTCTGCTCCATAGAGGCAGTGAGAACACCGGCCAAAATGGTCACAATCGACCCTTTTCAGAATTCTGGAAACTAACCAAAGGCTTGTAGCAATCCAGGGAGTGTCTCTTTAAGAATATTGACTGGATCTCAGTAAGAACAGTGAGCTCTGTGGAGCTTTAACTTGCCCTGTTTCCATTCCCTCTCACCAGCTCTGCAGAAGCCTTGAAGACAGCAGCCTGGCACCCCACTGGAGGGTGCAGGAGAAGGATGGAGCTCCTTCTGAGTCCATTCCCAGAGAACAGGAGTTACTTGACCTGCCTGGTGCAATCCTGGAAGATCCTTTTACCTGAACCGGAGCTCAGCCAACGTGAACAGCCTTTTCCTTCGGGCATTTGTTGGAAACAATCAGAGGCCATTGCTGAGCATCACGCTTCTGAAGGTGGTGGGTAACCGGACAGACAATACGCGAACCAAAAAACGTACAAGGAAAAGCTGGGGCATGTGGTATCTATAGAGGCTTCGCAAAGCTCCTACGGATTTCTGGGAATCTGAAAACCACAAGCTCGTGTAAGGCTGTGCCAAGGATTATTCGAATGCTCAGGAAAAGCTTGAGAATGCTCTGAGCTTTCACCCCGACCTAACGTCGAGGTTCTGAGCAAGCAAGAAGTAAAGGCCGCGGTGGGGTTGTAAACGGCCTGCTTGAGTGTTGAAGATCTGCCCTCAAATACACAGAACCCATCAGAGACGACTGGGAGACTCACTGGATTCAAACACTGGGTTAAGCAGGCATTGCAGTGGCCACACGCAACAAAAAATACAGGCTTTACAGCATTATTTGAGAAAAGTCACCATACGAAAGACAACAATAAATAGTAACAATAAGCAGACTTGAAGGGAGAAGAGTATGTTTTCTAGAGTTGTCCAATTATATTATTTTAAATGCCCAGTTTCCAACAACAATAAGAACAACAATTTAGGAGAGATGCAAAGAAACAAGAAAGTACAGTCCATACACAGGAAAAAAAGCAGTCATTAAGAACTATCTCTGAGGAATTCAAGACATTGGATTTACTAGACAAAGACTTTAAATCAGACATTTAAAAATATGCACAAAGAAGTTTTTTAAACGCCTAAAAAACTAAAGGAAAGTATGAGAATAATTTATCACCATAGAATATCAGAATAAAAAAGTAAAGAGCATGAAAAAGAGCCAAAAAAAGATTCTGGAATTGAAAAGCACAAAAACTAAAATGAAAAATTCACTAGAGAGGCCCAACAGTAGATTTGAGTAGGAAGAAGAAAAATATCATTTGCCTTGAAGTAAGTCAATGAGATTATCTTGTCTCAGGAACAGAAAGAAAAAGAATAAGAAGAAATGAACTGTGTCTCAGAGACCTATGGCACACCATCAAACATGCCAACACAGGCATAATGAGGGTGCCAGGCAGAGACGAGAGAGAATAAGGGGAAGGAAGAACATTTGAAGAACTCAAAAACTTTCCAAATCTGATGGAAAACATTAATACATACTTTCAGGAATACACACTCATCTCAAATTCACATGGAACCCTCTCCAGATTAAATGATGTTACATCATAAAACAAGCATCAATAAGTTTAAAAGGATTTAAATCATGCCTAGTATGTTCTACAATCATTCCACAATGGAAAGAGATTAGAAATCAGTAACAGAAGAGAAATTGGAAGATTCACAAATATGTGAAAGTTAAATAACACACTCCTTAATAACCAATGGGTCAAAGAAGAAATCACAAGGGAAATTAGAAAATACTTTGAGATGAATGAAAATGAAAACACCACATACCAAAACCTTTGGGATGTAGTTAAAGTAGTACTTAGAACTTTATAGCTACAAATGACTATATTAAAGATCTTAAACCAGCGATCCAATTTCTTCCTCAAGAAACAAAAATGGTAGAGCAACTGAATCCAAAGAAAACAGAAAGAAGGAAATAATTAAGATTGAAGTGGAAATAAGTGAAAAAGAAAATTAAAAAATGAAAGAATCAATGAAACTAGAAGTTGGTTGTTTAAAAAGATCAACACAATTGACAAACCTTTAGCTAAAATGACCAAGCAAAAAAAGAGAAAAGACTCAAATGACTAAAATCAGGAATGAAAGAGGGTCATCACCATGAACCTCACAGAAATAAAACGAATTATTAAGGAATATGATGAACAATTGTGCCCAAGAAATTAGATAACGTAGGTACAACAAACAAAATTCTACAAAGACAGAAACTTACCCAAACTGACTAAAAAAAATAGAAAAGCTGGGTAGGTTTATAATAAGAGATTGACATGGTAATAAAAAAAAACTTCCTTTAAAGTAAAGCCAGGACCAGATGGCTTCATGTTAATTTCTACCAAATGTTTAAAGGAGAATCAGCATGAATCCTTCAAATATTCTTCCAAAAGATAGAAGGAGAGGGAACATTTCCAAGTGCTCTCTATGAAGCCACTGTTACACTGATATCAAAGCCAGAGGAGAAAACTGCAAGACCAATCTCCCTTATGATTACAGATGCAAAAATCCTTAACAAAATTCTAGTAAACTGAATCAAATAACATATAAAAATTACTATACACCTGGACTAAGAAGAACTTATCACAGGAATACAAGCTTGGTTCAGCATATGAAATTTAACCCATCCAATATACCAGGGTAACAGAATAAAGGACAAAACTGCAATCATGTCCATTGAGGTAAAAAAAGGCATTTGACAAAATCTAACGCCTTTTCATCATGAAATACTCAATGATCTAGAAATAGAAGATAATTTCCTCAACTTGGGGTAAAGGGCATCTACAATGAACCCACAGTTAACATCATACTTAATGATGAAAGACTGAAAGACCAGGTCAACATTGTGTGGCAGGTTTAGCTGAGGAAACTAGGCAAGAAAAAAAAGTAAAAGTAATTCAGATTAGAAAGAAAGAAGGAAAAGTATCCCTATTTGTAGCTGGCATGATCTTATAAAAGAAAATTCCAAGTAATACACACACAAAATAGTTACAACTAAAAAGAAGTTCAGCCAAGTTGCAAAATACAAGATCAATGTACAAAATTCAGGTATACTTCTATACAATAACAATGAACAACCCAAAAATGAAATTAAGGAGATAATTTACCATAGCATCAAAAAGAAAAAAATGTTTATGAACCAATGCAACAAGAGAAGTACATGATTTCTATGCTGAAAATTATCAAACGTCATTGAAGGAAGTTCAAGATGGATTAAATACATGGAAAGACGTACTGTACAGGGATAGAAAGACTTAATGTTAAGATGGAAATATTTCCCAAACTGATCTTAAACCAGCGACCCAATTTCTTCCTCAGATTCAATGTAACCCCTATTAAAATTCCAGCTGATTTTTTTTGCAGAAATTGATAAGCTGATTCTAGTATTATTATGAAAATGCAAGGGAACTGGAATAGCCAAACCCATCTTGAAAAAAAAAAACAACAAAGTTGGGAGCTCTCTGGCTTACACCTGCCTGAATCGGGTTTCTCTAGCATTAAGAGAGTCTGAACTAATTCATGGTTTTAATGATTACAGGGTCTGGGGCTATTGGGGGGATGGAACAAGGTTTATACCAAGGGACATCACCCCAACACCACCAGGAGCCCCTTCTGCCCCCCATCCATTCCTTCAAGTGCAATGTCAGAGACATCTGAGAAATGCTCCTATCATGGGCCCTGAGAAACACGCAAGCATAAGCAAGAGGGAAAAGGGCTGCCATTGTTCTTTCACTAAGCTTTCAGATTTCTCTTTTGAAGTGGAAAATGACAATTTAATTATGTAAAAAAATCTTTAAAATGAACTTTAGCACAACAGATGACTAATCATTGTGAAGGGTAAATTATGAACAGATGCAGTTGCTTGTGAAAAACTTCAAACAAATTAACTTGGACAGTCAACTAACTAGAAAGTCCAATGAAGGGCGTGGTTAACTTAAGGCGTGTGGGATGTATGTGTCACTGGACGTTGTCAAGTAGATACGCACGGACCCTGGACGCAGGAGTGATCTAGAGAGCATAGCTCCAGACCAGTGGTTCTCAAACCTGAATATAAATCGGAACCTCCCTGGAGAGCTTGTTAGAGCCCCAGAGCTAATGATTTGGCAGGTGAAATTGGGGGGCAGGGGCAAGAATTTGCAATTTCTAATAGGATCCCAGGTCCTGGTGATGCTATTGTCTTAGAACCACTTTTTGAGAGTCACCAGTCTAGATGAACTCCATTTAAAAACAATATGATTAACATATCATCAAATTTACCTGCTTAAACAGACATGGTTTTTAGCAAATTAGAAAGCTGTGCAATTATCACCACTATGTAATTCTGAAGACTTTCATCACCCTCCAGGAAAACCCCCGTGCCCATTACGTTTCCTGCCCCATCCCCTCTCCTCACTCAGACTCTGGCAACCACTCACCTACCTGTGTCGATAGACTTGCCTAATTGTGGACATTCCATTGTGTCTGGCTTCTTTCAAATACCATATGTCTGCAAAGTGCACCCACGCTGCAGCATATATCAGTCCTGCTTCCCTTTTATGGATGAAGAATCATCCACTTTATGGATATACCCTGTTTCGTTTATCCATTTATCACTTGCTGAATATCTGGGTTGTTTCTACTTTTTGGCTGCTATGAACACTGATGTATAAGTTTTTGTGTGTGCATTTCATTTCTCTTGGATAGATAACTGGGGGGCGGGGGGGACTGCTGTGTCATGCAGTGACTATGTTTAACTCTTTGAGGAACTGCCAGACTGTTTCCCATGTGGCTGCACCAAGAGGCAAGAACACCTGCTGCTCCTCCACCCCACTAGCAGGCGCTCTGCCTTAAACACTCAGCAAACTGGGGATGGCAGGGTGGAGCTGCTGGGTCCCTGGGTTTGCAAACCACACAGACCCAGCAGCTGGCCTCCTCCCTCCCCCTTCCTTCCCGCCACCCCCTGAATCCCAGAGCGGGTGTTCCAACTCAGCAGAGGGCCCTCTTGCCAACGTCGGCATTGCGACCAGGCAGAGGACAGCGCTTTGGCGTCAGGTAGGCCTGGGTACCAGCCCTGCCCGTGGCATCTGCTCACCTGTCTGTGGCTTCCTGAGCCCCCGCTTCCTCCTTCCTGAAGTGGGGACCACGCCAGCCATTCAGCAGGGCTGTGTCATACCCTAAGTACTGAACATCAGGTACGGAGTGCAATGCTTGATGAAGGATGTGTCTGCCAAGCTGCAAACTGGGGCTGACCCTCCTCTGCCTCACTGTGGGACGGAAGCCACATGGGTCCCTGACCAGGTTTGCTCGAAGGTGAGTCATCTGTTAAGACCTAACTGAGAGCAGAATGTTATTGCTTTTCTCCAGGCTGCACGACAACATGGAAGTGGACATGCTGAGCTGGCCTTCAGCAGCCTCATTCCAACCTCCTTCACTAGTGTCTGCAGAGGCATCTCCCAGAATCCCTTGCAGCTGAAGTTCAGGATTCATAGTAGACTCCCCGATTTGAAGAGGAGAATTGAGGTAGGGCCAGGCTACCTTTTGGCCGCTTCAGATGCATTCCTGTTAAGTCAGGGCATCCGTGCCCAAGCACTAGACAATCCCGGAGGCCTGACCAGCATCCCAGAACTGTCCAGTTCGTGTTGCTATGGGAGTCAAGACACAGCTGTGGCAGTGGCCTCCTGGTCCCGGCTCACAGCTCTGGTGCTGAGCTCTTGAACTCAACAGTTCGGATGCATTCTGGCTCCCTGCCCCCTAGTTCTGGCACGGTGACAGTGCCACGCCGGTGCCGACATTACAGTGCCCTTCCCACAACTGTGTAAGGCACCTATGCGTCTGTACTTCCATTTTCCTGCATCGGAGATTGGCTACATCCTTCATCTTCTCATAATGCTAGAGGCGTGTGTGTGCTCAGCCCCTCTTCCCTCAGAACCACTCTCCCAGGGGCCACCAGAGCCATGCTGGCCAGCACAGCTGCGTGTCCGGGGTGGACACCTGACGTCTGGGTTGATGGCATTTTCTCTCTCGGGACTCTGGACCTCAGATGTAATACCAGGGAGATGTTAGGAGGCGGGAAGCGTCATGCATCGGTCTGGGGCCAGTGGAGGCCCCAGTCTGCCATCTGGACCAACCATGAATTTGCAGTCAGTCTGTAGCCAAGGAACAGATGAGACAGGCACGGATGGAGAAATGAAGAGCCAGGATGAGGCTCGACACCACTGAGGCCTCGAGTCAGCCCCAAGCAAGTCCAACTGCTTCCCTGCTCTTGGGACGTAACAAGCCCCTATAACTGTATTTTTTAAAAGGTTCCTCTTTAGCTTGAGGCAGCTTGTGTGGGCTCCTGTTGTTGGCAGGTCAGGAGGCTTCAGGACCCAGCTCAGGTCCACTGCATGGGAGTCATGGGTCCTTCACCTCCCACCTCCCAGCCTGCACTGCTCTGGCCTGGCTGCGGGGGCGCCATGGAGTGGATTCCAGGGCAGGTGGCCCTAGGTACCTGGTTCTGTCTAGTTGAGACTGCCCTTTGGGCTAGCCCCTGCCTCTCTTTGGGCCTCAGTTTCCCACTTTGGAATATAAATGGTCTAAAAATGTCCAAGGTCCCCTTTAATCCTAGTCTTCAGAGACTGTTGCTAACTACAAGGAACTCAGAGGAAAATTGTTTTCATTTTCAGTGGTTCTCAACCTGTGGGTCCCAAACAATGAAAATACATCCTGCATATCAGATATTTACATGACGATTCATAACAGTAGCAAAATTACAGTTATGAAGTAGCAACGAAAATAATTTTATGGTTGGGGGTCACCACAACATGAGGAACTGTATTAAAAGGTCACGGCATTAGGAAGGTTGAGAACCACTGATTTAGATTAAAAATATATATATCGAGCCGAAACCGGTTTGGCTCAGTGGATAGAGCGTCGGCCTGCGGACTGAAAGGTCCCAGGTTCGATTCCGGTCAAGGGCATGTACCTGGGTTGCGGGCACATCCCCAGTAGGAGATGTGCAGGAGGCAGCTGATCGATGTTTCTCTCTCATCGATGTTTCTAACTCTCTATCTCTCTCCCTTCCTCTCTGTAAAAAATCAATAAAATATATTTAAAAAATAAAAAAAATAAAAAATAAAAATAAAAATATATATATCGAGCCTCTTTCTCCACTTTGCTCTATTAGCTTGTTTCTACAAACCACTCATAGAAAGAAAGTGGAAAGAACCCAAATTTCCATGAACTGATGAATAGATATATTATTCAGCCATACAAGGAACGAAGCGCTGATACATGCTACAACACGGATAAACCTTGCGAACATCATGCTAAGTAGCAGCCAGTCAGGAAAGGCCATATGTTGGATGATTCCATTTATATGACATGTCCAGAACTGACAAATCTAAAGAGACAGAAAGTAGCTTAGTGGTTGCCAGGAGATGGGATTGGGAATAATTGCTAATGGGTAGAGGGTTTCTTTTGGAGGTGGAATGATTGTGGTTCTGAAATTGACTGTGGTGATGGTTGCACAACTTCGTGAATACACAACCTTGTGAAAACCCCTCAATTGTATACCTTAAAGATATGACTTTATGGTAGGTGAATTATATCTCAATGAAGCTGCTATTCACCAATAAAAACGCTCAGCCAGCGGTTGTTCTAATTGGGCTGTAAGCTGGCACTTCAGCGAGCCACAGTGACCGATTCACAAGGTCGCGCCTTTGAGACCCTGACCTTAACTTAGGAGCCAATCTACCAAACGTGCAATTACTCCGATGGCTCCCGACACCGAGGCAAGAACAAGGTCATTTCCACTATAAAGTGCTGGGTGTCTCCAGGGGCCTGGAACAGACAGGAACTGCGTGTGGCGTTTCACGTGGAAATGAGCCCACAGCACCTGCAGTTTCTCCCGCTTCCCCCGATGTGCTGAGGGGCTGAGAGGAAAGACCCGGTGCGTGGAGTTTTCTGCAGGACCCCCTCCCGGGGTTTAGAGACACAAAACGGGCCTCTCTCCTCCCAGGCAGGTGCTTTGGAGAACTGAGGAACGTGGTGGTGGGGTGAGAGGAAGAAGCCCTGAAACTCCGGAAATTTCTGATTTCCTGTGCTGAGTTTTATTATCACAAAGGAAGACAAGATTTAGGGCTGCCATCCAAGGCCTGACAAGAGCACGTGTGGTTCCAAGGGCCATAATTCAATGCAGTTCAACACGGTTCACTCACCCCAGACACAAGGTGTACAAGCCAGGACGGAGGCAAGCACTTCGGCTCCGAAGGAAAGGAGCCGAGAGCATCCATTGGTTGGTGACGTGTTGTCCCCTTGGCACGCCAGGGGTCAGAATGTCAGTGTGCAAATCCCAGCTCTGCCCCTTCCTCCTGTGTGACCCTGGGCAGCTAGACCTCTCTGTGCCTGAGTGTCTTCCCCTGGGAAGTGGCGTCATGGTAACAGTAGCCACCTGCTAGGTCAGTGATGGCGAACCTTTTGAGCTCGGTGTGTCAGCATTTTGAAAAACCCTAACTTAACTCTGGTGCCGTGTCACATATAGAAATTTTTTGATATTTGCAACGGTAGTAAAGCAAATATTTATATTTTTGATGTTTATTTTATATATTTAAATGCCATTTAACAAAGAAAAATCAACTAAAAAAATGAGTTTGTGTGTCACCTCTGACACGCGTGCCATAGGTTCGCCATCACTGTGGTCGTCATGAGGACGCGGTGAGTGGATACCTGGGAGGCAGTCCTGGTCCACAGTAAGCCCTCAGTGAGTTTTACCTCCTGTTGCTGTTCAAGAACCTCCAAGGGCCTGAACTTTTGAAAAACACACATTCACCCCAGGTTCTCCCTGAAGTGGGCTGAATATATTGTAGGTGTGGGGTACGTATATATCTAAGGCCATCCCCCCGCCCCCTATGTGGCCACTAAGGCCATTCGAATGCCCCCTCTGTGACCGCCGTGGGCCAGTCCGTGCCGGCATTCACAGCTCGGGAGGCTCAGGGTGGGAGAGGCTGCCCACATAATGGCAGTGTGACTCGGGAAGCCTCACAGCCCCTCCGAGCCTCAGTTTCCCTCTGTAAAATGGGGATAATGATAACGCCTCCCTCACGAGGCAGCTGCGAGGACTAAACGGAAGTGCACCTAAAGCAGCAGCCACGCCGCTGTCTGTCCTATCCCCACCCCCGCTTCTCAGGCCAGCAGGGGAAGCGGAGGAGGAAGTGACTCCTGGTTTCCAAGGGCAACCCCTGGAAACACATCCGCAGGGGCACAAAGGGAGCTTTCCACAGGGACACACACTGGGCAGGAACTCGCAGCTCTGTCATGAGCCGGGCCCAGGAATGTCCTGGAACCTCTGGCCTGAGGGGGAAGGTGGACCAATGGCAACAGGAGCCCTGGCCCCGGGAAGGCCTCAGGGAGGCAGAAGCCCTGGGAGCTCCTGGTCCCAGCCCTTGTAAGATAGCAGCGTTCTAAGCACCCACCCCAGGAGGTAACCTGCTCAGGGTCCCCTCGGGGAGCCAGATCTGATTTCCCATAACCGCTTTGGGGAGGAGCACCAAATCCTGGACCAAGGGGAGGGGGAGGCTGGCCCTGGGTCCAACCCATCCAACCCACCAAATTCAAGGTTTTAAGGAAACAGAGACGAGTGGGCCTCACAGGTGGCCACCTCACTTTACAGAATCAGAGCTGCCACGGGCATGTCCCTTCGCTGGGTCCCTGCAGAGCCCTGGACAGCGGCAGCCTCAGGACCAGGGTTCAGATGAAGTGGCCCATGGAGGTGGTGGCTGAGGCCCCATCAGGCTCCACGTCGTAAAATGGGGACCTGCCACCCACCTCCTGGGCTGGAGGACAGAACCTAAGAATGGTAGGTCCTCAGTACCACCGGGGCCAGCACGGCTCAGTCCTGGATGGTGGCTGTAGCCCCGCCTGGCCCTCCCTGGCACCTGGGCTCCAGGCCCCGAGGAGCCGAAAGCCCTTCTGTGACTGCGGCCCAGAGTCCCTGTGCGAGGCCGCATGTGGACTCGGGAGAGGACGGTGCTGGCCATGTGATGGCTCGGGCTTTGTGGGGTGCTCAGGGAAGTGGTCCTCTTATGAATGTGAAAGTTAAAATACATGAGGTGGGGCAGACCCCATCCCCACCGCAGGATCCTGCTTGTGTGTCCAAACGGGTAACCTCACATACGTTCCTGGGGTGTAGAGGAGATCAACCCCCTTACTCTCAGTGTCCAGACCCAGAGACCAAGCTCCCACCGACTACAGTGTGACCATCAGCCCACCAGACCAGCTGGCTGCGCATGCCCTGTGCTCCCACAGGTCCTAGCGGGTGCGCCGACGTGCCGGGGTGTGAGGTGAGGGCCGAGACTCACGTCCATCCCCTCAGCCGCTGGTCAGCAGAGGGAGGTCTTGGGGGCCCCAGCCCCTGTGCTGGGCCCTCTGCAACCTGAGTGAGGAGACACCCGTCACTCTCTGGGTGAGCCTTCAGGGGAGAGGAGGCTGGGAGGTGCCGGCCAGGAGCAGCGTTCCTGACCTGGCCAGTTCCCGGACACAGAGAGGGCTTGGAAATGCTGAGTCCCAGACCTCACCCCAGGCCGCTGGTTTCGGTTTGGGAACCAGGCCCTGAGTTTCAGGAAGAGCCCTGGGTAGGTGTGACCAGCATGCCCTGGAGGCTCCAATCCAGAAACCCCAGGAAGCCCTGGTTCCCACACCGAGCCTCTGTGTTCAACATGAAGCCCCTGAAGCCCGTGGCAGAGTTGGGGGCAGGAGTGTCCTGGCAGAACCCCGGGCAGCACGGCCCGAGGGCCTCGCACCCTGGGAACTCACCGGGCACGGAGAACGGGGACAGGAAGGCAGCCTCCACCGGCTCTGCCTCCGGGGGTGGCGGCGGGGGTGGGGGCTGGGGCTGCTGCTCCCCCGGGGGGTCCTCTGGGTTTTCCATGGGAACGTTCCCGTTTTTGATGTTTTCTTGCCTCCCGTTTTGAAGTGGCTTTCTGCTCACACCGTTCGCTGAGTTGATCAGTCTCTGCCTCTGTGTGGACGGGGGCAAGACAAACAAGACGTGACCGTGTCAGACGGCTCCTCAACATGCACACAGCCCTCGGAGGTTTCTAGAACACAGGCCTTGGGATGGTTTGCCTGTGAATGACCCAAGGACCTTGGAATCCACCGAAGTTCGCTCACTTCCTTTTGGACCAATACTAGCAAGCCTTTCGGGAATGGCCAGAGGCCTGGCCTCCTCTCCTTACTGCCAACCTGACAACCCAGCCCATGACACTGAGCACAGTGACTGCCGGCTCCCCCGATGGACACTCCTAAGCCACCTGCAGACAGGAAAAAAGAAGTCCCCAAGGTAGCTGCTGCCCACCAGTGCCTCAGTTTCCCTCTAGAGCTGTTCTATGCATAGAGAACAGCTGTGTATTCAGATCTCTCCCTCTCTCTCTCTTTTTCCTCGAGAACATCTTCAAGAAACAAGCCCTACTTCAGACTGGCCTTTCTCCTGTTAGTTTCGCTCTAGTGCTTGACAAACACTTAGTAAAATATCTCAACGTGGTGTCTGATTGCTGCTGCCTTACCCTCACTCCCGATCAGGTCGTTTGCTACTGCGGTGACATCCGGGCTTCCTTCCTCACACAGGTACGGCGCTACACGCCCGCCTGGCCGAGGACGCGCTGGGGGGTCTGGCACTAGGGAGTGCCGTCACAAGCCAGGGCCTCCTCCAAGGCCCCCCGCCCTCACGGTGCTCTCAGGCAGGCTCACCTCGTTGATGATGATCCTGCTGGCCATCCGCAGCCGGGTCCTGGGCCCAAACTTATTGGTGATCATGACGCGCAAGCCCGCCTCGGGGAAGCTGAACTTGGGCGGGCTGGAGCTCATGACCTCGTCCACCATCACCACCGGGCTTTTGCTGTACCGTGGCTCCTCCTTCACTGTATTGAGCACAAGGCCATGATCAATGCCGAGGTCCCCCCGGGGACACCTCCTAAGTGCTGGGGCAGCTGCCTGCCTGCCCCTCTGGTGCAGACTTCTTTCTCGGGCTGAGGTCCCGGCAGCTTCAGCTCCTCCCACTAGTCAAGTGGCCGGTGGTGCTGAACCACCTGCCAACTTGAAGAATGAGACACAGCCCTGTGGTCCCCCCATTACAGGCCCTCTCCCGGTCAGGCCCTCCACCTCCAGCCCCCCTGCCATCAGCGCCCCCCCTCTCCTGCCTGCCTTAAAATCGCTCCCGATCGGATCATGTGCCCCCTCTCCTCTGGGACCCAATGTGGCTAATGCAAGGGTCTTCCCGTCCCTCCTCTGAGCCTCCCTGGGCAGCTCCCCGCCGCCCCCCCCGCCATGACTGTGACGGGACCTTGCTCTCTCCTGATTACAGAGGCTCCAAGGAACCCCTGGGATGGAAAAGTCTGGAAAGCACCGGAGAGCACTGGCTCTGAACTTCTCACGAGGCCACCTGCTCTGTCTTTGAGGCACCACCTCCCACCGGCACAGAAGGATGCTTTGAACTTTATTCCCCTTGAGGCAGGCAGCCAGGGCAAAGCACGGGCCCTGGGCGAGGCCACTGAGACCCGGGAGGGCGGCCTGCCTGCTGAGGGCACACGGAGGGCCGCTGGCCGAGCCCAGCGTCTCTAGTGAACCTGTCACCCTCCAGCCAGGAGGCCGGTGTCTCTGACCCTATGCTTCTCTCCTCATGAGGCTGAAGAACCAATCTCCCCAGGCCTCACACCTCTCCCCGCCGCCTCCCTGAACACACTCAGGGCCGGAGTCCTGGGGGATTTGAGATCTAACTCCAGAGCCCCGAGGACCCTGGTGACAGGACCACAGAACAGGTGGCTTCCCTCCCAGGGGCTGTGAAAGCAGCTATGCCCGCCCCTCTGCACGGGTCACCAACTCCCCGCTGACAGGGTCCCCAGGAGTGCCCTCCCCGGTGATGGGGAAAGCAGGAGTGGTCAGGGTGAGCCCACAGGAGAGTTAATGGCACAAACAGGAACGAATGCACACGAGACACGCACCCTCACCCGACAGCAGCAAGGCTCAGCAGACAGGAGGCGTGTGGGTTAGAAACAGAGCCGGAGGGCCATGCACGTGTCAGAAGCAGACACTGACCTCTGGCGAGGCGTGCGCTGGGCCGGTGAGTGTGTTCTTACTGCACGTGTTATCGCTTGGGTGCGAGCGGATTACTTACAATTTAGAAGAGAAGAGGTAAGGAGACAGAGGCCGACAGGGATTGCCAGAGGCGAGGAGTGCGCAGAGGATGCCGAGTCTGGGGCAGCGTTCTCGATGGTGGCCGGGGTGCGGGGGTTACTGAAGGGTTAGTAGAGGGGCTGCTGCCACGGGGGTCTCAATGCTCGGGGCCTCTGGCCTTCGGGACGGCCCCTCTCCTGGCTGAATCCCATGACCCCGTCCCACTCCGAGGAGTAGGAGCCCGTGTGCCCACCGCCCCTCTGTGCGGCAAGAAAGCCCCAACCCCCCTGCTCCGGACCCTGTGGAAGCCGGCAGAACCGCAGAACCAGCCCTGACTTGGGCACCGCCTCAGGGGACAGCTGGGCTCCCAGTGAGGGAGCCTATAGAGTGTGACACCTGATGCCCTGAGTACCTTGACCTGGTGCTGCCCATCAAGTGCTTCCAAGCCCAGGGTGGCTGCACAGTGGTACTGGCAGTTCAGCCAAGGCCGGTAGCGCCCCCTCCTTCCCTGCTCCAAGCCCAAGCAGAGTCCAGGGCCGGGGCAGCCAGGGGAGGCCCACAGGGAGCCCAGGCAGAGGTCAAGGTGGCACTGGCTGGCAGGCTGCATGCAGGACCCCCCGAGACCAGTGAGATAGGCTGGACCCCCAGCAGGGGCAGGACACGGGGCCTCCCTGCCTCGGTCCTGGGGCCCTTTGCTTGCTGGCCTGGGCTCTGCTTTCTTGAGCAGCAATGAAATGCGACGTGAAAAATTTGCACAAGTTCGAGAAAACCCAGGGCCCTGGGGATGGGCCTCCTCTGTCGGCCACACGGGCAGTAGGTAGCTCTCAGGCTGGCACTGAGGAAGCAGGCGTTTCCCTCCGGCCTGCGCTGACTCACCACTTGGAATCTCTCTCTGCCGTGAAGGGTCAGAGGCCCCGGGAACACTATGTCCCGGACGGGAATCGGCCTGTCCTGGGGGACTGTGTGGGGACCTGGCCGCCACTGTCTATGGAGCTAAAATCCAAAAACAGCAGCCTCAGGGCTCCTCCCCTGCAAATGGCTCTCCCCTGGGGCAGGGCATGAAGAACCAGGCCTGGGCACAGCCCGGCTCTGCAGGCCGCCTTTCTCTGTGGCTCACAGGTGGGCCTCTGGCAGCCAGGCTGTGGCCTTGGCCACACCTGCACCCCCAGCCCAGGAGGCTTCTCCTTCCGCTGGAGAGAGTCAGCCCTCAGGACCGGCGATGGACAGAGCGCCCTTGCCCGAGGTGCCCAGGGGAGGCAGCAGGAGCCTGACCCGCTGCAGGGGGAGGACTTCGGAGGGGCCAAGGGGTATAGGTTTTGGACCCACGTCCCAGACACAGGCAAACAGCCTCCTGCAGACCACCTGGTCCCACCACTGAATTAGAGTCGCCTGAAAGAGGGCTGACCTGCCCAGGGCCACGGGCAGAAGGGAAGAGAGCCCTCAGGTGGCCAGGCCCGCCTCTGAGCTTCACCAGCTCCGTGGCTGGAACTCGAGGGTACGGCCTAAGGCCTGTTTTCCCATAGGAACCCGCTCAGGCTTGACCCTGGCCTTGGGTGAGGAAGGGAGTGAGTTCCCGCCCCTTCCTGGCAGCTGCCCCACGTGGTAACTGGCTGGATTAAGAGGAGTTTTTTAAAGCAGCAAGTGGTCAGTAGACAGTTAGGACAAGTGACAAGAGAGGACAAGGGCCATTCCCAGAGACCAGAACATCCAGACCAGGGGGTCAAAGAGAAGCTGGAGGCCGGGCTGCAGCCCCTGGGAAAGGCCCTGGGGAAGGCTCTCGGGGACGGTCTGGGAATTCCTGCTCAGCGCTGTGCCCGCCTGCCCCGGCCTTGCTGTTCCTCTGGGCACCGGCCAGAGGTCTCTCCAGAACAGTCCTCTAGAACCGGGCCTTGAGGAACTTAGGGGGACCCAGGCCTGCTCTGTCACCCCAAGTCCTCGGCTTCCTGTCACTGGCCTTCGACATGAGATAGAGGTGTGAGTTCCTGCATCTCGGACAAGCCAGGCAGGCCTTGGGTCTTCCTACAGTGGCCCCGGGAAATCCCAGGGATGTGACTGTGGACATGTTCTTCCGTTAAGCAAATGCCAATCAGCAACATCTCCATCACGGACCCCCCTCCCTTAGGGTCCTGTGACCACAGGTGAGAGAGTGAGGATTTAGAGGGAGGGTATGTGTGTAGGAAGGGAAGGGACAGTGGTTGCACGACATGGCCACTCCTGTCTGCTCAGCCTTACCTGGCCCCAGCAATGGCATGGAAGGGTCATCAGAGCTACTACCACAGTAATCATTACCATCCTCCAGCTCGCTGCTGACCGTGTTGCCGTTGGCAATGGCCTTTTGTTTGATTGTGAAGAAGGCCTGTATCTTCACATTGTACCTGGAAGTTAAGGCAGGAGGAGGTCAGAGCTGCGGGAGAGACCTGGCAGGGGAGAGGGCTGGGCACCCCCCGCCCCTCACACCCCTGCGCACACAGTCAGGTGGCCCTGGACTGTCCCACCAGGGACCTGGGGAGCCAAAGCTTTGTAACCGCATTGACAGCATTCCTAACAGGAACTGGAGAACAATGCGCAGTCTGACGGCCCTGCTCCCACTGACGTGTGTGTGGGCTTCCTGGGGGCGTGAAAAACCTTCAGCTCAAGGAAATGCCGGGTGCCTACTCCCTGTGGGGCAGAGGCCTGCCCGGAGCAAAGGAGCTCGGCTCAGCCTCGGGGGCGGCTCGAAGGAGGCGTGATGGGCCTGTCCTCTCTCCCACGGCTGAGTCTTTGGGACTCCCCCGTGTCACTGACAGCAGCACCCCGGCCCACACCCAGGCTGCCCCCCTCGCTGAAAGGCACTCAGAGAGGGCATCTTTGAGGGGCAATTCTCCTGCAGTCTGACCGGTCATCCCCCATTTTTATAAAACATTTTGATTCATAGCCTAATAAAACTCAGTGCTGTTTTTTTAACCAACTGCAGAGATATAAACAAGAAGATAAAACCTGAATATGGCTCACCTCATGGGCAGTTTTTTCTTTTCCTTTTTTTTTTTAATGGGGAAAAGCATATACAACATGAAATGTGCTACTTTAATTATTTTCCATTTTGAGGCACTCAATTCAGTGGCATTAATGACATTTACAATGGGAACTAGTCACCACTATTGCTATAACTTTTTCAGCACCCCAAACAGAACTCCTCGCCCACTGACCCATTTGTGGCTAATCACCCCTCCTCTGAGCACCTAGGAATCGCTAACTCGCTTTCTGACTCTGTGAGTGTGACTCTCCTAAGAACCTCATGCAAGCGGCATCAGACACTATCTGTCCCTTGGTGACGGGCTCCTTTCACTCCGCATGTGTGCAAGGTCCACCCTCGGTGCAGCATCTGACAGAATCCCCTCCTTTTTAACGGCCGGATAATATTCCTGGTAGGGAGTTCTGAGATGCTTCTGACCTGGGCAGCTCGCATGGGGCCACAATCCCGGACCCTGTGTCTGCATCCTCCACACTGTGAGTGGCGCCTCCTGCAGTCGCATGAGGCAGCGGCCCTGAGAAGCGCCATTTTACGAAGCGCAGGGCAGAAGCGAGGCTGCCTAGCTCTTTTGAAAAGAGTGGAATTGACTTACCAGATTTATATAGATAGCAAAAAAAAAAAAAGTGGTCACCCTGGGCATGGAGTGGGGTGGGAGAGAGGTCCTCGTGTGCTACTTGTTTGGGAGTGGCTTTGTCTTCTACCCACCAGCCCTGACTCCCCTGGCCTGGTGTGGACAGCACCCCAAAACAGTGTCTGCACATCTCCCTCCCGTTCCGGCCTCCCCAGTGGGGTGTCCCCCAGAGAACTGGGGCTGGCCAGAGGCTAGACGTGAATCAAGGCGCCAGACAGCCCAGAAGGAGAAGAGAAAGGGCACTTACTTCATGATCAGAATGTAAAACCCGTACAAGATGATGAGCACCAGGCCTTCCCACCTCAAAGAGAGAAAGGAGGCCGTGGTTAGAGCGAGAGAGGCCCGCGCGGGAGGCTGGGCGTGACCGTGCAGAGGGTGAAGCGGGTGTCCCTCCCCGTGCCCAGCGCCTGGCCCAGCACCCGGGACCCAGGCACGCAGGTGTGTGCCCCAGCCGGGCTGTCCCGCACACTAAAGCTGTCTGGGTGACAGAGAGAGAAGGCTGAGGGTGGGATCTCTCAACTCCAAGGGGCTGCAGGGCTCAGCTGGGGTCCCCCTGCTACCAGAACAAGGAGGGCCAGGGCCACCACATCCCAGGACTTCGGAGGGGAGAAGCCAGGAGTCACCGAGACTTGACACGAAGAGGCCCCATGATCACCCGAGATTCTGGCCACGGAGCAGAGAAGCTGTGGGTGCAGGCGGAAAGGGGCCCTGAGAACTGCCTTAAGAGGGGGCATAGGACCTCCTGGGTGCACAGTAGGGCAGGGTCGTTCGAGACACGCAAACACCGCTGTCTCGTGTGTGCAGTGCCCAATTCCGGGCACGGTGGGTTTCTGTAGCTCTGACCACAGCCTCTGAGGAGCCACACAGCATTAGTGTGTCCGTACATCTAAATGTGCCCGGCATGGGCTAGCATCGCTTTGGGAGCTCTTCCTTGGCTGACAGGAGCCCAAGGACCAGCAGAGCCACAAAGGGACTTGGAGGTGATCTGACCCCCACCCCCAATTCCATCCACAGGTGAGGAAAAGGAGATCGGGGAGGTTCCTGGGTCATAGGGCAGGTTAGGGGCCGGGGTGGGGGGGGGGGTGCAGCACCAGGCTTCCCTGGGCCCACAGCACGCAGCCCCTCACAACAGGCCTCCTGAATATACCCCGCAAATAGTCACACGCAGGATGCAGATTCTGACTGTCATGCAGAAGACATTTTTACGGCTTATACGAAGGTAAGATACAGTCACGCTCTAGAGAGTGCAAACAACAACCTTTTCTTCAAAGTTTGCGCTGTATGTATCTTAGTTAAGGAATCATTCCCGCCCTCAAGGTCATGAAGGTGAGTCCCTATGTTTTATTCTATGTTATTTTAATGCTGCTTTTTACAGTGAGGACTTTCGCTCACCTGGAATTTATCCTTCCCTACGGGGTGAGGGACAGAGCTGATGGTATCTTGTTCTGCATGGACTCCTGGTGGTCCCAGCAGCAGCTGAGACCCCCTCCCCAACTCACTGCCTTGTCATGCATGACACCTACCATATCTCCCAGGCCAGAAATGGGCCTACTACTGGGTTCTCGGTTCCATACTGGCCTATGCATCTCCCTGTGCAAAATACCGCACTGTTTGAATCATTTTAGCTTTATCCTGTATCTTGGTGTCTGGTAGGATGGAATAGTAAGGGAAACCATGTTTGTCACTTTGAAAGGACAAATAAAGGCATGATTACTTAGACAGCGGTTCTCAACCTTCTGGCCCTTTAAATACAGTTCCTCATGTTGTGACCCAACCATAAAATTATTTTCGTTGCTACTTCATAACTGTAATGTTGCTACTGTTATGAATCGTAATGTAAATATCTGATATGCAGGATGGTCTTAGGCGACCCCTGTGAAAGGGTCGTTCGACCGCCAAAGGGGTCGCGACCCACAGGTTGAGAACCGCTGACTTAGAATCATACCCTTTTTATTTTTACCAAGTTCATAAGCCTGAGATGCTTCTGACCTGGGCAGCTTTTATTGTTTGTAAAAATAATTCTGAAGAAGATTCAATGAACCCAATAAGGATGCTAACAAAATAGGAGGAGAAACAAACCTTAAAAACTTACCACACTATTTCTTCGTCATATATGAACTGGAAGGCAAAAGAAAGAAAGGAGGGGGACATATTTACTCAAAAAAAAACACACAACAGAAAAGCAAAAAACAAACACAGGCCTGTCAGCACCCAGCGCGGCCACTCCTCTGCGTTTCCACAGGAAGCTGGGCCCCTCTCCATTCTGGGCTCCCGGACTGCAGAAGGTGACCTGGCCTTAGGGGAAACCCCGGTCAGCAGGTGCAGCAACCTGCAGCCCCGCAGAGCTGGGGCCTCTCAGAGAAATGGCCGGTGCTTCGTTATGGTCCAAGTAGCGGCTGGGGCCAACCTGGCAGGGGCTGGCCCGCAGTAACGGAACAGAGCTACTGCAATCACGAATCTTCAAAACTGAAGACATCCATCCGTCCATCCATCCATCCATCCATCCTACCTGCCTACTTATCTGCCTGCTTATTTACTTACCTACCTATGGTGCCTGCATGTATAGGAGAGAAGGGGTGTTATTTTCTGAAAAATAAAGAGTAAACCCTTGGGAACTTCTGGGGGCATAAGACCCAATTGTACCGTTTGAAGGGAGGCAGGGGGCAAGGGCGGGGGACTCCATGGTTACCTAATTGGGCACTGACATTGCCCAACAACCCCACCCTGCATCTTTGCCATGTGGCCCAGAGGATGCTATTAGTTATCTATCACTGGAAGGGAGAGGGAGAGAGAGGAACATCAGTGTGGGAGAGAAATAGTGACCAGTGGCCTGTGAGCACCCCAGCCGAGCCCAATGGGGACAGGTAGGTGGAGGGGCTACCCCCACCAATCGGATCCTGGAGACACACAGGTTCCCACAGGGGACGCCAGCAGAGGCCAGGGGCTTCTATCTGAACCTGGGCCCACCGCACCCCCCTCCCGGCCGTCCTGTGGGCGGCACACACAGGAGCTGCTTTGGGGTGCCGCTTCTGAGAGGGTCGTCCTGGCCGGGCATCGCCGGGAGGCTCCCCAAACTCAAGGCTCTGAGAAAGTGGCACTCAACCTGGGGAAATTTCGGGACACTCAGGGAGCTATGTTTAGATTTTACAACCCCAGGAGGGCCCCTGGCTTTCAGAGGCCTGGGATGCGGGAAACGGTTCTCTTGGAGTTTCCTCACATTGGGCACAAGTGTTAAGCGTCCTGCTAAATATTCAGGTAAATGACAAAAACAAATAAAATACGGGAGCCTAGAGCTGTTGTTTTTTTTACATGGTTTAGGTAAATACTTAATTTTCAAGTGAGGTAACTGTCATGCCACGGGGGGGAGATTGTACTTGGCTCGTTTAGGATTTTATCGGGAGTCGTTCATGATTTTGAGAAATCATGTCATTGATGTCGGCACCACTCAGGGATTTAAGGGCCAGCCCAGCACACGGGCCTAGGTCTGAGCTGACAGTTGTCAGGCTGCTGTCCATGGGGGGGGTGTGTGTGTGTGTGTGTGTGTGTGTGCGGGGTGAGCAGATTACATCATCGGGTGTTCTAGCAGGTTCCTGACAAAACCTTTACACACTGAAAAATGTGTTCTTTTGTTACAAATTACTTTTCCTTGTCCTGTATAGTTTAAGCGTTATGGTTGTTTTTTTTAAAAATATATGTTTGTATTGATTTTAGAGAGAGGGGAAAGGAGAGGGAGAGAAACGTCAATGTGAGAGAGTTACATTGATCCGTGGCCTACCTCCCACATGCACCCCGACTGGGGACTGCACCCTCACCCGGGCATGTGCGCTGACTGAACCAGCAACTTTTTGGTGCACGGGACGACGCTCAAGCAACTGACCCACACCGGCCACGGCTGGTTTTCATTCATTACGTCCAGGTAAATTATTTTATCTACAACTCATTTTCCGGGGTGTGAGAGGCCTCTCGGGTGGCCCCAACGATCCCACCGCCTGACCTCATGCTCCCCTTGCGTACACAGCCTGGACCTAGGACTTGCCCCTAAGAAACAGTGATCACAGGCGGTCACTCCCGGGATCAGGTCACAAACACTGTGGCTTCCATCCTGGCTCCTCCCTTCCTCACTCTGGAAGCCCTGGGCTGCCCGGGGCAACACGGCTCTGAGAGTGGATTCTCACGCGGGTTTGGGGGAAGAGGGCTTTGAGGTGACTATACCCCTGACGACACCTGTGAGGGAGCCTGAGCCAGAAGACTCCACTCCAGAATTCAATCCACAGAAACGGAGTAATAAGCGCTTGTTGCTTTAGGCCACTGAGTTTGGGGGAAACTTCGCGCACAGTGACATCACTAACAGAAGGGATAGGATCGTCACACACAGTAGGCGCTGGATCTTGTAAGGTTGAGAACTGTCACTCTAGGCCAGTGATGGCGAACCTATGACACGCGTGTCAGAGGTGACACGCGAACTCATTTTTTTGGTTGATTTTTCTTTGTTAAATGGCATTTAAATATATAAAATAAATATCAAAAATATACATCTTTGTTTTACTATGGTTGCAAATATCAAAAAATTTCTATATGTGACACGGCACCAGAGTTAAGTTAGGGTTTTTCAAAATGCTGACATGCCGAGCTCAAAAGGTTCGCCATCACTGCTCTAGGGCGCATGCCCTAACAACTGGGCGCACCACGCCATCTGCCCTCTTTGAATACAACCTGCCCTTGAAAACTCCTTTTGGATTGAAATTGCTTCCCTGTGGGTGACACACTCTTTGGCAGTAGCCTGACTGTGTGTCATGTGCTTCACAGTCATGAGCCATGATGTGACCTCAGCCCCTGGGGGGGGTGGGGGGGGGGGGGACACAGGGATAGCCTCACACACACCAGCAAGCCCCAGGGATCCGTTTCATCTCCTCTGCCCCCCCACCCCCACCCCCGGCCGCCCACCCCACTGCCAACTCCGACAGCTCCCAGCTGCCTCTCTGCTCTGCTCTGCAGTGAGTGTGACCCCAGGAACTCGGCTCCTCAGAAAACGGGCTCTGCGTGAGGGTCCCAGGGCCTCGGAGGAGACGTGTGAGGGGAACCGCGTGGACCATGCAACGTGCTTGGCTCTGTTGAGGCCTTTTTGCCCTCAAGGTGGTCCCTGGATTTGCTCCAGATGCGAGGGGTCAGTCAGGGACGAGATTCTGGGGACAAGTGGGCACAGGCAAGACGGCTGGTCAAAGCGACTGCAGTGACTGGGTGCTGGGGGTTCTCTGGTCACAGGGCCAGGGACAAAGATGGGGGGGGAGGGCCTGCGACTTTGGGGGGAGGGGCACTCACGGCGATGAGCACGATGACAGAGAGGGTGTAGTACACGGAGTCTCGGCACACGGCCCACCACGTCAGCTGGACCACCTGCGCGCAAAGGGTTGTCAGCGGCTATTGGCTGGAGAGATGGGGGAGGGAGCGGGTACAGCTGCTGGGGGGGGGGTCCCCCCCCCAGGCCCCACAGGGACACGCCCACGGAGCTCCTCCTAACTGTGCCACCCGAAACAAATGCGCCTGGCTGTGCTGTGCTCTCCATCAGATTCTGGCGACAGAATGGAGCCATGGAATGGACGCTCGTAAGTGACGGGAAAGCCACCCCTGCTCCTCCCAAGTCGCAGGCTGTACGGCAAAGCCCTATGTGGAGGCGGAGGCCAGAGGCACTGGCTCGTCCCAACGCTGGAACCTCCTGGTGGTAACTGGCTACCCTCCTCTGCCTCCCTCGGCCAAGCAGGGCCTACCCACGAGCTCAATGCTCTGAGGTCAAGTCTAAGGACACCACCCCCACCGGCTTCCTGTGGCCTGAGCACCAGGAAGATGCGGGTGGGTATTAAGGACAGGCCAGTTCCGTGCTCCCTGCCGGGAGGCCCAGGGCCCCAAACACTTCCAGAATCCAGCTCAGGGCAGGAGGAGACAGGCTCACTCAAAGCCTCGGGGGTCAGGGCCACGGCCAAGGCTGGGCCTTGGGTCTCCCCACTGCAGTCCCTCACGTCACTTCCTGAGGGGAGAGAAACCACTGACCTGGCCCGCGAATAATCCGCAAACGCCGATGATACACAGGATGTTGAACACGGCAGAGCCCACGATGGTCCCAACCCCGACGTCTCCGTGGGTGATGAACACGCCTGCAAGGGAAAGGCACGAATCCTGCCCCGTCCGCACACCCAGGCTGGCTGCAAGGTCTGTGTCCCCCTGACTGCCCCCCCCGCCCCAAGAGGAGTTGTTCTCACTAGCAAACAGAACAGCCGCGATGCCCTGAAAGGCCAGGCTCTAATTCTTCCATTTTCTCGAGCAGTTTATTTAAGACATAATTCACATGCCATAAAATTCACCCGTTTAAAGTATCAATTCAGTGTTTTGCAGCATAGTCACAGAATTGTGCAACCATCACCACGGTCTAATTTGGGAACGTTTTCATCACCCCAAAAGGAAACCCTGCACCCGTTAGCACCCCCGCTCCACCCATTAGTGGTTCCACCCCAGGGAACCACGAATGTACTTCCTGTCTCTCCAGCTCTCCCATTTTACAGATGAGGAAAACTGAGGCCCTGAGCTGAGAAATGCCTTGACTTGTCAGGGCACCAAACCTGGGCTCTCTCCAGATCCTGTGTCTCTGGCTGGTGGGATTTCTTACCAATGACAGAAGCAAACAGCTCAGGCGTTGAGCTTCCCGCAGCCATGAAGGTGGCTCCAGCCACATCTTCACTCAGATGGAGTTTCTGAAACAGAAATGACCGCAGACCCTCAGGCTGTGACATGGGGGCAGGGGACGCACTGAATGGACACCTGGGCAGTCAGCTCCTCCCCTGGCAGCGTCTCCTCCCTGGACCAGAGCACAGGCCCTCAGCCACTCTACAGAGCCCTCAATCCAGAATCCCACCCCTCCCCCATCTGGAGGTGAGCACGTGGCTCCCTCGGAGGGAGCCAGGGGAGGTGAGACGAAGCCTTTGCATACTTATCCGGGTCACTCATTATTTAGGGGACCCAGGTCAAGTAGCCAGTCCCTGATCTTTGCTCAGCACCCGGGTAAAGGACCGAAGTGCCTGCTGCTAACAATCCATGTCCCCAGCTGTAAATGTCACCCCAATATGGTCTCAAACAGCTGGGAGATTTCATGTGGGTAAAGTGTGGCAAAGCCCTGAGCAGTCTGCACACAGTAGGTGCTTTTCCTTCCTTGACTGGAAGCCAAGACTAAGGCAGGATAGAAACAGACTGGGGTCTTGTATGTGGCTAGGAAGAAGGAAGTGGAAACTTAACGAAATAATTAAAAGGAGGAAATGTCACCCTGCCAAGGTTGGGACAGAGGGTGTTCCCTGCCCTTGCAGCTCCGCCTCCTCCCCTGGGACACAGGTCCCCACCTGGTACAAGCCTCTGACACCTGGTTATGGCAAATGCTCCCTAACTAACCAGGTTTGGCTTAACTGCGGCACCAGCGGGCCTGCCTGCCTTGGAGCCAGACATGCTGGTAGCGGTTACGCACTGGGAGCACGTTCTTCTGCCAAGTCTGGGAAAGGACGCTGGCTGCCCGCACAGTCTAATCTGGGTGTTTCAGAGTGAGACTTCGCTGTGGCGACACTGATCGGCCTGCCAGGCTGCACTGCCAGGCGCTCCCTGTCCCCCTCGGCCAGGCACCGACGTGCCACAATCACCCCAGCCCCTCCCAGGCGTCACCGCAGGTCCCAAGTCTCTCCCACGCACCTCGCAGATCTTTTCCAGAGACGGAACGAAGAAGTCATCGCACACGATGGCCAGGGCGTAGAACATGTAGAGAGCCTGCGGTGGAAGCGGGACAGAGAGAGAGTCAGCAAGGGCACCTGCCACCGAGAAGGCACGGCCGGGCACCCATCACACCCAAACCAGCCTGCGGGCAGAGGCGGGGCACACAGGCAGGCCTAGAGGAAAGTTCCGGCACCACACAGACTGACTCCACTCCCTCAATCCCCGCACTGACAAAACGGGAAACTGAGGCCCAGAGAGAAGTGCTTGCTGGGCAGCAGAGGGGACTGAAACCCAGGTCACACGGCCTGGTGCTCTGTCCTCTCGCCTTAAAGCAGCAGCTCTCCCAGCAGTGTATGCCCTCGAAAGGCAGCACCTAACCTTTGAGGAAAAGCATTTAAAATCACCATTTTGAGCCTGGCTGGGATGGCTCAGTGTTTGAGCACTGATCTATGAACCAGCAGGTCATGGTTTGATTCCCGTCAGGGCACATGCCCAGGTTGTGGGCTCGATCCTCATCATTGATGTTTCTATCTCTCTCTCCCCCTCTCCCTTCCTCTCTGAAATCAATCAAAATGTTTTAAAATCACCATTTTAAGAATTTAAAAATAATAATCCTGATTTTCCTCTAGTTTTAGTGAAGGCACCGTTTCTTGAGATCTGGCATTTCCCGGGGCGCCACCTGATGTTGGCACAAGTCATTGACAATGAGAGGTTCATGGGACAGAGAGTCTGGATTCTAATGCCGATGCTCGCACTTTTTTGCCATGTGAGTTATATGGCAAGTTACATCTCTAGGTCTCAGTGTCTGCATCTGTTTAAAGACAGGGTGAAAACAGATCAGTCGCTTCAGAATGACTTTCCATCCAGCACCCCTCACCTGCCCTGTCCACCCAACGCAGCTCTACTGAGCTCTCCTAGGTGCCAGGCATTGTGCTCGGCATCAGGGATGCAGGGTGAGGACACCAATAAAAGCCTCTGCCTCTTGTCACTTAGCTTCGTGGGGAACAAACAAATCGGCAAATAAGGTATCTCTTACTGCCAGGGAAGAGGACGTGCAAAGGTCCTGAGGCAGGCGTGCGCTCGATGCATGTGAGGAACTGCAAGGTCCCTGGTGCAGGTAGAACACAGTGAGAGTGAGGTGGGAAATGGAGGAGGGGAGGCTGGAGGGAGAGGCAAGGATGAGGACCCACCGAAAAGAGATGAGACTTTACCCTCAGCACTGGGGAGAGCCACTTCTCTCGCAAAGAAAATGTGACGTGAGCGCCCTGTGCGCAAAGGGGGGCCATCCTGGGCTGCTCCACCCACAACAGCGTGACACTCCGACAACCTCACAGTTACTAACTACGACCAACTAAAATAAACAGGAGACACGTCCGCTGTGGCCGAGGCATCTGGGGCAGGTGTCTACCGCCGTCCAGGTGTGGCCGTCCTGGATTTGATTATCTTTCGGAGGAAGCAAAATGAAACAAATACTGGGGGTGCAGATAAAGGAAGAGAGTGAAGCGGGAGAGACCCCACTACAAATCTCAGGATCCTGACTTGAACTGACACCCCCAGAAATCCCCCCCCAACACTGTCTCCCAGGCAGAGGGTGTTCCGCGAGGCCGGAGCCTCTCGCTCCCCTGAGATCTCAGACACCAGAGAGAAGGGGGGGGCCAAGGAGGGGCTACTGTTCCCCTCACTTGAAGCTGGCTCTACGGCTGGGGCCTTCTCTTCCTCCAAAAAAGGGGTCAGTAAACCCTTTCTTAAAGGGCCAGACAGCAAGTATTTTAGGCTTCGAGGTCTCTACTGCTGTAAAACAACAGCCACAGAATGGGTGTGGCTGTGTTCCAATAAAACTTTATTTATAAAAACAGGATGTAGGCCCTAACCCAGGGGTGGGCAAACTTTTTGACTCGAGGGCCACAATGGGTTCTTAAACTGGACCGGAGGGCCGGAACAAAAGCATGGATGGAGTGTTGTGTGAACTAATATAAATTCAAAGTAAACATCATTACATAAAAGGGTACGGTCTTTTTTTTTTTTAGTTTTATTCATTTCAAATGGGCCGGATCCGGCCCGCGGGCCGTAGTTTGCCCACGGCTGCCCTAACCAGTTTGACTCAGTGGATAGAGCATCGGCCTTCGGACTCAAGGGTCCCAGGTTCTATTCCAGTCAAGGGCATGTACCTTGGTTGCGGGCACATCCCCAGTGGGGGGTGTGCAGGAGGCAGCTGATTGATGTTTCTCATCGATGTTTCTAACTCTCTATCCCTCTCCCTTCCTCTCTGTAAAAAAACCCAGTAAGATATATTGAAAAACACCCAAACAAACAGGAGGCGGGTCTGGAATGAGCCCTCTAGCTATGGTCTGGCAATCCCTGCTCTAAAGGGTTCCCACAAAATTCCCGAGGGGCTCTGTGGTTCCAGGTTTTGTCTCGGCAATGCCAAGCATGAGGCAGAGCAACAAAACTAAGGGCTGAATTCACACTCTCTTAGTGAAGAAGGGGGGAGTGCATGAAAAAACAAAAAATAAACACAGAGAAATTAGGAAGATCATAACTCTATTACAGAAATAATATACAGGCCTGTCATTCAAAATCTGCCGACGATCTTCATTCTAACCTTCGTTTCCATTAACGGCGCATCCTGTTAATTAAAACTTCACTCATTCATTACCCACTGCGGGCTGCTACCAATGTGAGAACCCCAGCTTTTACTTTCTTAATTATCTCTTGCAAAGACTAATATCTGGTTGGGTTTAAATATATAAGCAGATGGTGCTGAGCGGTCGGGAACCTAATCAAGAGGAAACTGTGCTGTGTTTGATCCGGTGGCCACCTTCCTACCACAATGGGGCTGGCAGGCCTTTCCTGCCCAGGGACCCGGAGTTAACTATTGGTGGCTCCACGGACATGGAGTCTCTGTCACAGCTCCTCGGCTCTGCCACAGAAGCAGAAGCAGCCACTGACAACACAGAAATGAATGGGAACGGCCGTGTTCCAATAACACTTTATGTACAAACACAGGCGGTGGCCACAGGCTGTGCTTCGCCTACCCCTACCCAAGACGAGCGACTTTCACCCATAACGTGGGTTTGAACCCACGATTCCTTTTCGAGTGGCTGCTTCCCCGCCACCATTGGGCATCAAGGCCCGTCTGAGTACAGGGGAGGTTTGAGAAGTGCACCGGAGTTTTACGCTACAGCCCTGCAAGGTGGTAGATTTGCGGGGGGGATCATGGCGGCAAGCACGCGCAGAGCACTTATTAGGCACCAGGCAAGGCCTGCTGCACTCAGCCTACATTCGCTCGCACGTACACGTCTGGGAAAGACCCTGTCATGCCCATTTTCGAGAAGCAGAAAATGAGGCACCAGGTGACCCAGATTCTTGTCTTGGCTCGGGCCACGCACTAGGTGACACGGAGCACGTCACCTAACATCCCTGACTTTGTTTCTTTGGGGTCCAGCATCTGCCCCCCTCACAGGCTCTGACAAGGACTGCACATGACTCTGGACATGCTGTGGCTCAGCCGTGCTCTGCGGACAGGCTCCACCTGCGCCCCCACCCCCCGAACCATGGGAGTACCCACCCCGTGAGGGCCACTTACACCGAGGATGTGCAGCAGGACGGCTCCGTGCTGTCGCTCCGTATTGGAGAACAGGTCTGTGGGGAACTCGTGAATGGCTGGAAGACAAGAGGACACGGCAGCGTTAGTGCTGAATGGGAGCTGAGGCTCAGGGGCGGGTCTCAGAGCAGGACCCGGGCTGAGGTGGCGCAAGGGAGAGGGGCGGGCCCAGAGCCCTGGTCCTGGTCCCTGGTCCCTGGGCCCCCTCAGGTCCACTCAGGTGCCAGGTGTGCTTCCACTAGCATCTTGGGTCATCGCACACCACGCGTCGGCCCTCCTCCGGCCCAGGCATGTCCCTACCGGGTGGACACTGCCACTCTCATCACCCGGGGTGGTGGGCAGCCTGCGAGTTGCGGAGCCCTCTGTGCCGGAAATCAAACACTTGGGGTTCAGTACCATCCCTGACACCCCATGACCCTTCACAAGGTGTCTGAGCACCAGGTCTGCCTTTCAGGCCCCGGGAACACTCCTGGGTAATGAAGGAATCATTCCTCCGCACCCCCCATTCGAGATGACCAATGGATAAGTACTTCGTGTCTGCGGGTCCCCCGTCAGACACCCCACACCCCAACATCCTTCCTCATCACATCAGCTTGACCGGAAGCTTCTAGAAATCAGGGATCCACACTGCCCTGCACTGCATTCTCTGTGCCTCGGCCAGGCTGCACACAGTAGGTCCTCAATGGACCTTAAAAGTCCATTGAATAAACAATGGTAAACTACTAATACAACTAACAATATGTATCAGCTCGTCCTATTAGAATGCTTGCCTTAGCTTCAGAAATCCCATAAACAAACTAGAATGGCCTGGTTTGTGGTGGGCGCTTGATAAATGCTTATTAAATAAACTCCCAGAAAAAAAAATCCCTTCTCTGTAAACGTCATTTGGCCCCAAGCTCTGAAAGTGATGGTTTCTCCTGTATATGGAAACTTCTGGTTTTTAAGATTAGATTCTCCCAATAAGACACAGAAAACATCTGCTCCCCACACGCCCAGAAAACGCTCCCACTGTACAACAAGCCGCAATTTAATGAAATATAGATTCTTTCACTTCTGGTGTTTTGTGTGTGTGGTTTTTTTTTTTCCCTGTGACCAAATTTATGCAACGGAATTGCTCTGTCAGGTGAAGGTCATGGATCCGCTGCAAGGTCTGCCGGCTCAGGGAGGGAGCACTGCTTCCAGGAGAAATGATGTAACTAACTGTCTGGGATCGACAGGCATTTCTGCCATGAAAACTCGAGATCGCCCCTGGTTCTCCAAACCAGCGTTCTGAGCGCTGGTGATTTATCCAGTCCTGGGAATGCTTTGAAAATTAGAATAAAGTAATGCTGCCTTGTTGCTTCGAGGACATTATCTTCTGGCCTCCGGCAGGGAGGGAGCATGGATTATAAATGGCTTTGTCCTTGCTGGGAACAGAATTCTGCTTCAGCCACAGCACCCGGCCCTGCGGCCCCACGCGCACGCTGCAGGCTGCCGAGGGGAGCAAATGCCGCTCAGGCCCTAATCTGCCAGCAACGACAGCGAGTAACCAGCAGCGCTGCCAGCTGCCAATGCCCCTTCGCCCTCTGTGCCCACCCAAGTCTTCGGGACACATCCTGACCCCTGAGGCAGGCGCTGCAGCCAAAAACGTTCCTGCTTTCCCGATGAGGCTCAGAGCGGAGAGCGACCGGCTCAAGGCCCCGGGCCACCTGAGCCAGGACTCACAGGGACCCCTTGTTCCCCTCCCTGGTCAGGGGCTGGTCGAACACGACTGGAAAGCGCCCTGCACTGGCCAACAGGAGACCTGGAGAGAGTCCTGGCTCAACTACCCACCAGCTTGTGGGACCCTGGCTGAGTCACTTCATCTCTCTGTCCCTTTATTTCTGCAGCCGCGGCCCGTGGCCACTTGAGGTCATGAAACAGTCACCACTACCGGGTGTCAAAGGCTGCAAGCAGGCAGGTGGCCACTCTGCCCTCCCCAGGCAGCAGCTGGTAACTGGGACCAGTGCACTCCCAGTTCAGGGGTTCAACCCCCCTGGAAACTGGTGCTGGGGGTGCAGGCCATGGGGCACGCACGGCCAGAACTCTGTCTCCCCCTTCCTTGTCACCAATAGCAACAACTCTACTGCAGACGCCTGTGCAGGGCTCAGCACACGGTCCCTAGAAGCAGGTGACTTAGGGTTCAGGAAGTGCCTCTGCTCCTTATTTCTGTCATGACTTTGGCAAGTTATTTAACACCTCGAGGCAATTCCCTCCCCTACACGGGCCAGGCTGCTGCAGGAATTAAACAAGAGGGAACGTCTGCACGACACTCAGCCGGTCAGGCTGTAAGGACCTTGACTCACAGACTCCTCCCTCAGTGCGCGTTCTGGCCCCACTGTCCCAGAGGAGCAGCCTTGGTTTGTGAAGGTAAAAGAGAAGGTAAAGCCAGTTTAGTGGGGAAGAGAGTGGGTGAGGAAAGACGGGCTGTGTTACCACCTCGGTGTGGATGCGGTTTAAATCCCAGCTTCCTGAGAAACCTTTTTTTCTCCTCTCCGGGGGTTTGCTGAGATCCAAAGCCCCATCCACGTTCAAGGGTGAGATTCTTGCAAGTCTAGAGGCGCCGAGCCTGCCGGCCGCTCAAATCCCCACCAGAGACAAAGAGGAATCTACAGGGTGCGCACAGGAGGCCTAAGCCGATAAGCTGCAGAAATCCCGGGGCGAGGGGTGGGGGAGAAGAGGCGTGTCTGCAGGTGGAGCCCAGCCGGGAAGCCAGGGATGATCCCAGCATTGCCCCTCTCATGGGGTGAAGGTGGGGAGCAGGGGGAGGAGGGGAGGAAAAGCTACAAACCGCTCAGCGGCCAATCCCCCCCCCCCCCCCCCGGCCCCGGGATTCTTTCCTTTGGACCTCAGTGCCCAGAACTGGCTTCTCCACCACTCCTGGTTCTAGACACACCCCTCTCCTCACTCCCAGGTGTCTCCCTCTCCGCTGTCAACCTGCCTCTATCCACTGAGCCAAACCAGCTAGGGCCACATGGCATCTTCTAGGCCAGTTCCGCTGAGAGGACCCTCCCTTGCAGGCGTGTTCATCACCCATGGACCCACGGAACCTGTCACTCGCCTTCCTTGATGTCCTTGAAACATTTCATCAAACTGACCACTTCCCATTTGGACAGGGATGAACATATGCATGAATGAATGAAGGACCATCTGTCCATTCATCCACCCAGCTCTCTTACACACAGTAAGGTTCATTCTTTGCGGTGGGCACTTCTCTGGGTTCTGAGACATGCAGGGCTGTGTACCCACCACCTCCCTGCTCGGTGCTGAGCCACCACCTTCCCAGTGGGAGAGCTTGACCGAGACGCCCTCCCATTACATGCCCAGCTTTCGCAAACCTTTCAATTAGTCGATGCTCTTCGGGGGATATAAACTGTGATTTGAATTCTTCAAAAAGGAGTAAAATTGCCCCAAAACATGCCATTCTCTCTTTGCTGTCTACACTGGTTAAAAATAACCCCGCATTCTAAACCCTGACATTTATTCTGAAACTATGAAAGCTAGACTGGAAGGCTGGGAAGTAATTTAAATAACTTCACATTTCTGTCATTTTCACTGACGTGTCGTAGGAGCCACCCAAGGGCCAGAAACCAAGAGCAAAAAAATGCCTGCCATTCTGTGATGTGAGGTAACTTAAGAACTTTGCACCTTTCACGGGCAACAATGGGGATGTCTAGGTTTTTCACCACCACCCTCCTGTCCCAGGCAAGAGTCAAAACAATGAGATTACGTCGTTGGTTTAATCAGCATGAAAAGGAATTTAAAATCCTCTCTCTCTCTCTCTCTCTATCGTTCAGCACATTCCAAAAGAGATGAAGTAACAGGGAAAATAAAAGTAGGACTGGAAGACCCAGCGGAAGGATCGCTCTCTCCAGGAGCAACCACCGTGGAGTTGAAGGCTGGTCCGACGGCTCTCCACCGAGGAGGAACATGGGCTCATCAAAATCCCTGGGGCAACATGCCCTACGCCATCCTGGCCGTCCCCACCTCTCTCCCTGCCCTGACGCTGAGCACCCTGGTCCCACCCACGGAGGACCGCCCAGCCTCCCACGCTAAAGGGGAGGAAGAACACTGGAGTGCAGAGAGCTCAGGTGCTTCAGTCAGCATCACAGCTGCTTAGCAGCAGAATGACGAGAGCCTGAACGTCCAAACGGGCAACGGCCAGACCACACAGGACAACAGAACTCTGACCCACGGCCTATCCAGAGAGCCCAACGACTGGCCCAGAGGGTCAGGACGCGGTCCATGCGGCGCAGCTTCCCCACTGTTCGTGTCTGCTTCTAACTCAAGACCAGCCACAGAAAGCTAAATATGCCCCCATGATGGGTTCCATGGTGTCCCCCCCCCCCAAATTCATGTCCACCAGGAACCTCAGAGCAGGGCCTTATTTAGAAACGAGGTATATTAGACTGCTGGGGCTGCCGAAACAAAATACTACAAACTTGCGGGAGGGGGCTTAACAACAGGCAGTTATTTTCTCACAGTTCTGCAAGCTGGAAGTCCAAAATCGAGATGGCAGCAGGGGAGGCCTCTCTCGGGGCTTGCAGATGGCCCCCTTCTTGCTGGTCCTTCTTCTGGGGTCCCTTTCTCTTCGTATAAAGACACCAGTCCTATCAGGTTAGGGGTCACCCTATGACCTCTGACAATTTAACCTTAATTATCTCCCTAAAAGTGTTCTATCCAAATACCAGTACTTTGCGGGTTAGGGCTTCAAACATACGGATTTTGAGGGGCCACAACTCAGGCCATACATGAGGTCTCTGCAGATGCTAAAGTGGGGTCATAGTGGATTAGGAACCTATGAGGAGAGAGGCGGACACACAGAGAAGGTGGCCACGGGATGCCAAATGCAGGGAGGAGAGTGACTGACAGTTGTAATTTGGACACACAATTCCTCTTTCCTTAGATCGGGACAAAAAGTCTGCCTCATTCTGTTTAAGTTCTGTGCTAATCCTCACCCTCTGCTTCTGTTAAAAACATTTCCGACAAAGAGCCACTAGGGCCTGGATTTTATTCTTGGCTTTCCTCCGGGAGCTGGTGGAAAATTACTTCGCTCCTTCGTTTCCACAAAGCCTTGTGAGGTTTGCGGGGGTTACTAGCTGTTACAAACAGGAGATTTCATCAAGTCACAGAGTAAAATGGAAGAGGAACCACACGAGCTCACGGAACCTGCACCTGTGACCTTTTCTCCGCTTAGACCTCTTCTCAGGACCACCCTCCCGCCCTCTTCAAAAATATCAACAAAATGAAGATCCGTGAGGCAGCAAAGACTCGGACAACGCACACGGGACTGGGAGTCCAGCGAGTTCCTTTAGCCTCAGCTCCCGCCCAGCCAGCCCACTGCCTCCCAGGAAGGGGAGCGTGAGGTCACTGGCGAGACCCCGGCTACTGTGCTTCTCAGCTCAGTTGCATACTTCCCTGTCCCGCCAGCCTCGCTCCCCTCGACTTACCTGCCCAATACTCCGGATCCTCCACCACGTGCACTACACCTTATATTTAGGTTAAAATGGCAACACCATAGAAATCACTGGCCCTTCTCAATTCTCACCCCCCATCCCCCCGCCACCACACACACACACACCAAGCACCATGTCTCCCAGAAAGGTGCTGGGGATGTCTCTCCATCTCAAGAGTTTAAGGCTTTAAACTCCCGCATCCGCCATCGTTTACGAGCCCATTCTGGGCCACAGGACGGAAGGCAAGCGCCTTCACCTTCCGAGGTTGACCCCCACATGGAAAGACGCCATCCTGGACTCTGGCCTGCGTCCAGGGACAGCCTGGCAGAGCGAGGTGCCAGCAGGAGCCTGACCTCTGACCTCTGGCCCCACAGCCTGCAGCTTTGGGGAATGACCAGGGGGTGAAACAACTAAGGAGACCAGCAGGGAAGTACGGCTCCAGCTGCCCCCAGGGGGATTCCGAGCGACAGCAGGCTCCACTGAGGTGTTATCCCCAAAGCAGCCCAAACTCGTTCTGAGGAGAGGCGAGTCATCACCTTGCCTCAGTGGGTCCAACAATGCCCCCCACCCACCCCCACCCCCGTGTGCGTAGGCACACACAGAGGCAAAGTCACTGCCCAAGGTGACTAACACACATCGGATCCAGGGCCTGGACGTGACACAGATCCCGGAGCGCACGGTGACTTCCCCCCGAGCACAGAATGATCTCTGATTTTTTGGGGTCTAGAGCTGTGCTTAGCATGTGGTCCGGGACAATGTGATAGGAGAGAGTGAGATGAAGCATTTAAACACTTTTCGTACAATCAGACACGTGACAACCAAGTCCGAGGCCATTTTTCCAGGGATGCAGCCTTCTAGTGTCTTACGAGAGTACCGGTCAAATGCAGAAACCAGTCTCCCACGACGGGAAGTGAGCGACGCCGTCACGGGGGAAGTGGTTCTCAGCGGGGCATGTGCCCCTCCCGCCCAGGTGACCTCTGGGGATGTTCTGGCTGTCACAACAGGGACAGGGGTGTTCCTGGCCTCTGGTGGGCAGAGCCCAGGATGCAGCTAAGCATCCTACAGGGCACAGGACGGCCTCCTTCCCCCAAAATGACATACGGGGCGAGAGATGCTGGGCTGGGAGTCAGGTGAGTTAAATGGCGGCTGTCGTCCTTGTCCACGGAACCCTATCACCTGCCTCGCCTGCCTCCTGGGAGTTCAGTCCTGCCCACTCTCTCCGCTCACACCCGGTGTCGCTACCGACCCACCTGCTGTTCAACACAGATCCTTCCCGCCCACAGAACTCGCTACCCAAAGTGGGTGGCTAGGAACATGCTAGAAAGCTCTCTGATTCTCCCCCCTTCCCTGTACCCCACTGTCTCCTTAAAGTTCCGTGAACTCAACCCAAATCCACGTCCTTCCACAAGGACACATCTCTCACCCGTCTTAGCCAGGACATGCGCAAAGACAACCCCTCCTTGCTGGGCCTGGCTCGGCCTCCTAGATCCCTCCTGCCAGGCGCCTGGGCCGCCGCCCCACGGTGTGTTCCTCTAAACCCGCAGCTCTATCCCTGCAACAGCAGCAACCCCCACTTTCATTCCTTCAGACAAGCGCCACCCGCCGGGAGGATTTAAGCTGCGAAGGAATCAGGATAAATCAGGCCGAGTGTGCAATCTACCCGGGAAGGGGGAGACAGATGTGTAGCTGGTGGTGACTATAACAAGACAAATGCCATAGGGAGAGGTCTCTACGAGCTCCAGTGGAATCCGAGAGAGGGAACAATTACGTCTAACTCAGAAAGGATGACTGGGGGAAGAGCAGGAGACGAGACAGCTGGGCTCCGAAGGGTTTCCTGGCTTCTCCCCAGGAAGGAGGAGAGAGGCTTTCTAGCAAAGGGAGAACTGGATGCTGAGGCAGGAAGGTGGGAGGGAGCCAGGAGACTGGGAGTTCTGTGCTGCCGGAGCCAAGGCGGAGGGAGGAGCCAGGGGAGGGGACAATGGAAAGAGATACTGGTGGAACCAGACAGGAGGACCCTCAGTGCAGGATAGGAACCTAGCCGTGTCCCAGTGACCCCGGGGAGCCCTAGAAGATGTATGAGCTCAGGAATGACAGGAGTAGCGCATTTTAAACCAACAATTGGCAAACTTATTTCTGTAAAGAGCCAGAGAGTAAGTATTTTAGGTTTTGCAGGCCATATGGTCTGCATTGCAGCTCCTGGACTCCGCCCTGCGGCGTGAAAGCAGCCATATGTAACATAAACAAATGGGCGTGGCGGGTGCCAATAAAACTTTATTCGTGTTCACTGAAATACAGATTCCACATCATCTTCATGTGTCACCCACTATTCTTCTTTCTAAGTTTACCCCAACCGTTTAAACACCTAGAAACTACGTTTCGCTCGCGGGCCATCTACACACAGGTGGTGAGCTGGACTTGGCCTGAGGGCTGTCGCTTGCCGATGCCTGTTTCAGAAATGTCATTCCGGATGGTGGGGAGACAGAGACCTTTCTGAATTAGAGGTAATTGTTCCCTCTCTCGGATTCCACTAAAGCTCTGCTGAAACCTGTCCCTGTGGCATTTCTTGTTAATGTCATTCAGGGACCTGGGGTAGAGGTTGCTGGGCTAAGGTGTGATGAGGGAGGGACAGAGGCATGAGGGCCGTGGCCACCTGAGCCCTGGGATGGAAGACTGAGGGGAAGGCGGGGGGAGGAGTATGAGGTCTCTGGCTGGGGTGACAAGAGGGCACTGTGATGACACGTGATGACAGGTGATGACACGGGTCAGAAGACTTGTGTCCATACACCCTGTGCCCCAGAGGACAGAGGCGTCTGGCCCAAATGCAGGCCAGCCTGTCAGAGCCGGATTGCCCCAGAGCTGGCCACTTGGGGTGCCAGGCAGTTGATAACGGTGACGCCTGTTGTTTGTCCTGCCAGCACCCTAGAGCCCTGGCCCTCCTCGGGCAACACCCTCCCCTGTTCTGGTCTGTGTGGTTTGAGTGGGGCCGGTTCCGCCCCAGGGACATAGGGTTGGTTCAGAGACAGTGAATGGTCCAAAGAGTCAGCCCCAGGACTTTGGAGAAAGGAGACGTTTCTTTCTGCTAAGCCCAAAGGTGGTCACATGCAAGCCCTGACTTTCCAGGGCCTCTGTGTAGACAGAGACGGCCAGGGAAGAAAGCCAGCATGAAAGAGAGCTGAGCCGATTCTGATGCCACCGGCGACCCCTGGAGGCAGCCATACCTACCGCCCACCCTGGACCTCCCAGTTCAGGAGCAAACTGTTTCCCATCACTTGCTCAGGCCCGTCCAGGCTGGGCTCTTGTGACTTGCAACCCAAGTCCTCAGACATCTGGCTGCTGTTAGGATGGAGCCCTGGAGGGCAGAGGCCTTGCCCTGGGAATCACATGGGACAAAGTGCCCACCTTCGAGGGCTGTTTGACAAATGGCCTTGTCTAAGAGCATTTGCATCTACCTCATTTTTCTCTAGACAGTGCCCCTTAAACACAGTAGGTGCTCAATAATTGCTGGTGCCAGAATGGAGGCACATAACCCCAGGGCACCAAGAAGTCTGAGCTAGAGGCAACTCTCTGAAAAGCAACAGCAGGCGGAATGGATTTCTCCTCCCCCTCCTCCTCCTCCTTCATCACCGACCGAGTGCTCAGAAAACCCATGAGCTTCAGGGACCTGCTTCTGCCTCATACAAACAACCGAGGCAGCTCCAGAGGGCTCCCGGGACCCCGGCTATAAATGTGTTCGGGTAAGAGCCTAAATGAAGGAAGGGAATTACCTGGTCCCAGAGATGCCTGGGAAAGGGGCAGGCCTCACGCTGGGCATGGAAAATGTTGGCTGTTAGCAGCAGCTCCCTGGGCAGAGAGAGTAATCGGGCCACGGCGTTCTGCTGGGGAGTCTCACCCCGATTCCACAGCTAGGGAGGGGATGTGGGTGGGCAGCTTGGGATCCCGGCCTGAGACCCAACAGAGGCTCTAGAATATTCAACTCAACTGTGAGTTTCCATGAAACATGTGCACAGAGAAGCTGATTAATGGGGGAGCAGGGAAGAATGGAAAGAGCACCGTACAGGGAGTCCACGCACTGGGGTCTGAGTCCCAGCCCTGATACTCGTTGAATGGGTGACCTCTGGCGAGTCACTTCCACCGTCTGGGGCCTGGTCTCCTTATCTGTATGTGAAAGGACCGGACCAGAGAAGCGATTCTCCATCTGAGGACAGAACTCAGAGTTTGCCTAAGACAGGGGTGGGGAACATCCTGCCTGCGGGCCGTGTAAGACCCTCAAAATCATCTGGTCTGGCTCCGCCAAGGCACTAGGGGTGAGTTAATTAAATGTTGCACCAAATACAGCAGGCTAATTTTTCAGTTGATAATTTTGTATGGCCCTCGATTGATGTTATAAATATCCACATGGCCCTTGGCAGAAAAGAGGTTCCCCACCCCTGGCCTAAGAGGTGCTCCAACCCATGTGCATTGAGTGAACACGAAATGAACACGCCTCCCACGTGTGCAAGCGTCAGGAGTGTGTAGACCCTTGTTTTGGGCTGCATTTATAGTTTCGTAACCCAACTCCTAAATTCACAATTGCTTCTGGTCATCCTGCTTTCTCAGGGGCCATACGGCACCTCCAAGGACCGGAGCCCTCCACCGCGACGCAGAGGCCACGTGGGCAAGTGGTCCTCCGCAGCCTTAAATTCCTGCTCCGCCGCTTGCCAAGGGCAAGGCTCTGAACTGGCTGTGCCGGGGTTTCCTATCTGTAAGACAGGCCTCCTGTTAGTCCCTACCTTTCAGAATCCTCCAGAGGTTGGTGCCCGAGGGTCTGTGCAAAGGTGTGGGAGACGGCCCAGCACACAGCGAGGGCTCAGAACACGTTTGCTATTCCGTGCAGCCGATGACACCACACTTGTGGGTGTCTGTGGACTCTTACCTTCGAAAGCTGCCCTTATAAAACGAACCCCTGCTGTTATGAGTCAGGCGAGTGGTTGCCCTACCCTGGGGATGGGGATAGGGCGTGAGGTAGGGATGCCTAGAAGGGGATACAGGAGGCCACACGGGGCTGGTAATATAGTTGACCCTTGAACCACACAGATTTGAACTGTCCAGGTCCATTGATATGTGGATATTTTTCAATACATACTATAGATGTATTTTCTCTGCCTTATCATTTTCTTAGTAACGTTTTCTTTTCTCTAGCTTACGTTATTGTAAGAGTACAGTATGTTATACATATAACATGCAAAAATACGTTAACTGACTATATTCATCGGTAAGGCTTCCAGTGGACACTGGGTTATTGGTTAAGTTTGGGGGAAGTCAAAAGTTATACATGGATTTTCAACTTCGAGGGGGGTCAGTGGCCCTAACCCTCACCTTGTTCAGGGTCAAGTGTATTTTGTTTCTTATCTGGGTGCTGCTGACCTGGGTATGTTCAGTTTCTGAAAACATATTAAGTGGACTTTCCTACAGGTATGTTACCCTTCAATAAAAAGTTCTAGAACCAAAGGTACTATACACACACACACACACACACACACACACACACATTTTATTGATTTCAGAGAGGAAGGGAGGGAAAGAGATATAGAAACATTAAAGATGAAAAAGTAACATTGATTGGCTGCTTCCTGCACACCCCACACTGGGGATGGAGCCCGCACCCCGGGCATGTGCCCTGACCCGGAATCGAACCGTGACCTCCTGGTTCGTAGGTCCGTGCTCAACCACTGAGCCAGGCTGGCTGGGCAAACCAAAGGAGCTCTTAAACTTAAAGAATGTCAGATTTCTGTTTCCTTGCTTCTGGGCAACTGTTCGTCTCTGTGCCCCACAGCCTAACGCAGCCCCCAGCTTGGTCAGCTCTGCAGAGAAAGGCTTCCTGGGTGGTTCCCAGCACCAGCAACCTCCCCACCCAACACCGTCCAGTCCCACTCCCCACCCCAGGCCCATTCCTCTACCCAGTTGCTAAACGTCACCTCCTCTTAGGACCTGGAGTTGCTGATGTCAGCTTGCTGGGCTGCTGGGGACTCAGTGACCCAGAGCAAGTCGAATGACTGCGAATGCAGAGGCGGAGGAGCCCGACCGTCACTCAGCACTGGCCCAGGGGCCATTTCCCATAGGCTGCTCTGCCCCTGCCCCACCCCTGTGCACAGAAACCCCAGCCAGAGCCCCACTCACACTCGGCTCACCCCCTGCACCCCAAGACTGAGCCAGATGTCCTTGGGCCAGGTTCCCTTGCCTGTAGCTTATCTCAGAACACTCCAGCCCCTGGGATATTTCCCTCCGTCCTGAGGATGGTGGCTTGTAATTCACACACCGGAACCAAAGCTCCCGAGGGCCTCACTGTGAGGAACATGCTCCATAAATATTTCTGCTCTCACTAAATGTTCCCGAGGGGAGACTTCCTGTTGGGAGGACAGGTCAAGATTAACCTGCTTCAGAACAACGGAAGGGTTGAGACAAATAGAGGGTGACCCAAATATTGTATACACACTGTGAATGATTATAACGTCAGTTGTATTAGCACACAGTTCATTTTCAAAACGTAAAAAAATCTGCAGAAATGAATGACTGTTTTGGTCAACACCTGTTTTCAAACCGATGCCCACTCTGGTCCAGGCACTGCTGATAACGCGAAGCAACGGAATCGCAAACATCGAGAATCATTTCGTTCGCTCTCTCTGTGCGCTCTCAACGCGTCAACTGTTGTCAGTTTGGTACCGTAAACTTTAGCTTTTATGTGTCCCCATAAAAAAGTCTAGCAGTGGTTCTCAACCTTCTGGCCCATTAAATACAGCTCCTCATGTTGTGACCCAACCATAAAGTTATTTTCGTTGCCACTTCATAACTGTAACGTTGCTACTGTTATGAATTGTAATGTAAATATCTGATAGGCAGGATGGTCTTAGGCGACCCCTGTGAAAGGGTCATTCAACCGCCAAAGGGGTCGCGACCCACAGACTGAGAACCGCTGGTCTAGAGGATAAATGTTCTTTGTTCCAAGCTTAGTCTGGCTTCACCCATTATTTCAAATCAGTTAAACCTGAAAAGGAGTGAAAATTAAGTGAGTTTTATCCACTGTTAAAGTGTGTATATTGGGGGGGGGGGGCACTATATCCCCCAAAATGTATACACACTTTGAATAATTATGAAGGCAGTGTTTGTACTTCAAACTGCATTTTCAAACTTTCAGTAGCATTTTAGGATGAATTTCCTTTGTTCAAAGCTTAGTCTGGCTGAAAAGAAAGTAACCTCAATTGAGCTATCAGCTGTTCAAGTGTGTGTGCATGTTTCTGAGACACCCTGTACAGAGAAATAAAGGAGCCAACATTTGTACGTCATCATCTTCCTTGATCCTAATTACCACCTGACGGGAAGTCTCCTAATCCCCGCTTGGCAGAGGAGAAACTGAGGCTCAGAAAGGCTAAGTGACTTGCCTGAGGCCATCCCGCCGGTAAGCAGCAGCCAAGAACTCATCCCAAGCCAGCTGGGCCTGGCTCCAATGCCTGGAGTCTTTCCATCTTGGCCCGCTGCTCACGGCCATCATCTGAAAACAGCCAGCCCACCTCAATGCGTCCGAGGTGCATGAACTCACACACGTGCACAGGGAGCGCTAGCTGCAGTTTCTAACACAGGCACTAATTGCTTGCTATTCTGGGACAATCAGGTAAATAATGAAGTAAGCCACTTCCTTCAACAAGTAAACCCAGAAGACTTGCTCTAACCACAAGGAATACAAGAATAGATTCGAATCCCAGGTCAATTTATTCACCCCCTTCTCCCATCCTGACTCATACCCCCTTGTGAATTTGAAACAAATCTCTCTCTCCCTCTCTGTCTCTTTCTCTTTTTTTTCTCTTCTCTCCCAGCCCCTGCCACAGCAACAGGCATACATATACCATATGAGCATTCCTTGTCAACACTGGTTCATTGGCAATCACTTCTGTCTGCATCCACACTAGGAACGAGCCCACCGCACCCCACCTCAACATATCTATACTAATAAAAACCTAGATGGTCCTCGCACTCTCACACGTGACATTGTCACAAGATGGCCACCACAAGATGGCCATGTGCACAGGGGAGGTGGGGCCCAGAGGCTGCTCCATGCGGTGAGGCCTGGGGGTCCCGTGGCTCCGCGTGGCATGGAGGAGGCAGGTCCCGGCAGGGAAGGGCTGTTGTGGGTGATCAGGCTAGCAGGGGAGGGCAGTTGGGGGTGATCGGGCTGGCAGGAGAGGGCAGGGGAGGGCAGTTGGGGGCGATCAGGCTGGCAGGGGAGCAGTTAGGGGGCAATCAGGCTGGCAGGCAGAAGTGGTTAGGGGCAATCAGGCAAGCAGGCAGGTGAGCGGTTAGGAGCCAGTGGTTCCAGATTGTGAGAGGGATGTCCGACTGCCGGTTCGGGCCTAAACCGGCAGTCGGACATCCCCCAAGGGGTCCCAGATTGGAGAGGGTACAGGCCGGGCTGAGGGATACCCCCCCCCTCCCTGCTGCACGAATTTTGTGCACCAGGCCTCTAGTATATATATATCAATTCTGCTGCCTTCGTTGTATCCAATCACCCTGCAAACTGATTTGAATGCTGTTATCAGTCTTAATGCAAGACACTGCTGAGGGGAGGCCTGTGCTAAAACAGCTCCTGGCTCCTCATCTTGACCACTCAGGGGCAGAGAGAAAAGCTTCCACTCGGGTTCATATGTTGCCCTTTATTGCAAATGCAAATAGCTCCTAAGCCCTGTTCTTAACGCTTTGAGTGCCAACCAATATCCTAGGAACTATGCTAAAATTGCCAAGGCATTTTTTGCTGATTTTACAGTTTAGGAAAAAAATTATGAATCGCAAGTAAATGAAGTTACATATTCAAAAACTTAAGGAAACCTTTACTACATTGACATATTTAGCAATATCATCATCACTAATAAAAGCAGACTTAGAACTGGACGCCATTTCGAAGCTTTGATAGAGCTCCCGGCACTTTTGGCGAAAGACAGGAGAAGCGCAATTGCGCTCCCTGGCACTCTAGGGGTTAAATCCTGTCATTTCCCTGGACCAGGATGTAACTCCCAATTGAAGGGTTAACTGGTCTACCTGGTCTGCTTGGCTGGGCACACACCACTCCAGAAATATTACAGACACTTCTGCATTAGCTGTGTTTAAAGCACAGAGAGGTTAGGTAACTTGCCCACAGTCACACAGCAAGTGGGAAAGTTGGCGTTTGAACACAGGCAGTCAACACCTCATCACTACACTGTATTTCTGTCTGCTCAGACACGCATAGGACCCACACACAAGGACGAATATGTTTTTTTCTGTTTCTTTTTTTAATCTGTGTTTAAATTCACATGACTCTCTCTCTCTTCTAACAAAGTCACTAAACTGAGGCTCTGGGAAGCCCAGAGCGAAGCTTGTTCAAACATCTTCTTTTAAAACTGCAATTATGTCCCCGAGAGAAAGAGCCATCCGCCGACTCCATGTGAGTATAAGTTAGCCCCATCAGCTTTACCTCGTGATGCTGGGCAGCAGCAGCCTGGCGAGAACGAGGGGTCTGGCTGAAGACAAGGGGGGAGGGGAACGTAGGCACGGAGCATATGTGGAGGGGGTGGGGAGCGAGTGCCCAAAGGGAGATTTTTAGCAGAGTCTGCAGAGAAGGCTGTGGAAGAAGAAACAGATGAGAGGAGACTGGCCCCAACTCTGTCTAGAAGAGTTAGCAGAAAATTCTCCCTGATTTCTGAGGCCCCGTTTCCAGGACCTCAAACCCCAATTAGTGCTCTTCGAGCCTGACAGAGTCTGCCGCTTTGAACTAATGTTAGGGAGTGGGGAGGGGAGGGGGCTAACGCTCATGACCGCCTGGGGACAGAGGGGGCTCCCCTTCCACAGGGTGGAGGTGCCGCCGCCCCGGAGAACTGCCCCCCGAGGATGTTGTCAGCCAGACCACGGGGCTGGGAGCCATTTCTGCCCCAAAGTGCTTCAGAAGTAGGCGTGCCTCTTCAACGCTCTCCCCCCTTCCACGGGGGCCCTGGTGAAGATGGCAGAGCCGGGATGGAGGGAGCCTGGGTCCCTGCGTCACCGCCTGGAAGGCTCCCTGCCCAACACTCACACTGGACTGTGTGGGAGTGAAAGATAACCTTCTACTGGGGAAGCTGCTGAGACTGGGGGCTGCCCTGGTACTGCTGTGATCGGCATCCTAACTAACCTTCAAGGAAATAACATTTTCTTTTCTTTCTTTTTTTAAAATATATTTTATTGATTTTTTACAGAGAGGAAGGGAGAGGGATAGAGAGTTAGAAACATCGATTAGAGAGAAACATCGATCAGCTGCCTCCTGCACACCCCCTACTGGGGATGTGCATGCAACCAAGGTACATGCCCTTGACTGGACAAGAACCTGGGACCCTTCAGTCTGCAGGCCGACACTCTATCCACTGAGCCAAACCGGTCAGGGCGGAAATAACATTTTCAAACACACGACTCTCATATTTTGAAGCATCCGCCTCTGTGATCTGATCACTGTGTGTGGACCGCCGTGTGGGTGGGTGATGTGAAGGGCTGGATGTCCTTCATGGCCGTCCCCCAGGATGCACATTCAGGGAAGGAAAAAGTTTAGACTTGAGATATGTAACCCAGTATATGTCAGGACCATCACAGTTAGGAGGTGGTGGCCACACGAAGCTAAGTTGTGACCACACTTCGCACTCAATAACCCTGCCTACCTCACACGGGTATTTTCAGACGCCAGGGTAACCATTTTATGTCTTGCTTATGGCATACGGTTTACTTACTGCAGCAAACATTTATCTTGTTCAACAGCTTTGCCCTTGTACCTTGAACCAAGAGTACAGTTAAATGACGACCGAACACAGTCAGCAAACTATGAAGAGCTTAAATGTCTGGAACCCATGGCTTTTATCAGCCCCTGGTCAAGGAAACCAGGCAATGGGCCTAGATGCATTTGCACATATATTTTTTAATTCTTTATTGTTTAAAGTATTACATAGAGTATTACATAGGTCTCCTTTTCCCCCCATTGACCTCTCCCCGGTCACCCCCAAAATTGCATATGTTGTTACGGGCATTGTAACAACAGAAAACAGAATGACAGAAAACAGAGGAAAACAGAATGAGCTTTGTTATAAGCGGGTGTATTTGAACTTTGGTTTGCACCCAGGAAAGGTGGGAGTGTCCCCCAACTCTGAGTCAACATCTGATTTTTTTCCCATTTATTGAGGTACCATAGTTACAGATCATTAGCAGGGGAGGGGCGTGAGTCTATCAGGCCACACGGACAGGACCGAGACGCCTCTCTGCTCCCCATGCTTCATCCCTGCAGAACCACCTGCCCGGCCACAAGTCCTGGGGAACTGAGGAGTCAGCAGCAACTCACATAGGACACAGAGAGGTTAGGTAACTTGCCCAAGGTCACACAGTACAGGGCACATTTGAACACAGGCAGCCTGGGTGTTGAACACAATCTCTCTGCCACTATAGAACTATCACTACGTAAACCGCTCAGGGGGATGGTCTTCCCAAGAACCGCCCTCTGTGAGGCTTTCCATGGAGCTCAGGTACACGGGTGTCCTCTGCTAAGTCCTCCTGTCTTGGCACACAGATCCACTCCGGCCACTGTCACATTGTACTGCCACTGTGTCTCTTTCCACCTCCACTTTCTGGCCATTCTAGCCCACGGGGTGTCTAGAATTAGAAAAAGGTGGCCCTTCCTCAAGACGTGTTGCTCCCATGTATTGGAATGCTGTTATAATTCAGAGCCCAGTCCACAGTCTATGATTTGAGTGGCGCCCCCTAGGGCTGTGCAGTGCACAACCTGCACAGCTGCCTGGGGCCATCTGTTCGCAGACCTGGAGCTCAAGTTCCCTGAGGACAGCACTTCATTTTCCCATTGGCGCCGACAACTCCTAGCACAGCGCCAGGCACGTAAGAGGGAGCAAGGAATTCTTGCTGCTTCATTTGCAGGCGCTGCTGGCTCATAACTCTGACTTTCCCTTTTGAGACCGTGAGACGAGGCTGTGTCTCTTCTCTTCACTGTTTCCTCCTGCCCTCCTGCCCCACCACGTGGGACTGCCTCCCTCTCCATGAAGCTGCGATGCTTTGAAAACAACCCTCTCCACGAAGGCACCCGCTTTCCCAGTTCCCGATGTCTGCTCCAGCGGGGACCAGCTAAAGTACCAATGGGATTGGAGATTTGTCTCCTTCCCTCAGCCGATAACTCTTCAAACACACTGTGTACACCAGGCATCAAGAGTATTGACAAAAGCTCTTACTCTCTTGCATTTTCGAAGTCTGCGTCTCCGGCTGCACGCCAGTGCGGGCAGAAACAAACCAAAAAAGGCAAGGAAAACAGGGGACCCCGTCCTCAGGGTGCTTTCCTGCCAGAGCAGCGGTTCTCAACCTTCTGGCCCTTTAAACACAGTTCCTCATGTTGTGACCCAACCATAAAATTATTTTCGTTGCTACTTCATAACTGTCATGTTGCTGCTGTTATGAATCGTCATGTAAATATCTGATATGCAGGATGGTCTTAGGCGACCCCTGTGAAAGGGTCGTTCGACCGCCAAAGGGATCTCGACCCACAGGTTGAGAACCGCTGTGCCAGAGGGAACCAACCAATCAACTTCTCATCGTTGCAGCTACTCAGGACGTGGTCCCTCGTGCTATAGCTGATGACGTGCTCAGTGGCATCAGTTCAATGTACCCCTAGGAGGCAGGGGTGGTCCAGATGAACGGGGTTCAAAACCACGAGTAAAAGGAGCCCCCACCCTTGGGGTGTGGCCCCAAGGAGGTGGCTGTGGCCAGAGCTTCCCACTCAAGCCCCACTGAGTCTCCTCCCCCTGGCTGGCCCGTCCTCTGGGTGGGTGGGTGCGTAGATAGGCAGGTGTGTGTCCCCCAGCTCTGAGCTAACATCTGATTTCCACCCACTCATCGAAGCACCATAATTACAGATCATTAGCAGGACGCCACCTGTTCCCACATATTGGTCCTTTATTGAAAACCGTGCCCCACCCACTCTCCGCTCCTCCCTGACCCCCGGCTTCCAAAGGAGGCACATTCTCCTTCTCTGCAAAGCTTTCTTTAGGCCGCGTTCAACTCTCTTCTCCAACCACCTCTGCCACGAATACATTGCACTGCAATCAATTAACGAACACGATCAAAGCTCTCCCGGGGAGAACGTGCTGGGGGTACCGGCTCCCATCTCTCCATCGTCAAGGTGGATGGAGGCGGCTAAAGATGCTCCGAAGATTTCACGCCACGAAATACCGATCCTTCCTCAGTTGACACCTTGTGTATGAACAGTAACAGTAGCATCAGGTTATTTTCTACCCAAATTCTGTGAAAATCCAACTGCCTTTTCCTCGTGTCTCCGAGATATATTTGTCCTCACCCTTCTTCTTGGAGAAAAGAAACATCAGATCTGTTTGTGTTCCTCCCGCCGAGTGGGAACACTTCATCCCTGCCTAGTAGGTGTCAGAATCCAGGTGAGTTCCGGCGGCGTAAGCAAGTTGATGGCCATTTGGACCCCACGGAGGGACGTTTTTAACTCCGTGGGTGTGAAATTAACATGATTTTTTCCCAGAACCCGGGTCTCGGTAACTCTGGTTCCTACTGAAGACGCATTTTAAGATCGACTGAGCCGGAATAAATGAACAGGGTTGTCCCCGGGTATTTCGCGCGTGCGCTGGCATTTCAACGTCCTCTAACCAGGCTCCGCAGGATCGGGTTGTGATGATCCTTCATTAAGATCCCGAGTCTCGCTGGCAGCCCTCGGAAGGCGACCACTTGATCATCCTCAAACACGGTACAGTCACCAGGGGATCGCACGACCCTGCCTGGGAGGATCTCATTGTGGGAAAGAAGCGGCCACTGAGAGAGAGGGCCGCCCCGCGGGAAAGACAAGTGTCCCTCCTGTGCAGCTCCGCCGAGCACAGCCGTCTCCCTCGATGGGGACTCTGCACCCTGCTCGGCCCAGCGTGCCCCAGCCACCGCAGCAATGACCCCGTCCCACCTGAGCCAGCATCGCAGGGGGGTGTTTGAGACCGCCAGGTGGGACGGATGTGAGGGAACCCATCCCAGCAGCCCCGGGCTGCTCGGGGGCCTGGGAAGCAAGGGACTGAGGCCAACAGGCTTCTTCTTAGGACGAGGGAAGCTGCAGGGAGGAGGAGGAGATGCCAGTAAGAGGGGGCCTCGGAGGCGGGCCCAGGCTGGATTCCTCCCCCTCCCTTCTTCCATCTCCAACAGTCCTACCAGTTTTTCTTCCCAAACGGTTCCTACACGCCCACTTCCCCAGCACCTCGTGCTATGCCGGCTGCCAGCCTCACCTCTTAGCCCCTCAGCCCTGCGGCGGCTGTGCCAGGCCACTCCTCAGAGGCCCTCGGTGGCCCTGCTGTCCCCGGGGATGAGGCACTGGACCACCTCTCTGTTGCCAACTGGTTTCCAACGACCAACGTACCAGCCACAATGGCCCAGGTGAATGTTTATACCAGCTGAAGATGCCAACGCCAGGGAAGTTTAAAAAAACAGAAACGAGGCCGAGATTGGATGTGTGGATGCAAAAGGGGTAAGAGCAGTGGCCTGTCCTCCTCCGGGCCCAGCCCGGAGCCCGGCGGGGGCCCAGGTGCTGAGGCTGTGACGGAGGAGGGGTGACGGGGGCTCCTACTCAGGGTTGGCCCCGTGTCCCCTGCTTGGGTTGCATGGCTGGGTCTCAAAGAGCAGCTGTGAGGGGTGGGGCTGGGCTCCTGCTGACCTGCGGCAAGTTTTCTGCCTCAGGACCGCGTTGGAGCCAAATCCTACTTATTCTAGGAACTCTAAATATCAATATGTCACTTGCTTCTATCTTTAGGGTGAGAAGCATACTATAGGTAGCAAAAGCCTCACTGCCAGATGGGCTCTTACTTTTATTAAATCCTGACGTTCGCCGTTAGGTAATCACAGACAGAACGTTCAGCGACGGCCTCGTTCCCCTAAAACGGGGCCCTGCGGGGACCGTCCCAGGCGCGCTGGCAGCTGTCTCCCAGGGCCCGCATCCCGGCTGACCACTGTCCTGCACACAACCTCCAGCCATTCCAACCTCCACGCCTTGCTCCTGCCCGCTCCCCTCCCCCCATCCCCCTGCCAATTTAAATCCCCTCTGAGCTCAGACCGTCGCCTCCTGCAGGACACTGGGCAGCTGCTCTCACGCACCATCTCCCCTCCTTCTGGAACAGGAGAGAGCGCTGGGCTGGGCGTCAGGGAGCTGCATTGGGCTCATCGCAGGCTTGTTTTCAAGACACACACGGGCACCCAAATAGCTCCAGGCCGAGATGGCTCAAGCAGCCGCACAGATGGCTGCTCCACATGGTGACTCAGGGATCCTCACCAAGCCGCCCAGCCGGGAGCCGCCAGGAGGGGCAGAGGAGCCAGGCACAGAGAGAGGCTTCTCCCTGGGATTCTGAGAACGATGCCTCTGCATTCCAAGGGCACGTTGCGGATTCGCCACTGGGATGGATTTCACACCATCCCACAGCCTCTGAGCAATGGAAGTGGCTGGTGAATTACCATGAGGAGGTGCGCAGTGTTTACCGTTTCCTGTTGCTTCTCTATAGAAGACTCTACCAGCCATCACAACTCAGGGTCAGGAGCATGTCTGCTGTCCTCCCAGTTTCTCACCAGATCGAGAGAAAACGCCCTGAGTGCCTTAAAGGCAGGAACCGGAGGCTCGTCCACATTAGAACCTCTGGAGGTGGAGCCCTGAGACCCCATGCGTTAGAGCGAGTCTCTGATCCTCATCTCTATCCTGGTAAGAGGAGGGCATGCGGGCCCTGGCCAGGTGGCTCAGTTGGTCGGAGCGTTGTCCCGTAAGGTTGCAGGTTCGATCTCCAGCTGGGGTGTGTACGGGAGGCAACCTATCAATGTTTCTCTCTCACATCAATGTTTCTCTCTCACACTCCCTTCCTCTCTAAGAGACCAATACAAACACATCCTCAGGTGGAGATTTTTTTTTTTAATTTCTAAAAAGAGTGTGTGTGGGCCCTGGCCAGTGTGGTTCAGTGGATAGAGAGTCGGCTCGGGAACCAAAAATCCTCAGGTTCCATTCACAGTCAAGGGCAGGTACCTAGATTACAGGTCCCACCCAGCCCCATCAGAGCACATGGGGGAGGCAACCAATAGATGTGTCTCTCTCACATTGATGTTTCTCTCTCTCTGCCCCCTCCCTCCCTCCCTTCCACACTTTCTAAAAAAAAAAAAAATGGAAAAAAATATCCTCCAGTGAGGATTAACAAACAAACAAAAAAAGAGGGTGTGTGGTAGGGCGGGGAGCGCCATGAGCAGAGGGGTGACAGCAGATTCAGGAAGGGACTCGAATGCCCCCACCAGGTCTGTCGACATGGCATCCCCACTCAACAGATGCACACACAAGAAAAATCCCGGCCACCAGAGACAGGAGAAATGAAGGCGTGGAATACAAAACCAGGCACGCTCTGTACACTCCCTGCCCCACCGCAGGTCACGGGCCGCAGACGCCCTAGAGGTAAATTGACTGTTACAACAAGGCAGCGGTGGGTGTGTTTTTAAATACAACATGAGGTTGTAGGATGACACAGAAAGTCACATTCCTAGGGTTGGTTCCCATTCCCCTCCGTGGGGTTTCTGCACCCTGGTCTCTGTTCCGGAGCCGGCTTCCCACACTGTTCATTTTTCTGTTTATCTTTTCACACCTGGCAGAGCACCTGGGCCTGCCCAACCTCATGGGTCCCCACCACTGGGAAGGGGGTGAGGATGGCAGGAGTATCACTTACTCAAATGGAAACATACACGAGTCTCAGGCTACGTACGGGCGCGTGAAAAAGCCAACACGCAGCCGTGGCTGCGCCTACCCGTGGTGCGCCCACCCCCTACCGGAGCCAGGCAGTGAGCCGCACCATCAGCGATTCGCTGGTGAATTACAAGCAAGACCAGCAGCAACAGAACCCCGGGACCCTCTCAACACAGCGAACAGAAGATTACTCCTTAAGCACGCCTCCTCCAAGTCCAGAAAATTCCACCGCTCCACACACGTAAGTCAGAGCCGCTTCTTACAGAATCCTGACTCGGGCCCTCCAATTCCAGAAACTCACGACTTTTGAGGTTACAAATAAAAAGTCTTAGCAGCCCGGCCGGCGTGGCTCAGTGGTTGAGCATCAACCTATGAACCAGGAGGTCACCATTCAATTCCTAGTCAGGGCACATGCCCGGGGTCGTGGGCTCGATCCCCAGTGGGGGACGGACAGAGGCAGCCAATCAGTGATTCTCTTATCATTGATGTTTCTATCTCTTGCTCCCTCTCCCTTCCTCTCTGAAATTAACTTAAAATATTAGCAAAGCAAGCATGAATAGCTAGCTCAGGTAACAGAAACCCTTTCTGCAAATGAAGTTTTGGGAGCTAGTCGTAGGTACACTATTTGCCCATGAGAACCAGGCAGGGTTTTTTTTCTTTGTTTTAATTGGCCCTGGCTTGGCAGGGGGCCCACTAGGTTTCCCAGTTAAGCCACAGACCCTGCTCAGATCACCGACCTTTGCACCACTGCGTTGTTCGGGCAGTGGGGTTGGGAAGAGTGGCTTCCACTCATGCCAATGTGGTACAGCCAGGATTAACCTTTAACCCCCCACCCCCCACCCCCCTACAGAGACCCCCCACCCCCGGAGTCAGGCAGAAACGGCTGGCTGGGAGAGTGATACCAAAAGATGAACCCACATCTTCTCACCCCTTACAAAGAGAACAGGATGACAATTTATAACCCTATCTGGGGTCAAGTTCAGAACTTGGCCACCTTCCCCACCCTGCAGGCCACTCACTCTCCCCACCTCCCCCACCCCCTTGTCGCTCATGCTGTCTGGTGTTTCGGTGGGGAGTCACCCCACAGCTCAGGTCTCACAGTATCTCTTAACTGAACCTTGATTCTTTTGAGTGGAAGAGGCCGGGAAGTTTGTCCAGAAGAAGAAGAGCCTGGAATGACGGAGTATAACTTACTTCCTTTCCCACTCTACCCACCATTTAAAACTTAGGATTCACAGATTTTGTGGAAAAGGCATCGCTGATGACTTACACGGTGTGTGTATTAAGGGGCTATTTATGGCTCAGAGTAATTTTAAAAATCATATGAAGAATAATCTGAATTTCTACTGAAATAACATCACCTGATCCGAGTGTCCTTAATGATTGCTTTTGAACAAAAATTTAGGTAGGATTACAGTAAAAATAATAATAATGTTACAATTACAGTAATTTCCCATCTGGATTTCCATTTTTAACTACTCGCCGAAGTTTGCATTCTGCATTTAAAAACATTACAAATAGATACAATTTTCCCAAATGAAGGAAAACATTCTAATTTATAAGGAGGGAGAGGATGAGAATTGAAGTAAGGGAGGACTGGGGATCACGGCATTGTTCCTAGAAAGAGCTTGGGAGCAGACAGAAACCATGCCCACTTCCTTCGAGCCTGGCCCAGCCCTGTTCCCGAGGGTGGGCATCCACACGGGGCAAGCCCCCTGTCCCCGAGTGCTGCAGGAGCCGCTTGGTAATCAGGGGGTCCTGGGACCTCCAAGCACCCCCGCTCCAGACGGGGTGCTGCTCAGAAAGTCAGGCTCCATGAAGGACAGAAAAGGGAAGTCAGTCCTCACTGATCATCTCTCCCTCCTACTTTTCGCACCAACTCAGAGGGCTTGGCAATCCCGTCATTGAGGCATTGGGGTGCCCACCTCCCATCCCAAGGCCCCTTTCCGTGGGTGGTTCTGAATGTGAACTCTGGCAAAAGAGCAGGGCACACAAAGCAATCAACCAACCTGTACATCCCACTGTTGGCGCATTCATTGGCACAAGGCCGCTTCCAGTCACCACCCAGAGAGGAGGGCTGTCACCCTGACACATACACCAAGGTGGTGTGATGGCTGCAAATAGAGCCATCAGGGCCTGGGCTTCTAGAAGGCCCGTGGCAGGCAGAGGGGACATCAGGATGAAGTCAAGCAAAGCTGACAAAATCCAGGGACTTGGGAGAAAAAGAAGAGAACCTACTTTTGTGTCTTCTTTCAGTGATCCTAAAATCACTCAATGTATTTTTCAGATCAAGACATGTTCATTTTCTACAGACTAATCTCTGAATCCAGAAGTCCTGCCTTACCTTCTGAAAATTATACTACAACTAGAGCCCTGGTGCATGAAATTTGTGCATGGGTAGGGTCCCTAGGCCTGGCCGGTGATCAGGGCCGATTGGGGCCTTCCTTCGTTCCGCACCACCCCCTGGTGGTCAGCGCACATCATAGCGAGCGGTCAAACTCCCAGTCGGTGGAACTTCCGAGGGGACAATTTACATATTAGCCCTCTATTATATAGGATGAGTGTCTGACGATGGTGAAAGAGAAGGGTCAATAAAATCATCAGGGCACTGGGGAGGAGGAAAGAGCTGCTGGAGAAAGGTGCCTCCTGGAGCGTCCATATGCAGCCAGGGCTGGTGGCGATGGTTCATCCTGGGCCGGGGGCTCCATGGCAAGAGTGGGCAGCAGAGAAAATGCGGAGCTGGGGTCACAAGAGTTGTTCTCCTGTGGGGTCCCTCATGCAGTTGCAGTCAGATGTCGCCTGAAGTTACTGTCATTTGAGGGCTTTACTGGGACGGATGCCCACAAGGGCGCCCTCACGTGGCTGCCAAGTGGAACGTCTCCAATGTCGCTTGGGCCTCTCAGAACATGGCAGCGGGGTTCTGAGAGGGAGAGTCCCGCGAGATGCAGATGAAAGCTGCAAGGCTTCTAATGGTCTAGTCTCAAACGTCCAAAAGGTCTCTTCTGGCACATTCTACTGGTAGAAAAGCAGCAGACCGACCAGCCTAGTTTCCAGGGGAGGGGAAATGATGGGGGAAGGGACTTGATGGAGGAGGGGAGATGAAGGGGGAGGGGAGATGAAGGGGGAGGGGAGATGATGGGGGAGGGGAGATGAAGGGGGAAGGGACTTGATGGGGGAGGGGAGATGATGGGGGAGGGGAGATGAAGGGGGAGGGGAGATGAAGGGGGAAGGGATTTGATGGGGGAGGGGAGATGATGGGGGAGGGGAGATGAAGGGGGAAGGGATTTGATGGGGGAGGGGAGATGATGGGGGAGGGGAGATGAAGGGGGAAGGGATTTGATGGGGGAGGGGAGATGAAGGGGGAGGGGAGATGAAGGGGGAAGGGACTTGATGGGGGAGGGGAGATGATGGGGGAGGGGAGATGAAGGGGGAAGGGATTTGATGGGGGAGGGGAGATGATGGGGGAGGGGAGATGAAGGGGGAAGGGATTTGATGGGGGAGGGGAGATGAAGGGGGAGGGGAGATGAAGGGGGAAGGGATTTGATGGGGGAGGGGAGATGATGGGGAAGGGGAGATGAAGGGGGAGAGGACTTGATGGGGGAGGGGAGATGATGGGGGAGAGGACTTGATGGGGAGGGAATTTGATAGAGGAGGGAACTTGATGGGGGAGGGGAGATGATGGGGGAGGGGAGATGATGGGGGAGGGGAGATGATGGGGGAGGGGAGATGAAGGGGGAGGGACTTGATGGGGGAGGGGAGATGAAGGGGGAAGGGATTTGATGGGGGAGGGGAGATGAAGGGGGAGGGGAGATGATGAGGGAAGGGATTTGATGGGGGAGGGGAGATGAAGGGGGAGGGGAGATGAAGGGGGAAGGGATTTGATGGGGGCGGGGAGATGATGGGGGAGGGGAGATGAAGGGGGAAGGGATTTGATGGGGGAGGGGAGATGAAGGGGGAGGGGAGATGAAGGGGGAAGGGATTTGATGGGGGAGGGGAGATGATGGGGGAGGGGAGATGAAGGGGGAGAGGACTTGATGGGGGAGAGGACTTGATGGGGAGGGAATTTGATAGAGGAGGGAACTTGATGGGGGAGGGGAGATGATGGGGGAGGGGAGATGATGGGGGAGGGGAGATGAAGGGGGAGGGACTTGATGGGGGAGGGGAGATGAAGGGGGAAGGGATTTGATGGGGGAGGGGAGATGAAGGGGGAGGGGAGATGAAGGGGGAGGGGAGATGAAGGGGGAGGGGAGATGAAGGGGAAGGGACTTGATGGGGGAGGGGAGATGAAGGGGGAGGGGAGATGAAGGGGGAGGGGAGATGAAGGGGGAGGGGAGATGATGGGGGAGGGGAGATGAAGGGGGAGGGGAGATGATGGGGGAGGGGAGATGATGGGGGAGGGGAGATGAAGGGGGAGGGGAGATGAAGGGGGAGGGGAGATGAAGGGGGAGGGGAGATGATGGGGGAGGGGAGATGATGGGGGAGGGGAGATGAAGGGGGAGGGGAGATGAAGGGGGAGGGGAGATGAAGGGGGGAGATGATGGGGGAGGGGAGATGATGGGGGAGGGGAGATGAAGGGGGAGGGGAGATGAAGGGGGAGGGGAGATGATGGGGGAGGGGAGATGATGGGGGAGGGGAGATGAAGGGGGAGGGGACTTGATGGGGGAGGGAATTTGATAGAGGAGGGAACTTGTTGGGGGAGTGGCAAGGTCACTGCAGAAGAACAGGAGATGCTGTGTTTTCCAAGATGGCCACAACAACCACCTACACCTGCAGGTACCACATACTATTTTAGGAACTTGGGACGAAGGAGTGTGGACAGTGATGAATCAGACAGATGGACTCTACATGGAGCTTACTCCCAGTAGCGTGTGGTGGTGATGGGTGGTGGTGATGGGTGCCAAGACAAACTTTGGGGAAACCATCATGGAAGTGGCAATGATCCACACAGGCCCTCAGCTCCTGATCCCAGGGCACAAGGGTTGGACTGGGACACATACAAAGTCTACAGGTCAAACCTGATGGAAGATTTGGTGCTTTTTTTAGTGACACTCAGAGCTTGATGGAAACGGCGAGTTTCTGCTCCCTCCTCTCTCTGCACTCCTTCCCATGGCTAGCTGCCCTCCCAAGACTTGGCCCCCTCCTCCAAGGAGGACTCGTTGCTCAGAAGTACTGTCCAGCCAGGGACCATCCCCCCAGGCCCACTAGCCTTTCGGGGGGGGGTGGGGGGGCAGGAGACCAGCTCTCCCTGGAGCAGCACTGTGTGCCCGTTAAGCCTCGGGTGCATTTATTCCAACCCTCTCCTTCCCCGCCCACTGGGCGAGTGTGCAAGGCTCAGAGCCCCAGAGAGACGAGCCATCGATAGACAGAGCCTGGTCCCCGAATGACCACGTGGGAAAGCTCCCCCAGCCGGGAACGCACCCTGGAGTGTTACACAGCGAAAAGCAGACCTTCACTGTGCTAAGATGCTGAGCTAGGAGGGCCTGCTGTGCTAGCTGGCATCCCACCCAATACGATACACCTCTGGTCACAGTCAACTCAGGGTTCCTAACATACTGTCGTTTTTCCAGCCGACTGGGTGTCTGTCACTCTTGTAAAAAGCGCTGGCAGGCTTGTCTGGGACAGTGCGGTGATGCAGCCGGGCCCAGGGAGGCTCACGGAGCCTGCGGGGCGGCCCCAGCCCAGCCCAGGGCAGAGGACCAAGGACGGCTACAGAGGACGTTCTATCACCTTTGGGACTGTGCTTATTTCACAGTCATGGTGGTGAAGGGAGAGTTTCAGAACACATGAAAGAAAAGATTTTGTCAGATCTTAGGGTACAGATTAACTGGAGGGAGAGCCACGTTTTAACGGGGGGGAAGGGGGAGGGGGAGGGCAGGGTGAAATGAAGGCAAAAGTGTGGAGTGTTAAAAATATCTTAAATGGCCCTGACCGGTTTGGCTCAGTGGATAGAGCGTCGGCCTGCGGACTGAGGGGTCCCGGGTTCGGTTCTGGTCAGGGGCATGTATCTTGGTTTCGGGCACATCCCCAGTGGGGGGTGTGCAGGAGGCAGCTGATCGATGTTTCTCTCTCATCGATGTTTCTAACTCTCTATCCCTCTCCCTTCCTCTCTGTAAAAAAATCAATAATATATATATATATTTTTTAAAAATATCTTAAATGTAATGAAGACTGACAGGCTGACGAAAGCGAGTGGGAGGCCGGGAACAGGTCCTGTTCGGCAGTCGCTGTGCCCTCTGTTCAGGAAGGTGAGGTGGGTGGGCGAGTGGAGAAATACGCTCCCCCAGGTGGGAGGAGAAACTGCAGTGGGGGCACCGCAGGCTGGGGAGCCATGGGCTCAAGAGGAGCAGGGAGACTTGGAAGCTGGGCGATCTGGGAGGAGGGAGGAGGGAGGAAGAGAGAGGAGCAGGGAGAGAATCGACGTGAGGACTCTGCAAGGGGCTGGGAGAAGAGAAAGCACCCAATCCCTCTGCGAGGGACCAGCTGGCACCAGACCAGCTGAGCAGAAGACGGAGTGCAGAAACCAGACACGACCCGAAAGCCAGCCAACTGCAGGGGCTGCAGCAAGGCAGCAGCCCAGGGGTGAGGGGGCATTTGGGCAGCAGCGTGCAGGGGCCCAGGGACGACACAGGAGCCTGGAGCTTGCTAAGGCGGCAGGGCGGCCCCGGGGCAGGAGCACCAGCTGGGCACAGGGAGTGGCTCTGCCCCCAGGAGCTGCGCAATGTGGGCCAGGGTCGGCATGCGAGTTCCAGAACCATCACTTGGAACTGGTGTGGACACCCCAGACGGGCAGATGGGCAGGATGCCCTTTCTCCTCTTTGGTACCCCGCCGCCCCCCAGCCGGCAGCCACTAGGGACTCTACCCGTGCACGAATTTCATGCACCCGGGCCTCTAGCCTGTGTGTGTGTGTGTGTCTCTCTCTGTGTGTGTGTGTGTCTCTGTGTGTGTGTCTGTGTGTCTGTCTGTCTGTGTGTGTGTCTGTGTGTGTGTGTCTGTGTGTGTGTGTCTGTCTGTGTGTGTGTGTGTCTGTGTGTCTGTGTGTGTGTGTCTGTGTGACTGTGTGTGTGTGTCTGTGTGTCTGTGTGTGTGTCTGTGTGTGTGTGTGTCTGTGTGTCTCTGTGTGTGTCTGTGTGTCTGTGTGTGTGTCTGTGTGTGTGTGTCTGTGTCTCTGTGTGTGTGTCTGTGTGTGTGTCTGTGTGTGTGTGTCTGTGTGTGTGTCTGTCTGTGTGTGTGTGTGTGTGTGTGTGTGTGTGTGAAATGTTGACACATGCCACCACATGGATGACCCCTGAGGACACTGTGCGAGGTGAAATAAGCTTGTCACAAGAAGACAAATACTCTGTGATTCCACTTACAAAGGTTCCCTAGACGAGCCAAACTCCTAGAGACAGAAACCAGAACGGGAGCTGCGGGGGGCTGTGAGGGGTTAGTGTCTAATGGGTGTGCAGTTTAGGTTTGGGGAGTTGAAGAGTTCTGGAGATGGGTGGGGGTGATGGTTGCACAGCAACGTGAAAGCGCTTATACGGCGTTACAACGGTGAATTTCATGTTATGCGTATTTCCCACAATTAAAAACAACAGTAAAATTGGTTTACTCATGGTCACCACTGGCCAGCGATTTTAAACATCAAGGGTAAAACTACTCCTCTCTGGCGTCCTGTTCCCGTCCCGGCAGGTGCACCATGCCCACTGCTCCCCCACCCGCGCCCCCAGGACGCCCCTGTCCTGTGTCCACCCCTGACCCTGCAGGGCGGCGGCAGGCTGCTGTGGAAGCGGGTCTCCAGGGCTGAAGACGGATTCCCGCAGGGGCCGGGCTGAGAGCAGGGCGGCTCCGGGAGCCTCTTGGAGTCAAGGTTGAATGCCTGTGTGCTCACAGATGCCTTCTAGACAGGTTTTTACAGCCCTGGAACCCCACCCCACCCCAGATCTCAGGGGGGCCACCTGAAATTTCAACACAAAGAGTGAAGGGGCCTCCAGGGCAGCGTCACAGGCCAGCAGCCCGGCCCGGTTCGGGCAAACCACCCTGCACAGAAGCCCTGGTTCTGTCCAGATAATCTTCCTACACACCAAACACAGATTCATGGGAACCAAGCCAGCCTCTTCCATGGGATGGGCGCGTGCTGTGGGCCACACTCTTCTTTACCTTTTGCCGATTTGACTCCTGGGGTGGGGTGGAGTGGGGGGGGGGGGTGGGGGGGTGGGGTGGGGGGGGGTGGAGTGGGGTGGGGTGCGAGTGGGGGGGGGTGCGAGTGGGGGGGGTGGGGGGGAAGGTGGGGTGGGGAGGTGGGGTGGGGGATTGGGGGGGTGGAGTGGGGTGGGGTGGGGTGGGGTGGGGGTGGAGTGGGGTGGGGTGCGGGTGGGGTGGGGTGGGGTGGGGTGGAGTGGGTGCGGGTGGGGTGGGGTGGAGTGGGTGCGGGTGGGGTGGGGTGGGGTGCGGGTGGGGGGGTGGAGTGGGTGCGGGTGGAGTGGGGTGGGGTGGGGTGTGGGTGGGGTGCGGGGTGTGCATATAAATGCTTTGGTGGAGGGGGTGGGAGAAGAGTGAGGTTGGCTTTAATAATACAAATTCTGACTAACAGCAGGCACCATGCATCATCTGAGAGCTTATCATGTGCCAGGCACTGCGCTGAAAGCTACCCCCACCCCCAAGACAGGAGTCTCCAAGAGGCAGGTCTGTCTTGCTGAGCAGCACAGCTGGACCCCAGGTGCCCGCCATCGTAGGCACTCGGGGAAATCGTGAAAGAAAGGGAAGTCACGTGCTTTTTATGCGGGTCATCTGCACAGGGACCTCTGACCTCGGGAGGTAGGTTTGATCCCATTTACAGCTGAGAAACTGAGGCATGAAGAGGTCAGCTGACTTGCCCGAGGGAACAGGAGTCGACCCAGGCCCCTCTCCTCCCAACAGCACTCCGGAGCTTGCCACATCCTTCCAGGCCACACGCTGCCCAGAAGGTGGCCCTGCCGCCCCCTCAAAACTAGAACCCGCTACCAGGGGGGAAAGATGAAGCCATATGGGGAAGCACCGACTTCAGGCTCCTAAGCATGGAGATGTGGAACATGAATATTCCCCTTCGGAAGGATCTCGGGGTCTTTTAGGTGGTCCCCCGCCCCCTACATTGGTGCAGGGCCCAGCTCCCACTCGACGGGTAGCTGCCTGGAAGCCACTGGGGACATGGGATCTCAGCGCCCAGAGCCTGGTCACCTGGAAGTCCTTCTCCCCCCCCCCCCCCCCCCCCCGCCCCATCACGGCTCACCTGTGCTGCCCTGTCGCAGAGGCAGATGCCCAGCCCCCTGCCCCCTCCTCACACATCCTGGGAGCTGGGACATTGATTTCAAGACGAGCACAGAGGGCAGAGTGGAAGGGACATGGGAGGGGCACACACTGTCCTGAACTCAGCCCCACCCCCAGCACATGGTACCAGCCCTACTGGAACCTGTGACAAGGGCCCATGCTGTTCCCAAGCAGCCGTCAGCTGTCCATCAGAAGCCCTGGCTGTGCACCTACATGGGGCTGTGTGACCTTGACCTCCGGCTGGGCTTCTTTCCGCTCTCTGGGGATGGGACCCCTGGGCAGACCCCTCCCGGGTGCTCTATGACACAGCTCTCGGGAGCCAGGCGGCTCAGTGTCTTAGCTGAGATGCTAGGAGATGAGGCATGACCCACGCTGGGCAGGGTCAGCCAGACAGCATCTCCCGCGAAGGAGCAGCAGCCGCACTTAGCAGGCACTCGCTGCTCGCTAGGGCGCTTCCTGTACTGCTCAGGACCACCTTATGGCTGTAGTGCTGTGCTGCTCACAGGATCCCACGACACAGCAGGTGGGGGAGTGGGGCGCAGAGAGGTTGAGTAACTCACCTGAAGTCGCACAGCCAGCATGAGCACGAGCCCGCAGCGTGTCTCACCAAGCTCAGTCCCCTGATCACTCTCCTCTTAGCAGACGGGAGTGGGGGTGGAGGCAGCGAGGAGCCAGCTCCGAGTGCTCCCTGCACCCTGCCATTGGGCCCCTGAGTAACCATCCCCCTATAGCCTGTCTGCTGAGCTGAGGGGCAGAAAGTCCTTATCCCGGATCCCAGCTGTCCGATCGAAGGCAGACTTCTCAGGCCGGGCAGCTTTCCATCACCCCTGCCCAGCCTGGGCACAACACGGGCCGGGAACTCCCTCTCCATTAAACTCCCCTAAGAGAGCCTCAGCTCTGAACGGTGACTAGCTCTCCTGTGCGCGCCCCCTTCGGTCTGATAAACGCAGCCCTGAAAAGTAAAGTACATTTAATTCCCAAAAAAGAGGCCACAACCTCTGCCCAAAGAGGCCCGTCACCTTCCTTTCTCAGGCTGATAATTCCCAGCATCGCCCCAAAGGCCTGCCCGCTGGCTCTTGTGAGGAACAGCAGAGTGTATTTCATGCCCGAATTGGGGGGTCGGGGGGGAGGCCGGGGGTGGGGGGACGGACGACACAGGAGAGGCGGAAAGGAACATTCACAGTGCTGAGCGGTAATTAAAAATTCGTTCTGCTCGGTTCATATCTCATTTGAGTCAGCCATCAGCTGGAGTCACTAAACAGCTTGCTCCAGACCAGCGGTCGCCAACCGGGGGTCCGCGGGCCATGGGTGGTCTGTGAGGTCGGAGAGGTTGGCGACCGCTGCTCGGACGACCCCTGGCTTACGAGTCGGAGCCGCTCCACTCTCCGCGGGGGCCTGTTCTCCGCAGTCGTGCGTGGGGTCCAGGGGCAGCGCTGGGCCGCCCCGAGGATCTGCGCAAGGGGGGGACAAACAAGGTACACCTGCCGGGACAGGGACCGGACGCCTGCTGCCTGGGATGCGGGCCTCACCTTTGGCCTGACCCCTCATTCCACTGCAAGCGCGTGCAGGGGCCCTGCTGGGGCGGAGAAGTGACTCCCATAGCTGATGCAGGCTCTACCCCAGGAAGTGCCCGGTCCAGCGGGGAGGCCAAGTGGGAAACACACACACACACAAACACACGCATGGGTGTGGCCTGTGCGGGGCGGGGGCGGGGGCGGGGGGGGGGGGTTAGCACGTGGCAGCAGAGGAGAAGAGGGAGCAGTTCGTGCTGACAGGTGATGCTCCAGAGAGGGGAGATCCTGCCGCCCCTGAGGGCGATGTGGGTGAGCGTCTGGAGACAGGGAAGGGAGGGCCACCAGATGGAGGCTAGTGCGGGCGAAGCCTCCCACACCAGGCCGGTCTGTCTTGCGTCTGGGCACCTGCGTGGCTGCCTCCCCCAGCTTGTCAATGCCACAGCCGAGTCCCATTTCTCCCGGTGCCCTCCAGGGTCTGCGTGAGGGCAGGAAAGGGGTGTGCAGGAGAGGGGTGTGCAGGAGGGAGAGAGCCCCAAGTGAGGCTGGAGAGCAGGGTGGGACCAGACAGAGAGTCTTCCATCGAGCCTCCAGCTCAGGCCAGGCCTTTAAGAACGTTAGGCCTCTCCCCCAGCCCTGAGGACCCCTGGGTTCTTTCCGTGTGTACCCTCTGCTTAGCAAGATGCCTGGGAGACGACATAAACAACGGTTGGGGAGAGGGACTACTGCAGCAGTCCAGGCTCGGCCGGAAGGGGCCGGTCTAAGGTGGGGGGTGGGTGAGGAAGCCACAGCTGAGATTAGCCAATGGCCTCAGTGCGATTGAGTGAAGAGAAGCGGCCGAGATACAGGTTTTCTGACTCTGAATCCATTGCCCTACATACCACATACCACCAGGGTCTGTGGCCTAGTAGAGACGCACTTCCCATGTCGGCCACTGGAGGGCAGGGCGCCCAAGGCTGGACTCTTGTAGTCACAGTATCAAGAAAGTCTCCCCCTTCCCCACCCCCACCCACTGGACACTTTGGAGCCCAGAACTGTCCAAGAATCGCTCCAGGACTAATGTATAGGACTGGCCAACTTCTCTTTAGGGACAGCTGGTCAACGTATGGCCTCCTGAGGTGGTCGCTTGAACCTGTGTCCCCACTCCTGCTCTGACGTCAATGGCAAGGTACATCTTACTTCTCTCAGCGTCTGCCTCCACCCTACCTCACAGGCTTGTTTGGCAGGTTGAGATATTGCGCTTAAAGAGCCTAACCTGGTACCTTAGCAGTAGCAAACATAGCAGCTAACACATGTCGAGCGCCTCTTAGGTGCCAGGCGAAGTTCTAAGCACTTTACATATATTAATGCATTTAATCCTCACCATACCGATGGGGCAGGGACTGGATTCTCCCCACTTAACAGATGAGAAAACTGAGGCCCAGAGAGGTTAACTACTTTGTCTAAGGTAGAGCTCGTAAGTCATAGAGCCATGCTGACTTCAGGGCCAGAAGCTCTTATTTTTTTTATATATGATCTTTTTTTTGCAAACTAGAGTATTTTTTAATTCCTATTTTTTGTTGAATTTATGGGGTTGACATTGGTTAATAAAAGTATATATGTTTCGGATGTACAATTCTATAATATATCATCTGGCCCTGGCTGGTTTGGCTCAGTGAATAGAGCGTTGGCCTGCAGACGGAAAGGTCCCGTGTTCGATTCCGGCCAAGGGCACCTGCCCGGGTTGTGGGCTCGGTCCCTTGGTGTGGGACGTGCCAGAGGCAGCCGATCAACGATTCTCTCTCATCATTGATGTTTCTCTCTCTCCCTCTCCCTTCTTCTCTGAAATCAATAGAAAAAATATTTTTTAATAAATATATCATCTGTACATTGTGTGTTCACCACCCGAAGTCAAGTCTCTTCTGCACCCTTATCCCCCCGTTATGCAAAGTGTTGAGACCCTAGAAAACCTCAGTGTATTGTTTGTGATTCCAAAGAAATAACCCGGAGGACTGGCTGCGAACCACATGGGTTTCTTGGGACTTACGCACGCACTGGCGGCGGCCCACCGGTGACATTGACCCCCTAAGTCCCATCCGGCCTGCGTACAGTCTGCACCGGGGGTGGCTGGCCGGTGCTATTGTTTGCTGCCACCCGGACTTTCCCAACACAAGGTTTTATGGAGCCCAGAACACAGAGGAAAACAGGGGCAGGGAGACGCGGGAAAGCTGTGTAAGACCCAAACACGAGCTGTTTATAATCCAGCTCCCATCTAGCAGTTTCTCTGTGACCTCAGACTGGGTGGCTGGCCAGGTTCCCAAGATCTCACAGTCCACGCACAGGGTGGGAGGGGGAGTTGGAGCCCGGGAAGGTGCCCATGTCTCCATTCACCATATACCCCTTATACCAGCCGTGGGCAAACTACGGCCCATTTGAAATGAATAAAACTAAAAAAAAAAAAAGACCGTACCCTTTTATGTAATGATGTTTACTTTGAATTTATATTAGTTCACACAAACACTCCATCCATGCTTTTGTTCCGGCCCTCTGGTCCAGTTTAGAACCCATTGTGGCCCTCGAGCCAAAAAGTTTGCCCACCCCTGCCCTATACCCTCTTCTACCTCCCCCTCCCCCATCCCCTCTGGCAATCACCATTCAGCTGTCTGTGTCTATGAGGTTTTGAGGTATTTTTTGCTTAATCCCGTCACCTTTTTCACCCAGCCCTGCAGCCCCATCCCCTCTGACAGCTGCCAGTCTGTTCTCTATGAGCGTGTTTCTGTTTTGTTTGTTAGTTTCTTTCGTTCATTAGAGTCCACACATGAGTGAAATCGCATGGTGCTTGTCTTTCTCTGACTGGCTTACTTCACTTAGCACAATGCTCTCCAGCTCCTTCCATGCTGTCACAAAGGATGTTTCCTGCTTTTTTTTTTTTTTTTTTTACCGCCCAATAGTATTCCATTGTGTCAATACACCATAGCTGCTTTATCCACTCCCCTACTGAATTTTTTGAGGAGCCTCCATACTGCTTTCCACAGTGGCAGTACCAACCTGCATTCCCACCAGCAGTGCACAAGGGTTCCCTTTTCCCCACATCCTCGCCAGCACTCGATGTCTGCTGACTGATTGATGGTAGTCATTCTGGCAGGTGTGAGGTGATAGATAGCTAGAATATTTAAACCACTGAACCAGAAACACTGAAAAATATAACTCCCCACCTTTAAAATGTAGTGTTTCGGGTTGTAGAAAATAGGTTCACAGTAGAGATTTTTCAAATATAAAACAATCACAAAGATTCTGGCCTACATATTTACAAACTGTTAGATTTATAGGACCCCAAGGGAGAATCGTACATTGCTATTTTGTAACCTACTTCATTTCACCCTCCCTCTGTAATAACCTGGAGCAAATCCTAAAACAGACGCATCTTTTTAGTTTATACGCTTAATCATACAAGTTGAGGAAGGCTTCGGGCCCTGAATGATCCCAAGGATCCCGCCCTGTCGAAGCCTGGGAAAAGTGTTCCAGAGAGAGGAAACAGCAGGTGCAAAGGCCCTGAGGCAGGAAGGGGTGAGAGGACAAAAACCAGTGCAGGTTTTCAGCTAGGAAGTTGACCAATATGCTTCCAATACCAGACAAGATATGACCGGACACAATGAGGCACATTTCCTCTTAATAATGTCCATGCATTTTTAAATCACATTATGTTGGATTTCCTACAGATTTCTGAAAGGTGGTGAATTAAAGAATACACATGTCTACCTACAACAAGCCCTCAGCCTGGGAATCCTAGTGCTCAGGCCACACCCCAAATGATACATCCTAATTTTTGGAAAAGAAGGGGGGCCTGGGCAGTTACTACAAACTCTTAACGCTCCCCAGATGATTCCGACGTGCAGGCACGGTTGAGAATTACTAGCCTAAAGGATTAATAAAAGCAAAATACTAAATAATTGAAGAACTCAAAAGTAGTGTACAAATGCAATAGAGAAGTCTTTTGATGATCAGGCTGCATTTTGTGGCTCAGTGAGCGTCTGGGCCACGCCCCTGTCGAGACCGCCTCCGCCCCTTACTTCGTGCACACCCTCCCAGGGCTGTTTTCAACTGAACCTCACCACAGGCTCCGTAGGAAGGAGCCCTTTCCCCTCCACACGGGCGGGCGGGCGCCAGGTGAGGCGTGCATGCCGCTGCCCCCCAGGGAGGAGGTGGGGCTGGGCCTGGCCTCTGCCTTTGGGTTCTGAGTGGAGTGGAGCCTCTGAGAGCACCACCCACACCCCCCTTTTTTCAAAGCCCCTGACACATCGTGTACCTTCACACGGTGCTCTTTCTCGAAATGCCGGCTGAGTTTGGAATTCTCTTCTCCCTTTAAGTCCTGTCCCCCCTTCGAGGCTGAGTTCAAATGCCACCTCCTCCAGGAAGCCTCCCTAACCCATGCACCGTGGTGACTCAGAGCTTCTCACACTCTCAGGGCAGGTTCATTCGCTCCATGACAGCGTCGCATCCTCCCTCAGAGTTAGGTGTTCCTTGTGGTGAGGATGTCTAAGTAATTTTCATACATAAAAACCCCAAAGATATAGAGAGGGATTTTAATTCCCTTAAAAGTCATACCCACCTCCGCATGGTGCCTCCTCTAAGGTACCACTTGGCTCCACTTTTTATAAAGACTTCGTTGCTGTCTTTATTAACTTCCATTTATTGAAATGAAAAACTTCCATAGAAAAGACACCAGAGACTGAAAACGACGTGCAGGGGGGTGCGAAGATCCTCCCAGGGCACACACCTGCCTAAGGACTTGGGTCCCAAAGAGAAAAAGGAGCGAACGGAAGATTGGACAAGATTCAGACACACCACGGTGGGCAAGAACAGGGCATCGGAATAGACACATGAAGGGGGGCTCGGGGCCATCGTCTTCTGGGAAATGCACATGAAAACCACAAGGTCCCAGGAGAGAAGCGCCGGTCGGGAGCTGACGTAAAGGGAGCTCCGTACGTTCTGGGGGGGGCGCGGGGGGGGGGGGGCGTCCGGGGATGCACTTGGGAAAACTATGCGGCCGAGTTTACGAAAGCTGCCAGGCACACTCCCAGGACCCAGCGATTCTCCTCCACACGCACCCCAAACAGAGCACGTGCCCCCAAAGCTCCAATAAGACACCCGGAAGTCCACGGCAGCATTATTCCCGATCGCCCCCAACAACCTAAACGTCACTCAACAGTGGAGAGACCAGAATTCAGCAGAGCCGAGAAGAGAGGGGACTGCTACTCGCAACACGGTTGACTGTCACAGACAAGGTGCGTGAAAGCAGCCCGACTGCTAGCACATCACCCCCTACCCCCGCACCCCGAGGTCAGACCCCACCTGGTGCTGGCCAAATCCCCCTGCTGGGGGAGTGGGAGGGTTGGGGGGCTGCTCTTCGCACAGCGGCTCAAATGCAAACTTCCCGCCCCATCCCCAGTTAGGATCCCAGCACTCCCCGTCACCCAAGCTAGAAGCCCCCAGTGACCCAAGGCCCCTCCCCCTCTCTCCCAGAAGCCAAACCTCACCCCCTGCCTCCAATCCACTTCCCTCTCCACACCCCATTTCAGCCCAACTCCACTGCCCGAAGCCCCCCATCTGACAGCCCGGCCCACTGCCCCTCCAGCCCCGCCTCCCACACGGCAGCCAGAGGCCTGATCCGGACACACCTGACCTGCCGCTCCCCATCTCACCCTCAAGACAAGCCCCTGGCCCTTCCGCACGGCGCACAGTCCACACGTCTTCACGTCGGCTCGGCATTCAGCTTCTGCCGCAGCTCCACGCGGTCCGACAACCCCTGTGTTCATGCTGTTCCGTCCACTGAGAACACCCTTCCCGTCTTTCCTCCGCAGGCCACTGCACCTTCCTTATCTGCATACCCGCTCAGACGGCCCCTCCTCAGCCTGGGCACACAGTTCCCGCTTGGGCTCTTGGTCCCCAGCAGGCTGGGGTGCACTTGCCCGTGTCAAGGCCTGCCACACACATGCACACACACACACACACACGCACACGCACGTGCGCACACACACGCACACGCACGCACACACGCCATGCGGCTCTGGCAAGAAGAGGCGCCTGGTGATTCGGTTTATCTGAACACATTCCTTACCTGTCTTGGTGTCCCTAAGGTAGCCTAGACCTGTGCTATCGCCCTGTCTTACTGACGGGCAGTTGAGGAAACGGGTTCTGGAGTGAACAGACCCACGCTCACACCCCGGCTCGGCCCCGTGGCGGCTGTGGGCCCTGGACACTCGCTCTTCCCTCCGGGGTCTTCCTGTCTCATCCATGACGTGGGGCGATGCCTACTCGGCTGTCGAGACAACGAGGGCGATGCGCACGGCAGGCAGGAGTGGTGCCCTGGCGCGGTCTCCCGGGGCGGTGAGCACCTGTCCTTCCCGCGGCTTCCCTCCCCGGGCACTGCTGACGTCCGGGCAGCCTGCCCTCCGTCCGGGGCCGTCCGGGCGTAGCAGGGTGATCAGCAGCAGCCTCGGGCTCCACTCACCAGATGCCAGTAAAACCCTCCCCGGGGTTGGGACAACAACATCTCCAGACATTGTTACAGGTCCTCCGGGAGGCAGCCGAGAACCGCGGATGCTGATTCTAATCCTAAACCTCCACGCTCTCCCAGCACCTGAGCTAAAGCTGCTGTAACCAGCTGATCCTGGCGCGGGAGGAGAATCCACGCCTGGAACATGCAGGCGCCAGGGCCACCTGCTGCCTCTCAGTGGGAGCTGGACAGGGATGGCCCGCCCACCACAGGGCAAAGGGCTTCCCCACCACCGGGCAAAGGGCCTCCGGGGCCTGGGTCAGCCCCAGCCCAGCCTCCTGTGCGCAGAGTGGGACAGACAGATGGCAGAGGAACGGAAAAGACAGGCACCTTCTAAGTGTCCCCCACAGCCTCTGTGGCCTGAGACTGCAGAGACCTGGGCGTTGACAAGGCTGTGCCAGGCAGGGCTCTCAGTTTTGCAGAAGAGGACACTGGAGTTCGGGGAAGCGGCAGGCCCCGGGCTGCCAGCCTGAACCCTTCATGGCTGATCTAAAGAGCCTGGGCTCCTCTGCAGCCCCGGAGGCCAGCACGGCTGCAACTCCATTGTGCAGACGCGGGAAGCGAGCCTCAGAGAGGCTGACTAACTCCCCCGACGTCACACAGCAGGAGCCAGGCAGGATTTGAACCCACCCCCACCTCCCTCCAGAGCCCGCTCACTCACCCACGGCGCCCTGCTGCCCTGTCAGATCACCCACCCACTTGGCCTCGTGGTAAGTAGAACAACAGTGTGTCACGGGAATCTAAAGTGTCTCCCTTTTTCTACAGGGGAGGTGGAAGTCACCTAACATAACCGTTCTGAAGTACACACGCAGTGGTGTTTAGTGCGTTCACAATGTGCAGCCCCCCACCCCCGCCCTCCATTTAACTGCAAAGCATCTTCTGCACCCCCAAATAAAACTCTCTGCCATTAACCAGTTGCTCCTCCATCTCCCTTCTCTCCCCCGCCCCCCTTACCAACGGACTTCCTGTCTCTATGGATTTGCCTTTTCTGGACATTTCATATCAATGGAATCACACAATGAGCGGCCTTCTGTGTCTGCCTTCTCTCCCCTGGCCTAATGTCTGCAGGTTCCTCCACAGGGCAGCCTGTACCAGCCCGTCCGCTGCATGGATGTGCCATGCAATTGGTTTTGTTTACATCAGCTCATGGGCATCCGGGCTGTTCCCACCTCTGGGCTCTTTGAATAACACCGCTATGAGCACCCGTGCACACGTTTTTGTCTGAGCACCTGTTTTCAGTTATATTGGGTAGAGACCTAGGAGGAGAACTGCCGAGTCATATGGAAATTCTATGTTTAATTTATTGAGGAACCTCCAAACTGTTTTCCACAGCAGCTGCAGCCTTTTACATTCCCACCAGCAACATGCAAAGGTTCCGATTTCTCCACATTCTTCCCAAAACTTGTTTCCTTTTCTTTTTTTTTAAATCATGGCCATCCCAGTGGGTGTGGAGTGGCATCTCTCTCTCTTGATCAAACCCTCAATGCACCTTATTCTCGAGGTGCTCAGCTCCCCGATTTGAGTAAAAGGTTGAATTACACTTCATCCTCCCAAGCCCCAGAAAAGAATGTGGGGGGAAAGTTGTAAATATTTGAGGGGAAACTAATCATTGGTTTAATTTCTCATGTTTCCCTTGTCCTATTATTAGAAGCTCTGGGGTAAGAGGGGGTCATCACCTCATTTCTAATTGGATTTAGGTTATTGTTGTAACTCTGCAGGCCAGCAGGCAATGAAAGAAATGAATTCTATAATCTGTTGACATTTCATTACCCAGAGGGCTCAAAAACACATGTGCATTTCAAAATTTAATAAAAACAAAAGATAGGAACAAATGTTTAAAGAGAATTAAAGATCTATTAACAAATATAGGGCAGGCAAGCCAATTGCAAAATATGGCACCCAAGGTTTAAAGGTTCCCTAACTTTGTATAATAGGATATTGAAATGTCCTATTTTTTTTTTAAAGCTTGGTATATTGAGAGCATGAATTAAAATTCAGACTTGGCTCTCAAACGCTGAGCATAATGAGAAAATATGACAAGAGCCAGTGTTGCTGAGCGTTAAGGAAGAGAAGGGGGAGCGGGGATTGCTGTGAGGGAGATTTCTGGAATGCCCGAGCTCTCTGCGACTGGGTGCCAGGTGATCGGTGCCCGCCCCACAGGCACCTGCCTACAGAGCAGCCTTGGGCGTGGGAGACCTGCACAGATCAGCTCCGGGTCATGGGGATTAGCTCTGTGATCTGATGCCACCTTCCAAGGGATAGACGGCGGATAGATCCATGGCCAGACTGAGGCGGGCCCTTCAATATTGTCTTGGGCTTGATCCCAGCAGTTCCCTCACTGCCTGAGGGGCCGCGAAGCCTCCCGGTTCTCTTTGCAGTGGAACCACATCACCTCCTCCACTAGAAGGATACGGGATGGATGCTCCTCCCATTGGAGGGGCCCTCGCCACACGAGTGCTCCCTCCTCGCCTTCTGGGCCCCAGCAGGGGCTGAGGTGACACGGTGGCCCTGCTTTCTCCGCCTCTTCCTTTTCCCCTCCTCAGGGGCAGTGACCCCCCCCCCCCCGCCCCTACCCGCCCACACACACACTTTTCTTTGTGGTTCCCCCACCCCCCTCTGCCCAGAGAAGACAGAAGTCGTCCAAGGAGGTAACGATGGGCACCATGGGCTCAGTCCGTTCTTCGAGGGTTTGGGACCGTCACCTGGCAGCCACTGCCCGGTGCTGGGCGGTGAGCTGGGGCGCGCACAGCATGCCTGGAGAGATAGCTGATCACCATACGCGAGTCACAGGACACTGATCATTATAATCTAATTGTGTTAGAAAGCAGTAAGGGGGAAACAAAAAGAAATACTGCCTGAGGGAGTCACGAGTGTTGAAGTTGGTGTTGGAGAATGAGCTCACGTCACCAGAGAGAGGAGGCGGGAGACACCGCACAGAGAGGAGCCGGTTAGTGGGGAGGCAGCAAGGAAGCAGCAGGGGGCGCTGTCAGGGAACACCACGTGGTGCAGGTGGCACAAACCCACGCAGGCGCAGGATGGAGCCAGGGCAGCCTGGGCCAGGGAGCCAGCGGTTCCAGACACTTCATCCCGAGGGCATGAGCAGCTCTGGAGACGGTACTCGGAGGGGGGATGTGGACAATGAGAGCTTTCAGAAGGGCAGTGCCGTGGCCACGGGGACAGCAAACCCACAGGCACCACTCCCACCCTGTTAACACAAGTCACCCTGAGCCTTAACGCCGGAGGCGCGCTGGCCAAGCGGCAGCCACTGGCCACGGGCTGGTGGCCAACTGAGCATGACACACAGGCCAGCCTCCGGTCAGCGTGCAGGAACAGATTCGCTCCCAGACCACAGATGTCTGCACAGAGGAAACCCCTCGCCCCTCGGTCCTGTAACCGTTACCTCTGTGGCTCGATGGAACAGGCTTGTCCTGCAGGCACAGACCCAGCGAGCAGTCTGCCTGGTCCACCGTCCTCACATCACAGAACAGCACCCACGAAAGAGGGAGACAGTCAGATGACTGAAAATTGGAAGGGATTTTTCCCTCCTTGGTTTTCCTTCTCTCTCCCCCTTTATTCGTTTTTAAAATCCACCAACTCTCTCCAGGTTTCATGAACTGGGCTGGGCAAACAGGGAGGACACAAGCTACGAGAACTCCAGCCAGGCCGACAGCCTCTCCTCACGCATTCCTTGCACACGGCCACCGCCTGGCTCAGCTCTGGGCATACGGTAGGTGTCCAATAGCTGCTGAACAAGTAGCAAAAGCATTGTAGATGGTCCCTGGAGCTGGTTCTTCTCTTTACAGACTCGTTTTGCAAAATTTTTTGAGCAAATCGTGCTGACCCACCCAGCACAGACTGCATTTGGGGTGGGGGTGGGGGCCAGTGGGGGGAGGTACCAGGGACAGGGCTCAAGGACTTCGGAATGGTTTCCTTATTGTTAAGCCAAAATCTCCACTTCTGTGGAAGCTCTGAAGCTAGAAGCCACCTCAGCAATGACTCCCCAAATCCCTTTTACGGGTGCCCACTTGTGTCAGTGGCTGTGTGAATGTACTGACTGGCTCGATGAGTTGCTAGGAAATGTCAGCGGGGTCAGCTCAACCTACAGCTGTCCAACTGGTTTGTCTACCGGCCCCCAAGTCTGCTCTGAGCAGGCAGAGGTGGACGGTGGGGGAGCTGAGGGCAGAGGCCCAGAGCAGAGGAAGGACTGAAGTACAACAGGGAGAAGCACAGGCATCAAGAGGCGGGGGCGGGGGGTGGGGGGGGGGAGGAGGGGACCCAGCCTGGCGAGAAGGGGTGCCTCCAGGCAGGAATTTGGGAAAGAGAACTTGAAAGCTCTCTCCCGGGACCCAGAGGAGCAGAACTGAGACGGTTGGAGAAGCCTGAACTGCAGAGAACCCAGTGAATGAGAGGCCCGGAGGTCAGACACCAGAGCGCCTGCTTCAGGCTGGGGTTGGACAGGGAAGCCCAGGCCTGGGGTTTCTATTTTAGTCCAAAAAGGCCAGGATAGAAAGTGCCAGGCCTCATGCCCAAGTTTCCTGGTCTGGGAACCACACCTGCTCTAACATCCCCACAAATCCCTAAGGTCCTATGTCCAGCCCCCATCTCTCTAGGCTCCAGTTCCAGCCACCAGCTGGGCACCTGCTCCTGCCTGGAGGACCCAGGGAGACCTCCAATTCCACACCATCAACGCCACGCTCATCCTCCGACCACACCCCAGGGCCCCCCCTCAAAGCGGACTCACTCTGAGCCTCCACTTAGCACCTCCATCATCATCACCTGCTTTGTTTTCCCACCAAAGGCAATATTTAGTATTTCTCTTCCCCCGACACGTAGACGGTGGCATTATGAGGGCAGAGACTGATTTTATTGCTGACAAAGATCAAAGTTGTTGAATCTGTTGACTGAGCAAATCCAGTCGGGGGAATCTCTCCATCCTTCTGTCCATTTCAACCTTCCGTTTCAAGCAGCTTAGCAACCAGAAATGGATGTGGTGGGGATCTTACAGTTTGAAGAAAACGAATAAAACAGCCCCCATTTTTACCTCCCCAAAGCCCCCGCCCCCCCCCAACTCTGCTCTCTCCCCCGGCGGCATTTTCCAAGGAGGACGCCTGCAGCCGCTGCTGCGGGGTTTTAAGACTTTTTAGCCAGCGCAGGGCACGTGTTTGCAGTTTCAAATGCTATCTTCAGCAAAAAAATGTTCTATTACATAATCAGGCAGCAGCCCCGAGATGAAGAGCGTGCGGGAACGACGCCAGCTGTAGGAGAACCTTCTGAAACGCTGCCCAGCCCCGGGCACATATTGGCCGTGAACACTTGTGGCTTTTTCCATCCTCACGCCTCCCACCTGAACGCCGGGGCCGGGCGCATGGCAACGCCATCGCTTTTTGTAAGATTAAAGCGTTCCCTTCCCCTTCAAATGTGTACTGAAAAGGCTTGACTGCTTTATTCTAATTGCTTTCACACCCAGAATGTCCTCTGAAATGCAGGGATCGCGCCGGGCAGCCTGGCTGGGCACCAAAGATGCTGGTGCCGGAGAAATGCCGACAGGCTCGTGGTGACGTGAAAGCCTGGGGTGCAAGGGGGAAGACGGGGCCCAGGGGCCCAGTTGCCACTGACTAGCTGGGTCATCCTGGCAAATGACTCGAACCGGACAGAGGGTGGGCAGTGTGCTGGCTCCACACACGTGGATGAAAGGACAGCCGTCCCGGGAAGATGTGCAAACCTAGTGGTGGCGGACAGGCCAGGAGTGAGCACCCAACTGTTCCAGAAGCCGCTTCCTCACCTGACCAACGGGGCACCCCCGCACCGGTAAACGGAGGGGAGTAAGTGTGTCAGGGTGGCCACAGAAAGCTGTAGCAGGGTAAGCTCTGGGTAGGCATCGCTATCCAAAGTATCTTCTCCACTAACCAGTTCAAAGGCCTGAAATCCCTTAAGATTTTCCTGTTCGGACTTTGAAAGCTTGGGGTTGGGGGGGAGGAGGGTGTCTTCAAGATGTTATTAAGCCCGGCCAGCGTGGCTCAGTGGTTGAGCACCGAGCTATGAACCATGAGGTCACGGTTTGATTCCCAGTCAGGGTACATGTCCAGGTTGCGGGCTCGATCCCAAGTTCGGGGAGTGCAGGAGGCAGCCAATCAATGATTCTCTCATATCATTAATGTTTCTATCTCTCTCTCCCTTCCTCTCTCATCATGGATGTTTCTCTCTCTCTCTCTCTCTTTCTCTCTTTCCCTACCTTCCTCTCTGAAATCAATAAAAAATATGTATATTTTTAAAAAGATGTTATTAAAATGTGGATGACTTGGGACAAATAAACTCGTCTTCTCTACCAGCTCGAGTGTGAGCAGGAGAAGGGATTGTACCCAGACCCTTTGTTGGGGAGGGTCTCAAACGCTGGCCTGGGCTCGGCCAGGAAGGGGTGCTCCCCCACACCAAGGGCCCGGCTCGTAGGAACCCCACCCGAGCAGCCACACTGAGTCTCCTCAGTACCTGGCCAGGCCTCCCCTTAGTCTGTTCAAACAACATGATCCACATGTTGTATAACCACACAGTCCCCAGACAGCCCAGGAACAAATCACCTGCTATTTACTTGACAGGAAAGAGAAGCTACAAAACTTGAAATGAGGGAGAATGGTTCTCAAACAACAGTCTTGCTTCCATTCCTGGGAAACAAGGTTAGGAGACAAAAAAATCCACAGCACCAATGATCCATCTCAGAGGAGAACTTCCTAATTAAAAATGGGTCACCAACGTTGGTTTAAGAACAAGAAAGAGCCCTAACTGGTTTGGCTCAGTGGATAGAACGTCGGCCTGCGGACTGAAGGGTCCCAGGTTCGATTCTGGTTAAGGGCATGTACCTTGGTTGCGGGCACATCCCCAGTAGGGAGTGTGCAGGAGGCAGCTGATCAATGTTTCTCTCTCATCAATGTTTCTAACTCTCTATCCTTCTCCCTTCCTCTAAAAAAAAAAAAAAAAGAACCAGAAAGAATTTTATAGCCAGTCAGTGGCAAACTGGCACGAATCTTTTGGAAAGCAGTTTGATAGATTAAAGCCTTAAAATTGTGTGTACTATGCCTGAGTAATTCCATTTTCGGAAAGTATTTTAAGGAAACAGTTGCCAATATTTTCTTAAAACGCTTTTTCCCGAAAGACATTTATCTCAACATTATTTATGATAACAACATAAACCACTCAAACCAGAAATCTAACAACTACACAGGTTAGCTTACGTAAGTCACTTTTCAGGAGATAGCTTTTCAAAGACGATGGAACAAAGTTTATTTATGAACCAAATGCTAAGTCGAAAAAAGAAAGGATAGAAAACTCTTCAACATAACCAGCTATGTTTTTTTTAAAAAAAACCTCAAGTACAACAGAATTACTGGAAGGAAATACACCAAAACTTTAAGAATAGTTGTGTTTATCTCATTTCCCCTCACTTTTTAAATCTACATAAGCAGTTTTAGTTATTATACTATAGTGTTATTTCCTAAAACGTGTTCCCTGGAACACCAATTAATAGACAGTTAATAGTTACAGTGAAGGGGCTGTCGGAATGCTGGGAACGGGCTTCAACAGAACGTTCCAGCCACAGGCTCTCTCCCGACCACGTGAGCGTGGGCGTGACTCCCCCCCAAGGACACAGATACACACACCTCCCAATTCCTTCACCAAAGGACCAGGGCAGGGCCTATAATCCTGTGGAACACCCTGGAAGATGCTACAGTGAACTCTGCTGCTCGCCAGGCACACCTGCCAATTGAGAGAGAGAGAGAGAGAGAGAGAGAGAGAGAGAGAGAGAGAGAGAGAGACCCTCCCACTATCCCAGTGTCACTGCATCAGATGAATTCTGTCTGGATTTGCACCCCAGCTCAACATCGCCGGCTGGGTGACCTCGGCGATTTAATGTGTCCCTTCTTCATCTTCCTCATCTGCAAAACGGGGCAACCCACTTCAAAGGAATTTTTAGAAAAATTAAATGAGTTCCTATTTTGTAGGCAATTAAAAATGTCTAGTACACGCCAGCACCACGTGTTTGCTAACTAAGGAAAATTCTCACAGCACACGTCAACCACCTTTTCAAACCTCCCAGAAGTCCTCGGGGCCACTGGGTGGCTGTTTTTCAGAGTTTCCCATTTCACACAGTTCTGATGGATTGATTCCATCACCCAACAGCGAATGAGCACCGACGGTTAGCTAGGCTCTGGTCTGGGACCAGGGACACAGCGGAGGGCAAGCCAAAGAATTTCCACTCTCAAAGCATTTATATTCTACCTGGGAGAGATAAATTAAAGGAAAAACTTAAGATAGAGTGACAATGCTTTTAATACAGGAGGAAGAGTAAGGAGGGGAGCGATCTGTTAGGTAATCAAAGAAGGCTCTCTGAAGCTGACATTAATATTAGACACAAAAAATACCCAGACAGAATTCTGCAGAAACAATGTTCCAGGGAAAGAGACCAGCCGGTGCAAAGGAGCTGAGGCAGAGAGGAGCCTGGCACGGCTGAGAATCAGAACTAAAGCCACGATGGCGCTATCGCAGGGACAGACGGAGGTAAGGGGTTTGGGAGCCGTCTGAGGGTTCACTGTGACTGGTTCAAGGAGGGGGTGACATGACAGGATTTACTTTTTTTAAAGGTCGCCCACCATTCATGGGCCATTGGATTTGTCTACCAGAAAAAGCGACACTGGGCTCCTCTCTTACAACACTCTGAGAAATCAATACCAGGAAAATTACAGAACTTGATGTGAGATGAAAAACCAGTTTTCAGAAGACGAAGTAGGAGCATATCTTTGTGACCTGGAGAGAGGTGAAATCCACCATGAACTGAACACAGGGAAAACTAACTATAGAGACCGATGCACTTGACTACATCAAAATGAGTCTTCTGAGAAGACACTCTGAAGAGGAAAAAAAGGCAAGCCACAGACTGGGAGACATTAGCAAAAACAAAACAAAACACAAGAACTCTTATCCAACATGGATGAACAACTTCTACAAATCAGTAAGACAGAAAAATGAGTAAAAGATATGAACATCATACAGAGGGTATCAAGTAGCCATTGGACTGATGAAAACGTGCTCCATCTCATTAGAAGTCAGGGAGATGCAACCCCAATGAGATACCACTACCCCGCTCCCCGAGGCTATCATTCCAAAGGCCACCAATGCTAAGTGTTGCTGAGGACAAGGGGCAACTAGAACTCACAATACCACCAGAGGGAATGTATACGGATGCCCTGGAGGCCTGCTTAGCGGGATGGTCCTGCAGTTCTATTTTCAGGTGTTGTCCTGGAAACAGCGTCAGCAGGTGTACCAGGCAGCATGAACAAGGATGTGTAGCAGGAGCACTACTGGTATTAGCCCCGCAAGGAAACCACCCACATACCAACTACTGCACCTGGATATATAAATTGTATAGTATCCGCTAGGGCAGTGGTTCCCAACCTTTTTTTGGCCACGTCCCACCTAAGCATCTCTAAAATCTGGATGCCCCCCCCCACCCCCGCCGCAGTGACATATAATTCTTATTATTCAAAAAGTGAACTCCTATTCACGTGGAGGAACCCTAAAAGGTCATTAACTTGGTCTAAACAAGCTTCCAAAGAACATGGCATCCATGAATGAGAAAAATAAAAGAACAAAAGGACAGCTGAAGTACTGAGGAAGAAATCACTAAGAATTTGTTAAAAAAAAATAATAGTATGAAGTGATATGAAAAAAAAATAGCAAATGAAGTTTCAAAACATATAACACATAATTGAAATGTAAAAGTATGTCACACTATATATTTATATACTCTATATGAGGCCCCTAGATGCATAAGAAATGCCAAAAATTCACTGTTCATAACTCATTCTGGAATTGCCCCCCTTAAAAATCAAATTGCCCCCCTGTGGGGCATGTGCCCCACGTTGGGACATAATCATGATGACGATGAACTACAGCCACAAGGAGCACGTGGGCCACACTACTGCTGAGAGAAGACATGTGCATACGTGTGTGTGTGTGTGTGTGTGTGTGTGTGTGTGTGTTTTCATATAGCCCCATTAATATAAAGGTATCGCAGAGGTGAAATTAAACTGGCTTTTCCTAGGTTAAGAAATGCAAGGCAGTGATTACATCTAGGTCCTGATGGTGGTTCCTGGAGAAAAAGGGGTGTGGCTGGCAGGAAGCATGCTGGGAGCTTCCGGGGTTGGGGGGGAATGGGGGGGCTGGCAATGCTCTATTTCTTGACCTGAGTGATCTTTACATGAGTGTTCCCTTTATAATGATTTGTTATACTTGACGTTTATGTTTTATGCACATTGCTGCATGTGTGGTAATAAATTACTTGACCTTTCTTAGAAGGTTCTAACAAATCATCCAGGCTGTATGGAGCGTGGACTGTGGGGGAGAGGGAAGCAGGGAGCTCAGCAAGATGCCCTTGCACTAGTCTCGAGAAAAGCCCTCTAGGCTAGACCAGACTAGAGCAGAGCAGACGTCTCCCTAGGCCAGGCTGAGGCCAGACTAGACTAGCTCCCAGGGCTAGACTAGATGAGCTAGATTACCCGCTAACTATGCTAGAAAGGATGGCGGCTGGGACTGGGGAGGTGATAAGGAGATGGGGAGAGTAGACAGGCTTGGGATAGGTTTTGGAGGTAGAAGGGGCAGACGGTGGGGTGCAGGGAAGAAGGGCATTGATAGCTTCTGGCTTGTGCACCTGGACAGCTGGCGATGTCACCGTGACGAGCTGGGGCAGGCAGGGGGAGGGTACACGAGGACATCAAGAATCTGTACTGATCATATTGAGTTGGAGGTGCCCGGATGTCCCAGAAGAGGTACCTGGAGGCCACCGGGCATTTGAGCCTGGAGCTCACCACACTAAGATGAGTAAAGAGAGCTGAGCAGTGGTCACGGGGAAGCCCACCAAGTCACTCACCGCCCTGCACGCCAGTCTCCTGGCACCCACTGAACAATGTGGATTGGCAAATAACATACTGCTCTACGCCATGGGGCTTCAGCATGGGCTCTCCAACCGTGCAACCCACAGGCATTTTATCATTGCCAAGGGCCAACGTAATCAGAAACAAACATGTTGCAAAATGGGTCACCATCATTTGCTCTTGACAGGGAGGAAAAAGACCCCTCCCAGTTGAATACAATTAACTGGCTTATTTGAACATCCTATCTCCTTCTCTTCTAGTTCCCTATGCTACTCCCACCTGATGTCTCCTACAGGCAGAACTGAAACAAGTTATTTTAGGAAAAGGAGAATCTTTGAGTAGAAAGAACTCGAATTTCTCTCTCCACTCCACACTTTTTGCCTCAAATGGCAGGCCTTCCAGGAGCACTTTCTCAGATGTTACCTTTCTGAAAACAAACGCTGGCTCAGACTTAGCGTTGTGTTTTCAGGAGTTCTATCTGTAGGACTTCACCTCCATCCATGTCATTCCACCGAAAGCCGTCTAAGGCAGGGTGAAACACACTGCCTTCACTTGTCAGAATCTTGAAACGCAACACACATTCTTTAAAATTTTTTTTAAAAAACAGTGGTAAAGTACACAACATAAAATAGACTATGTTCGCCATTTTTTAAGTGTACAGTGCAGTGACATTAAGTACATTTACAGTGTTATGCAACCATCACCACCATCCATCCACAGAACTCTTTTCATCTTGTTAAAATCAAACTGTACCCATTAAACAATAATTCCCCATTCCCTCCTCCTCCTCCCAGTTCCTAGTAACCACCGATCTACTTCTGTCTTTATGACTCTGACTGCTCTAGATCCCCCATATAAGTAGGATCATATGTGCCCTTTGGTGACTGGCTTATTTCACTTGGCATCATGTCCTCAAAGTTCATCCATGTCGTAGCATGTTCCTGAATTGCCTTCCTTTTTAAAGATGAATAATAGTCCATTGTATGGCTAGACACATTTTATCTCCGCCTATCAATGCACACTTAGGTTGCTTTGGCTATTGTGAATGCTGCTGCTATGAGCATGGATGTACAAACATCTCTTCAAAGTCCTGAAACGTAGCATGTATTCTTCACAGTTACATTTCCCAAGTGATATGCAATCAAGCTGACCAATTTCCTATTTCACACCAGGCTATCTGATTCCTGCTTGCCACTGAGCTTTCTGCCTGGATCTTTATTGACTTAGAATTTCTTCCTAGAAATTAACTGTGCCAAGACCTACCAGAGATGATCCCAACCTTATCCTTGAAGAAAGGTCATAGTTCCAACTTAACCTTCACTGTTGAAATAGTCTGAGTGTGTCTCAAGAAACTGAGAGATGTGGTTCTAATACTGAAGGGAGAACACACGTATCCAACCACTACTCCTCAAAGCTAGAAATCCGAGTAAAATACAAAGGGAACAACTCCACTCAGCCCCAACACAAGCAAATGTCCCTCCTCCAGTCAGTTACCTTGGAAACCTGAAATAACATCAGGCCACCTCCATGAAATGATACTCCCATCAGAGCATCTCCAACTCATTCAGCACGGAACGTGCTTCTTCTGTACGGAGCGGGGCGTGAAGGGTTTCAGCTGAGGGATAGGTCTTCAGGGATGTGTAACTGATAGATATGTGTGATACAGCTGGGTATCAGGCAGGTGACGGGTAGCAGAGGAGCCAGATCTCAGAGCACAGACTTCACCGGTATCCATGGGGCCCACAGAAGCGTCGTCAGGCATTCACTGAGCATGTCCTACCTTCCTGCACTGTGCTGTGTGACGTGCATCTATTAATTCCTTTAGTCCTCATGACAGCCCGGGTGGTATCATCATTGTCCCTTTACACTTAGAGGAACTAAGGCATGGAAAGGTCACATGACTCGCACATTTTAAAAAATCAACTGAACCACCGTTACTCTTCAGGGTCCTCTTAAAGGCACCCCCAGGAAATCCTCATCAGAAGCTGGGCTTCCCCAAACCCTCCAGAACTTCATTCTCAGACCACGGCACTGTTATGGGATGAATGCCTGTGTCCCCCCAAAATTCAGAGCAGAAACTCTAAAGTGACGGTGCTAGGAAGTGGGGCCTCTGGGAGGTGATTAGGTCATAAGGGTGAAGTCCCCCCAGGTGGACTGGCGGCCTCATAAAAGGGACCCCAGAGAGCTCTCTTGCCCTCCTTCTGCCACGTGAGGACACAATGAGAAGTCCGCAACCTGCCACCCGGAGGAGGACCCTCACCGGAACCCGACCATGCTGGCACCTGACCTCTGACCGCCAGCCTCCAGGACCATGAGAACTAAACTTCTGCTGTCTCTAGTCACCAGTCTATGGCCTTCCGGTACAGCAGTCAAATGGACTTATTTCCACAGGTGGCTGATGGCATTCCTTAGGTGTGGATTTCATTTTTAACTTAGCAGGCAACCTCCAGTCCTTCCTTGCATGTTCTCAAGGAGGCACCTCGGTCTCACCCCCGAGTAAGGCCCCTTGGAACGCTCACTCACTCTGATTTAGCTGAAATGGATCTCAGGCCCTAGCTGAATCCTCCCCTGTGGGCAGACGGAGAAACAAGGCCCAGAGAATGAATGAGTCTTGGGGCCGCTTGTAGGTTTCCAAAGTACTTAGCCTCCCAGGGCCTGTGGACAGAAAAGGACCACCTACTCAACCCGACCAGCTCAGGGGAGGCCTGCAGGGTGGGTGGGCCTTCTGAACGCAGAGACCGGAAGTAAGCACATAGGATGATCTGAACATACAAATTCCCAGCTAAAAGCGAGTCCCGGCAGGTGGCCACCTCCTAGGCCTGCAGCTTCCTTGCAAAGGTCAGTCTGTACCTGTCTTTGTGCATCTAAGATAACATACCTTTGAAATGTCAGGGTGATGATCTTTTCTAGACCCTTCAGACACTGCCAGCACCAGGGCAGATCCCACCACCCACTGTCACCCTGTTCCCCGCAAACCCCTCTGTGTGCTGTGGATGTTCATTGCTCACTACCCTGTAACCAGCAACGCAATCAATCTCAGAGACTGCCCCACTTTGCTTCCTCCTGCCCCCTTCATCTACCACCAATGAGGACTTCCTGTCGTTCTTCTTCGTCTCCTCCTTTTATTCTAATGTATAAAATCAACTGCAAACTGCCCGTCTCCGGAGCACTTTCTCAATCCATGAGGTTTTGCTTCCCGGCAACTGTCGTTAGTTTGGCTCAAATATACTCACAAAAATGCTCTACAGCAGCGGTTCTCAACCTGTGGGTCGCGGCCCCTTCGGCGGTCGAACGACCCTTTCACAGGGGTCGCCTAAGACCACCCTGCCTATCCGATATTTACATGACGATTCATAACAGTAGCAACATTACAGTTATGAAGTAGCAACGAAAATAATTTTATGGTTGGGTCACAACATGAGGAACTGTATTTAAAGGGCCAGAAGGTTGAGAACCACTGCTCTACAGGTTTGGACTTTCCTTATGTCGACAGCTCAAGTCCTCACCGGCAAAATGAGAATGCCACACACCTGACAAGCATCTTCTGAACCCAGAACCGATGCCAGTGGCAATGCAGAGCCCTAGAAGGTCAGAGAGAGCCTCCATCTGCATCTAAATGCCAGCCCTGGCCTAAGGTCCTGCTCAACGAGGTCCCTGCAGCCTGTGGCCTCATCTCCCACCTCCTTACCCCGTCACTCCCTCCAAACACTCCAGATATGTCTGTGTCGCAGTAACACACCCTCCCCTCCCTGCCCAGGGGCCTTCGTACCTGCCATTCACCTCCTCCATCTCTCTCGGCCTAAGTAACTCCTACCTGCCTAGTGTGTCTCAAACTATAACTTAACATCCCTGCTTTGGGGTAGCTTTCTCCTGGTAGGTCAGACCCCCATGACACGTTCTATTGCTCCTTGCACGTGTTTATATTTCACTCTCACTCCCTTGTTCAAGGTTTCTCGTCCCTGGTAGAGCCTCCATTTCTCCCTGGGGGTCAGGGCTCTTGTCCATTGTCACCTGCTGATCGAATGCAAGAGCTCAAATGCGAGTTCCCTTCCTCCTTTCTTTAATCCCAACACTTGCCATTCTTACCGACGGCACTCCAACCAATACCAAGCCGGCAACTTTCCCGTAAGAGGGGGGCACTGAAGGATGATTTTGATGGGCACACGTCTCGCTCATACAGAAGCAGAAGGAAGCAGAGCAGCATTTTTTTTTTCAGGTAACAATAGCAGGTCATGTTTAACGAGCTTTCACAGCTACCGTCTGGGCAGGTCTTATTATCCCCATTTCATGGATGGGGAAACAGAGCAGTTAAAAAACAAAACATCCCGGAGTCCCCCAGCTTGTGTTAGAGACGGCATTCTGAGCCCAGCCTGTCCTAACCACTTTTAGGGTGCCATGACTTACTCTGAGCTTCCGGCACAGACAGTGTGGGTTGGTGTGTGTGTGTGTGTGTGTGTGTGTGTGTGTGTGTGTGTGTGTTTTCAGCTAAACTCTGGGGTGGAGGTCAGTTGCCCTCATCAGGAACTCCCACCCCAGGGCTGGTGAGTTAGCATGACGACCGGCCGAACTCCGAAGTTTTCAGCTGTCTCTGGTTCCCACCAACATCCGGGACTCCGCTAATCTGCGTACTGAGTGGGGTTCACTGGTAGCCTAGTGACTTGGAGGTTGGCGTATGGGTGATGGACGTGGACTCTCGTCGCTGGACGCAACGGCATTTGAGACGTGTGGACAGGCTGAGACGTCAGAGGCCCTGCCACCGGGGGGCGAGGGACAGAAGCCTGTACCCTGCGTCCTTAGGGATGACGCCAAGGCCCCAGCCCCAAACGGTCCCGAGTGGCCAGTGGCTTGGGTGGGTTCTGGTGCCTGATCCTGACGACGAGGTCAACTGAATCCTGACACTTGAGTATTATCGATTCTATATGGAGTCCACCTTTCCTGCAAGTTGTGCTCAGAATTCCTGCGAGGATGGGCTGTGGGGACTCCATTTATCTTACCGGAGGTTGTACTTCTGGGGTGGCGGGTTCTGATGGGATCCGATGGGCGATCACCCACCACAGTTAGCAGCTCCGTGTAAAAGTCACACTGTAGCTGCACTTCCTAAATAAAGAGGCTCTGACAGGGCCCAATGCATGCAGAAGCTTGTAGCTGTGGTTCACACATGCATTATTCTGAGCTTGGACGCACTTCCCCTTCGGGATCAGCCCTAAATGATTCCTTTTGGTCAAATGTCTGCCGGGCTGAGTGGGGAGTGTCTGTCCCCTGGGACCAGGGCAGTGGCAGGTCCTCAAATCCACAAGAAGTGCCTCTCAGGAAGGCAATCAATTACGAAGCCCCTTTATCCATAATTCAGAAAAGAGACGTTCTGCTACGGGAAACAGGAGCCTCGGCCACAGGGAGTGTTTGAAAAAACGATCATTAGAACGATGGGATCGAGGGCTGGCAGGACACCCTGTTTGAAGGCCCCACGAGTCAATAAACGTTTGGATTTTAAAATGCCCTCGATGGAGACACTCTGCGTCTTGATTCTATCGATAGCACTATCCTGATTCTGACAGTGTACTACGGTCTCTCAAAACAGTTCCATTTGCGGGGAAAGCAAGATAAAGGGTCCGTGGAGTCTGCCTGTACTATTTCTCACAACTGAGCCTAACTTTATAATTATCTCAAAATAAAAGGTTTAAAAAACAAACTAAAAGTGAATGATTTCTATATCCTAGGAAACATCTTCCAATTGCTTTTATTATTTAGGACACTGAAAGTCTGGAGGCCGGGGGCTGGAATTCACAGCAATCATATCAGCTTTCTTCTTCTTTTTTTAAATATATATTTTTATTGATTTTATAGAGATAGAGAGGGAGAGGGAGAGAGGGAGAGAGGGAGAGAGGGAGAGAGGGAGAGGGGGAGAGAGGGAGAGAGGGAGAGAGGGAGAGAGGGAGAGAGGGAGAGAGGGAGAGAGGGAGAGAGGGAGAGAGGGAGAGAGGGAGAGAGGGAGAGGGGGAGAGAGGGGGAGAGGGAGAGGGGGAGAGAGAGAGAGAGGGAGAGAGGGAGAGGAAGAGGGACAGGGAGAGGGAGAGGGAAACTTTGATTGGTTGCTGAAACCAAACTCACAACACGGGCATGTGCCCTGATGGGGAATCGAACCAGCAACCTTTCAGTGCAGGGGACACTGCTCAACCAACTAAGCCACACAGCACATCACCCTTCTTACCTGGAACTGGGGGTGTTCCCCTCCTCTCCCTTTGTTTTGGGAGCCAGCAGCAGGATTCGCTGCATCCCTGCATGCTGGGAACTCCAGATCCTGAGCCACAGGCCGCAGCTCAATCTCCAGCAAATACTATGGCATGTGCTGTCACGATGCTCTCAACTCACAGGACCCCGGCTCCACCCCTTGGTGCCCTGGGCTCCAACAAGCCTTCACCAGAGGAGGCCCTCAGAACACTGCTCTTCAAAAGGGTTTTCCCACACACATCAGAAGGCGAGGCCCTGAGCAGACACATGGGCATGCCGATCCTGTTTCAGATCTCGAGACGAAACGCTGCCTTAGTGTGAACCTTAGAAAGAAAAGGAAAAAACACAAACCCAAAAGCTGAGACGGACCACAGGAAGCTAGTGACTGTGCGGTCTGCATCTGGGATGGTGTGCAGCATGGGTCCCGGCCTGGGAATCGAGAAACTGCCCACTGGCTCTGCGACCTAGAGCAGGAGCCGGCCAAGGACAGCCAGAGCTCATCAAGTTCATGGCACAGGTTACGCCTGCAACAGCAGGGGGCTCCGCAGCTGCCACAGACACCGCTGGCCCTCAGAGCCCGACACACTGACCGTCTGGCCCTTTACAGAAAGAGTCTGCTGACCCCTGACTCAGAGCGATACTCGTGGTAAAAATGTCACCGGCAGTGTTTCGGCGCCAGGCACAGTGCCAAGTGCTTTTAACACCTTAGCTCACCCAACCCACACAGCAAACCTGCAAAGCTGGGCTGCTCTGCATCTCGTAAACAAGGCAGCCGAGGCTCCCGGAGATCAAACCCACCTGATTCACACACCCAGCAAATGCCAACGCCAGGATTCAAACTCGCGCGCATCCCATGCTGGGTGCCCAGCTCCTTCCGACATAGAGTCTGACCTCCCGAGCGAGTCTCTCCTCTCCCTGGTCTGGCGTCTCATCCGCCAAGAGACGCTCTACCATCCCAGCTACTCCTCTGAATACGATGAGAGCAACTCTTTCCCAATCAGATAGCAAGGCACAGGGTGAGGCCGCGGATGCCCAGCCCTTAAAATTATTTTACCTCAAATTATTTTTATAACCCAACATACTTCCAAAGGAGTTTGACACCAGAGCGAAAAGCTGAAAGCCAGGTCACACTGTGGAAAGGTAATAAAGGAGGAGTGAACAATGGCTTTTTTTTTTCAAACAAAGCATCAATATTTTGGAGCTTCCCGGCAGCCAAAGCAATAAGGGAAAATGTAAACAATGAGAATCACCCTGCCAGGTCACCTTGCAGCCTCAGTGTTCCCAATCCACCTCCTGCCTGAGTGTGGGCTGATGCCACAAAGAGAGACACTGGGATCCGTGTTGATGGCTCCTTGGAAGCTCTGGTCCATCCCAGCATAAACCAGGTGGCAGGAGCCCAGTGTGGGACACTGAATGGGATCAAGAGTGCATCACATCAAGGGCCGTCACCACACTGGCTACGGGTTACATCTAACTCCCCAGGAGGAAGAAATAGGAGATCGATATCAGAACCCACTGACGAGTCTATAGATTTTTTTTTAGTAAAAATATAGTCAGTTGTAAAAAAAAAAAAAAAATCACATTTTTATGACCATTTTTAAAAAGGTTAAAAAGAAAGTCATGGCCGAGCCGATGTGGCTCAGTGGTTGAGTGTCAACCTATGAACCAGGAGGTCACGGTTCGATTCCCGGTCGGTCGGGGCACATGCACAGGCTGCACGCTCCATCCTCAACAGGGGGCGGGCGTGCAGGAGTCAGCTGACAGATGATTCTCTCTCATCACTGATATTTCTATCCCTCTCTCCCTCTCCCTTCCGCTCTCTGAAATCAATAAGAACATATTTAAGAAATAAAGTTATGCCCAGCTGCATAAATGAACCACACCGGCAGCACGGATGGCAAAGAAAGAAGCTGGGTGGAACCCTGACTCTCGAGGTCGTTCTCACCCGAGAACCACCACACCCGCCTCCTGTCCCTTCCCCAGAGGCAGTGATCATGGATCTTGCAGATACGCTCCCAAGTCTCCCTGCAGAATCTTCCAGAGCAAGAGAGGCCACACCCCCACCCAACCCCGCTCCGTGGTTTTTAACCGCGGCTGCACCTGAGAATCACCGGGAGAGCCTGAAAACCCACTGCAGACAGCCCACACCCAGCAATTCTGCTTCATTCGTCTGGGGTACGGCCTCGGCCTCAGGAGGTTCTGCATGCATCTCCCCAGGTGACTCGAATGCGTGGCCAGAGTGGAGGACCACAGCCTCGTTCAACCGCCCACCCGCAGACGTCACGATCGCTCTCCCCTTTTACAAGTAAAATGACCACCGCAAGCAGCTGTTACGACGACACAAATGAGGACTTGACTATAAGGTCCATCTAATTTTTAACGTAGAGGGTTACAATAATGATCCCTTGCTCCCTATGACCTCAGGCTTCGGCCCAACATGTTATGTTGGAGAGACACTTACACCTTTGCCCTCAGATCCCTCTCTCCCGAGGCTCCTGGTAATGGATCCTTCCTGAACAGCCCCTGTGTGCAGAGACAGAGGACTGGTGACCTCAGGGATCCCCACAGCCATCCTGGGAGGTAGGAAAGCCCATTCCCATTTGACAGATGGGAAAACAGAGGCTCCAAAAACAATGTAAGGTTTGAGAATGTCAGACTTTCATATTCCTGCGCTGTTTTCTACCCGACTGTTTGCTCTAAAACAGCGGTTCTCAACCTGTGGGTCACGACTCCTTTGGGGGTTGAACGACCCTTTCACAGGGGTCGCCTAAGACCATCGGAAAACACATATATAATTACATATTGTTTTTGTGATTAATCACTGTGCTTTCATTATATTCAATTTGTAACAATGAAAATACACCCTGCATATCAGATATTTACATTACGATTCATAACAGTAGCAAAATTACAGTTATGAAGTAGCAACAAAAATAATTTTATGGTTGGGGGTCACCACACCATGAGGAACTGTATTAAAGGGTCGCAGCATTAGGAAGGTTGAGAACCACTGCTCTGAAACCTGAACGTGGAATAGAAGCAGAACGCTTCAATTCCCTTAAAAAGAAACGGAAATAGTTCAGTGAGTTCACGCCGTTCTGGCCACACCAGCCTCCTTGCTGGTCCAGAAACAGCTTCCCCGGGGCCTTTGCACTTCCTGTTTCCTTGGCCAGAAACGCAGCTCCCTACCCGCCCCTTTCCTCTAGCTAGGGGTGGGGAACCTCCGGCCACAGGCTGTATAAGGCCGGTGACATCATGTGGTCTGGCCCTGCCAGGGTGTTAAGGGTGAGTTCATTAAACGTCAGGCCAAATATAGCAGGCTAATTTTTTAAAATCTTTATTGTTGAAAGTATTATCCCCATTGACCCCCTCCTGCCTGCCCCCGCCGCCTGCCCCAGGCCTTCACCACCCTACTGTCTGTGTCCATGGGTTATGCATATATGCAGACAAGGTCTTTGGTTGATCACTGCCCCCCCCCCCCCCCCCCCCCCGCCCCTTCCCTCCGAAGTTCCACACTCTCTTCCATAGCAGGCTAATTTTAAGTTTAAAATTTTGTATGGCACATGAACGGTGTTATAAATATCCAAATGGCCCTTGGCAGAATAAAGCTCCCCACCCCTGCTGTGGCACGACCATCCTCACCGCATTCAGGCCCTGTCCACTAAGAGACCCTCCCGATCAACCTATTTTAGGTCCCCAAACCATCCCGGTCACTATCCAGTTTATTTTTCCTCGTGATATTTATCACCTGACAAGATGCATCTACTTACTTGCAAATCTGTTTTTTGCCTCGTCCACTAAAGCAAGCCCCCACCCCACCCCCACCCCCCGGGGCAGGGACCTTGGGCTCCTGCTGCATCCCAGTGCCTGGCACCCAGCGGGTGTTCAGTAAAGACCCCCACAGAGGCCCTTACCATGTACCAAATCCTGTTCCAAGGGCCGTACTTATGTTAGTGCACTGAATGCCCACTAAGGCAACTGGCCTCCGCATTGTCATCACCCTCTGGGGCACAGGAGGGTGCTGGTGAGGGGCAGGGCCAGGATTCAACCCAAGCAGACCAGCCCCAGAAATGCATCCTTAACCACCTTGGGAATGAGTGATCAATGAATGAGCGATGCTATTACAGTCATCCATGGGTGGGGTCCCCCTGAATTCCTCCCCGGAGCACAATGTACCCCGCCTGGACCCCATCCCCCAGGCATTCCGTCTGCCTCCCCGGTCAGGCCCCGTCACACCTTCCATTCTCCCTGTAACAGCACAACAGTTTGGGCAGCAGCAGAATTCTAGGGCGTGTCCAAGCCGGAAGGAACTCGAAATGCACCCAACACCTGGTGTGTCTCCCCTGATGGCTCGACTTCACACAGCAAAGCACGGCTCTTAGGAAGCAGGCAGAGCTGGGACACTGGGGAGCTGGCCAGACGGCGCGCACCAGGTCAGCCTGGTTCTCCTGTCTGAGAAGGGCCCAGCGAGACACAGGTTCCTCCCCAGCAAGACCCTGGCCCGTGGGCCTCTCTCCCTCCCTCACCTTCAGGCAGCTGCCCGTCCTTCGATCTGAGCACATCCCAGTCTCTGAAATCGGCCCCTCTCTCCACTCCACTGTTGCTGCCCTCCTGTCCCTAACCAGTTGCATCCTCTGCCCTGAGGCCGGAGTCACCTTCCCAAAGCACACACCCCCTACCCCGCCGGCGTATCAATCCTTGTCTCAAGAGCCTTCCCCAACTCCCAATGAGAATGCAAACTCGAGCTGGACAACAGCCTGCTGTCATCTGACTGCAGGGCCACCTCTCTTCCTCAAGTCTCCCCCTCACTCGATACTGCACACGCACAAACCACGCTGCTCCGCTGCTGAGCCTGGGCCCGTCAGCTCCCACCGGCTGGCTGTTTGCTGTGGTGCACAACACAAGCCCCAAAACAACCTCCAAAACTACCCCCAAAACATCAGGGGCGCACACACATTTATTCCTTATTCTCATCACGTCCTGGCAGTCATGGGTGGCTTCTTCCGACACCCCATTCTAGAAGCCAGGCAGAAAGAGAAGCCATCCTCACAGGAGAGGGGCAAGAACCAGAGCTGGCATAAAGGCACCAGCTTTTAACGCTTCTGCTCTCAGTGCAAGTCACGCCTGCCCCCACGCCATTGGCCAAGGCAAGTCACATGTCCATGTCCAATGTCAATGGACAGAACACCCTAAAAGGCAAGTCACGTCCCCACCTCTCAGGACGGTCTGGAGGTGGGTAAATGCAGACAGTAACCTGAGCGGTCACAGGAAGTCCTGCCTCAGGGCCCAGCTCCATGTGGTGCCCTGATCTGCAGGGTCAAGGCTGTCCGTGCCTGCACCAATTCCTCCATGAAGGACCCGAGGAAGCATGGCTGCTTCCCTGAGCCCTGACATGGCTTCTTCTGCCTCTGAAGGTATGTCGATCGCAATGTCCCTCGACACCCAGAGAGTATTTTAATTATTAGCATTTCATGTTCACTTTCCTGTCGGATTAAAGGTTAGGATACTTCACAGTGGAGTTGGTCCTCCTGCCTGTGGGATTCTGCACCTGGCGGGCAGTTTGGCAATGTTGATTCAGGGAGTGGATGAGTCTATGGAGAAAACAGGGCGACTTTCCTCATTATGCCTTGCTAATTTCTGGATTCGTATTTCCTCTTCCCTCCCACCCTGCATGTGAGCGTGAGCCTTAGTTCGATGCATCTCCTCTTGACAAAGCGTGGCCCACATCTGAGCTGTTGAGTTGCCTGCATAAATGAACAAATGAGTAAATAAACGAGAGCGCAGAGAGGCTGAGCAGACTTCGACCCCGGAGGCGGCAGAAGAGGTTGAGTGGGGAAACCAAGCAGCCTGTGGGGTGGGAGAAGCTGGCTGGAGTATCTGGCCTCGAGGAGTAGCTAGGCTCCAGGTAACGATTATTCGATCCCGTGGAGAGTGACGGCGCCTCTGAAGTCTGCAGACTGCTTCTCACTTTGTCTGCCAACCTCTCCTGGAAAGAGACCACTGGGCACTACCATTTAAGACACGGATTGTGTCCAAAAGACAACTCCTAAGATATGAATACAGAAAACGAGGTGAATGAACAGGTGCACCCGCCCAAACCCTACCAAGCACCCCACGGCCCCATGACCACACACTCCTGGGAACGCAGAACACTGACCTTGGAGTAAAAACAGAGCTTGGGCTTGTTTTCCCGGGCCCACACTACGATTTAAAAAAATAATCATTTAAATGCCTCTAAGTCTTTCCTCTACACGATTATACATCCAACCAAAGTGAGATGGAGCAGTCAAGACGGCCAGACCCTGGGAATTAAACAGGGACAGCAGACCACTACACAGTGGCTGCTGCGGTCAAGCCCTGCCCAGGCAAACCCCTGGCGGGGAGGGGTAGCGCTCCCCAGCCCCGGCCGGCGGGCTGACAGCATGAAGGCCAGAAAGTCCACCTCTCAATCAAGCGACGAGGAGGCTCAACGGTTCTCCCTGGATGAGAAATATCTGAACACGGTGCTCTGACTGCCCCCTGTACACACACACTGTCTTCCCACTCAGGAATGCTCCATCCAGCCTGCATTGACCCTGCACCACGGTGAGGTGGCCTGCCTCCTGGCCAGGCCCCGCCCTTGAGGACAGGATCTTTGCCAGCCTCCCTCGCAGAGATGGGCAATAGCCACACTTGTCAACGTGGGCTGGAGGTAGGGAAACCCAAGGCCAAGGGGCTGCCAGCCACAAGGTCCCCCCTTGCTCTCAGGTACTCCATTCTCCCACCCTGTGCCCCGCAGGCTGGCAGGAGCTCCAGGTTAGCAGCCTGATGGGGTTGGGGAGGGTGGTGGAGGGGCTACAGCACATGACAGCCGCAGTTCCTGTCCTGGGCCGGCACTGCCACTGGATGACCATCTCTGCAAGTCTCCAACCCTGGCTGTTCACTAGCATCACCTGGGAGCTTCAGAATACCTCTGCCCAGGTCCTGACCTTAGAGATCATAGTCCAGGTGGGGCCTGGGCATGGGTGTCTTTTGTAAAGCTCTCTGGGCAAGTCTAAAGCACAATGAGGGCTGAAACCTCAGCTACAGACCCGAGAGTCCCACCAAGTACTGCACCAAACAGCGCTGGGGATAGTGGGTTGGACCGTTCGGCATTTCTCCATCCACACATCCACCCCCAATATTTGGGAAATACTATGTTTAAAAATGCTGAAAGCTCAGATACTTGCCCTCGAATATTCATAGCAACATCATCCACCATAGTTAAAAGGTGGAAATAAGTGTCCATCAATAGATAAATGGACAAAGACGCTGTGGTCTATCCACACAGCAGAATATTACTCAGCCTTAAAAAGGAGTGAAATTCTGGCACGTGCTCCAACATGGATGAACCTTGAAGACATTATGCTGAGTGAAATAAGCCAGTCACAAAAGGACAAATATTATGTGATTCTACTTATACTAAGGCCCAGTGCACAGGTAGGGTCCCTAGGCCTGGCTGGTGATCAGGGCCGATCAGGTTCCCCCACCTCCTCCTTCCCTCACTCCTTCAGCGCCCCGCCACTGCCACTGGTTACCCGCCATGTTCCGTGCCACCCCATGGTGGTCAGCGCATGTCATAGTGAATAATCGAACTCCCGTTCTCCTGGTTGAACTCCTGAGGGGACACTTTGCTTATTAGCCTTTTATCCTATACTAGAGGCCCGGTGTACAAAAATTTGTGCACTTGGGGGGGGGTCCCTCAGCCCAGCCTGTGCCCTCTCACAGTCTGGGACCCCTCGGGGGATGACCACCTGCTGGCTTAGGCCCACTCCCCCGGGGGACTGGGCCTAAGCTGGCAGTCAGACATCCCTCTGGCATCCCAGGAGCCCTCGGGGGCTCCCTGGGGGATTGGGCCTAAGCTGGCGGTCAGACATCCCTCTGGCAGCCTGGGAACTCTCGGAGGATGTCCACTTGCCAGTGGGGAGCAGGCCTAAGCTGCAGTCGGACATCCTTAGTGCTGCTGAGGAGGTGGGAGAGGCTCCCACCACCACTGCTGTACTGGCAGCCGTCAGCATGGCTTGTGGCTGAGCAGAGCTCCCCCTGTGGGAGCGCACTGACTACCAGGGGGCAGCTCCTCCATTGAGCATCTGCCCTGTGGTGGTAAGTGTGTGTCATAGTGACCAGTCATTCTCAGTAGTTCTGCTGTTAGGGTCACTTTGCATATTACCCTTTTATTATATAGGATAGAGGCCTGGTGCATGGGTGGGGGCCGGCTGCTTTGCCCTGAAGGGTGTCCCAGATCAGGGTGGGGGTCCCGCTGGGGTGCCTGGCCAGCCTGGGTGAGGGGCTGAGGGCCATTTTCAGACTGGTCATACCCCCTTCAGGGTGGGAGTCCCCACTGGGGTGCCTAGCCAGTCAGGGTGAGGGGCTGATGGCTATTTGCAGGCTGGCCACAGCCCCTTCAGGATGGAGGTCCCCTCTGGGGTGCCTGGCCAGCCTGGGTGAGGGGCTGATGGCTGTTTGCAGGCTGGACACGGCCCCCAGCCACCCAAGCTCCCAGTGGAGGCTGGCTGGAAGCAGGTATCTGGGACTTATTTATCTTCTATAATTGAAACTTTGTTGCCTTGAGCAGAAACACAGCCGGCCAGGGCAGGCGGGAAGCTTGGCTTCCTCCATTGCCAGGGCAACCAAGCCTCCTGCTTGCTCCAGCTCCGTGGCTGCAGGCCGATATCTTGGTTGGGTTAATTTGCATATAGTCATTCTGATTGGCTGGTGGGTGTGGCCTGGGCATAGCAGAGGTGTGGTCAATTTGCATGTTTCTCTTTTATTAGATAATATAGGTAATATGCAAATTCACCCTTACACCCTCACAAGATGGCTGCCTATGACCAGGCCGGCAGGGGGTTAATGAGGGATGACCAAACAACTGAACAGCAGGCTGCATGGGGCGACCAGGCCGGCGGGGGGGCCGTGAGGGGCGACCAGGCTGGCGGGGGCGGGGGGGAGCAGTTGAGGGCAACCAGGCCAGCAGGCAGGTGAGCGATTAGGAGCCAGCAGTCCAGAATTGTGAGAGGGATGTCCGACTGCCAGTTTAGGCCCGATCCCGAGGGGTCCCAGATTGGAGAGGGTGCAGGCTGGGTTGAGGGGACCCCCCCATGCATGAATTTTGTGCACCAGGCCTCTAGTATATATACAGACTAGAGGCCCGGTGCACAATATTTGTGCATGGGTGAGGGACCTAGAATAGTCAAAGTAACAAAGACAGAAAGCAGAATGGAGATTACTAGGGGTCGTGCGGAGGGGAGAATAGGACATTATTGTGTAATGGGTACAGGGCTTCATTTTAACAAGATGAAGAGAATTCTGGAGATGGATGGTGGTGACGGTTGCATCACAATGTGAGTGTACTTAATGCCACAGAACTGCAGAAGCATACAACTTTTAAATGGTTAAAACAAAAAACTTTATGTGTATTTTTCCACAATAAAATGGTTCTTAAGTGTAAATATTTCTTTACTTTTACTGCAGCCGATCTCAAAACCTTGACCATGCTGTTGTGGCCCAATCTGTGTCCCCTAGAGGCAGACTTTAGGGTTTCCCAAACTCATTTGACCCTGGAAGCTTTTCCAAGCAGGAGATGGGGAGAGGGGCAGGCCACCTGGCGGCCCAGTCCTCCTCAGAGCAGCCTGGGGACGCCTGATCTCGTCGTAAACACACGAGCTCCGGTTATGTCACCATCACAGCACTGAGCAAAGCAGCTCACAGGCCTCATTTCATTCTGCCAAGACTCCTGCCAGGTGAGTCCTATGACCCCCTTTCACTGATGGGGAAAACTGAGGCTCAAAGAGACAGTCACTTCCCCAAGGCCACACAGCCCCTTAGCAGGGCTGGGACCCAAACCCAGGTCAGGCAGACTCTATACTCTCACCTCTCAACGTGTGGTCTGCAGAGAAGCGAGAAGCGGCCACCAGGAGCTGGTGAAAAATGCAGACCCAGGCCCCGCCTCAGGCCCCACCGCAGCTGCATTTAACACGCCTGGGTGACCCTGGGCCCTGGAGATGGAGACGTGTAGCTGGGAGCTCCGACAACACGCGGACCTTCCCCCATGATCTCTCGGGTCCCTCCTGACTTTATTGTGTGAGCCGAGTATTCCTTGTGAACGCCCTCCCAGCGCCGGCCTGCGGTCTGCAAATTAGATACAGCCCCCTCCTCCCCTTCTTTCATTCCTCCTCCTGATGCTGAAGCCCGCAAGTCATTAGCTACTAGTCACCCTACACTACGTTGGGGTTTTCGCCAGCTCAGGGAAAACAAGCGCGGCTTAAACGATCAAAGCCGTCTGAGAGCAATTCTTTCAGGGGCTCACCGCCTCCCAAGCCCACAGAAGACTTATCTAGAAATCAGAGAAAAGCTGCAACAGCCCAGCCGGTCCGTTCCGCTGCAGGAACAGGGCCTCCGGCTTCAGACCCTCCCTCGCACGGCCCGGTCTAATGGGAATATCCCAGGTGAGGGGATGTCCCTCCATTGTCCTGCGGAGGCTGTTTGAGAAGCCAGGGTTTCCTTTAAGAGGCACGTAGGGAGGGGACCTGACCTGGCTCTTTCTCTCCGGGGCTTAAGGGCTCTGCAGGTGCCGCCTTGGCAACTAGGTGAGTCAGTGCAGACCCGTCTCAGGTACCCCGTCCCCTCACAGCCCCCTTCACAGAGGCTCAGCTAAGAAGCCAGAGCAACTGAGCATCTCTAATCTTTGCTCAGAAGCCATTCTATCTGCTCCATTAATCGCCTTTATTGGCGCTCCGCGGGCCCCCGGGAGTTTCCACCTCTTTCTGGCGCTGGTTTCTCCAGGCCGCAGGCCAGCCTCTCCGGCAGGGACTCCCACTTCTGGCTGCCATCCACGTCTTGTGGATTGTGTCCTGCATTGCCCAAGTGCCGCCCGCCGCTCTGCCCGCACCCCGGGCCAGGCCAGGGCACCTGCCGTCTCCGGGAGCATGACTGGCCACCCGTCTCGATGCTCATCTCCAAAGAAGGTGCCCAGGTGGCGACATAAATCCTCTCTCAGGATGAGGACTCAGCCACCCCCTCGCATACCCATCGCGGGGAAAAGACACAGAGAGAGAAGCAGGAGGAGGCGCGGGGTGCCGGCTGCCCCCAGAGAGAGGCCCACAGGCTTGCTTCTGTCTGCACGCGCCACGCTCCACATTTCATAACTCTTCCCCACGGTTTGGTGAAAATGCCCACGCGCTGCTGATGGCCAAAGCCTCTGCACTGGGGCCTCTGCACAATCCTGTGGGGTTGGGCCCTGCTGAGAGAAAGTGCAATAAACAGGGCATCTCAACAACGTGCAGACGGGGCACCAGGAACACAGTGACCCCCCCAACCCCCCCCAGACAAAAACGGCGTCTCTGTCATCCCCTCAGCTCCCCGCCCGCAGGGGCCACAGGCCTCCTGTGTGGGTGGAAAGGTAAGCAGCTCCTGGAGAGGGGAGAGCAATCGCTCCTGCACCTCAAGTCCCGCAGGAGCCCCATGGAGGCCCGGCCTCGGGAGGGGGGCGCCTGGCGCTTGGCACGATGCAGCCAGCGGCAGAGCCTGCCCGCGGCCCTGACCTCAGGCGGCTGAAAACACCGGCCTCGCCCATGATCCTGCCAGGCTCGCTCTTTCCACTCTGCTTCTGCCATCACCAAATCCGCTGCCAGGAATGTCTCACGCGCCCCATCTGTCCAGCAAATACCCAAGCAGCTCCGATGCTGCATGCTTCGCGACGCCTCCCGCATGCTGGGCCACAGTGTGCCACCCCAGGTCACCCAGGGGATCCCGAGTCCACCTGCCCCTCTAACCTGCAGGCTCTCTGGGGCCGGGGTTTCTCCCCGGTCCGACGTCCCTCCAGTGTCCCACCCGTGGATGCCCAGGAGGATGTTGGATGTGCACTTTGGAGAATGAAATATAGGGTAGAGGCCAACCCCTGTGCCTGGTGCAGGCTTTCCTGGATGGAGGTTCCTGTAGAGCAGTGGTTCTCAACCTTCCTAATGCCGCGACCCCTTAGTACAGTTCCTCATGTTGTGGTGACCCCCAATTTCATCGTTATAAATTGAACATAATTAAAGCATAGTGATTAATCACAAAAACAATATGTAATTATGTATGTGTTTTCCGACAGTCTTAGGCAACCCCTGTGAAAGGGTCGTTCGACCCCCAAAGAGGTCGAGACCCACAGGTTGAGAACTGCTGCCCTAGAACATTGTTAGAAATACAAACTGTCAAGCGCCACCCCATTCCTACTGAATCAAACTTGAGGGGTGGGTCCCAGCAGTCTGTTTTAATAAGCCCTCCTCCAAGTGATTCTGACGAACACTCAAATTTGACCACCAATGCTCTAAGGCAGTGGTTCTCAACCTTCCTAATGCCGAGACCCTTTAATACAGTTCCTCATGTTGTGGTGAGCCCTAATTTCTTTGTTACAAATTGAACATAATTAAAGCATAGTGATTAATCACAAAACAACATGTAATTATATATGTGTTTTCCGATGGTCTTAGGCAACCCCTGTGAAAGTGTCGTTCGACCCCCAAACGGGTCACGACCCACAGGTTGAGAACCGCTGCCGTAGAGGGTCCGAATCTAAAGGAAAGAAGGGGTGCTCCCTGTACGCCCCTCTTGGATAATGTGGACAGTTTACCTGCACCTGTGAGCAGAGCCGAGCGTCCCACCTCAGCTCGTACATCCGACACCTGCAGCTGCCTCTCTTGATCTATCTCGCACACGACTGTCACTTTTGGCTAAATCGATAATTCCCAATGGTTCTGTGCTCACTTTATTGTGGCCTTATAGAGTTTATGCTAAAACCTTTCACGTATCTCAACTGAAGTTACCTTCCTCAGACGCAGACCTGCCCAGCGACCAGCCACAGACTCTACCCTTCGGGGTAAAGTCCCAAAGCCTCTGGGGTGAAGGCTCTCGGGCCCACACACACTCACGACAGGATGACTCGCCTGCCTTACCCACCCACCTGTGCCCACGCTCACCCAGCGGCCGGGGACCCTCCATCTTCTTCCCCCAAAGAGCACAGGCTCTGGGGCCAGGCTGCCCCAGCTCAACTCCCTGCTCCGCCCAGTCCCAGCCGTGGAACCGGGGCAAGTCCCTTAACCCCTCTGTGCCTGACTCGCATCCTGTGCCGATGGACGTAATCACAACCATAATGCCTCTACCTTCCGCTCACGGGACTGGCACAGGCTCCTCGAGGGAGTGCGAGGGCTGCCTACGTGTCCGCTCCATTATTTTCCTCTGAACCTCGCACTTGCCCCGCCTCGGGGGCCCCTCCGATATGACGCTGACCTTGAGCACTTCTCCGTCCCCTTCTGCTCTTACCCCCAGGATTACAGCACGTCGCCCTCTCGCCTGTATTACAGGTTCGCTCTGTAGATGTGGATCCTCTTGACCGGAATGGGGGCTCCCTGGAGGCAGGCTCCACCCACATCCAGGTCAGTTTGCGTTTCCCTACAGGCCCAGCAGACAGGGCTGCCAACCAGCCGTCATCCAGAAACCAAACAATAAACCCAAGAATGCCTTCCTCCCTGAGCGCAGAGAAACGGCTCCCAGGCGGCCTCCTAACCGGGGCCGTTTGTTCACGCGTGTGGTTACTCTAATAAAAATAAAACTCAGGCACAGGGCCGAGCCAGCCGGTGTGGGGCCAGCCCAGCTAAAAGGTTGGTCCCTGAACTTGGCATGTGCAGCGGAGTCAAAGTCAGATGTCGATAGTGTGCAATGAAGTAAACTGATGGGGAAGGCCCAGGAAAGATGGTCTCAGCGGTTCTCAACCTATGGGTCGCGAACAATGAAAATACATCGTGCATATCAGGTATTTACATTACGATTCATAACAGTAGCAACATTACAGTTATGAAGTAGCAACGAAAATAATTTTATGGTTGGGGGTCACCACAACATGAGGAACTGTATTAAAGGGTCGTGGCATTAGGAAGGTTGAGAACCACTGGATGATCTTCATCTCTCTGTTCTAGCCAGAGACACCGCCAACAGGCCCTTTGCCGCACACGAGCCAAGCACAATGCTTTTGCCCAATCCCATTTGTGGTTTTATGATCAATTCTGAAAAGCCCCAGATAACTGATTTTCTCTATTTCACAAGGAAGGCATGTTCTTCAAAGGGTTAAGCATCCACTACAGTTATGCGAACAACAACAATAATATTTTGCACAGCACTTTGCACTGAGTCCTTAAAAGCCTGTATGGTAAACAGCATCATCATTGTGCCCATTTCACAGGTAGAAAGCTAAGCCTGCGACAGGCACAGTGACATGCGGAAAACTGCACAGACTGTGTCAGGGCCAGAACACAGACTCTGGCCTCCAAATTCAAGATCTCATTCACCAGGCCCCACATGACCAACAGAAAGAGCAGATGTAGAACATTTTGTCTTTCTCTCGCTCTCTCCCCCTTGCCCCCCGCCTGCATGGTCTGGGCAATCTCAGCATCAGTCATGCAAAAAGTCAACAACTTCTTGTCCTCAAAGAATTGATAACAAGCAAACGTAAGGCCAGATATTCCTTTTTAACTTTAACTCAACATAAAGCAAGTCCTGCACTTAACAAAGCTCACCCTCAATCCTTCATCAGAGGTCAGGTCCAAGAATGTACCCTGTAACGTTACGGTTCAAGTTCTCTTTCAGAGATCATTTCAGCAGCAAAAAATGTGTAGCGCGCTTGCTCTGTGCCGGGCACTCTTGTAAGCACTTGACACAGATGAGCACATGTAGCACTCACAGCCCCGTGAGGAAGGGACTGTATGGGCTCCTGCACACACGTGCTCACATGCACACACGTGCAGGCACACACACCACTCACTGTTCTAGAGCTTAGAGACACCAGTGAACAAAACAAACCCAGCCCCTGCCCTTGCCCTGCTGTCAGAAGGTAACGTAACTAGTTCAACGTCAAGGAATTAGTCAGGGGAGAGGCAGGACTGGAGCCCAGGCAGGCAGCTTGGCTCCAGAGTCCATGTTCTTAACCCCTGGAGCTCTTAACCCTTGCTTCCTCCTGGCTGGGTGTCCTGATCTGTCCCAAGGCATCAACAGGCTAGACTGGACAGCCAGGGACATAAGAGCTGCTTTTGTGGGACACGGCTCCCTGGTGGGTAGAATGAGAGACCTATCCATCCAGTCACCATTTGCTACAAGCTGAGTATATGCCTGGGACACAGCCCTGCCCCCCGGGAGCTGACAGGCCAGTGGGGAAAGACCGGCAAATATAGGGTGTCCCAAAATTCACGCAAGAAGTAATTTTGATAGAGAACACAGGTTTATAATTAAAAATTGTAATTTTTTTATTGATTCATAAAGTATACAGTATAGGGTTATGTATGGAATAGCACATCGGGTAAATGCCCTCCACGGCTTTGCTGGCACATACGCAAAGCCGTAGTCTTCATTGGTCTTCATTGTCCCTGATCCTGGGCCATAATTGGTACTTGGTAATGCTTATCAAATTGAAGGGATTGAAATCAAAGGGCAACAGATATTAGAATCTGATTCAATTAACCAAGTAAAATTAGGCTTTTATTTTTGTTGTTGTTAATGCTCATGCAAAATTCAAATCTTGCGTGAATTTTGGGACACCCTATACCTCCATCAGGATAGCTGCCATCTGCCCTGAGCCATTGCTGGGCCCAGCGTCTCCTGTGAATTGGGGTGACGGCCCCGCCTGTGGCTAAGCAGGACCACTATGAACCAGTTTTCCAACTTCATCCTCGGTCAGCGTCCCCCCATGTCCCAGACCCCCTCCTTCTACTTAAAAAACAACAAACAACAAAGTCATCTGATTCAGCCCCACCCTCCGTGCTAAATCCCCAAAGCCTAATTACGTACATTGTGCCTGACCATCTCAGGAGGTGTTTGTGTTCTCTCCCCTCCGACAGCCAATGAGCGAGACGCGGTGGTTGCCAGTAGGCACTGCCCAGGTGGGGAGGTGCTGCTCCCGTGGCTCCGAGGGCACGTTCCGGAGCACTGTGCTGGGCGGCTGCTCTGAACGTCCTTCCTCTGCCCCCTCCCTGGCATCTCCTCCAGGGCGGGCACCCTCGCCCCAAACCACCAAGCTCTTTCCTCCAGAGCAGCAGTGTCCAACCTCTTTCATCTCACGGCACATAAACTAGTTACTAAAATTCTGTGGCATGCCAAAAAATAGATTATTTTTGCTGATCTGGCACCCCCCGCCCCAAAAATGTGTAATTTTGATTCATTCACACCAAATGGCTATTGTTGCGTTGGCTGTTGTCATTTTTCTATTTGTCCATCTAAGGCAGCGGTTCTCAACCTTGGCTGCACATTAGAATCACCTGGGAATCTTTTTAAAATCCTGATTTCTGGGCCTCATCCTCTGGAAAGTCTGTTTCTTTGTTACTAATGTTGTGGCCCCACCCCATCACAAAGAAACAGAATTTCCGGAGGATGGGGCCCAGAAATCAGGATGTTAAAAAGATTCCCAGGTGATTCTAATGTGCAGCCAAGGTTGAGAATCACTGATCTAAGGCAGCGGTTCTCAACCTGTGGGTCTCGACCCCTTTGGCAGTCCAACGACCCTTTCACAGGGGTCGCCTAAGACCATCCTGCATATCAGATATTTACATTATGATTCATAACAGTAGCAACGTTACAGTTATGAAGTAGCAACGAAAATAATTTTATGGTTGGGTCACAACATGAGGAACTGTATTTAAAGGGCCAGAAGGTTGAGAACCACTGCTCTAAGGGAAAGAGGTCAGTGCCCCTGGCTGAACAGTCAGGTGCTGCATGTTTTAAACATTCTTGTGGCGCACGGTTGAACGTCGCTGCTGCTCCAGAGGTACCTGCCACAGGCCGCTCTGTCTGCTATATACACCCTTGCCTGTGTCCCCGATTCCACTGTGCACTCCCCATGTCAGGGCTGGGTCCCCTCCAGCTTTGGTGCCTCGCACAGCGCAGGTGTGCAGACACTCGAGGCAGCACATTGCGTTGCATGTCTCGGGCCATTACCTCGAGCTCCAGGGCTGGAGCCGCATCAGCAAAGGGGGCTGTAGGCCTGCAGACCATCGGCAGCGGGATGACCCACTGGGCAGTGACTTCCTGTCCTTGTCCCACGGGGGACGGCCACGGTCCTTTCAGGAGACACTGCAAATTCTTCCAGCACATTTTCTTTCTTATTTTTCTTTTTAAAGTAAAATGTTATGCCCCAATGACCTCTTCACTGCTGTTTAATAAAATAAAAGCCTTTCCAAGCATTTGACGTTTCTGGTGAGTCCAACGGCTGGATCCCTGCAGCCCCAGGCGACACATGGCAACGCTTAATAATTTCCATTTTTAACGCGGGGAGGAGCGGCCCTTGGAGTTCACGAGGAAGCCGGGTGGGTGCTTTCTGGGCTGCGCGAGGCCCGCATCTCGTCACGAGCAGAGAATCTGAAGTCAGGGGTAGCAGATGGCCGGGAAGGAGGAGGGATTGCTAGCAGATGGCCCGATAGTTTGGATAAGGGGGAAAAAAATAACTTTTGATTGCAAACAAATCAGAAACATACCAAGACGCAGGCCCACACAGATGTTTGCTGCTGCGACGGACAGACAGACATCCCCTGTTTCTCAGAGGGGCGCCCAGACAGTGCCGGGAGCCGGGAGACGCAGTGGCCGTCCTCGTCTCTAACCTGTCTTTTCTACACCATTCATTAGTAAATTATGTAAGGGCAGAGGCTCACATTCCAATTCAATGTCTCCACTGCCACGGTTAGGGCACCGGAAGTACTCTGCATACGACTGCCACGGTGGACACATGTTGTTACACATCTACCCAAACGGGTAGAATGTACAATACAAAGAGTGAGCCGATGTAATCTATGGACTTTAGCTAATAATAATGTGTCAATGATCGGGTCATCAATTGCAACAGCTGTTGCCACACTAACAAGGTGTGAATGGCAGAGGGAACTGGGGCCGGGGAGGAATACGGGAACTCTGAATTTTCTGCTCAATCTTTCTGTAAACCTAAAATTGCTGTAAAAAAAATAAAGTTTATTAATTGTTTAAAAAACACACACCCACACCTGGCCCTGCTTCTGGTTTGGCTGGCTGATCTTGAACTACTTGCTTCATCTCTTTGGTCTTCTTTTCCTCCCCTGTACCATGAGGACATGAATCAATCACATCTACCTAAAGGTGCAGTAGTGAGAAGTGAGTGAATTCATGGGAAGCCCTCAGAACAGCCCCCGGTACGTAGTGCATTGGCGTTAGCCAGGATGGCGATGGTGGCAGCCGCCGTGGGCTCGGCCCGCCTTAGCTACTTCTAGCCGCCGTGTGGGCTAAGGCTGGCAGCAGCCCGACGGGGCAGGCAGGAACCGCTGTCTTGCTCACTTTATAAAAGAGAAGACCTGAAGCTTAGAGGGATCATGACCTTGCTCAAGGTCACACAGCCAGCTCACACCTCTGCCTGCAGCACACCCAGCTGCCGTCTCCAAGAAGAGCCGTGCTTGCCGGGGCAGGCGCTTTTTCTGGCTACTGGACATTGTGGGCGCACCCAGCGCCATCTCGTTTTGTTGGGAGAGGGAGGGAGGAAGAGGGGGAGGGATTCCCCAAACGTCAGGCGGTATCTTGGCGGAACCGGAACTAGAAACCAGACCTTTGGTCAAACCACTTGACCCAGCGCACAGCATGCCCACCCCCCCAAAAGCAGAGTGACCCCACCCATGATGGGCTGCATTCATCAGCCTCCGTGTGTGACCAGGGGGGCTTGGCCAGTCTGTCACCATCACAAAGGGGGTGGTGGCACTTTCCTAGGAAACCCCCCCGGATCCCGGGAGGTCGTCCTGCCAGGGATCCCCCCTCCCCTGGCTGGATCCTGCTTCTACCATCTACCAGCTGGGATAGTAACCGAACTGTGATCTCCCTGCCCCTCCCCCGCCCACCCCTGCTGAGCAGCAGCGAGTTCAATTCTTGCCTTTCCAGCTCGGGATTTGCTGTTACATAACTCTGCCGCTTGGGGTGTGCGGCTTGTCTCCCAAGCTGCTGAAGGTGCGTTCCCACAGACCTTGGCTCAGCCTCACCTCCACGCCCACAGGCCCCGATGTACTTTTTGCAGCTCCAGGTCCCCTCCTCCTCCTCAGGCTTTCTGCACCTCCGCTCCCCAAGCAGGGGCGCCTACAGGGATCCGCTGCTGCAGCGGGTACCTGCGCCAGGATCTCATCGCCTCCTCCTAGCCCAGTCCCAACGCCAGCTCCTGTGCACAGGCTCCACCCCCACCAGACCCACCACGTGGCTTCACATCAGCCCTGGTGCAGGATGCAAAGTCAGGGCTGATCAGAACCAGGTTGACCAGGCAAGATCCTCTGTCTAGCACCTGTCTCCCACTCCGCTGGTCTCCTGAAATGCTAAGAACCATCTTCTTCTTCAGTTCTCTCTTGGGCACCCCTCCCTCAGCCCTCTTTATTTATTTATTTTTTACTAAATATATTTTTACTGACTTTAGAGAGGGAGAAGGATAGGGAGAGAGAGACTAGAAACATCAATGATGAGAGAATCATTGATCAGCTGCCTCCTGCACACCCCCTGCTGGGGATCGAGCCCGCAATCTAGGTATGTGCCCTGACCGGGAATCGAACCGTCATCTCCTGGTTCATAGATCGACGCTCAACCACTGAGCCACGTCCACTGGGCCCTCAGGCCTCTTTTCCCAGCCTCCCTTCTACGGACACTGTGATGGACCAAATGTTAGTGTGCCCCCACCCCCACCCCCAAATTCTCATGTTGAAGCCCTAACCCCAAAGCAATGTATTAAAGATGGGGCTTTGGAAGGTAATGTGGGTGTATGGGTCCCGAGGGTGGGGCCCCGGTCGGATGGGATCAGCAGCCTTCTGATGGACTCTTCGCAGCTCCCGAAGAGACTCCAGAGACCTCGCTGGTCTCCCCTCCGTGAGGACACAGCAAGAAGGCACAGTCTGCAAGCCAGGAAGACGGTCCCTACCAGAACCCAAATACACTGGAGTCCTGACCTCGGACTTCCAGCCTCCAGAACTGTGAGAAAATACTACATTGTTTTTGCATGTAAACAAAATACTGTTGTTTATGCACCTAGGCCATGGTATCGTCCACGGCAGCCCGAGCTAAGACACACAGCCACCAGGCATCCCAAAAGACAAGTGGAATACCAAACAAGATAAAACAGATCCCCACCACCACCCCAATGACAACAGGGGAACCAAGCCACCTCTGTCGCTGCTGCTCCTTTTAAATGTGGGGCAGAGGATGGAGACCCAGATGAACAGGTGACCCAGGGGAGGATGGATCGCTGACCCAGACTCAGACGTGGGGGGAAAGCTGTAAGAATGGGGGAAGCCAGGCCCACCCTCCCCAGCTAAACGCCAACATGTAACATAACCCCAGCCAAGGGACAAATTCCTTTTAGAGGCAAGTTCTACAAGGTCTGCCACCCTCCCGCATCCCAAATCCTCAAAAGATTTTTAAAAAATCAAATCAAAACAAGACATGTGTTTCCAGAAGAGAAGAAACAGCGTTTGGCAGGACGTTTACCTCTTAACTTGTCCTCCTGACAGGTGATTGACAGTAGTTTGTCCAGTACCTATGTACACAGACATGGTATCATCTCTGGAGTAAGCCGGGAAGAAAGTCACAAAAAGGGAGGCTGAAGTCTGAGCCTCGGTGTGTATCACTTGGTGGAAGGGAACTCCTTTAATTCTAACAACTCTATGAGGTGGATTTAATTATCACCGCCTTTTACAGAAGGAAAAACTGAAGCACATACTGCGGTGGTAGAAAGCAAACAAGGCTCTCACCTCCTATATTCTACTTGGGGGAAGCCAACCAACAATAAAACAATGGATAGGATTCTTGCCTGCAAAGAGCTAACCCGAGAGAGGCAGTGACTGGAGGCGACTTGGGTTGGCCAGGGCAGGCCTGGGATGCTGTGATGACAAGGGGGAGCCCACCATGGAGGACCTGGGGGGATGAGCCAGTTTCCCAGAAGCTCTGAAAATTGGCCACAGAATGGGTCCATCTCTGGTTCTGATGTCACGAATTGGGGCCAGGGCCAGGCATCTGTATTTTTCAGAGCCCACAGGTGTTTCTCACCTGCAGGCCAGGTGTGAGAAGCTGTCCTCCAACACTCCAGGTGCCACCCCTGTGAGATGAGTGGCAACTCTTTGGTTCCTGATCTGGACTGAAGGTCTGCGTCTTCCCCAAATTCCTATGTTGAAGCCCTGATCCCCTAATGTGATGGTAGTTGGAGGTAATTAGGGTTAGATGAGGTAATGAAGGTGGGTGGGGCCCCCATGATGGGATTAGTGCCCTTCTAAGAAGAGGGAGAAACACCAGAGCTCAGGTCCTCTCCCCACAGCGTTGAGCTACTTGATGATAAGAGCTGCCTCTCACACTTGCTTATACTCCCCACCCAGTGCCCCACAGGCTAGACACACAGCAGCAGGAGGGTGCTACATACATGATTGTGAACTGGGAAGGAGGCTGGAACTTCTCTCGGCCCAGAGACCAGGGGCTGGCAGGGAAGCCAGGCCTCAGCCTACCTGGGCTGGGAGGAGAGCTGGGGCATGTGCAGTGGGGCTGGGGGGCAGATGCAGTGCAGTGGAGGGGAAAAGGGGCATGGGATCTGGAGCCAGAACACCAGGGATGCTCCCGCCTGCCAAGAGATCTTGGAAAGTCACTACATTTCTGAGCTTCTTGTTCCTCATCTTTTCAGAAACACTCTGAGGATTAAAGTGCTTAATATTCAAAATACACTTTCATTCCATCATTTTACCAATATTTACTGAGTCCCTTCTGTGTGCAGGGCCCTATTCCAGAAAACAGTCAACACAAGCACAACGCAAATGTCAATTATTCCAAAAGAGCTTGCCGATTCCCCTCCATTTCTTTTCCATAAGTGGCACAAGTCCGGGTCCTCTGCCAGGTAGGACTGCCTGCTCCATAGTTAGCGGGGTCATTTTTTTTTAAATATACTTTTATTGATTTCAGAGAGGAAGGGAGAGAAAGAAACATCAGTGATGACAGAGAATCACTGACCGGCTGCCTCCTACACAACCCGGGCATGTGCCCTGACTGGGAATCGAACCGTGACCTCCTGGTTCCTAGGTCAACGCTCAACCACTGAGCCACACCGGCCAGGCTAGTGGGATCATTTTTCATCAGAGAATTCACTGAAGATTCAGGAAACAATCAGGCGTAGGAGATGCTAAGAAAGGGGAGCTTGTCTAAGCCAGTGTGCCCAGTCCAAGATCAGGGCACCATGAGCTAGAAACCAGTCAAAACTGCACCAACCCCAATTCTTTTCTTTTTTCTTTTTACATATTTTTATTGATTTCAGAGAGGGAGGGAGAGGGAGAGTTAGAAACATCAATGATGAGAGCGAATCATTGATTGGCTGCCTCCTGCACGCCCCCACACTGGGGATCGAGCCCACAATCCGGACATGTGCCCTTGACCGGAATTGAACCTGGGACCCTTCAGTCCACAGCCCACGCTCTATCCACTGAGCCAAACCAGCTAGGGCACCAACCCCAATTCTTTGCCCAGAAAAGCCCTGTGTTCCCCGAGTGGCTGGTGCTCATTAGCATCTCAGGTCGCTGGAGTGCGAGGACGGCCTCATACATTCACCCATGTCAGTCCGGCACATTCACCCCCACCTCTGGCTGATGAAAGGTGCACTGGGGGAGGTTAAATGACAGGGCAGGTACCGCTGCTGCTGAGTCACCAGGACAGGTGAGAGTTCAAAGTTCAAAGGGAATTCTAGATGCTTCTCTGCAAGCCTGCGCTCACCTCCTCCGTGCCCACCCATACTTCTCAGAAGAATCCTGGGAGAAGGGAAGTAGATGGTGTAGAAAGCAGGCTTTGAGGAAAGGCCCCGGCCTTCCTATGCACATGGAACCAACCAAACATGCTAATCGCACAGGCCTAGGCTCTGAGGCAGCTTCACACTACACGTTCCATGACTTAAGCAACTCGTGTGCTCTTCCCTGACCTGTGAATCGCAGGTAAGACCTGCCTGTGAAAATGAGCCACAGGACGATGCCATTCCAACCTGCTCCTTTGCCCTGGGGCTCCACTCCCTCTCACACACAGCCCCACACAGAGCCTTGCCGGATTCTCCCAACAACCCCGGAGTAGGCAAGCCCATTTCACAGGCGGGAAAGCAGAGGCCTAAATAGATCATGTGACTCACCAGCCACTCCGTGGAAAAGCCAAGTGGTATCCACCTATAATAAAGCCTCATTGTCCTCCAAGCTTCCAAATACATCACCCCCCTGGTCCTGCTGTCAGAGATCACCATGTGCCAGCCCAGAGACACAGCCCAGGATGCCCTGCAGAGCCTGGGCAGTCTCCCTTCCCGCGCTGCCTGCCGGAGCACTGTCCTCTCCCGGAGCCTCCCCTCTTCTAGCAAAGCCTGCCTGCGGAAGGACAAGGATAGGTTGTGGTCCCTGGGTCCCAACAGCCTCCAACCCCCTCGAGAAGTCTCAGAAGGAAATGGAAACTGCCTCCAGGGCAGGCAGGACTCATCCCTGAGCTGGGATGACACCCCAGGAACTGCCACTCCAGAGAAGGGGCCCAGGACCGCACGTCCTGCCCCTGCAGCTGCCCTGGCCGACAGGTCTTCCCCACGTGCCATCTGTCAGAGCAGCCGGGCTTGCTGCCCCTAGAGCTCCAGCAAGTAGGCACAACAAGAAAAGGGGGGGGGGGGGGACGCCCAGGCCAACAAAATCAAGAGAGTGGGGAACTCTGAGCCTTCAGAGCATTGTGAGAAAATGAAATTTTAAAACTCTTGAATGTGACCTTTTTCAGTTGTTGGATAAAGAAAGTACTTGAGTTGCTTAGCAGCACAATTGATTAACATGTGTACATTACCTTTAAATGCCTTACCGCTAGCCGCCCACCCAGGTGCATAAAACCACCTTTCTCACCTCTGGCTGTAAGTGTCCACATAAGGCCCCATCTCCAGGCCCAGCCAAATCCCGGGAGTGGGGAGGGGGCACCAGAGGAGGGTGAAGAATCTATTTCTTACCAGGATCTGTGCAGTTCTTAGCTGTCTGAGTCCCATTCAGCGGTGCCATCAGCTTTCTGTTTCTCCACGTGTCTGGTAGAACCTGCTTGCTGGCAGAAGCTGTCTTGTGCCCTGGATTGGAAGTGAAGTCACAGACACCATTAGGTCAAGGTGGCGCCTGCATTCTCGCCATGACCTCACCTCTCTGTAATCTCGTCGCAACAGCCCTATTTGACTACTTAGAGCCACCTGTACGGAGTGGTACAATGATTGGAGGCACAACAGATATCACCTACAGCCATCTGTTTCCTAGATGGAGTTCCTTGTTCCCACTCCCAGGTGCGTCAGCATGTGCTCTGACTTTGGCCAAGATCTCTCCGTTCCCGGCCCCTCGCAAGGGCAACAAAGGGTTTAGAAAAGTGACCAGGAAGTTCTCTGCTGGTGACGATGCTCAGGTGTCCCAGCTCTGCAGGGCCTACGGATGGACAGTAAGCCAGCGAGCAGGCGGAGAAGATCGACGGGGTCTGGCCCAGGGCTTCTCACCCTTGAACGTGCAAATGGCCTGGGGACCATGTTAAAATGCAGATTCTGACTCGGTGGGTCTGGGCTGGCACCTGGGATTCGGCACTAACCAGCTCCCAGGTGATGCTGACTCTGTCGGTCTGAGGGCCACACGGAGGAACACGTGAGATCACAGGAGTGGATGGCAGGGGCCAAACGCAGTTAAACTCCTAACGGCAATTCCTGGTCCAGCAAACACGGGCGATTCTCACTACGGGACCTTTAAAGCACTCACTCACTTACCTCTCCTGATGCGCACACGGCCTCAGCTGGGTGATAACCCTTCTCTAATGCTGCCGTCTAAGAGCCTCTCGGTGTTTTGTTATTTCTGGTGTGTAATTGAGGGAAAAAACACATTGCCTTGCCCCATTGCAAAGCACCAGATATTAAAATGTGCAAATAACCATTCAGGTTTTCTGTTGGGAACGGCCACTGTTTAACCTTACATCCTCAGTCACAAAGTATGGGTTTTGAAAGGCAGTATTCTTCTTTTTTTTTTTCTTTAAGTTGAATCAAGTTCCAGCTAAATTTTACCTGTCAACTCACTATAAACCTCTCTAAATTGTCCCTCTCTCACTGCTTCAGAAGGTACTGCCTCTTTATCTCATGTCCTAGTTGCTAAATCACCTGCGTTTTTCATATTTTTAAAATGTGAAAAACAAAAACACAAGGTCCACAGCATCCCATTAAAAATGGCAATGCCGGCCAAGTGAACGTTTTCTGAAGACTCCACAGGGCTCGCGTGCCCACCACCACCACTCCCACCAGATTTTTTTTTTTAAGTTTCTCCTGCTCTTGGTCTCGGATTTGCATATCCTAGGCGACTCTCCACTCCCTGGGCCTCCTCTTGGGTGAAGGAGTGTGGGTTGTGCCCCAGACGCCAGCGCTCCCACCCTGGGGATAAGGGGAGTTGAGAGAACGATGCTGAAACATGGCAGCAACCTCCCGGGGAGGGAAGACGGAGTTCACGGCCTCCGAAGATGGGTTTTCCAGGGATGCGGAGTACAACCTTCCCCGCTCCGCCGACCAGGGAGGCGGACCCCTCAGGTCGAGGGAATCCACGTCTGGGCCCCCTGCTGCGCTGCCCATCCCCCGCACCCTCGGGAGACTGATTCGGGCGCCCAGGGGCCGCGGCGCTGGCTTCCGTCCTAGTAACGCAGCCTGCAGCCGCGTCCCGAGCCCCGAGGGGCGGCGCGCAGCTCGGGGGAACCGGCGCCGGGGCTCAGAGCATCGACACCAGTCCTCCCGGGGGTGCGCTCCCTGCCCCGCGGGAGGGGACTGAATGAGCCCTTGGGACCCACCTGACCGGGAAGGAGGGGGAGACATCTCGGAGCTGCCCGCGGCTTCCCAGCCCAAGCCCCCCAACTCCCGGGTCGGCCCGCACCGGCACCTACCCGGGCTGCCGAAGAGGCCGGGCGCGCAGCACGCCAGCGCCAGCACCGCGCACACGAAGCCAATTTGCTGCAGCAGCATCTCTCGCCTCCTGCGAACTTTGCGCGGCCGGAGGGGGCCTGGAAGCGCCATCCCGGAGCGCCTGGGTGCCGGTGGCGGGCGATGGGGAGGCTCAGCCGCCGGCGCGCTATCGGGGGTCCAGCGGCGCAGGGGCCGGAGCGGGCGCCGCGCCGCTCAAAGGCGAGGGTCTGTGGACCCCAGCTTCATGGCCCGCGGGGAAGGTCGGCGGGGAAGCCCGGGGAGCGGCGGTGGGGGCGCGCGGCGCGGCGGAGCTCAGAGTCCCGCTCGCGGCGTGCGCGCACCGCGCACCATGGCTCTGTGGCGAGGAGGCGCCGCGGGCGCGGTGGCGCTGGCGGCCCTGGCTGGCAGGGCTGGCGCAGTCCCGGCGCTGGAGCCGCTACCTGGCCGCTCGGGCTCGGCGGGCTCGCGGGGCCGCAGCTCTGGCAGCCTCACCTGGGGCCGCCCCCGGGGAGCACTCAGTGCGCCCCCGCGCCCCGCGCCGCCGCTCGCGCTCGCAGCATCCTCCTCCTCCGCCTCCTCCAAGTTTGGCAGCGGCAGCTTCCCGAGGAGCCGAGCCGGGTGGCCCAGGGCGCGCAGGAGGCAGGCAGGCCGGCCCGGCGCGTGGGACCTGCGACCCTTGCTGCGAGCGGCCTCGACGCCGGCCCTCCCCGGGGCGAGCTCTCCACGGGAACTTTCTCCTCGGCTGCTGGCGCCTGCGTCTCGAGGCCGTGGCGCCTCCCGCCTGCAGCTCACGCCTCCCTTCTCCTCCCTCCCGCCCGCCTCTCACCCCCCTAGCAGCACGTGTACTCCTCCTCCAGGGCGCACTCGCCCGCGCGCTCCTCCCTTCCCTGGGGAGGCTCAACTACTGACCAATATCATCGCCCTCCTCCTCCCTTTTCCTCCCCCCGCCCCCATGGAGCCGCACCGAGCCCTGCCTCTAGAGCCCTGGGAGGCTGCTGCCCAGAGGAACAGGTTATGGCTCCGCAGGGACTCTTGGAACAAGGGTTTCCATAGAGCAGTCGCTCTTGTCCGAGCTCCCGCGACCTCCGGGGTGACTCGACCCGCCCCCCCTCCCGGGGGTGCAAGAGATGCTCGAGAAGATTAATTACTCAAGCAGAGCTAACAACCAGGCTTGCAGCAAGCCCACGAGCTCCTGTGCCCGCTGGGACGACTCCTGAGGGGCTCTGGGGGCGGGGAGCCGGCGGTGGGGGCGCAGGGCGGACCTGCAGACCAGGCAGAGGGCAACCTGAGAGTTCTGCATAGAGCGGAGCTTTTGATGTGCTGAGCCTGCCGCTCCGCAGGGCTTTCTGGGGTTTGTTTTGTTTTGTTTTCCTCCTCTGACTGGCTCTCTAGTGTAAACCGATTTAAAAATGGGGCAGGGCGGAGAATTTCAGAAGAGCAGCAGCCGAGGTACTAGTAGGTGATGGGGACCTTTGGTGGAAGAGCCTCAGCCCAGGGGCTTGGAGACCACCCCGGGGACTGACTTCCTTCGCTGGCCAGTGCTGACCAGTGCATCAGGCACCTGGCTAGAGCCTGCTGGGGGTTAAGTCCGCTTGAAATCCTGTTTGGAACGAGGCCAGCTGTTTAATTTTTTTTTTTTTTTTTTATATATTTTATTGATTTTTCACAGAGAGGAAGGGAGAGAGATAGAGAGTTAGAAACATCGATGAGAGAGAAACATCGATCAGCTGCCTCCTGCACATCTCCCACTGGGGATGTGCCCACAACCCAGGTACATGCCCTTGACCGGAATCGAACCTGGGACCCTTCAGTCCGCAGGCCGACGCTCTATCCGCTGAGCCAAACCGGTTTCGGCCAGCTGTTTAATTAAATAAATACACACCCACCGTGTGCGGGACCTGTGCCAAGTGCCAGCTAGAGAACAAAACAAAACAACCAAAAAAAGAGTGTAAGATCCAGTCCCTGCCTTTAAGGAATCCTAAATCAACATGGAGCCAGGCCCTTCGATCAGTGCCTGTTGAGTAGCGTCTGTTCTAGGAGTCGTTTTGCAGAATGTGCTTCTCCCCTCCCTGCTCACAATGTGGGCCGAGGCAGCATGGGCCTTGCCGGGGAGCTTGCAAGAAATTCAGGCTCTGAGGTTCCAGCCAGCTGAGCCAGAATGCGCCTGTTTAACAAGCCCCACATTCACGTGCCAGAAGCATGGCCCTTCCAAGTCTGTCCCAGTGTCTAGCCCAGTGGTCAGCAAACTGCGGCTCGCGAGCCACAGTTTGCCAACCACTGCTCTAGCCCATCACCATCTGCGTGGTTCCTCATGGGCTGAGTAAGCAGGATCCTTTTGCCTGGGTAAGCCTGGCAGAGTGGCACGGGTAAGAGGTACCTGAAGGGCCAGGGGAGGCAGAAGGCTCACTAATTATTTATTTTCAGCAGCCCAGTTTCCGTGCCTACAAAGATACTGAAGGCATGAACACGTCTAATTGCAGCGCAAACCCCTAGAGGAAATGCAATGGAAAAGGCTGGAGTTGGCCTCTCACAGAGCAGCCCAGGGCTCTGTGTTGTCTGTAGCGATGCCTTACCACTGAGGCGCACCCTCCAGGTGGGTGCCCTGAACCAAGCGTGCCTGCCAGGGACGGACAAGACACTTCTCATACTTTTGCCGAATATCCTTCTCATTGACTAGGCTGTACAAGGATGCATTTGTCAACAGCAAATAGAAGGCCAATAGAACAGTGTGAAATATATCACTCGGAAAGCCAGCCAAGGCCTCTTGGCATCAAATTTAAGGCAAAGGAAAAAGTTAAAGTGATCATATGCAGTTAGCCTACCCGTAAGACAGCGTGAGGGTCAGAGTCATCCTGATTAAAGCAGCTCCAATGAACAGAATGGCATCTGGTTCCTCGGATTTAAATTTTTCTGAAAACTTTTTCCATGGAGCTCACGTAGGGCTGGTGAAGACATGTTTTCATCCAAAACAGGCCAAAGGAGTCCTCGGGCGTCTGTCTTTAAACATTCGCTAGCTCTTTCTGGAACATTTCTTTTCGTTGACATCTCTCACCTGCTTTCAGCTAATAGTTAGAGCCCTTGGAACAATTTCACATGCACAGATGGGCTCCTTTGATTTGACAGTTTAAGAAGCAATTGCTTTGAAATTGTACTTTTTGCTTCATTTAAACAGTGCCCATCACCACCCAGCCTCTGCCGAAGCTCTAATGGCTCGCCCAGCAGAGGGAAGAATTGGGTTGTCTGTGCTTTTCGGATTCAAAGCAGTCAGGAGTGTTTTCTAAGTCAGCAAGCCATCGGGACACATGGCAAGCAGGTCCTGGGTTTCTCTTAGGCCCGAGGTCTGGCTTCTGTGACACAGGGTTTGGAGTATCCTTTCTGCAGCAGCATTTTCTTCTGATGCAACAGAGGAGGAGACTGTTCACACAGCCCGTTTTCGCCATCTCGGGGATGGGTACAATAATTTTTTGTTAAAAAATATTTTCTCGCCCTAGCTGGTTTGGCTCAGTGGATAGAGCATCGGCCTACGGACTGAAAGGTCCCAGGTTTGATTCCAGTCAGGGGTACATGCCGGGTTGTGGGCTCGATCCCCAGTGGGGGATGTGCAGGAGGCAGCCGATCAATGATTCTCTCTTGTCATTGATGTTTCTATCTCTCTCTCCCTCTCCTTTCCTCTCTGAAATCAATAAAAATATATATTTAAAAAATATATATTTTCTCACCCGGCCGGCATAGCTCAGTGGTTGAGTGTCGACCTTCCTGATTCCATGAATCAGGAAGTCATGGTTTGATTCTGACCAGGGCACATGCCCAGGTTGTGGGCTCGATCCCTAGTGTGGGGCGTGCAGGAGGCAGCCGATCAATGATTCTCTCTCATTATTGATGTCTCTATTCCTCTCCTTTTCTCTCTCTCTAAAAAAGAAAAAGCAAATAATAACAACATAAAAACGATTTTCTCTGATATGAACGCTTCACCATTTAATTAGTCTTCTTACTCCGTGTTTCCAAGTTTACTGGGATGACCTTCTCTATGAATTCTAATTCCTCCTTCTCGGCCTTCCAGGCAACCAGATCAGTCTGCACCAGCCAGGGAAGCAGTTCTCAAACTTGAGCGAGAATCAAAATTCCCTGGGGTGGGGGGTGTTTTTTAAACTCAGAAGGCTGAGCCCCCAGGGTTTTAGCTTCAGTAAGTCCGGGGTGGGGCCTGAGAATCTGTATTTCTAACAAGTTCCCAGGTGGAGCTGACGCTAGTGGTCCAGGGACCACACTGGGCTAGGTTATGCTATAGTGACAGCAAAACAGCAAAAGTTTGCTCAGGGGTAGCTGAATATCCCACCTCCAAATATGCCACTTTGGTATAAGGATTATTTTGAGCTAAAGGCAAATGAGAAGAAACAGTTTCAAGAAAAGCTCTCTGCTCTTCCTCTATTTGCCTAAAAGCAGGACATGAATTTGTAGAGATGCTTCCACCAGAGAGGACATAAGTCAATCACTGGTGACAACTCTGGATTCGTATCGGCCCAGAGACAGCACCAGAGGAATCTAACAAACCTTGCTGAAACTAGCCCTCATCTACCAATAGTTTCCCCATATATTTGCCTTCCACAATTGGCTACCCCTAAAAGTCCAAAGTCTTTTTCCTTTGTTGTCAGTTCTCTAAAAATGTGTTGACTTTAAGATGCTATATCAGCCCAAGTTCTAACCACCCCTTTGAGCTACTCATCACTGGGTGCTCCTATGTGTATGCACAATGCACGTGTTAATAACTTCTGATTTTCTCGTTAGCCTGTCTGTTGCTGGTCTAATTTACTGGGCCCTAGACCAGTGGTTCCCAACATGGGGCATACGTCCCACAGGAGGGGGCAATTTGATTTTTTTTTTAAATTATTTTATTGATTTTTTACAGAGAGGAAAGGAGAGGGATAGAGAGTTAGAAACATCGATGAGAGAGAAACATCGATCAGCTGCCTCCTGCACATTCCCTACTGGGGATGTGCCCACAACCAAGGTACATGCCCTTGATCGGAATCAAACCTGGGACCCTTGAGTCCACAGGTCGACGCTCTATCCACTGAGCCAAACCGGTCAGGGCGGCAATTTGATTTTTAAGGGGGGCAATTCGAGAATGAGTTATGAACAGTGAATTTTTTGCATTTCTTATGGTTCTATGGGCCTCATCTACAGTATATAAATATATATTGTGATATGTTTATGCATTTCAGTTTGCTATTATGTGTTTTGAAACTTTATTGGCTGTTTTTTCATATCACTTCATTTTATTATTATTTTTTAACAATTTCTTCCTCAGTACTTCAACTGTCCTTTCGTTCTTTTATTTTTCTCTTTCATGGATGTCATGTTCTTTGGAAGCTTGTTTAGAGCAAGTGAATGGCCTTTTAGGCTTCCTCCACATGAATATGGAGTTCACTTTTTGAATAATAAGAATTATATGTCACAGGGGGGTATCAGGATTTTAGAGATGCTTAGGTGGGGCATGGCCAAAAAAGGTTGGGAACCACTGCCCTAGACAATGAACCTAAGATGGGTGGGTGGAGGGAAAATAGTATTTTCTCCTTTATCCTTGTCTATCAAGAGAAATGTGTCTTGAAGGTAGTTACTCAGATACCTAGAAGCAGCCACAGTCTTGAACATTGCTGCTCACCCTGCCTGAGGGAAGAGAGACCTCCGGAGGATCTTGCTCTGGCAAATGAGCGCTCTGGCCTGGAAGTGATGTGCTCATCACTCCTCACTGCTCGTTGCCAAAATTCAATCACGTGGTCCCATCCACCTGCTAGATTCCAGCAGCTAGAAGGTCTGAAAATGCTGTTCCCCCCCCTGCTAGTTGAGACCTGAACTCGGCAGTGGACACCCACTGACAGCCATGCCCGCGAAAGCCTTGTTCCTCTTCCTTGCTTTCCAGGACCTTTCCTGCCTGCCCCCTTCCTCCGCCCTCACACAGTTGATCCTGCTTTTTTCAAAGCCCCTGGCGTGCATCTCTGTGATAGCGCTCCCATCACGCGGCTTTCTGATATGAATGAGAGTATCTGTCTCCTCGCTTGTCTTCTGCGTCAAGGACTTGTCTTATCCACAGCTCTGAACACAGCGCCCAGTGCTTAATAAAGAAAGTACTTATGGAATGAATAAGTAAACACATTCTGGCTACAATGTGAAAAAGATAAAGAAGAGCTGCCCCTGTCAGATGGCGCCAGCTCTCACCATCACTTCAGTACCACCCCAAGTTTCCACTCATCTCCACTGTCAAGGTCACCAGTGGCCTGTGGGTACAACTCCGCAGAATCCGACGCTCTGGAATGCACCCTTCTTACAAAAGCCACATCCTTAGCTTTCGTGATGGTGCACGCTTATGGCGTTCCTCTCCCTTCTCTGACCAGCTCTTCCCTGGGCCCCCTGGGCCTCTGTTCTAGACCATCTTTTCTTCTCACTCTCTACACCTCTTCCTAGAGAGCTAATCAATTCTCTGGTTGAAATTACTTGCTCTCTGGTATTGACTCAAGTCTGGAGCCAGAGCTGGAGCTGCAGCCTTTTCAGAGGATTGTCCAAGTCAGGAACCAGGGTCTTAACCTCACCTTCCCGCCCTTCTAGTCCATCATCACCTGGACCTCAGATTGGCCCACTTCCTGCCATCACCATTGACACCTCGGGCTCTGTTCCTCACCTGGACCCCGCAGCAACCTTCTTAACCAGTGACTCTAACCCCAGCCTTGTCAGCCCTTTCCTTTGGCCACCCAGCAGCTGGAGTAATCTTCCTGAAGAAACAAAAATCCAGTTATGTCCATTCCTCCCATAACCTGCAGAGACTCCCTGTGGCTCTCAAGATGGACTTGCAGCTCTTTAGCTTGGTGTACAAGATCCTGCACATGGCATGTTCCCCCTGGGAGCTTTTAAACCACCTGGGGTGGGAACTGGGCATTAACATTTTCTCCAAGCTGCAGCCAGGTTGGCGAAACACTGCTCCAGACCCTCTTGGCCCTTCCTCCCCCAATCTTTCATCATGACCTTCCTTTCCCTTCAGTTGTCTTGTTCTTCAGAGGTAACCCTTGTTTCATTTTCCTGGAGCATGCCTTCCCACCTCCAAAGCCCCCTTGTGCCTGGTGGTATGGACTGAATGTTTGTGACCCTCCCTTTCCCCATTCATTGGTTGAAATCTGTTGCCCAGGTGATGGTGTTAAGAGGTGGGGCATTTGCAAGGTGATTAGGTCATGAGGGTGGAGCCTCATGAATGGGATTAGTGCCCTGCTGCTAAAAGAGGCCCCAGAGAGCTCTCTCAACGTGAGGACACAGTGAGAGAGGGGTCTCACCACACCCCAAATCTTCCAGCACCTTGATCTTAGACTCCCCAGCCTTCAGAACTGTGAGAAATAAATTTGTTTTTTTTACATGCCACCCCATTTGTGGTATTTTTGTTACAGCAGCCAGAATGGACTAAGGTACCTAAATCTTCTTTTTGCTTCCAGTCTTAGAGGAGCTATCATTTCCTCTGAGAAGCCTTCCAGGACCATTGACGTCTGAGTGAAGAGCCCCCTCTTTTGTGTTTTTATGGTGCCTTGTTCTTCTATCAGAATTCATCATGCTGTGTTATAATTATCATTTGCTTATGTATAGTTTCCACCAGATTCTAAGCCCTATGGGGACAAGAACCACAGCTACCATGCTAGCTACCTGGACTTGGTAGGTGCTCAATAAATCCTCAGGGAAGGAAGAGACAAGCATACCTGGCCCTTCGGCAACTGTAGCTTGGCCCACCGTGTTTCTCCCGTTGGCATCTGTCATAAGCAGTGTTTTCATCCTTATGCATCTTTTCATTCCCATACTAGCCCTGCGGAGTAGACAGAGGCAGAATTAGCATCCCACTGCCCCTCTACTCATTCAGCTATGGCGCTTCAAGAATAAAGGCAGGTTGAGCTGACCACGGGGACAGTACAAAGGGCTATTTGGCAAAGGACACGGCTCAAAGGTGTCTCCCATTTCCACCCTTGCTCATTTTCTACTGTTTCATGCTGTGAGCCACGACATTGCACAAAAGCTGGATTTGCCTTTATGATCGGTGTACGCACAGCCAAAGGCTACAGCAGCCTGCGCTTTTGTTTTTCTGTGAAAGCGTTCTACTTTGTTTTCAGGTTTCTTTCTTTCTTTCTAATGTTTTCACATTTCTTTATTCCTTTCAAAGGCCCCAGCCACCCTGCATCTTCGGCAGGGTCTGGAGCCATGGGTAGAAATGACCATCATATCAGGAGAAAAATGACAAGGGCTGGGAGAACGGGCAGATGGAGTGTTGGAGGAGAGAGATTTCCATTGAAGGGAGCGTGAGCCTGGAACTAGGGGAACTTGGTAAACGCAGCCAGGACTGCTGGGACACGCGTCTCCCACCCAGGTGCACGCTCAGCAAACCACCCACACCAGGAGCCAGTGCCGCAAAGTGAGCCTTCCGCCGCCCTGGGCTGCGTCGGGACACGGATTATGCTTTGAGTTTTGCTGAGGGGAAGTTTCACTTTGCCCATTTTGATGGCTCCTACACACACATTCCTGCCAATTCCCATTCAAGGGGCAGCCACAGCTGGGGGCACGGCCAAGGACCAAGGCCTGAGGACTACATGCCATCCCGGGAACATGGGCGACTGCCTGGGGAACCTGAGCAGCTCCCTGTGGCATCTGGGCAGAAATGTGGCCCCGCTGTCCAGACAGCGGGCGTGGCCAGCTTGGGCAGCTGTCTGCGGGACGCGCCAGATCCCTGGCCAGCACTTGCCAGACATACAAGCTCTCGTCTCCAGCCTGAGTACTGGGCATCCTTGGGTTCAGTTACCAGATAATCTCAGAAACTTGTAGTCAAGCAGGTGAACAATCACAGCCTGCCTCAGCCCCTCTGGAAAGATGTCTTAGTCCCTATCCAACTCTGTACCTAGCCCAGGGCCTTGCTTTAGTAGCTCTAGCTGCCCCCAGATCTCGCTGGCTTCGTGAAGGTAATTTTTCATTTGCCTCCATCTCGTGGCTGTGCCATCCTCAGCACCTGGCTTCGGGGGTGCCAAGCTCATCTGCGCTGGAACTGCAGAGGGGGACAGACATGGAGGACCTCACATGAAAGGTTTTCAGGGCTCAGATCTGGACATGGTCACTTCGCTTCCATCCACATTCCCAGGGTTAGAACTCAGCCACGTGACCATGGCCGCACGGGAGACTGGAAATGAGGGCCAGCCGTGTGCCCAGAGAGCCAGGAAATGGCCTGATGAGTCTTGCCAGGACCTCAACAAGAGCAATCATAACTACAGATCATATTTATCTACCCTCGATCTGGGCCAGCCAGTGTTCAAAGCACTTTATAACTATTGACCCATTTAATCCTCCCAACAACTCTGTCAACTAAATACCAATATACCCATCAGTTCACAGACTCTGAGTGGTTAAGTAACCTGCCCAAAGCCACACAGCAAATAAGCGACAAAGCAGGGATTCAAAGCGAGGCAGTCTGGGTCCAGGATCCCTGCTCTTACCTGTCCTGCCTCAAGAATGAGCCTTCCTTTTATAGATGAGGAAACTGAGACCCAGAAAGGACAAAGCGAGACTGGAGCTCAGAGCTCCGTTCCAGGTGCAGAGCCCAGCCTCCTGCACACGCAAGTGAACACTTGCTAAATGAATGTATGGTTGCCTCTGCCTTTGCATACAATTGAGAGTGTTTTTAAAATACCAAGCACGGCTCTCCTGTAGATACCAAATCTCACATGGCGCACCGTCCTTGCACTGAGGCGAAAGGCTGAATAGGAGGCCGGGATCCACCCAGACTCAGCCCATTTGAAAATAAATTAGCGAACTGCCACTCTTTTGGGGAATTAAAAAAAAAAAAAAAAAAAAGGCCCCAGAGGAGATTTGCCACTGAGTTGCATAATAAAGTGTCCCCCAAAGTCACACTAATACTTTAATGGCTGTTATGCAATGTTGATGGGTCTGTATGACTCAGTGTTTGAAATTAATTTAAAGGATTTCTGGTGAATGTCGCTGGTTAGCTTTAGGGCCTTGCTCTCCTTTCTCTCTCCACGCTTTTAACCAGGTTCTGAAAGCCAACTCTCCCGCAAATTCTTACCTGCAGGGTGGAGATATTTTGGGTAGGAAAACGCAGATACTTCAGCAGATAACCAAGGAAAGAAAGAAAAGAGCTTTTGTGATCAACACACAAGCACCGCCCTGCCCTCCACCAGCTGCTGAAACCGCCCTGCACACGCGGGCCGAGCCTGGGAACAGTAGGGGCGTTCAAGCCGAGAGAATTCTAATCTCTCGGGCCGCTGGTAAATAATAATGTATAAACTTATGATTAGGATTCTGTTTCAAAGGCCAGTGATCAAAAGACAGTGAGCAGCCAGCCAGCCTGGTCAGCTTCATAACCCTGCTTTTGAATTCACCCTCCATAGGCTGCCCCTGTAGACCGGGACTTCTTGCCTGGCCATTCCACCAGAACCTTCTCTAGGTCACCTCATAACTGGTGAGGGGGTCCTGTACCCATGTCTCAGCGTCGCTCTCTGGTTTGCACAGAGGAAGTCCAAGGTGGAGCCCTGGTGTCTCTGAGGGAGAGAGAGGAAGTGTCTGTCCTGGAGCAGTCACACACTGTCAGGATGCTTGTGCCCGTGGGCAACAAGTTAATGAATGGAGCCCCCGTGACCTGTAAGAGATGAGCCTTGTCGTGACAGCAGTCATCTTCTCCCTGCCACAGTGCATCAACATGCAAAGTTCTATAACTAAGAACTGCATGATGATTTTTTAAAAATACATTTTTATTGAGTTCAGAGAGGAAGAGATGGAAACATCAATGATGAGAGAGAATCATTGATCAGCTGCCCCCTGCATGCCCCCTACGGGAGATCGAGCCCACAACCTGGGCATGTGCCCTTGACTGAAATCGAACCCCGGATCCTTCAGTCCACAGGCCGGCGCTCTATCCACGGAGCCAAACCGGCTAGGGCCCGTGTGATGATTTTTAGAAGCATTCACAGCAGAACCAGGGAAGAAACGAGGGAGGCCGTGGCCTGCCCGCGACGGGGGTGCTGCTGGCCTCTCTGGTTTCCCCGTCTCCTGTCCACTCTCCTGTCATTTCTGTTCCCTGTCCCACTGCCCTGAAAGCCATCGAGCTATCTGAGCTTCTCTTCAACTTCCCAAGACATTTGGCTCATTGCTGAAGACACAGCAATCATGGGATCATTTGCTCAGAAATCAAAGACTGCTGGGGTTGCTAAGAAGTTGAAAGCAAAAGTCTGAGGTTTTTCTATTAAAGAAAAAAATCAACAACCCTCCTTGCGTGCTTCCACTGTGTGGAAAACATGCGCATTACGATGTGTGCGTAACGACGAAATAAAAACAGCTCCTTTGATACAAACAAACAAACAAACAAACAACCATGCCTTTAGTGCACTGTCCCCCAAACAGCAGGCTGAGTACCTGTTTTTAAAAAAAAAATTTGTTTTTTCTTCCTTCCTTTCTTTTAAAAAATTTCTTTGCACAGTTTGTGTTCCCACCCCTCAGGTGTAGATGTTGAAACCCTGCCCCTCAGGTATTAGGAGGTAAGGCTCTGAGAAGCGTTAAATGAGGTCATGAAGGTAGAACCCTCATGCGTGGGATTGGTGCCCTGATAAGAGTCATGAGTGAGCTTGCTTCCTCCCTGTGGTCCGCCACGTGAGGGTGCAACGAGGAGCCCGCAGTCTGCACCCCGACGAGGCCCTCACCAGGGTTCGGCCACCCTGCACCCGGCTCTCAGACCTCATCCTCTGGAGCTACGACCTACAAGGAAATCGTTCCTGCTGTGCATAGGCCACCAGTCTGTGTACTTTGTGCTTTGTTCTGTTTTGTTTTTCAAGTAGTCAAGGGTAATACTTTTTAAAGATTTTACCCATCCCCCACCCCCACCCCTTCCCTCTGGCAACCATCGGCTTGTTCTCTTTATCTATGGGTCTGTTTCTGTTTCATCTGGTCTATTCACTTGGTGTTGCTGGCCTTCGGGTTTGTCTGCTGGTCCTGGTTTCCCCACACATGCCTCAGAGCAGCTTGTGAACTTGCTTTGTCTAGCGCCTCTGGCTGTGTCCACGCTGAGTTTCTCTCTAACATCCTCCACTGGGCTTTGCCCCTCTGTTTGGTTGTCATGCCCAGTAAGCAACATTATATGGGATTTGTCTTTCTCTTTCTGGCTTCTTTCACTTAACCTAATACCCGTTAGTTCCATCCATGTTGTCACAAGATTTTGTGATTGGCAAGATTTTGTTATTTTATATTCAGTGACATTCTGGTGTGTGTATGTGTATCACAGCTTCCTTACCCATTCATCTATTGATGGACACCCAGGCTGCTTCCATATTTGGGCTATTATAAATAAGGCTGCCATGGACACAGGGTGCATATCTTTTAGAATTGGTGTTTTTGTTTTCTTTTGATAAAATACTCAGAAGTGGAATTGCTGGGTCTTATGGCAGCCCCATTTTTAAATTTTTGAGGCATCTCCATACTGCTTTCCACAGTGGCTGCACCCATGTGCAATCCCATCAGCCATGCAAGAGGGCTCCCTTTTGTCCACAGCCTCGCCAGCGCTCGTTATCCGTTGAGTTGTTGACGGTGCCATCCTGCCAGCTATGAGGTGGCATCTCACTGTGGTTTTGATTGGCTTTTCCCTGGTGATTAGTGACGTGGGGCATCTTTGCACAGGTCTCTTGACCATCCTCTTTGGAGAAGTGTCTATTCGGGTCCTCCCGTTTCCTTTAGCAGAGAAACCGCTCCCGTAGAGACACTGAGGCCCTCAGATGCCCGTCAGGGCTGTCTCTTTCCTCTGGGCACCCTGCCTGGAGGCACCAGGGCCTTTCCCCAAGGAGGAGGCCGGGTACCGGTCTGTGCCGCCTCAGGTAACATTCCTGTGGCTAGCAAGCCTAGAAGAGGCAATTCTCGAGACAAGAGGCACACAGACTGTCGCCACAAGAAACCCCAAATCCGGGGGCTCTGGACAGTAAGTGTCACCCGGCACTAGACCCGTGGAGAAAAGAACACACCCTCACTGGGTGCCTGTCTCCCTAGGGTCCCTCTGCTCCCCCCCCCCCCCACCTCTCCCCACTTCTGTCCATCAGCCGTCCTTCTCCGCAGACCCCGGGCCTCCATGCTTCCCCTCCACCTATTTCTCTCCAACTCGGAAGGAGGAGAGGAAAACCTGCCACCTGCCAAGAGGCAGCGATGCAGAGCCCAGAGCAGGGCTGGCGTCTACAGACTTGAACTTCCAGCTCACAGGTTTGGTGGCCCTGAGACTGTCATTGAATTTCTTGGTGCCTCTGTTTCTTGGCTGTAAACACAGGGATGATCTTGGCTTAAAGGTTGGTCGCTGTCCACCGAGCCCTGAGCGCCTACAGGAGCCTCTCTCGTGTATCACGTGCCCCGAAGTGCACGAAGGGGAGCCATGGACACTCTCACTGCAGGATGCACTCCCGGGGCCCAAGTGCAGCCCTGGTTTCCCTCTTGCATTCGCTCAGCACCCAGCCCAGGTTGGCCTCCCAGTTCTGGCCTCACTGCTGGCCTTCGGGTTTGTCTGCTGGTCCTGGTTTCCCCACGCATGCCTCAGAGCTCCTTGTGAACTTGCTTTGTCTTACGCCTCTGGCTGTGTCCATGCTGAGTTTCTCTCTAACATCCTCCACTGGGCTCTGCCCCTCTGTTTGGTTGTCATGCAGACTGAGCCCAGCCTTGGCTCCGGTTGAATGGGAGTTGATGAGACCAGACCATGCGTATGGAAGTACCAACCTCAGAGGGTGTCTGGCACACAGAGGATGCCCAATGAGCTGCTTGCCTCCTGCTCTATCTTCCTACTTCTTCGACCTTCGGGCTCAGGGCACCTGTGAGAGACCCATCCCAATGCCATTCCCTTTGCATACTGGACCTGGTGCTGGTTATGCCAGAAGAACAACTGAACATCATCTCACGTGTCTTTCTGCTCAACTGGCAGTGACGTCCCAGAGCCTGGTGCTGAAATTGAGAAACGCAAGTCTAGGCCAATGGGAAAGAGTACCAGCGTGGACCCACAAGGTCTGCCATGAGCACGGGGTGCGGAGGGACCATGTGCTGGGTGAACACATGGAGTCTCTGCACATGTCCCAGTTCTGGCCTTGACTCTGTCACACACGGTGACAATAGGAAAGCCGCTTCACCATCCAGAGCCCTAGTTTCCTCGTCTCTAAGTGATGGAGGAGTCCCTGCCAGTTCCATAAGTCACCCCGAGCCCCTCCTATGCTAAATGCCCACTAACAAAGGGGCAGAGTACTTAGCGAGTGGCCTTCTGACCCCCAGTTCCTCTGACCTGGCTCTGGCATCCCTCACACCGCGTCCCCCCAGCCTCCCCTCTGGCAGCTTCCTGGGATTGGAGTCTCGCTTGTATCCCTAATGGCAGGCCTGCTGGCTCTGGCTTCAAACCCCTAAATTGGGAAATGTTCAACTGCAGATTGTTTACATTGTGTATGCAGAGTATGAAGTGGTGTTTGAGAAGCGTCGCCATGGAAACAGTGAAGTGAGGAGGCAGCTAACTACGAAGAGGAATAATCCAATATTAACACGCACCAGCTACGCTCTTGGGCTGCTGTAAAGGGGAGATCGCGTTATCGGGCCGGCAGCCACTGCCCACGTGCCCACCCGTCCTTCTAGAAACTAGAGAAGCTGCCTCTTGGGTCCAGCTTGGTGGAGAGACCGTGGCAAATCCAGAGGCTCCCTGACCCTGGGGCGCAGGTCCCTCCCAGCTCTGAGAGCTGATGCCTTCAGGCCCATGGTGCTCAAACTTTGTTCCCGGTGACCCATTGGGTAAAAGATCCCACGGCCCACCTGCCCCGACCCGTCCCAGTTACCGATGGAGAAGGACTGTGTGACACCTGCAATGCCGCCATCCGGGCCAATGTGAGGGGGTCAGAGGTGCGTATTCAAATCTGCCTTTGCAACGGGGGGTGTGGACGGTTTGCAAGCGAATCCTAACGTCCGGTTATTGGAAACTTACACCCCCCCCAGGCGATCGATGTAAAGAGGTGTCGCTGCACCCTGCAGGGCTAACCAAACCGCTGCCCCAGCTCCCTGGATACCGGTGAAGCCGAAAAGCACCACAGCCAACTGGAGGCTGCACGGATGGGGCGCTGGCAGTGCCATGCCACCAAAGTCGCAGGACCGCCCCCCCCCCCCCCGCCCCCCCCCGCAGCTTTGCTGCCAGGAGCCAGGCGGCGGGCAGATTTCTCAGCAGGATGCTGAATTCAAGTCCTCAGGACTCTCCAGCGATAGGCTCATTTTATCCTATAAACGCCAAATACGAGAAACCCTCAGTACTCATTTACTGACTAACCTTGGTCCCATGTGACAATGACAACCTTCGAGATGGTGTGGCCGCTGCCTGGGGGAAGGGTTTACATGTTCGTGTTAGGAGGGTCCCCGAGGCCCTCCCAGGGGCTGCAGGTCGCTGAGAATCACGCGTGGGTCACGTCCAGGAGGAAGGTTCGCCTGTAGTTCTGCTGCTTCGCCCCCTGCCCCGCAGCCACTCAGAGTGGCGAAGTGCTGGAAAGTTCTAGCCCCTGACCTGGGTCTGTGGGCCAACTCCATCAGTCACCTGGGGAGTTTTGAAAAAATATCTCCCTGGGCCCCAGCTCTGAAAATGCTGATCTGCAAGGTCAGGGGTAGAGCTCAGGGATCCACATCTTCAAGTGTCCCCAGAGGCTGTGACAGGGCCAGGGGTGGACGCCCCGGGCTCTGGGAACTTCAGTCGCCACGCCTTCCTTGGCCTCAGTTTCTCCACCCGTGTGCTGAGGAGGACATGCCCACCTCCTGGGGATGTGAGAGTCACGGGACAAAACTCTAAAGCTCCCAGCTCAGCTTGGTTCCTGGCAGGTCCCTGAAGTGTGGCCCGCGAAGGGCCCGAGGGGGCAGGTTCACAGAGGCATTCACTGTCCCCATTGTAACCTGCGTGTACGTTACGTGCGCCCTTTCATATGGAATAAATGCTGCAGGGTTTTCTCTAAAAAGTCTGTTAGGGAGAAAAAGAGACCACGAATTGGGGGCCAAAGGACCACCTTTCCAATCCCAGCGCTGCCCCGCGCTGCGCCCACTGGCTGTGCCGCGTTCCCTCTCTACGCAGCAGCTCAAGGTCTCTCAAATGGAAATACTAATCCTTACTCACAGGGTTTTTGTGAGGGTTGAAAAGCAAATTTACCTTAAAATCCTTTTGAGATGAATGCAGATACGAATAAAACAAATGACTGGATCAAAACAGGAGAAAGCGCAGAGAACAGCTGGCTTGATGCCCGGGGACAGAGGAGGCGTCCCACAGGCCCCTGCTCCCGGAGGCTCCCGACGGGCCCCCCAGCCGGCCAGCATGGGGATTGGCCGAGCATTAGACACCCTGGGTGCTGAGGTTCTGCTGGGTGGACAGAGGACCAGCAGCTCCCCACTCCAGATCAGGGTGGCCAGCACCCCAACTCCAAGATGAGATTCCCCTTGGTCCCATCAAATGAGCAGAGTTTAGCTTCAAGTAATTAGAAGGCACAAAATCTCAAGTCATTAGCAGATCCTTCTTCATGGGCTCAGCATCCCTCCACAGCTCACAGCATCCCATGACAACCTGACAAGGCGCCCAGGCCTCGGCCCTCAGACCCCCACTCTGCCAGGTTTGGGGGTTTCTGAGAGGGGCTTCCATGTCCCCAGGCCTGAGATCCAGTCCCGGCTGTCTCCACCTCACACCCATAACTCGGGCACAACCCTCAAGGCAGAAATCCTTAAGGCAGTGGTTCTCAACCTTCCTAATGCCGCAACCCTTTAATACAGTTCCTCATGTTGTGGTGACCCCCAACCATAAAATTATTTTCGTTGCTACTTCATAACTGTAATGTTGCTACTGTTATGAATCGTAATGTAAATATCTGATATGCAGGATGTATTTTCATTGTTACAAACTGAACATAATGAAAGCATAGTGATTAATCACAAAAACAATATGTAATTATATGTGTGTTTTCCGATGGTCTTAGGCGACCCCTGTGAAAGGGTCGTTTGACCCCCAAAGGGGTCGCGACCCACAGGTTGAGAACCGCTGCCTTAAGGTGCAGTCCACAGGCACCCAGTAGCAGCAGCAGCATCACATGTTAGAAATCACTCAGACACGCAATTCTCAGGTCTCCTCCAGAAGCTCTGCGGGTGGGCCCCGCCATCTGCGATTTAACAAGCTCTCTGCGTGATTCTGAGGAGCTCAAGTGTGAGCACCATGGCCCTAGGTTCTACTGAGGTCGGGTCCCTGCCACATCCTGTATCCCAGGTGGTGGGGGAGGGGAGAGGAGGGGAGGGGAGGGAAGGGAAGGGGAGGGGAGGGGAGAGGAGGGGAAGGGAGGGGAGAGGAGAGGATGGAGGATCCCTGACCAGTTTTCTGAGGCCCAGACCAGCAAGTGGCTCACAACCCGCTGGTGAGAACATCACACGGTCACACTTTCTGCCAGGAGGGCTGGGAAGTATCATCTCCAGTATGAGGCCACCTGGCCAACTGAGACTCTGTAGCTAATGGCAGGGAGAACAGTGTTGGGACCACTAGCAATCTCCTCTGTACAGGTCCTCAGTCACCTTGGCAACCACAAAATGAGGGATTGAAACAGCTTAGTCAACAAATGCGGTTTCTGAACTTGGGGCCTTGCAAGGGAGGGCAGAGCAAGAGGCCGCCGCGTGGCCGATCCAGGGCCCTCTTTTCTTAGTCTAGGTCTGATTGCCCTTTTTAGCAGCCCCAGCCCCCCAAGGTCCTCACCATACTGTCCCCAGTGTAACCTCTCCACCGTGGCATTCCGTGCTTTCTTGATTTTCTCCTATCAAAACTCACCTGTCTTGTGTCTCATTATTCCAGGATCCTTTTTATCAAGCCTTCCCTGCCTTATAGCCCATTATTCCAGGTGAAAGCTAGAGAAAAGAATTTAAGCAGGGTCTGGTGGCATTAATACAAGCACAGGTGCTAATCCAAGTGGTGACAGGACCAGTTCTGTTGCTCAGGCCACGGGCAGAATATCGCGTTAAGTTCTCACGGTCCCGTTGTAAAAGGAGTGCTAACAACTTAAAACATATTCAAAGGAGGGTAACAACGACAGTGTTGGAATCTCAAAATTTGGGGGAATTATTTGGCTTGAAGAAGAAGACCTGGAAGTAAAAGGCAGAGAAATTCTCCTCAAACCTATGAAAGATGGTCATACAGAAGGACTCAACCCATTCCATGTCGCCAAAGAGGATCAGAGTACTGGATGTAAGCTACAGGGATCAAGATGTGGTGGGTTCTGTGATAGAAAGAACAAACGTTGGGGGTAACAAACAGTGGGATGGAGCAGTTGTCTTGTGAAGGAGTAGCCTCATTGCTAGAAGTATCTGGCTAGACAGGCAAGCAACTGTCTCTCTAGGATACTGTGCAAGAAGTACCTGGCACTAGACGGACTTTGAGTCAGTCTCAGCCATAAGAGTCTTTGGGTCCCGGCCAGGTAGGTCAGTTGGTTGGAATGTCATCCCAATACACCAAGGTTGTGGGTTTGATCTCTGGTCAGGATACATACAGGAACCAATGAATACATAAACACGTGAAACAACAAATCTCTCTCTCTCTCTCTCTCTCTCTCTCTCTCTTTCTCGCAAATCAATAAATAAAATTTTTTATAAAGTCTTTGGTTCCAAAACGTGTTTACGGATGACCCCGAGCTAGTCACTTAACCCATCTAAGTCTCTGTTTCTTCATGCATAATCATGGGAGTCTCTGCCTCATGTATCTCAATAGAGGTCTTGCAAGCGTCAAGTGACAAAATAGCAAATCATTGTCAAAGGCACACCTGATGATGATGATGAGGAGGAGGAGGAGGAGGAGGAGAAGGAGAAGCATGTCTACTACTTCTGTAAGTTTCAGAGAAGTTTTAGGGACCCAGGGCCTCTAATAATCTTAAAGAGTGGCCACTCTCTCCGTTGAACACTCCAGGAAGAGGATTGTCGGGGGAAGGAAGACGGTATTTTCATCTAAACATGACATTGTGAGACATCTCAGGTCACACGCCTACATTTGTGACCAAGCCTGGGAGAAACCCTTCCCATTGGAACGCTGCAAGGCTGGCAGGACGTGGTCTCCAGGCTCTGCCCCTGAATCTAAAACTCACCTGGCATTCAGGTTGATGGACTGAGATTCTGCTGGCCTCTGGCTCTTGCTCAGGAAAAGCCCCTTCTCATTACAGCCCAGCTTGGTTCCGCTTACCTTTCCAAGTCTCCCGCGGGGCTGGAGCTGGGAGGACACATTAGTATGTGCGTCCAGGTGCGTCTGTTTCAGAGTGGGCTTTGAGCGATGCTGCGGGGCAGCACGGAGCCGTTGTCAGTGGGCAAATGCCGGGCTGACGTGTGTGGGCCTGTTACCCGAACTGTTCCACTGCCAGGAAGAGCAGGCTTGCTGACCATGGTCAGGACTCACCTGACCAAAAGGCAAAGGGGAGAAAGGTGGTGAGCCCAGCCCTCTGCTGATTGTGATATGAGGGGCCTCGAGAAAGTCCGTTGACTGGCACAGGACATCTGTGGCAGAGCGAGAGCTGGTCGTGCTTCTGTTCTTCCTCTGGCTCTTGAAAACCATGCCAACAATGAAAGAAAAAAAAAGCAATTACTCATTCTACAGTTTACTGTCTGTTCTATTGGATTCCCAATTTCCCCTGTTTCTAGCATCAATTAGTACTATCTGGGCCCACAGGGTGGATGGTGACATTTTAGAAAGCACGACGTTTATGATATTTTGTTAGATTAGTTTCTCCCATTTGGAAAGATAAAGATACATGAGGACATGGCACGGGATTGCACACTCTCAATATTATTAGGCTCAAACACTTCACTTTTAATAGGTTAAGCAAGTCTTTGTTACAGATAAAGAAACTGGCTTGCTCCTAACCAGATGCTAGGATTCAAACCCAGGTTTCTTTCCATTGCAACCTAATGCTTTCACTCCTTTATTCAATCATTTGGTAAATATTGGGGACCCCCGACACTATAGGCAGGGTACTGTTACAGGGACTGGCAATAGAGCTGTGACTCAGATAAGCAAAGTCCCTGCCCACGGAGCTTGCATTCTAGCGGGGGAAGATGTGTTTTTCAATACACGTGAGTATATTTGCTCAGACATGTTACCTGGTGCTGAGCGCTTAATTTGTTGTTAATAAGCGGTTAATAGGCGAATGAACGAATGTCCTAACAGTGACCTGGACCCATGGTTCTTCGTTTGTTTTCCCAAGGCCACACCAAGGGCGTGCTCCAGGTAAGAGCATGCCCAGACGCAGGGCAGGTCGCTTGCGGATGGTACATTAGCTCCATTCCAGGGAGCAATTTGTAACTTTTCTCACAAAGCATGAACTTGGAATAATATCTGAAAGGCAGGTGCACAGATTATTTCTCCAAGGAGGAGACAATTTCATCTTCCCACTTTTCATCATGCAAATCTTCCCACTGCAGTTGGTAATAAGCAGACATAGATCAATGAGATCCAAAATTCACAGTTAACTGTTTGGAGGAACAGTTTTAGTTGAAAAGGCAGCTGAACAGAACAGGGGGCTGGTGAGGGTAGGGCCTGTTTCTGAGATAAAGCTGGAGCTGAAGCCGAGGTACATGTCCGAGCAGAGGAGTCAAGAGGACCAAGTTTTAGGTATATATTTTTTAATTTTCTCAAATGAGAGTTTAGTGTTCCAGGTCTAGAGATCAATGGTTACTTGCCTCTGTCCAGGCCTCTGTGGCTTCAGAATCAGACTCGGTGGTCTTGGCAGGGGATGCAAAGCCTTCACGGTCTAGCCCCCACTTGCCTTTCTCGTCTCATCCCAGCTACGGTCCACCAGGCCCTCACTGAGTCGGCTCCAGCTCTCTCTCACCCAGCCCCTTGCTCTTCCCGAACACACACTGTTTCCTCTTCCTGGGGAAACCCTACTCCATCCTTCAAGGTCCTATTCAAATGTCACCCCCTCTGCAAAGCCTTCCTTTAGACCCGTCAGAACAGGGCGCCCCTTCCTCGGTGTTCATCAGGCCCTGGTTCATGCCTCTCGTGTAGCATGTCTGAGTCCCTAGTCTGGCTAGTTAGCAAGTCGATCTCTTCTACTGGGTTTTGAGTTCCTGGAGTCTTTATTACCTTACCTACCAAATCATCCATGGTCTCTAAAACTGTGTCTGGCATCCATGAATGTTATAGCAGGAGGATATACTAGTAAATACCAGTTGGAAGTGAGCTTTAGGTTGGGGAAATGCTTGTTGGGTAGAAAGGACTGACCATTGTATTGATGACTCAAGCAGGATTATGGAACAGCCTTTGGGAAAATCTCAAAGACATTTCTTAGTCTGAGATCCATCCATATCTGGAGGCAGAAGGATGAGCCAAACCAGGGGTGAGGATGGGCGACAGGGCACATATCAACTCTGGAGAAAACAAATGGTGGAGACAGGCCAGAGTGCTGTGCCCCTCCTTCCTCTCTTCCTCACTTGGTGCTCTTGTCCCAAGGCCATGGCTCTTACTTGGGCTCCAGAAACACCACTTCCTCCCCTCACCCCTTCAGGCCCTGGGGTGGTGATGGCTTCCTGCTGCTGTGGGTCCCCGGGGAGGCTCAACATCCCTTGTCAGTTCCTTTATGCCACTCACACCTTTATTAACAAGCCCTTGATCTTCAAAATGTCAGTTGAGGACCCTGACTGAGAGTCACTGCACAAACCCTGGATCCGAGCTGCTCAGAATTCTGGTGAAGAAAACGCTGGGTACCACTCTGCTATAACCAGGGCCGGCAAAGCACAACCCACAGGCCATATTGCTTATAAATAAAGTTTTATTAGAACACATTTGTTACTTATAGGAACACCATCTATTTTGATAAAGTTCTATTAGAACACAGCCACACCCTTTCATTTAGAAATTGTCTCCGGCTGCTTTCACACAGTTGTACTGGCTGAGCTGCGTAGTCATGACAGAGAGAGAAAGGCCTGAAAAGCCCAGAATACTTATCGGTACTCTCTGGCCCATGTGGAAAAAGGTTGCCCACCCTTGTCCTGCACTAACTATTCATAAACTGGTCATCATTTTAACATCCATCTGTGAAGCGCCTCCTACAGATTTCTCCCTCCTATCCCCTTCCCTTCTCATTGTTTTCCAATCCCTTCTTCACAGGCCTTCCAGAAAGATCTTGCCAACAATGCCCATTTGAATCTTCCCATCTGCTTTAGGGGGCTCCACTGAAGTCCGAAGTCCAGAGTACAACATCTCCCTCCATTTCCTGCCGGAATCGCCAAACGGATTGTTGCCTCTGCCACTGCTATTCCTCTGATCATATATGTGATTGATTATATGACGCACCAATGATTTATTTGCTTGATACTTTCTCAGGGAAAAAAACACTAAGCCTATATGTCAGTGTTAGATTATGTCTGACTTTCAGAAATGCTACACAGAGAAGCAACGAGGTGACCCCTGATTGAGGAATGACAGTCCATGGCAGAAGGCAATGTGGGGGGTAGCGGGGAAGTCGAGTGCTCCTGGAGGAGCCAGCCACGTGGCAACCAAGTTTGGGCTTTTCCTGGAGACAATCGCAGGCTCCTCAGGGAGTCTGCAGGGGGTAAGACATGGTCAGATTTGCTTTTAAAGAGACCACTGTGTAGCCTGCGTGGAAAGGTGGATTGAAAAGGGCCGGCTAGCAAGGACAATGAGACAAAGGAAGCCAGGGATGGACTGAGCTCTGAGAGTGGGGACAGACCCCAGGGCATGGGCTCAGGAGAAATTTCAGAGACGAGTTGACTGGAGTTGCTGACTGAAGAGGCCGAGAGCAGTGGGAGAAGAGGGAGTCGGGATCACCCAGGCTTCTGTCTTGGGACTCTGGAAGAATGGGTATGCGCTCTGACTGAGGAGCCCAAGGGAAACCTATTTCCTGGATCCTTAAGTTCAGGTTCAATGCCTGATCCCTTGAACAGGTTCCAGTGTGACTCATGTGCCTTATCTTTTTTTTAAATCCTCACCGAGGACATTTTTTCCATTGATTCCAGGGAGAGTGGAAGGAAGGGAAGAGTGGGGCAGAGGGAGAGAAAGAGAGAGAGAGAGAGAGAGAGAGAGAGAGACATTGATGTGAGAGAGACACATCAACTGGTTGCCTCCCACACACACCTATTGGGGCTGGAGAACCTGCAACCAAGGTACAGGTATGTGTCCTTGACGGAATCAAACTCGAGGCCCTTTGGTCAGCAGGCCAGCACTCTAACCACTGAGCAAAGCCACCCCGGGCACATATGCCTTGTCTTGACTTGATGAATTTAGTAATAGAGCTCACAGTCTAGAACTGCACGGGGTGGAGGCAGGGGCCGAGAAGACTGGACCAGAGCTGCCCATAAGGGGGAAGGGTTCTCCCTTTTGCTGGAAGGGTAACTGAACCTGGAAGGGTGCAGGTGGATACAGGAGTGAAGATGCCTCGCTCTCCTTCTGAAGGGCTGCCTGTGGAATAGTCACCCCAAACCTCCCCAGGGCCACTGTGTCCCCCTCGCTTCTCACCCACCAGCTCCAAGAATCAGGGTGCCAACAAAAGAGAGTGAGGGCTTCCATCGGTGGGCAGAGCACCATGAGGAGTGCTCCTTCCATTCATCCTTCCAGGGAAGGTTGTGCCCAAGCCCAGAGCGTCCTCCCTCCCAGAGCCAGGCACGGTCCCCCTTGTCTCCTCGGCCCTTAGAAAAGAGCATCCATTTGACAAGAGTGAAGTGTGTGTCCGGGGGTTGAGCTCTGTTTAGGTCTGACCTTCCTGGTGCAAAGTGGAAATGGAGAAGAGGAGCCACCACCATCCCTGAGGAATCACAGTGCAGTCGGTGGGAGTGGCTTGGGCGCAGGTGAGTTTCCATTCATGGCTGGAGTAGCGACAGAGTGCCAAGTGCCAACGGTGCCAGAGGTAAGGGCAGGCTACCCCTCACCTGGTCCTCTAAGGCTTTGTCTTCAGTGAGCAAGACCAGAGATGCCATGGGAACAGCAGACCCCCGTGAAGATGGAAGTTTCCATTCATGGCTGGAGTAGGTTTGCTGGGGGAGACCCTCACTTTCTTTGCGGGTGGTATCAATCAAAGAGGGAGAGCGTGTCAGGAGGATGGAAAGGTCCCACTGGATCCGAATGTCAAGGCCAGCTCCTGAAAAAGGCTTGAGCTGGGGGCTCATTTGAAGTTTGACACAAAAAAGCAATATTGCAGGGATGTCCCTCACCCCATTCAGTTCTCTCTAAGATCATACTGCCCTGAGAACAGCCCTTCCTATTTCTATAGAGCTTTGCAATTTGAGTTCAAGGTTGTTCACACTCATTTTCCTACACGGATGGCACAGGCAAGGGCAGGAATTACTTCTCTCTTCCCCTGTTGAGGGTCTCTCTTCCCCAGTGACCCTCACACTTTTCTGAAGTCCCACCGTTTGTAAAGGACGGAGGGTTTCCAGCCTGAGAGGATGGTTATTATCTCCATGGAGATAATATGACATGATCTGATCCAATTGTCTCTGCCCGGTACCTGTAATCAGGTCTTGAAACAGGTCCCCCAGAGACAATCAAGCTTTTCATTGCATTACAAGAGGCCTCAGATGAAAGAGATGCTCCCCTAGGTTGGGGTACCTGCTGTGACCATATCTACCATGAAGGGCTGTTGGCTCATGCGTATGCTGGTTACAAACCCACGGAGACATGCACTGTATAGGAAAATGTTTTAACTCAGCCAAGATGTCTTTTCTAAATCACAACAATATTAGAGATGATAATTGCCCCCCTCCAAACATCGAGACAATTATTCTGGAATATTTGATTCGTCCTAATAGCCAAATGCTATTAAAAAATTTATTTAAATCCGCCCAATTAATTAAGCCTCCAATTATGAAGAAGGTAAAGAGAGGCACTTGCAAGATTTTCTCAGTGCTACTTAATAAGGCTTTTAGTCTGAAGGGTACCGTGTCATTTTGCTCTAATACCACAGAAACCTGCCGCGGACGAGATTAAAGTAGAGATTCTTCAAAGGAGATAATTTCTGTTGAAGTGCATAGTAAGCTCTTTATGTGCAGGCTTGTCTGAGAACACTGCATTCATTCTACTTGAGACTTTTCAAAGGAAAGATGGGGTTTGAAAGCAAGAGGGAGAGGGTGGGGGAAGGGAAGGACAGAGAAAGGGACAGGCACTGAGAGAGGGAGAAGTAGAAGCAGAAATTTCCTAAATTATAAATGTAATTTAGAGAAGAAATGTGTAGGGCCGGTTGGGGTGGGGGGCGGTATTGCAGTGAGAAGACAGGAATAGGGCAGAGCGTTCTGTTTTAGAGACACCAGTTCTAGTTCTGGGTCTCTGGCTGTACTGGTTGATCCTGAGCAGATCCCTTCATTCCGAGCTCCGCCTGAGAAACACGCTGGTATCAGATCCCAGTAGCAATGGGTCCTGTGGCCACCCTGGTAACACCAGCGCCTTAGATCTGTAGGCAATTTCTATTTCAGACTGATGTGCTCACATTCTCTCTCATTGGATCCCCAAACAACCCTAAGAAATTGGTAGGGCAGGAATTGTAGACCCATTTGACAGATGAGGAGCCTGAGGTTCACAGAGCTTCAGTGTGAATTGTATTTCAGAAGCAAGTCTTGGGAGTCAATGCACTTCTACCAGAACATGCAGATTGGGGGGGGGGGGGGGGGGCTCAGGAGTTAATTCATGCCCAGAAAATCAACTCCTATATTGTTTCTCTATCCAAATATCCCTATTCTAAGTTGTGTTGTCTGGTTGGTGAGACTTAACTTAGAAGATTGGAGGTTCTTCAATGTTGAGGTCAGAAAAATAACACAGTGCCCTAACCGGTTTGGCTCAGTGGATAGAGCGTCGGCCTGCGGACTCAAGGGTCCCAGGTTTGATTCCGGTCAAGGGCATGTACCTTGGTTGCGGGCACATACCCAGTAGGGAGTGTGCAGGACGCAGCTGATTGATGTTTCTCTCTCATCGATGTTTCTAACTCTCTATCCCTCTCCATTCCTCTCTGTAAAAAATCAATAAAATATATTTTAAAAAAGAAAAAAGAAAAGTAACATGGTGACTCTGGCAGGCAGCCATAGCAGCAGGGCTGGGTATCTGTGAAGTCACTTCGAGTCACTCTGACAATTTAGGACCTGTGTTTCTCTGCAGAGCCAGGGAGGGAAGGGAATTGGGTCTTGCTCTGTCTGAGAGAAGACTTCACGGCCCACGTGGCTATATGAGTTTTCTTGGGCTACCATACAAAGTACCACAAACCGGGTGCTTGAAACAACACAAACCGATTCCCTCATGGCTTTGGAGGCCAGAAGTCTAAGATCAAGCTGTTAGTAGGAACATGTGCCATCAGAAGGATCTGGGAAGATTCCTTCTTGCCTCTTTCTAGCTTCTGGGTAGTTGCAGGCAACCCTTGGTGTTCTGTGGCTGCACCATTCCCATCTCTGCCTCTGTCATCCCCTGTTCTCTCTCTGGGTCTTCTCTGAGTCCAAAGGCCTCTCCTTATAAAGACACCAGGGGGATGAGGGCCCCACCCCAGTTGGCATGACTGCGTCTGAACTTGATGACATCTTGCAAACACCTAATTTGCAAATAAGGTCACATTCATAAGTTCTGAGGGTTTGGACTTCAACATATCTTTTTGGGGAATACAATTTAATCCATAACACTAGCAGTCCCCTCTTCAACCACTTCTCAGAGTTTCATCAACAATTGTCAGGAGGGCTTCCCACAGCGGACACATTTCAAATGTTTTGGTTTTGAAAAATATCTTGAGCAACTTCAAAGAAAAATGTATCTGTGCATTTGTGCAAAGAGGGAATTTCCACATGTGCTAACCAATTTTTCCCAGTACCACGTGACCTAAAGAAAACTGGAGAGCCCCAGGGGAGCCCCTCCAGGTGTGGCAACTACTTAGGCATAAGTGGGGTTTATAAGGCTTTCTACATCAAGTCACTATTTATTAATGGAATTTGTGGGGCTGCACTCACTCCACACTTAAGATGCTCATTACGGCCCTGGCCGGTGTTGCTCAGAGGTTAGAGAGTTGGCCTGCACACCAAAGGCTCTTAGATTGAATTTCCAGTCAAGGGCCCCGGTTGAGGCATGTATGGGAGACAACCAATTGATATGTCTCTCTCACATTGATGTTTCTCTCTCTCTCTCTGTCTCTCTGTCTCTCCTCCTTCCCTCCCTTCTACTCTATCTAAAAAGCAATGGGTTTTATGTTACTTATACCTGAAAGGTTCCTTTTTTTCTCTCCCTTATTTCTCTTTGTCACCCTTGCCAGGCACACCACTATCCTTCTTAGTGGAGGCGTGATGAGATGCTAGTGGAATACTCAGGCAGCCATATCTAGAATGGCGCTGTTCAATAGAACCTCCTGCAATGATGGCCGTATTCTCCAGCTGCACTGTCCAACACGTAGCCACGCCCAGCTCTCAAGCCCTTAAAATGTGGCTTATGTAAATGAAGAACCAAATGTTACATTTTATTTTAAGATTTTTAATTTAAATAGCCATGTGTGGCTAGTGACGACTATGTTGAACAGCACAGTTCTAGAAAGAACTTGAAAACGTGGAGCTAAGACAGATTGGGTGAAGACAGAAATGTGGGACTCTCAAAATTGCTCCGAGTATGTGGAGTGAGAAGACAAGAGAGTGAAGGTCAGCCCTTGAGGGACATCAACATTCAAGGACGAGGGGAAAGAACGAGCCAGCGAAGGAGGCTGAGGACATGGGGATGAGAAGTGAACAAAATATGAGGTGCAGGCATCCTGAAAGCTAAGAGGGGCTCATTTCAAGGGAGGAGGGGTCAATAACAGTACCATATGCAGCAGGAGATAAAATAAGACACGTGTTCATTGGCAGAACCAACAAGGAGGTCATTGGTGGTCATCAGAAGAGTAGATGCATGATGGGAGAGGAACGCAGAGACACTTTCAGTCATGGTCATCAATGATCATAAAGAGGTCAAACCAGGAATATCCAGGAGACATTATCCAAGTAGGGACTAAATTCAGACTTCCGTGGGCCTTTACCGTGTTTATTTTGATTTGTTTCTAGGGGACACAGCAACATTTCTGTCCCCAACTACCCCTTTGGGAAGTTTTGTCAAATCCAACACAGCTCCCTAGGAAACATGGCGATATCCCCCATGGAACCTCTGATTCTAATTTCTGTATTGTCCATTTCGGCCATCAAGCGATTCATTCCAAATCATTTTCTCTTTGCTACCTCTGATAGAATATTTATTTGGGGCTTCTATTTTTAGCCTGCCTGAAAAAAAAAAGGAATGGGAATTCACAGGGTTTATTACACAAATTACTTCTCTGGCTCCCTCCCACCTCCATCAAGGCTTCTGACAGTGGGATTGCATTTCATATGTAGTCGATTTTTAAGTGCTCTGTTAGGTAGCTTACAAGCTTTCCTTGATGTCTCTGCAACCCAAGTGCACAACAGACACTGAAAAGGGATCACAGGTCAGACGTGACCTGTCTTTACGTTTGAATCATACATGCTCTCCACCTTGGTTCAGGCTTCCCATGGAGACTGTGGTGGACCTTACAGAAAAACCTAGGAGACGGTCTTCACAGTTATTTATATGTGAAGCATTGTTTCACATATAAAAGCACACACCAAGCATTGCTTATCCTCAACACTAATGGTCAAAGTCAACGCCAAACAATCTAAATAATCTCTGCATAACATTGCATTTCCCACAACTAGTTAGAAGACTTGTGGTTCACTCCCCCTAACTACTATGTGATAATGAGGTTTTCAAGGAACTTTCCCTCAGATGGACTCATTTTTCGGCTCTCACTGAGCAGCATTTTATCAGGACACAAGAACAAATCATCATGGAACGGCTAAAGCCATCCTACACTGCCCTTGGGCCTTGGGGGACGCTGAGAGCTGTGGCCCTGGTCCAAAGGTGGATTGCATTCCACACTGCTTCTCCCACCCTGAGCTGTGGCTGATGCTGGGTCTTTTCAAGCTTCTTACCTGAATGGCTTTTCTCTCTTTCAAATGCCTTCCTCTACTTAGCCATCGGCAAATTCCTACTGATCCTTCAAGACCCATTCCTTCCTCTAGGCACTCTTGCCCATTTTATAGCTTGAGTACATTGTCTTTTGTTTGTGGGTCTTTTTCCTCTGCTACATTGTTCCATGGTAGGGGCCATATCTCATTCATCTCCCCCAAAAGCCTAGCATAGGGCTTGATGTACAAAAAATATTCCCCAAGTGTGGCTGGATGCAGAGTGAGTGAGTGAATGATGTCTATGAAATCCAAAGCCATCCGAGTTTGCAAGGTTAATGCAAAGCAGTAAATACACAAGAAATGCAGATTAAAACAATCTCTGAGCAAAGAAAGCATATTGGAGAGAGGTGCTAGGCTGGGGGTGAAAAGACAGGGCCTTCAGAATTGGCTGTGGCGCTACCTCCTTGTGTGACTTTAATAAGACATTTCAACTCCAGGCCCTCAGTATAAAAGAGTGGGTTTGACCAATTGATCGCTAATCTCTCTTCTTGCTCTAACTTCTTTTAATCCTCAACCACAAGATGAAATTCCTAAGAACCAAGTTTATGCTGCTGGTGACTTGCTATATAACAGATGCCAACAAACATCATATTGAGAGAGGAGAGAAACTATTTTCATGGACTTGGGTCCAGCTTGTTTCCACATTAGCACGAAGATTATAACTATGTTTTTTTATAAACACATTTTTGCTCCAGCACCGTTTCCCGCTACCCAGCACAATACTGGTATAGAAGAAGTTCCATAACATTGATTGGTTGGTCTAAATATTTCCAAGTTGGCTTCCTCTACTTATTGAGCCATCATTTCATTCATCCATTAATCTATTTATTTTTCAACCACCCACCTGTTAACCCATCATTTACCCACCTATCCTAGTATCCACCCAATAAATATTTATTGAGTCCCCCTATGTGCCCAGCATTATGCCAAGTAGCGAGGTAGTAACAGGCATCACTTCAGTGTAGGTGGCTGTGGATGGCCATTGCATGTCCTTCTTGGGGAGAAGTAAGTGAACTGTGCCACTGGGGAGCTCTCCCCAAATAGCTCATTATCAGAATACCCCCATGATGTGGAAAAGGGGTGCAAGTAATGTGGGGTCCCATCCCCCACAGAGAACCAGGAATGGTTAGCCTAAACCAGGAAAAGCCTCAAATCTTCGAAGACTCTCTCTGCATGACACAAGCAGGCACAAGCAGGGCCATCCCCTAGACGTTGCCGAGATGGAGAGGTCAGCTTGACCTACGAGAATGCTGGCTAGCGGAGCAATCTGAAAATGGAGTGGGCTGCCTGAGAAGGTAATGAGTTCTCCGGCACTTGGAGCAATTGTACTAGGGCTAGATGATCATCATTTGCTGAGAATGTCACAAAGGAAATGCAAGCCCGCAAAGGAGGAGGTGGACAAGGTGACCTTCAAGTTCCTTTTCCACCAGAAGTGGCAGAATTCAAGGAACAAGACCTTATGTTGGTGCCCAGCTCGGCCCCCACCAGTCCATTTAGTGTTGGCCATCCTTCCCTCCTCAAAGGCTCTTACTTCTACTGAAGATCGGCAGAGACTACAACAGCCTCTCCACCAGGTCAGCTGCTGTGCATCTATGAAAACAGCTCAGCAACAGGAATCCTTAGAGAGACACAATTCTCCACCAGGAAAAACAGAAGGGAAGAGGTCTGTGCCGGAGACAGCAGGAGGGTTTCAACCTCACCTCTTAGGACTGAATTTGTACCCAAATTCACAATGTCAGGCAGAAACTCTCCAGCAGTCTTGAGCCGCCAGAAATGCCCCAGCCTGTGTTTCCGGAGTTTGGAATCTACTGTGCTTGCTAACAACCACACCCGCCATCTCTCCATTCCCTGATGCCTTAGCCACCCTTTCAGAACTCAAACCTGCGATTGACTATTGTTCATACTAAAAATTAAAGCAGTCAATAGATCACAGGAAAGAATTCGGAGATTTTCTTCCCTCTCAAGCATCTCATTGAACCCTGCCAACACAGGAGACAAAAGCCAGGGAAGCGACCTTGACCAACAGCCTGCAGTGACCTGCAAGAAGGCTCCTGGGTCCTTTTTCCTGCATCGCCAGCACAGGAGTTCCGGGGCATCCTGCCACGCCCTCTCATTTCCCAGCAGGAGCAGCAGATGCATGTGGCTGTCTGGAGAGCAGGGTTTATTGGAGAAATAAATCTCTTTGGCTAAATATGAGCCACGCAGAGGAAACAAAGGAACTGCTTTCTAATGACCACGGCTTAAATGAAGCCCAGCAGCCCGAGGCAGAAGCCCAATTAAGAAGAGATGGGAAATTAGTCCAAGAGACCACTTAAAGTTACATACAGAGTTGCTGAGCAGCCATGATGGACCAGGAATGGTGTTCGTTGTGGGGGTTTTAAAGATCCAGAAGACACTCCCGCTGCCTCCAGGGGCTGACAATGTGGGGTGGGGGGTAGGGTTGCCAGTGGGGTTAAAGGAAGCAGCCAGAACGGGGCTACAACAGAAGCGCTGTAACTGCAGTATGATGTTGTGCGTTGGAAACAAACAGTTTATCAGGAGGAGGCTTCCAGAGGGGTTGCTGTTTGATCTTATCTTGCAAGGGAGAAGGGAGGGAGAGTTCTTCAAGGCAGGAGGAAGAGCAGCGTAGAGGAACTGCACTGGGAAATGCATGTGAACAATGACAAGTTCAATGTGAGTCTGGTTGTGAAAAATGAGGCTGGATAGGTAGACCAGAGCCCAGCTGTGAAGGCCATGGAGGCCGTAAAGACATTTGGCCTTTATTCTGTAGATCAGAGGTTCCCAAGTGTAAAGGGCACAGAACCATTGAGGGAGCTCGAATGAAGACACTGATTCCAGGGCCATACCTCGAGAAATTGTGATTCTGTAGGCCCAGGGGGTCCTGGGAACCTGCATTTGACATGCACTGGTGCAGGTGGTCCACACGTGGAGAGGACTCTCCCTGCAGATGCTGAGGAGCTGCTATGGGTGGGTGGGTGGGTGGGAGGGTGGGTTCCAAGGAGGAGCACGGCTTTGTGTTTGGGGATCCTCAGCTGGAGGCCTTCGGAACCCGACCTAGAGGAAGAAGGAGTGGACGATGGATCGTCACGGAGATACAGGCCACGCAGAGCTGCCTGGGGATGCCCACAGGACCGCTTCCGGCATAGTGGCCAGGAGGCCCCTCTCTGGTGGACGTTCCGTGTCACCTGGAGCATGAGGCCAGGAAAACGTAACCTGGGCCAGGAAGGGAGGTTGGGCAAGATCCGCCTGTTCTGCGGCAGCACCTGGGGGAGGGTGGCCGTCCCAGGGGGGCCAGACCTCATTTATGTTGAGCTACTAATTAAGCCCGAGGCCCCAAGCCTGGGGAGGAGCTGGTACCCAGGCTCGGAATGAACCTGAACACAAACAAGTGGCAAGGCAGCAAGTGGGCCTGTCCCAGGGTGCACTCTGCACTGATGCCCCACCCCGCACCGTGACATCGCAAGTGACAGCCCAGTACCCAGTTCTGTCCCAGCCTGGGCCTCCGGTGACCAGCTTCTTGGGCTGTTGCCATCTGCTTGGCACATGTGGCCTGGCTCAGAGGGATTGTCCTTTCAGCCATGCCCCCTACACCTACAGGCTCCCTGTGCCAGGCAGCAGTCCAGAGGTCTCAGCCAACACCATTGTCTAAAGCAGCGGTTCTCAACCTGTGGGTCGCGACCATCGGAAAACACATATAGCATATCAGATATTTACATTATGATTCATAACAGTAGCAAAATTACAGTTATGAAGTAGCAACGAAAATAATTTTATGGTTTGGGGTCACCACCACATGAGGAACTGTATTAAAGGGTCGTGGCATTAGGAAGGTTGAGAACCACTGGTAAAGTAATGAGTCCTGGCCCAGGGCTGATGTGAGAGGCAGGAGAAGTGACAAAAGCCAGGAAGCTCCCTTCCTCCTAAGGGTGTGCCACAGCCATCGGGCCCCCCTGGGCTGTGTCAGGGGCCCTCGTGCCAGGAGGCTGAGAGATGTGACATCCCCCAACTGCCACCGCTGACCAGCCAGCAAAAGGTGGCACTCGAATGGTACCTTAGAGGATTTCTCAACCCCTATGTTTTAGCCCCACTTCCAAATATGTATCACTCCCTTTAATGCCTTTAAATGAAATTCAGAGGTAGTATAGCCACCCAACTCCTCATTTCAAGATAATATATGGTGCTCTGGCTGTGCGAGGAGACACATGAGGCAGACACCTGCACCTCTGACTAGAATCGAGAGACAGCTACATGTGCAAACTGGTGTATGTTGTATCAATGATGAAAGTGCTGCTGTGAACAGTGTTGCAGAAGAGACCTGTTTTCGAAATGTGTGTTGTAGAAAACGTGAGTTTTCTACAGTGGTGAATATTTTTATTTTTTTAATATATTTTTTGTTGATTTCGGAAAGGAGGGGAGAGGGAGACAGAGATAGAAACATCAATGATGAGAGAGAATCATTGATTGGCTGCCTCCTGCATGCCCTCCCCCCCCCACCCCCCACTGGGGATCGAGCCCACAACCCAGGCATGTGCCCTGACCAGGAATCGAACTGTGACCTCCTGGTTCATAGGTCAACGCTCAACCACTGAGCCATGCCAGCTGGGCGGTGAATAATTTTACTATATAAGGTTCCAAACAAAATAAGGTACAACTTTCCCTCGATTTGCCTGGCAGTACCTTGGTAAAAAGCATACACTTAAATGTTGCAAAAAGGAGTATTTTGAGTCTATATGTAAAACAGAATTCGGTGCTAGGTTTGGATGATGTTGGGTTGTTTTTTTCCACCTAATTGAAAGCATGGAGGATGTCCGAAAGTCGTGAGTGACAGAGGACTGCTGATGGTGTGGGACCGTCCCTCCCAAAGCAGGACTTCTCCCTGGTTCCTGCCCACTCAATGCCATGGGGTCCCCCAACTATGGTGACAACCCAAAGCACGAGCCACAGATCTCCAAAACACCTTCCAGGGATGGTGCTGTCCCTCCTAGGACCACTGCTGGGCAGCTGACAAAGCACTTTTTTGTACATTAACTGACTGCGCCTCCCCATTGTGGGGGGCAGAGTAGATGGGAAAACCGAGGCCCAGAGAGAACGTCATGCCCAGGTTCGTGGGGAGTTAGCAGCAGAGGGGACTCAGAACCTCTGAATCTTGGGATTGGATGGACTCATGGGCTGAACTGTGTTCCCACAACCCCCTGTATTTCAGAATGTGACCGTATTTGGAGATGGGATCTTTAAAGAGGTGATTAAGCCCTAACCGGTTTGGCTCAGTGGATAGAGCATCGGCCTGCGGACTGAGGGGTCCCGGGTTCGATTCCGGTCAAGGGCACGCACCTTGGTTGCGGGCACATCCCCAGTGGGAGGTGCGCAGGAGGCAGCTGATCGATGTTTCTCTCTCATCGATGTTTCTAACAATCTATCCCTCTCCCTTCCTCTCTGTAAAAAAATCAATAAAATATATTAAAGAGGTGATTAAGTGAAAATGACCTCATTTGGGTTAGGGCCCTACTCCAAAAATGACTGGTGTCCTTACACGAGAGGGGACTAAGACACAGACACACACAGCGGGAAGAACATGTGAGGACACAGGAAGGCAGCCGTCTACAAGTCTAGGAGAGAGACCTCAGAAGAAGTCCTACCAACACCTTCATCTTGGACTTCTCGTCTCCAGGACTATGAGACAATGCATTTCTGTTGTTTAAGTCCCCCGTCCTGTGGTCCTTTGTTATGGCAGCTCTCACTGACTAATACAGCTGGGGTTTGGGAGATCATCTAGCCTGACTGCCTGCCCCCTGTATAAATTGCCTTGGGATTACCACGAGCCAGTCTCGTGGCTTCCTGTCTACCATCTACTCTTCCCCGCACAGCACAGGGCTGAACATGTAGACACTGTGTTTTACTCTAGAAACCAGATGAAGTCATTCACATCCCACCAGGTAAATTCAGAAGGAGTTTCCCGCAAGTGGGCGGGTCAATAGGGAAACATATAACAACCTCTAATCATATCTCAAATGTTAGCAAGACCCGTATAGTCCAAATGAGACCGAATCAGGCCAATTAATTACCCGAATTACATTAATTACCCAAATTTCAGCGTTGAGGCTGTCTGCTTGGCTGAAGGGAAACTTAGTCATTGTCTGGGGGCTGAAATCACCAGGTTTGCTGACTCATGTCTGGAAACCAGAAGTTTTGTCCTCACATCTTGCCTGTCCTAAGGGTGGGGCAGAAAACCAGGGGCCCTGTGGTGGCCAGACTCCCCAGAGGTAATCCCCTCCCACCCCTGGCAGCCCATTCCCAGCTGCGTAGGACTCTGGCCCAGTCGTGTTGAGCATCCTGAGCTGGGACAGCTCTGAGTTGCCTTCTAAGTGAGAACGCCTTCTGTTTTATGCTTGGGCAAGGGGTCCCACAGCAAAGTGACCTGAGCCCCCATATGCTCCAGCTCCTTTCATCCCACACCCCACAGACATTTCCCCCCAAAGTACATAGCTTTTCAAGAGCCAGCCTCCAATGGGCTCCTTGACCAGCTGCTCTGTTGACCCACCTTCCAACGTGGTCACCTTGGTGCTGAGGCGATGGGCAAGTTCACAGCCTTGTTCCCCTATGTTGGTTCCTACGGGGTAGAGGGGCAGGGGGAGCACTGCTGGGAAATGTGGTCTTTCCTAAATCTGGCCTCAGAAAGAGGCCACCCCAGTGCATCTCATGGTGGCCAGTGGCTCCCATACTGGCCAATGCAGCAAGGCAATGAGAAGCCGATGGAAAGTTTTAAGTGGAGAACATGACAAGAACTGTGCCTTAGAAGCAGTGGCCCTCGGAACTGCCTACAGAAATGGGTAAATTTATCTCCACATGGTTGATTAGGAAATCAAGTTTCAGAGAAGAGAACCTGACTTCTTTAAGGTCTCAGAAATAGTAAGTAGCTGAGGTGGTTCTAGCATCAAACCTAAGAGCCAGCCAGGGACACTGGTACCAAGAGGCATGTCCAGGGGATTTATAAGCATTCTGTTATTGGCTAGGGGCCCGAGGCATGAAATTCGTACAAGGGTAGGCCTTTGCAGCCCCGGCTGCCTCACGGCCCACCCCCCCCTCCTGCACCCGCCTTGGCCTGGCGCTGCCCGTGTCCACCACCACACCCCCCACTTCCTGGTTCTGCAGAGCCACCCCGCCCCCCATCGATCGCAGTGTGAACTTGTACAGACATTCACATCCATTGTGTATTTCCAAGGCTCCTCGATCCCGGAACATTGCCCACTGGAGATGGGAAGGAAAGACCCAGCTAGACTTCCAACTAGTCATTTTGTGCTTATCATCACTCTTGCCAATGGAGGATTAATGAAAGTTGCTCAGGGGAAAGTAAGCACATTCTCCGCTACCCTTGATAGAATCTAGGTTTATGTAATAGTCAGGACATGCAGGGTTATGCTGCAGTAAAAAGCAACCCCCAAATCTCAGTGACCTAAGCCAACAAAGGGTATTTCTCTCTCATATTACACGGCTATCTAGGGTCAGCTGGAGTCTTTGCTTAACATGGTCGTTCAGAGACCCCGACTGACAGAGAAAATTTCTTCTCATTGTCACGCGCTCTCAAGGGTTTCCACTGTCACATAAATGCTCTGGCCTGGAAGTGATGTACATCTTATTGGCCATAACTAGTCCAACCACATTGGACCCATCCAACCACATGGGGTCAGCAGGTACAATCCCACCCCTCACCCGAGAGGCAGACCTGAGGTTCGTTCTGCCCATGCTTTTCTCACTTTGGAATTCCGCCCTCCTCTTGATTATCAGCAGCAGAAAGTGGGTTGAGAAAGTGGCAGGTGTTGCAAGACGCAATGATCATCAGAAAGTCTTAATTGAATGAGTGCTCCCACCCCCAACGTTTGTCAAATCACAAAAACTGTTCAGCACACACCTGTCGTTGAGGGAGCTGCCGAAGAACAGTGACCCAGCAAATGTCAGGGAAGACAAAATGCCTGGTCAAACTCGGAGCTGAAGGGGCCTCAGAGGTCATCTAATCACCCTGTTATCACAGGGACGGGAAACTGGGGCTCACAAAAAGGATTTCCTAGGGTCACCAGGCAGGGGTAGGACTGGAACCCAGATATCCTGGCATCTAGGACTGAAAAAAAAATTCTCCTGGGTCACCACCTGCCATCTGTACACAGGCCCTGATCTGCAGGAGTAAAAGGAAGGAGAGGCTGGAGTGCCATGGAGGTGACCCCAGCCCAGGTGCCTTCCTTCAGCAGGCCCTGGACAGGCATTCTCCTCCTGAGGTCGCTTGACCAGGCCTTACTCACCCCTGAACCAACATCGTCAGTGGGCCCCTTAGGAGTTCCATTTCGTGTGGGTGCAAACCGCTGACCCAGATGCTTCTAGCTTCTTGCGACCTTCTGAGAAAACTGGAGCTGTGTGTCCAAGCAAGAGAGGTGCAGTTAGACTACATTCGTTCATCCACTCGTCCGTTCATTCACTCACTCAGCCCACGCTCGCTTCCCTGGAAGGGGCAGTGAGGATGGGAGATGGCACAGGTGAGGAAAACTAAAAAAATTCTGTCATCTCAAACCCCGTTGTGTATGTTATGGCTCTGCCGTCTCCTGATCTTGTAGATGAGATGGTGCAATGGGTCAGTTTAAACTCTGGGCACTATTCCCCCTGCACAGACCTGCTTCCCCCAGTTACTCCTGGAGGAATTGAGCCAAAAACAGAAACTTAACAGGGACCAAATAATCCCCGAACTGGTCAGGCAGGCTAGCATAACGGAGAGCTGACAGGGAGCATTATTGTGGGGGCGGGGGCGGGGGTGTGTCTTTGAACTCAAGTTCAGAGTTCAGGCTGACAAGACAAAGCTATGGTTCTGGAGACTGAAACGACACTCCACGAGGTTGGGGATCTCTGCTCTGCACCCTAACCTGGGCCCCACGTGCTCACCTACTCTCCCCTCCCCATCCCAGCCCACTCCTAAAGCCCCCTCCAATCACTCACTCACTCATTCACTCCCCACCTCTCCACGGAGCCCACTAATCTCACTCGCCCTCAGGGAATGCTCCTTGTAGGGGACTGTTTGGGACACATACATTTCCTCTTCTGAGTCAAGATCTTCTTGGTCAAAGAGAATGGGCACTGGAGGTATTTCTCTCCCCTCTGTGTGGTTTAAGAAGACCCACTTTACAGGCCACCCACAGAAAGTTCCCGGGTCCCCAGGGAGGCCCAAGCACACAGCACTCCTGGCCTCAGGAAGAAGACAAACGGCATCAGGAGAGACGTGCTGTAAGCTTTGCAAAAGCTTCAGAGCACCTCTAATTAAGCCCAGCCTGTAATTAGCTCCACTCCCCGAACCTGAGGCAAACGCGTCTCTTTGGGTAGACCAGAAGGAGAAGTGCTTTCAAGGTGAAGGTCTCCCAGACATGAAGCAATCAAAAACAAAAAAACAGCTTGAATAACATGTTATAAATAATAATCTTGCTATTTAAAGCGAAGGTGCAGGGAGAATCCGATTGAAGCATTGCTGACATTCCCATTAATGCCAAGAGAATTCATCATGATTGATGGCTCCAATAAGCAGCCGGGAATCAGAAGTGATTGATTAGGCCATCTCTATAAAATGTTGCCAAAAACTGCCTCGGAGAGTGAACTTGGTCTCCCTGATGACAAATGCATATTCAAATCATGTCAACGTGTTACACTAGCACCCTTCTGTCCGGGTATGTACAAATCGATCTGCTGGTACCTGGCTGAGGTGTGAAGTTGAGAATTTTGGGATGTGTCATCTGTGCTTATCTGTGTACAAGCGTCATGTTGTCACCCTTTGCACCGGCAGGTAGCTCTGGTGGTTCAAGTTAGGGGCATGAAGTTGAGGTCACTGTTAGCATCTGTGTCCTGAAGCTGGCCAACTGACCCGTATGACCACGGCATGCTACTGATCCTAAGGAGGACCTTGGGAGGGGTGTGGGGTTCAGAGCGGTGCAGGGATCTGAGGGGTGCCTGGCTGTCTCCTTCCCATCACAGCCTGGCTCCATGGAATTGCTCCCATATTTCCACGCTTCCTCTGCCTCATTAGTTTCCCAGCCACTTGGCGTCCCCTGCACCTCACTCCCTATGCCACTGAAAAACGACCAACGTGGCTGGTGACCACACCCCGTGGACAGTGCCCACACCACAGGGCATGTGACTCTCTCCCTCTATTTTCTCCTCTACATCTGACTCCCACGACAGCACGTTCTCCTCAAGTTCAGGCTGCTGTGCTTCCAGCTGCCCTCATCCCCGCTTGGTGCTTGGTCTTGGTTCTCCTCGGGTCCCAGCATCACCTCTATGCTGAGTGGACATCTTCAGCCTCCCCTTGACCCCACAGATGCCAGCGCTCAGCACGTCCTGTGCATAACTCAGGGCCCTTCACAGGACCTGTGCTTCTCCCCATGTCCCTCGTCTCAGAGTGTCCACTGAGGATACCTGGGGATCATCTCTGTGCCCCCAGCTCTGTCAACCACCCTTACCTATGCTGGTGTGAGCCCACACGTGGTAATCCTACCTTCCGCATCTCTCGACAAAAGATCTTCTCCTCTCGACCCTCCTCCATCAACATCTTAGGTCTGGCCCTCATCATTTATGACCAGACCACTGAAATTTTCTCCTAAGTGGTCCCTCTGCTCTCTAAACTATCTGCACTGTCGTCAGAGTAATTTGTGCAAAATGCGAATCAAACCACACTCCATCCTACCTCCTCTCTCTGTGGCATCCCACTACCCGTAAGACACTCCTTTGTAGAACTTAGGAAGCTTTCTGATTCTGCCTCCCCAGCGCCCCACATTCCAGCCAGATAAAACCCATGGGGGGGTGGGGGGGGGCGGGCAGCTTACCAGGCTGGCTCCCACCTCCATGCCTTCGCACACTGGGTTCTTTCTGCCCGGATGGTCTTTGAGTTTTGATTGACAGGCTTTTATTTACCCCTCCCTCCGGCTCTGTGCGAGCTCTCCTTCCTCTGTGAAGCCGCTGACGTTGGTCCCTGGAAGCAGAGCTGAGACAGGGCTTCTTGTTCAAGTGATTAACTGGGGCGGCCTCCAGAGAAGGGTGTGAGGGACACAGGCCTGGGGAGGGAACAGGCTGAGCAAGGACATGGACTCAACTGGGGACAAATGCGGTCCTGGATCACGCCCTGCCCTCCCACCCCCCACCCCAACCCCCCGAGTTAGTCACTGGCCCAGAATCGAGGCAAAGGCCCAGCCCTCTGTAGCCTGTGCCTGTGGGGGTGGAGAATGGCGGTAACCTCCCAGGTGAGGCTGCTTCCTGGCGGAGGGCCGGTCTCCAGAGAAGGGGGCAGCTGCGAGGGGTTAGCAGCCAACCCTTGCACCGGCTGGGGGCTGCTCGCACTGATCTGCGAGGGGCACTGGGGACAGCGCCAACAGCACCCACTGCGCCCATGGCTCTCAAACAAGAGCGGTTCTAAATTCTCCGCACAGCTTCTTAGCACCCAGACTGCCGGGCCCCCGGCCCCTGAGATTCGGATTCAGGACGCCTGGGCTGGGCTGACAATTTGCATTTCCAATAAGTTCCCAGTTGAGGTTGATGCTGATGTGATGGTCCAGACACCAGCCTTTGAGAGTCAGGGCACCACACCTTCTCTCCCCTGCCCCCCACCCCAGCGCAGGCAGAAATGACCACGTCGTCCATCAGTGCCCCCAACCGCTGGCAGGCTGCACCGTATGGAACCCTGGCCATGGGTTGCTATTGCTGGTCTGTACCCTTACTGGCAGAGAACTATCAGAGAGCCAGTGTGGATCGTGTTGACCTTGTTCATCTTTGCGTCTACATACCCCAGCTGAGGGCCCAGCATGTGGCAGGCGTCCATAAATGAATAAATGAATGCCGGCAACAACGATGCAAACCCATTTCCTACTGCTCTGGGGGTCCGGAGCAGGACAAGCTGCACGTTCAGTGCTGCCTCGCTCCGGAATGGCTGCAGAAGTCACCAGCGGAGGGAAGGAAGCGCTGACTGTTTTGAGAAAACCGGGCCAATGGATCTTCTCACTGTGCAGAGGGGAAGCCAGGCCGGGGAGTGTGAGAACAGCTGACGGTGCTGTGTTCGAACGTTAGAGCCGGCCTTCACTCAGGGGAGCACCTTGGAAAAGATCAGGCTATTGAGTGGGAAGAGGGAAGAGGGAAGGCTGTTAGCTGCCTGGACTCCAAGGGCAGAGGGCCGTGGTCAGGGTCCTCTGGGGAGGAAAAGGTGGCAGGGGCGGGGGGGGGGGGGGCATCGTCCAACATGGGCCACACGCTGACCCACTCCGAGCAGCAGCAGGTTGGGGGCCAAGGAGAGCAAGCCAGCCATGAGCTAGGGTCCCGGGCAGCCAGGACCCTTGAGACCCACTCAGATTTTAGGTTGCTCTCTTTCCCACAGTACAGTTCCCAAGTCTTCAGAGAAATTGCCAAGCAAGAGACATGCCGGTTCTAGCTGGGCCTTGCAGAACCATGAGGGTGGATAAATACAAGGCAGCCTGCACGGGCGATAATGAGATGATAGGAGGGGACCTGAGGGGAAGGAGCAGCTGCCCAGGCAGGGAGCTGACTGGAAGGGTGGCCAACCAGCCCTGCCTGTCCAGGATGGAGGGGCCTCCCAGGGCGTGGGACTCTTGGTGCTGACAAGGGGAGAGTTCCAGACTCACCAGGATGACTTGGTTGCCCTAGAAGACGGGTGATCAGAGAAAACTACTACCCTCTGTGAAAGCATTCCTCCAAGATCCCCCTAATAGGTCAGATGGGAGAGCAGTTAAAAGCCGGCCTTTCTTCCATCTCTCAGGAGGGGGACGAGGGTAGTGGTTGGTGTAGGGTCTCACCACCCTCACCTCTGAGTGTGAAGGGGCCAGCTCTCAAGGGTGCCCCTAAAGGCTACATGCCTGGGGGACATTCATGGTACACTAGTGACCTGAAGGTATTGTGGAAATTTATAGCATGGCTAATGGTTTCACACCAGCCTTCATCAGAGGAGAACAGGCAGCAAGTGTGACAGAGTGGACCAAGCAGGGGACCAGGAGTCAGGCAGCCCAGCCCTTCCACTAACCAGCGGTGTGACCACAGAGACATGAATGATGCCCCCTGGGCCCCGGTTCCTCCCTGTGAAAGGTAAGGTTTGCACTGGATCCAGTGTCCTTTTATGCACTTTGGGTCCCTTTAGCAGTTTGATGAGGCTCATGGACCCCTTCTCAGAATAATGTTTTGAAGTACATGAGAAAGATTGAAATTACAAGGGAGATCGATTATATCATCAAACAATTATCAACACATTGATGGAATACTATGCTGCTGTAAAAAAGAAGGAACTCTTACCATTTGCAACGGCATGGATGGAACTGGAGAGCATTATGCTAAGTGAAATAAGCCAGTCAATGAAAGAAAAATACCACATGATCTCACTCATTTATGGATAATAGAGACCATTATAAACTTTTGAACAATAATAGATACAGAGTCAGAGCTGCCGCAAACAGATTGTCAAACTGCAGCGGGAAGGCCGGGGAGGGTTGGGGGGCGGGAGGGGGGGTGGGTAAGAGATCAACCGAAGGACTTGTATGCATGCATATAAGCATAACCAATGGACATAAGACACTGTGGGGTAGGGGAGGCCAGGGGATTGTCAAGGGCGGGGGAAAAAAAGGACACATATGTAATACCCTTTGTAATACTTTAAGCAATACAAAAATAAATTAAAAAAAAAAGAAAAAAGAAAAAAACAACTCTGTTATATAGTAACATGTGCCACGCCAGCACAGCCAAGGGTGAACCTGAGGAGGGATGGTAAAGGATTGAAGAAAAGACAGACAAGAGAATACAGCTGGGGTTCGGTGGATTTCCCGTGCCTGGATGAGGACACAAAAGACCCAGCCTGCAAGCCAATGCTTTATTTTATAGTCTGATTATAACAAGGGTAGATGAACATGCATACAAATGTTCTTGTTTTGGCAACACTTGCTGCACCTCCCACAGCCCATTAGCTACTTGGGAAGGAATTAGGGATGGCTACAAGGTCAGGCTTAATTATGCCAGGAGAGCTCTGCCCGTTTGTGGCCCTGCCACAGGTCAACCCGAGGCTTGACCCTAGAGCCGCTCCCTACAGTAAAATCCGTGCTTCTTAATAAATGCAATAAAGAACGAGACCCTGCAGTGGGTCTAACACCGTCAGTTTAAAGTCGTGATGAGCATGGACAACATGTCAGGATGTCTCTGACAACTTTTATGTAAAAGGATTTGTGAGTTTTAGTGGAGACAATGTCACAGGTGCTGCTAATACCCTGTGGTTTATTGCCCTCACTTGTCATGTAGAAAGGAAACGCTGCATTTCAGTCAAAGGTTAGTGCAAAAAAAAAATGTACCTTTTCCCTTTCCATTTCCCCTGTTTTATCCCCAGACCCTGTTGTGGACTAAATCACATCCCCTCAAATTCATATGTTTTAGCCCTAAACCCCAGTACCTCAAAGCGTGACTGTCTTTGGAAACAGTCTTTAAAGAGGTGATAAAGTTCAGATGAGGTCATCGGATGGACCCTAATCCAATCTGACTGTGTCCTTATAGGAAGAGGTCAGGGCACAGACACACACAGAGGGAAGCAGGGAGAAGGCGGCCATCTGCATGCCAAGGAGAGGAACCTCAGGAAAGGCCAGCCCTGCCGGCGCCTTGATTTTAGGCTTCCAGCCTCCAGGACAGGGAGAAAGCACATTTGCGTTGTGTGAGCCGCCCACACTGTGGTGCTCTGTGATGGCAGCCGAACTGACTCATACAAACCTCCCGTCCACAGACCCCAGGCGAAGCACTCCAGACGGACGATGTCCAAGGTGCCTTCGACCCGGCCCACGCCGACACCGCGCTGGGAAACAAGGGCTCTGAGAATCAGATCAACGGGCGTATCCTTTGAGCCCCTGCAAAACAAGCCCAGGTGGAGAGGAGGCCGCTCACTGAGCTCCAGGCCCCTCATGGCCTGTGACCGCTGAGAGGTCTCACCTCTGAGTGCGCGGTGGGTGGGCCAGCTCTCAGGATGGCCCTGTGACCTCACAGTGGCTCCAAAGAAGTCTTCGGCCTGGAGGGCTTTCTGACTTTGATCCTGAGGCTCCCTGGATGGTGCCTCCAAACAAAAGAACATGGTTTGAGAGCATCTCCTGTCGATTCCTGGTGAGAGGCTGAGGATGATTTCCCCAAATTCTCACCGTTGGGCCTGCCCCGGGGGGGGGGGGGGGGGGGGGGGGGATACCACCGCTCAGCAGGGGACATTTGCCAGGTGGGAGCTTCCTGAAGTTCTAGAGGAGCAGGGGAGTGGCTACAGGAGGAGGGGGCAGAGGAAGCAGAGGAAGGGAAGACAGAGGAGAAGAGGGTCATGAGAACAGAAGGAAGAGAGAAAAGGAAAGAAGAGGAGAGGAAGGGAGAAGTGAAAGGCAGAAGAGAGAGAGAGAGGAAGAGAAGGAAGGAAAGGAGAGTGGGCGGGGAACAGGTAACTCTCCACCCTCGGGCAAGGCTGCCCTGGGCTCCTGGCCTCCCAGGGACTGCCAGTGACACAAGGACAATGAGGGCTGGGAGGAGGATAGAGAGGACCCTTCCATCTCACACCAAGCACTCGCTTCCTAATGATTGCAGCCCCGGCTCATGGGTCAGCTGTTGCATCAGCAAGCTGTGACCGGGCACAAGACATTGCCCCGCAGAGCCCCAACTCCTCATTCTGGGGGTGCAGGACAAGGAGGGGCTGCCTCTCAGCCTAATCTGTGTCTGTTTCCGAGGGGGGGCTGCCTCCATTCCAGCAGGGAGGCTGGCTGACCGCACGGTTGGCCCACGGCTCCTCCTCCCCAGAACCCCAGCCCTCTGCCTTCTCGTGGAAAATCATTGGCATGGTTTATTTTCCTGATGCTGGTTTGTTTTTCAGTCCTGTCGGCCCAGATAGGATGCTTAATGCTTCCCCCGGGGAGCAGGGTGAAGCTGTTGCAATCTCGGAGGTAAATACCTAATTAGGATGCTTCTGAACAAAGTATTATTTACTTGGCATGATGGATCTTGGGTCAGTGTGTAACCAGGAAGGTTATTATTTTCTCAAGAGAGGGAGATGGTTCCGGCAGGTCCTGTACTTAAATATGTCATTAGGTGCTGCTTAGAGCATCCGGGGCACCCATAGCTCACCCTTCCTTTCTTTTGAAGAAACATGCCTATTGCAGCATGCACACCGCGGGGCCACTGGGATGAGGAGAGACAAGTTCTCATTCTAACTCTGTAGCTGAGGGAGGCGAAGCCAGACTCAGGGTTACCATCCAACTAAACCGTAGCAATTAATGATTGTGAGCCACATAGGCCCATCAACTCAACCAAGAATCTGGTTTATACCAGCACAGTGCTCCGTGCTTTCATTTAATCCTCAGGACTGCCCTCCCAGGGGAGAGCATTATTCTTATTGTATGAATTATGCATTGGGCTCCGAGAAGGGACGTGTCCAGAGTCACAAAATGAACAAATATGAACAAATATAAAAAAATCCACAAGATGATGGTGGATTACCGTGAAGAGAGCTTCCGGCCACAGCCTCCCTCTGAGAAGTGATGCTTAGGGACCCCAATGCAGAAAGAGACAGAAACAAAACCACTGGAGGCATCTGAAGCCTCTGGAACCCAGCTGTGGCAAACACTAACACAACCCCTGAAAAGACTGATGTTCACTCTGAAGGCCTCCGTTCCTATTACCCGGCACGCGCCGGCCTTCCCACAAGAAAGCACAAGGCATGGCAAAAGGCAGGAGACAACAGAGTGAAGAGACGAAGCCATCATGAAAGCCAGACTCAGCTATGACACACATGCCGGACACCAGACAGAGCATGAACGTAAATGTGGCCGGTACCCTGAAGGCTGTAATGGGAAAACATATAAGAACGGAGGGGTAATGTAAGCAGAGAGATGAAAACTCTAAGACAGGATGGAAAGGAAATGCTAGAAACCAAAAACATGTCATGTGGGGAAGCACAGGTTGGAATGTCTGTAAGGAGGAATCTCTGAAAGGTCAGGGGCCTCTGGGGGGACCTTGCCAAAGGCAGCAGCTTGACTTTTCCAAACAAGTCCGATCCCCCGGGGTGTTTTGCTAGAATCTCAATGTTCAGTCTTTAAAGACCCGACCTGGTAGAAGCGTGTGCGTTCTCAAGGATGCTGACCCTGCTGGTTGTTAATCTAGAGGTTAATTTCAGTTCAGGCTGTTGTGACAATAAAAACCTAAGGGGGCAGGCGAACAGGGCTACGTGGTGGCGATAGCCAAGTAGCGCCTTAGCTTCTCTTCCACAGAAACGTGTGTCAAAGCAACCTGTTCATCCACCGCAGGTCAGCCCTGGCAGAGTGGTGCCCCTGTGTGAGGAGGAGCCAGGGATGCAATGAAACGCGATGGAACCCTCGAAAACTAAGTAAGAGCAATGAAAGGAACCGCACAGCGACTCATTGGAGCCCGCTTGGGATTTCCAAGTTTGAGGGAATTGTTTCTCAACTAAGGAATTCACTGTCTCTGTTATGCTTCTTAAGAATGTGAGTATGTTTTCCATTAGAAAAATAAGCCTATTTCTAAAAGTAAGGGGGAAAAAAAGGTTTTTCCTGTATTCGCCTAGGAGGCAAAGGTTTTATATATATTATTAAAATAATTATATTATGTTAATTAGAAAGTGGATTACTTTAAATGGATAGATTTTATACTGTTTAATAATAATAATAATATATAATAATATAATATATTTGACTACCTTCCCAGTGTTTAAATTTTAAACTTGCTCTCTCTCCTTATGAAGAAAAATTTTATACTTACGGTATATGGGAAGCTCTGTCAAATAAGAAAATAATCATTATATTCTATTTATATATGCATATTAAATAGATTCTAAGATGCTTTCATTTATAACTAATTGTTATAAGTTATCATATGGTGGAATATTGTGTTTTACAGAAAGGACAAGATTCCATGTCATTTACATTACTCTATAGAGTATCTAGATTTACAGAAATACTGGCAAGAAAAAAACCCTATAATTAAAACAAATTTAATTATAGCATTGAATGAACTAAAAATAATTATAGTTTTGTTAATTATCATTCTCATGGCAATATGTTTGTTTGCATGAATCCAATAAGAATCTAATTTCTTCACGCCAAAACCGGTTTGGCTCAGTGGATAGAGCGTCGGCCTGTGGACTGAAAGGTCCCAGGTTCGATTCCGGTCAAGGGCATGTACCTTGGTTGCGGGCACATCCCCAGTGGGAGATGTGCAGGAGGCAGCTGGTCGATGTTCCTCTCTCATCGATGTTTCTAACTCTCTATCTCTCTCCCTTCTTCTCTGTAAAAAATCAATAAAAATATATTTAAAAAAAAAAAAAGAATCTAATTTCTTCATAACAGGATATAAGTCAGTTTCCAATTGCAGTTTTATTAACCAAAACTTTACTGGGATATCATGTCTGAAAGAGACATGCCAGGCTGTGGATGTCACCGGAAAGCTCTAGGAATGAAGAGTGACTTTGAAGCCGATAAGCCCCTTGGATAAACAGCCTGGTACCTCGCTTGGTCATGTGGTTCATGGCAGTCTTTTTAGGTAAGGAATGAAGGTTGCTTTCCTGAGAGATGACATGAAAGAAACCTCAAGACACCTGTAAGGACCTCAACTTGAGGAATGCACCCCCATTCTATAGGTATTGCAGGCAAAGCCTGATAGCAACTGTATAACTTGATTTCTTTGCACTAGAAGTAACCTTTCTATCTAACAGAGCACCTAAATTAATCTAAAAAGTAATCATATTATTTTAAATCTTAGAACACATATACTTACATGTGAATAGGGGCTTACATTTTTCTTAAAGTTTTCTTTTCAAGGCCTGTGCGAAGTAATTAGGGAGGTGACTCAGCTGTGAATCCAGCAAGCCGAACCGATAAGCACCGTCAGACCGACCCACCAGGAGTCAACATCATCTCCTCAGCATCATCTCATCGCCTGACAATAGCTGATGTCTACAGACCCCAGGCCTGCGCGTAGCTACATCCCTCACCCTAGCCCCTTCCCTTTTGTAATCCTGTCCCCTTGCTAAAAGGCAAGATTTAATGCTTATAAATACCCTGTCTTCTTAATTAGATTAACCACTGCTGTCACTGTAATTCTCTTTGTTTTTCTTATAGTCTACAAAATCAGAACTCGAGCAGTAAACGTGCTCCCCGGACCCCGCCGTTCCAAAGCAGAAAGTTTGCCACCTCTCTCTGTCTTCTGCAGCCAGCAAAACAAAAAGGGGGGAGATGTGGGGAGCACGGGACTTGGTTGGAATGTCTGTAAGGAGGATTCTCCTAAAGGTCGGGGGGCCTTTGGGGGACCTTGCCGAAGGTGGCAGCTCCTACCTTGACTTTTCCAAACAAGTCTGACCGTCTCCCCCCACCCCGGTGTTTTACTAGAATCTTTATGTTTAGTCTTCAGAATGTCCTTGCTTAAAGGACGCATATACTTTCTCAAGGATGCTGACCCTGCTGATTGTATCTAGAGGTTAATTTTAGTTCAAGCTGTTGTGACAATAAAAACCTAAGGAGGCAGGAGAACAGGGCTACTTGGTGGTGATAGCCACGTAGTCCCTTAGCCTCTCTCTCACAGAAACGTGTGTCAGAGCAACCTGTTCATTAGTCGCTCAGGGTCTGCCAGTCAGCCCCAGCAACGTAATAGAAGTGAAAGATGCCTTTGATGCACTCACCAGGAGACGAAGCATGGTCAAGGAAAGAACCTGTGAGCTTGGAGACAGGTTGGTAGAAATTTCCCAAACTGAAGTGCAAGGAGAAAAAAGCATGACACACAGAACCAAACATCTAAGAACTATGGAACAACATCAAAAGGTGTAGCATATGCATGCATAGAATACCAGAAGGACGAGAAAGAGAAAATGGAGCACAAGAAGCATTTGAAGTAATAACGTCCAGGAACTTTCCAAATCAAAGATCTGAGGAGCTCAAAGAACATCAAGTAGAATAAATACCAAAACAAACAATAGGCGTTACAGGAGACGTCTCACCATACACAGTGCAAACAACAAGAGAATGCGCCGAAACCGGTTTGGCTCAGTGGATAGAGCGTCGGCCTGCGGGCTGAAAGGTCCCAGGTTCGATTCCGGTCAAGGGCATGTACCTGGGTTGTGGGCACATCCCCAGTAGGAGATGTGCAGGAGGCAGCTGATAGATGTTTCTCTCTCATCGATGTTTCTAACTCTCTATCTCTCTCCCTTCCTCTCTGTAAAAAGTCAATAAAATATATTTTTTAAAAAAAAAAAAAGAGAGAATGGAGTGGGATGTCTGAAATGTGGAAAGAAAAAACCCACCAACCTAGAGGACTATAGCCTGTGAAGTTATTCTTCAAAAGTGAAAGAGATAGAAGACATTTTTCAAACAAACAAAAACAGAGGGGATTCGTCACCAGCAGCCCTGCCCTGCAAAAAAAATAATAAAAGTACCTAAGTCAGAACCTTACTTCCATAAAGAAAGGAATAAAGGCAGAGAAGGAATAAATAAAGGTGAAATAAAATATTTTATTTTTCTTATTCTAAACTGATCTAAAATATAACTTTGTTTAAAGCAACATGAGTAACCATGAATCGTATGATTATAACATATGGATAAATGAAATGAATGACAGCGTTGTCACAAGGGATAAAAGGGAAAAATACTAGACCACATGGAGTGTTATTTAAATAGTATTATTTAAAAATGGATTTACATTAATTAAAAGTGTATTTTTTTGAACTCTAGGACCACCACGGAAACAAACTTAGACTTATAATTGATAGGCTAAGAGGAGAGATAGAATAATTTAAAATGCTCAATTAAAAGGAGGGGAGGGAAGGAGAAGACAAAATCACAGAGTGAAGCATGAGAAGGTCAGTGCGCCGATGCTGTCTGACCGCGGAGGAGGCCACGTGAGAAAGGATGCAAGAGTCCCGGAGACGCAGAGTGGCCCCGGTGACAGGCAGCACAGGAAGCAGGGACCTCGGTCCTACAACCACAGCAAATGCATTCTGCCAAGAGCTGTAGTGAGCGTGGAAGAGGAACCTGAGGATGAGATGAAAACGCAACCGGCCGACCTGGATTTCCGTTTCCTGAGACACTGAGCAGAGAGCCAGCCAGAGCCTTCCAGACTTCCGATCTACAAACGTGTGAGATAACAAACGTGTGTTGTTTCAAACCACTATTTTTGTAAAACAAACAAAAACCAAAACAAAACACGGGGCTGGCATGTAAGAAGCTTGGCAGTCACCACTCCATCCCAGCAAGTAAAAAGCTGAACAAACTGAAAAATTAACAGCTCTCCTTACAGGCAGAAAAGCAGTGAGGTCACCGGGCAGACCACTGCCCCGCAAACTGAAGACACCAACAGACAAACACAGGGACTCACAGCTTATCAGGGCATAACCCCACAAGCAGCAACCTCAGAGGGAGCCAGGGCTGGGGTGGGGAATCCTACACTGTAATCAGCAAACTGCTGAAGGCTCAGTGTGGGCAAGTCTGGAAGTGAAAAACCCCAGGGCAACCCGGTCATAGGGAGTCGTCCCCCCACCCCCAACTTCCATGTCGCTTTAGCCTTCCACACGGGAGAAGGGAAGTGCTCAGCTCCAGCCCCCCTGAGGGGGAGGAAAGCACACCTGGAAGCATGTGTGAAGGTCACAGTCCCCAGGCACAGGCCCAGTAAGAGAAGAGCCCTACTCCTAGGACTGAAGAGAGCTTTCACGCCCCCTCCACTCACCTTGGCACCGCATCACTAAAGTCCTACTGCAGCATCACCCACTATATCTCTCTGTTAAGAAACAGCTGTTAAGAAACAATGACAAGACATGCTAAAAACACAGTGTGAAGAGACAGAGCCAACATCAAAACCAGATCCAGATAAGGCAGTGATGTCGGAATTATCAGACCAGGAATTTAAAACAATTATCAATATGCTAAGGTCGCTAATTGGTACGTAAACAGCATGAAAGAACAGATGGGCAATGTAAGCAGGGAGGTAGAAATTCTAAGAAAGAACCAAAAGTAATGCCAGAAATAAAAGGCACTGTAACGGAAATGAAGAATGCCTTTGATGGTCTTTTTTTTTTTTTTAAATATATTTTTATTGATTTCAGAGAGGAAGGGAGAGGGAGAGAGAGAGAGAAACATCAATGATGAGAGAAAACCATCGATCGGCTGCCTCCTGCCCGCCCCCTACTGGGGATCGAGCCCGCAACCTGGGAATGTGCCCTGACCCAGAATTAAACCATGGCCTACTGGTTCATAGGTCAACACTCAGCCACTGAGCCACGGTGGCTGGGTGGGAATGCCTTTGATGATCTTATTAGCAAACTGGACACAGTTGAGGAAAGAATCCCTGAGCTTGAGGATATAGAAATAGATATCTCCAACACTAAAAAGCAAAGCAACAAAAACTGAAAAAAAACCAACAACAACTACAACAAGAGAATATCCATGACTGTGAGACAACCACAAAAGGTTATAATGGGAAACCAGAAGGAGAGGGAAGAAAACAGAAGGAATATTTGAAATCATAATGACTGAGGATTTTGTGAAATTAATACCAGAAACCAAACCACAGATCCAGGAAGCTCAGAGAACACCAAGCAAGATAATTGGGAAAACAAAACCAAAAAACATACCTAAGCCTAGGCATATCGTTTTTAAACTATAGAAAATCAAAGGTAAAGAAAAAAAAAAAACCCTGGAAAAAGCCAAAGGAGAAAAAATTTACTGCAAAGGAACAAAGATAATAATTAGCAGCTTCTCAGAAACCACACGGCAGGAGAGAGGCGAGTGGAACACTAAATGTTGAGAGAAAAACCCACAACCCGGAGTCCTGCTCTTCAGAATTAAAGTGAAATAAAGACTCTGACAAACAAAACTTGAGAAAATTTGTTACCAGTAGAATTGCCTTGCAAGAAATGTTAAAAGAAGTTCTTTAGAGAGAAGGAAAATGATATAGGTCAGAAACGAGTCTATGCAAAAAAAAGGAAGCACATTGGAGAAGAAATAATTGAAGGAAAAAACTTATTTTTCTTATTCTTAATTGATCTAATAGATAACAATTTGTTTAAAATAATAGCAATAATGTATCCTATTATGTATGCTTACATATATATATACACATATATACTTATTTATATGTACTTATGTATAAGTGACATGAATAACAGCAATGATACAGGGACAAGAGGGGGCATTAGGATTATTTTGTTATTATAATATACTTGCACTATCTGTGAAGCACTACTATTTGACAGTGGACTTGAATTAGTTCTAAATGTTTATTACATACAAACTCCAGGGCAATCAACTAAAAAAAAACTTTTTAAAAAGGACAACTGAGCCCTGGCCAGGTAGCTCAGTGGGTTAGAGTGTCGTCCCTATACACCAGTGACGGCGAACCTTTTGAGCTCGGCGTGTCAGCATTTTGAAAAACCCTAACTTAACTCTGGTGCCATGTCACATATAGAAATTTTTTGATATTTTCAACCATACTAAAACAAAGACTTATATTTTAGATATCTATTTTATATATTTAAATGCCATTTAACAAAGAAAAATCAACCAAAAAAATGAGTTCGAGTGTCACCTCTGACACGAGTGTCATAGGTTCACCATCACTGCTATACACCATGGTCACAATTTGATCCCGGTCAGGGCACATATAAGAATCAACCAATGAGTACATAAGTAAGTGAAATAACAAACTGATGTTTCTCTCTCTCTCCCTTCCTCCCTTCCGCTCTCTCTAAAAATCAATGGGAAAAATATCCTCTGGTGAGGATTAACAACAACAAAAAATAAACAATCAAATCAATACATTTAAAAAAATTTGCCGAACTGGTTTGGCTCAGTGGATAGAGCGTCGGCCTGTGGACTCAGGGGTCCCGGGTTCGATTCCGGTCAAGGGCATGTACCTTGGTTGCGGGCACATCCCCACTGGGGGGCGTGCAGGAGGCAGCTGATCGATCTCTCTCATCGATGTTTCTGGCTCTCTATCCCTCTCCCTTCTTCTCTGTAAAAAATCAATAAAATATATTTTTAAAAAAATAAAAATAAAAAATAAATAAATAAATTTTAAGTACAACTGATATGCTAACAAAGGAGATAAGATAATCATATAAAATGTTCAATTAAAATAACAAAAACCAGAAAGAGTGGAAGGCAAAAAATATGAACCAAGAACAAGGACAGTAACAAATATAGTAGATATAATTCCAACTATATTCGTCATCACTTTGAACATCGATGGTCTAAATACTCCCATTAAAAGACAGAGATGGTCAGAGTGGATCAAAAAACAAAACCCAACTATGCACTGCCTACAAGAAACCCACTTTAAATATGTCAACAAAAGGCCACTGCCACCAACCCAATGCCAACATGAGTCCCCAGTCTGGGCTACAGTAGAGACTTTATTCAGGTGAACAGTTTGCAAACCGGGGAAGGGCAGCCTCCAGTGGAAACCAAAGGTCTCCTCAGCCAAGACAAAGGAGAGGCTGGCTTATATAGAGAGAGTGCCTGCCCTGCTCCTTGATTGGTCCCTTTTTATGCAAATAAAGAATCCAGATTTACACAGTTTGATTGATCCACGTAGAACTGTTCTGATTGGTCAGAATCTTACACCCTCATTGGTCGTATGAATACACTAGTTGGTAGGTAAAGATGAGGATATAGTTGTGTAACTCCAATTGATGGACAAGCCTATCCTATTGGTCAAAATACAATTCCAGGAACTCCTTTATAAGGTTCATCTCACAAGGTAGGAACGAAGTGCATGAGAGCTCCTCTCCCCCCACCCCTCCCCTGGCACCACCACCACCAAACAACAGCTACTAGACCAGTGGTTCTCAACCTTCCTAATGCCGCGACCCTTTAATACAGTTCCTCATGTTGTGGTGACCCCCAATTTCATTGTTACAAACTGAACATAATTCAAGCATAGTGATTGATCACAAAACAACATGTAATTATATGTGTGTTTTCTGATGGTCTTAGGCGACCCCCTATGAAAGGGTCGTTCGACCCCAAAAGGGGTCGAGACCCACAGGTTGAGAACCACTGTACTAGACTGATTATAAATTTGGGCTCAGTTAACCACAAGGAGTCCTTTTTTTAAAAATATATTTTATTGATTTTTTACAGAGAGGAAGGGAGAGAGAGAGTTAGAAACATCGATGAGAGAGAAACATCCATCAGCTGCCTCCTGCACATCTCCTACTGGGGATGTGCCCGCAACCAAGGTACATGCCCTTGACTGGAATTGAACCCGGGACCTTTCAGTCCGCAGGCCGACGCTCTATCCACTGAGCCAAACCGGTTTTGGCAAGGAGTCCTTTTTGACAGGCATTTTCCTTCTCAGGGTCAACAAATAGAAAGACACGTGTAGATTAAAAGTAAGTGGATAGAGAAAGATCTACATGGCTCACACAAATCAAAATAAGGCAGGAGTAGCCATATTAATTTCAGATGGAACAGACTTGAGAGCAAAACAAGTGATCAGGGTTAAAGAAGGCCATCACATAACAATAAAGGGATTGATTTCTAACAGTCGGACACGCTGTGGTGGGTAATGCTGTGATGATCCTTAATGTGAATGTGCCTAACAACAGAGCGTCGAAAGGCGAAGGGGAATGCAGCCAGTTATGCTGTGATACGTTTGCACAGTGACCGGTGATGGCTAGACATTGTGTGGCGTCACCTTAGGAGGTGAGGCGTTAAGTCAGCCCAGGGGACCATCGCGGGAGATTGGAAAGGGAGAAGCACAGGTATTTCTCCTCCTTCCTCCTCACTCAGGTGGCATCCTGGCAAGGGCTGAGTCCTCTACGGTTCCAGCCCCAGTCCTGTGACCTGACCCCTGGCCTGCGGTGCCTCCTCCGGGAGGCCCTCCAGCCCCGGTGGTCTTGTGCTGATCCCTGCATTGCCTCACCTTTTCCCAATGGCTTCCTAGCTCTGCCATGTGTGCAACTGATTCCCTGCATTGAAGTCACTCTGTTTAAGTCCTCCAGGTGCTTCTGTTTCCTCATCAGACCCGGTACTAACTCTAGGCTACATGAGAAAACAGAGCTGCAAGGATAAGGACATTGCCCTGGGGTCAACAGCTAGCAAGTAGCGATGCTGCATTTGAACCCAGCTCTGCCCGACTCTGAGGCCACGTTTCATGCACACACTTCCTCCCATTACCCCTGAACATCCCTCTCCCACTAGGGACACTGGCCTCCCTGGATGGCAGACCCAGGCAACTTGGCATCGTTGCTGGGCTCCCTTTTAGGTCAGCGGTGTGGCCGCAGCCCTGAAGCTCTGTTCCTAATATTGAAAAGTGTCTTCCCCGCTCCTTGCCCAGAAATGGTGAGAACAGACTGTTCCAGGGAGACTTTAAAAGCTGCCTTTGGCCCCGCCGCTGTGTGGCTCAGTAGTTGAGCGTCAGACTATGAACCAGGGGGTCACTGTTAGATTCCCAGTCAGAGCACATGCCCGGGGCAGCCGACGGACGATTCTCCCTCATCATTGATGTTTCTGTCTCTCTCTCCCTCTCCCCTCCTCTCTGAAATCAATAAAAATGTGTTTTAAAATAAATAAAAGCTGCCTTTGCTGGGCTCACTTCATCGTCCTCTCAAAGGACGTCCGTCTATCCCGAGAACCCATAATCCTCTCGCTGCCAAGTAGGACAGTTCTTTTTTTCCAAAGTGTTTCCCTCCCCTGCCCTCACCCCCGGAGGGACTAGATGTTTTCTCTTTGACGATGCGTTAAAGGGCCTAGAGCTTTGATGCTCACAGTGCGGCCTGCTGTCCGGCCGCATCACATGGGAGCCCGTGGGCAGCGCGGCACCTCCTGAATCAGGATGTGTATTTTAACAAGATCAAAATCCCCAGATGACTCCGGCGTGTGTTAAAGCTGGACACGCGCTGCCCTAGATGCGTCAGTAGATATTTACTGGGTGCCCGTGATGCGTAATTTCATCACAGCAACACATACCTCGTGGGAATGCAGTAAGAATGAAATGAATTCATACATTAGAACAGCGCCCAGCACATAATACATGCTGGAGGTTTCGGAATAATAATCACCATTAGGGTAACTATTTGCTGGATTTCAAGCCAAGCTCTAGGGGGCCCAGAAATTAATCGATGACTAAGACAGAGCCCGCCCCAGGAGCTCCTGGGCTGTGGAGAGATGTGCATGCACACGAGTCACTCTGACCAGAGACAGCCGGTGCTCTTGCTGTGACACACCAGCTACAGGACCTGAGGCTTGGTCAGCGCTCTGCGATTTATAAACAGAAGTCACATATTATACCGCTCAAGCATAGAGCAGCTTCCTAACGTAGGTAATATGACCATTATTATCCCACTAGCGGCCTGGTGCACAAAATCTGTGCAAGAGTAGGCCTTCCTTCCCCGGCTGCCGGCACCAGCTTCCCTTTGGCACCCGGGACCTGGGCTTCCCTCGCAGCCCCAGCTTCGTACGGAAGGTTGTCCCAAAGGACGTCAGGTCTAATTAGCATATTATGCTTTTATTATTATAGATTATTGAACTCAGAGGGGCAATGACAAAGGTCACAAGCTGAAGGTGGAAAGAAAACCACAGCCAGGGACCAGCATCTTAGGTGACACTGGAGTGGCCTCTTGTTTTGTATCATCCTTAGAGAGGACGGTAGTCAGCGTGGGAACTGCAGTCACCCCTGCTCAGAGCTTATGACAAGTGGAAATGAGGCCCACGGATGAGGACTATTCTGGTGGTTTTTGGGGTTGTTGTTTTTTTTTGGCAAATCCAGAAATGCACTCCACTGTCCCACTAGTTTGACCTTCTAGATCAGTGATGGCAAACCTCTGACATGCGTGTCAGAGGTGATACGCGAACTCATTTTTTTGGTTGATTTTTCTTTGTTAAATGACATTTAAATATATAAAATAAATATCAAAAATATACACCTTTGTTTTTTACTATGGTTGCAAATATCAAAAAAATTCTATATGTGACACGGCACCAGAGTTAAGTTAGGGTTTTTCAAAATGCTGACACTCCGAGCTCAAAAGGTTCGCCATCATTGTTCTTCTAGATGCTCTCCTCTGAGGGGGCTGTGTCCACTGGACACTCCTTCCCATGGTCAATCTGGATCAGCACCTGAAGTCTTAGAAGCAGGCTCTCCCAGTGGTGGGTGAATAGCATTTGTTCTCCAAGTGTGGGCTCTGGACGAGCTGCTATGCAAGGATGGGGACCATCCAGCCCGAGGGATGTGACCGTGAGGAAGAGCCCGGAGAATCACAGAGAAGCTGGGAACTGGCGTTATGGAGCCCCTGGATGAGCCAGCCCCGCTGCTAGCAGGATCACAGGGTTACTGTTTATGGAGATCATCAACCTGTTGCTGTTTAAGTCGTTTTGGGTCCAGTGTTCTCTTTCTTGCAGCCAAATGCATTCTAACTTACACAGTTAGTTTCCTCCTTGGTCACATGAATACCACATGAATACCACCTGGTGCTTGTGAGGATAAAACGAGATGAAAGGTGTGAAATGCTTAACAGCATCTATGAGGGCGCCCAGTTTCAGTGGCCTGAAAGCTAACAGCTTGAAAGATGGTTAGGGGCGAGGGGGGGGGCGGGGGAGACTGTTAGTCCCATTGGAACCCACTGGTAGGTGATTTAAAGCCTACGGGGCTTTTCTATGGGGGAAAGAAGCCCCTACAATTATGTGGACTGTCCTTAATGCTTAATTGTTACACGTACATCTAATGAACAGAACCCAGAAAACCAATTTTTCCCAATTATGAATGTGATGAATTAGATGTTCATAAACAACTTGCAATGCATGACAAACATTGCATTGGATTCTTTTGAATACTTCAGATACCTCCAGGGTGGACCAAACATTCAGAAACGCAACGGCCACACAACCATGACCGCACTCTTATGCCCCCTGAAAAACAGACCCACCATGGCCTTCATTCATTATTCTGCACTTGATATAGTACCTCCCCAGGATTATTGCTACATTTAGTTATTCTTTATTGCATTTTTATATCATCCTAGGGTTTCAGCAATATTTTACTCCCTCCTGGGAAGTCATTAGTCTTCCCAGAGCCAAAGACAGAGGACACTTTCTCAGATAAGCTGAGGACATAGAATTGGGCTATTGGCCAAGTGATTCTTGGCTGAGACATGGGACCTGGATGTACAATGTAAAGTGACTCAAACATGAGTCCCAGGTCTCCAGGCTCCATTTCTTTTGATGGAATAAAAAAAACAACAACTTTTACTTGTGATGAAGGGAGTTTTAAGCGTCTGTCTTTTTGAAGAACTTTTTTTTTTTAAGTTTTAAAATTTGGTGTCTTTGCTGAGATGATGCAATGAGAAGGGCACTTCACCTGTGAGGTAGTCTTTTCTCAAGCCCATCACTCCCGTGTAAAGTGATTTCTTCTCCTCAGGACGTGTGACGAATGTGTCGCCGGGGAGCATGCCGTTGTAGCGTCCTCTCCGTGCTCTTTGCGTGTGCCCACCAGAGCCCATCAGCCTGGATCTTGTGTGACCAGAATGCTCATCGCCCCTCCCTGCCCTTGCTACACTGTCTGTTTATTCTGGGATTATTGGGTTTACTTACCAGCAGTTCCTGGGGATTATTCTTTGCTGCTTAGGCAGCTAGAAACAATGGCCTATCCTATCAGATACTAGCCAGGAGAACAGAGGTCTTTTAGTAATTCACATGGAACCTATTGAAGGGCATTGGTTATATAGCTGAGAAGCCAAATTGGGGGGTGGGGGTGGTGAGGTAACCAGGGATGAGCAAGGAGAGGACACGGCCAGCACCTTGAGCTGGTGGGACAAAGAAGAGAAGGTGCTGCTGGGCCCAAGAAGGGATGCTGCTGATGCTGGGGAGACATAAGCTGGCTTCTCCTTTCCTCCCCGTCTCCAGGCCACACCTGGCCGGGATGCTGGGAAATGCAGCCTATGGGGGCTGGCGCCTTGTGAGGCACAACAGGGATGGAGAAGGGCCGAGAGGGAATGTGAGGCTCACACACACCCTCAACCATGATACCCAGTCACACGCCTTACAGAAGAAACAAACTCCTCGTATACACTACCACTCCCTTGCTTATTAGAATAGAATGTATGTGTACCCTACTAGTCGTCCACCTCAAATCATTCAACCACCCTTTTTTTCAAGGCTAGACGAATTGTTCTCATTTGAGTATCTTTCTAAACTCATGGCCTTTCATGAGCTGGCTCCAATTAACCACATCACCAGATGGTCAACTCGTCAAACTTGCCCAGAGGAGCATCTTCAGGAGGCTCTTGGCATCCTCGAAAGCTTTCTTCCTCTCTGGAAACCACAGGATGATCCAGAACTTTCCATCCTGATGTTCTCTGGCCCCGATGCAGCTACCTTCCCAGGAGTCCTGATTCCAGTAGCGAAGAACCACCACCTGCACCCTGCAGCTCGGCTGGGGTCCCCCGACAAGCCACCTCCAAACCACTGCCAGGCTCTGTGCTGCTGTCTGCTCTACCTCCTGCGCTTAGGATCCTCCTTGACCTTCAAGTTCCAGCTACATCTCAACACACATTAGAGCCGTAGCTGTGTGCGCATGCACACGTGTGTGTGTGTGTGTGTGTGTGTGTAGGTGTGTCTCCCATCACACCGTGACCCCTTGAGGGTAGGTTCTGCACTTCATTCACCCTCATGTCCACACTGCACAGTGCCTGACGTGTAGTAGCTGCTCAGGTCACTCTTGGTGATGGAAGAAAGAAGGAACCTGACCCTCAGGTAGCTCAAGGAAGTGCTCCCACACCTGACAGCTGCTGAGGGTCCCCCTCCTCCAAAGTCATTTCCTATTTATTAAAAAGGCCCTCCCCACCTGCATCTTAAATGTGCACCCATATGAGATGGCTGCTTTTCTTAAAATGGGCAGTGTTTATCTGCTAAGGGAAATAGCCGGACAGGCTCTGTCTTCAAGGTTTTAGGTAACAACCCAAGAGGCCACAGAGGAAAGCTGGCCTGGGGACAGGACTAAGGACTCACAGTCCTCTCTCCACGCAGAGCTTGGGGCTTGTGAGAAATCACAAGTCAAGTGGTCCTGCCAGCTGGCCTCAGCCTCTCTCCCTCTCTCTCTCTCTCTCTCTCTCCTTCCCATTCTCTCTCCCTCTCCCTCTCCCTCTCTCTTTCTCTCTCCCCCTTCCTAAGTGCACACACGCTGCCTTGGTAACCAGTAGTTACTAAAAGAGCCCACATGGAACCACATCCCCTACCATGAGAAATCCTCTGACAACGCCCAGGGCACAGGCAAGTTTCCTCTGACGTCTCATATGCGTGGCTTTGGAGCCTCCCGTGAGCATGTGATTCCTGGTGCGTGCACCGCCGTCCAGTGCATGTGCCACGGAGCATCGGAGCAGCGGTCGTCAGGTGGTCAGGATTCCTCAGATGGGAAATCGGTGAACATCGGGCAGAGCGTCCCTGAATGCATAATTAGCACTGGATTGTTCTGCCAACGGCCACTGCCGAGTCCTTGAAAACACTCTGTTCCCTGAAATAGGTTAACCCCCCACTGCCTGTTACCTCATGTACGCTATTGACTCAGCCACAATGCCATATATGTGAAGAAAAATCCCCAACGAAATTATTAGTGTTGGCATGGCAACAATATGTTAATTGTCTTCCCTAAAGCGGTCCAGCAGGACCTCCAGCCGGTGTTGAGTTACTGCGAACTCCAGAATAAATAGCAGCACTGCATTCCTGTGAATGGATGCCGGATTTCAGACTCGCCCCTGTTTAACCCAAGTTAATAAGATTTAGGTGATGTTTAACGCGTCCATGTTAAAACAGAAAAAAACTGAGACTGAGTCCATAAAACTGTCTTGATGTCAGGGCATCGAAGAGAAAAGAGTCCACTGTCTTTTCCACCTTCTTCCTTTCTCCTCCACCCCCAGAACCTCTCTACACCCCTGACGTCCAACTAGTCAGCAGGGCTCCTAAGATGAGTGAGTGGGACAGCGTATAACAGTTACCGTGTTTGGGGCCACAAATAGTAAGAGACCCAACTGAAGCTGAATTAAACTGAAGAGAAGATGGTCAGCTTCATGGGAAGACACGCAGGCAGGGTGGGCTTCAGGTGTCGGTGTGGTGGCTCAAGGACAGAATGAAGGACGTGGGTTCTTTCCAGAGCTCCATCCTCAGGGCTGAACTCATTCCAAGTCTGGCCGCTGTGGTCATGGCTACTGGCAGCCCCACAATGGGGAGAGAGACCATCCGAGACAAAGAATGGTTCTGGCTTGTCGTTCCTCCACAAAAGATGGCGCATTCTTCCAGAGACCTTCAGCAACCCGCTTCTTCTGTCTCCTTGGCAGAATTGGGTCATGCCTGTCCCAGAATCAGTCAGTAGCAGGATAAATGGGATTCCTTTCAAGGATGACCCCATGAGCTTTGGACAGAAGTTCTGGGATGTGCTGTGGGAGGGACAGATGGACAGTGGGAAGACTGTCACCACGCCCACTGGTATAATACAGGTGAGCACTACTGGGATACAGCGAGCACCCCTGGGACACGGGTAAGCACTCCCAGGATGTGGGTACTGTACATCCTGCCACGGCTGCCTCCTCTTAGCCACCCTCAAGCCTGGGCTGGCTCGTGAGATCTTGCAAAGCAATGGGAACGGGAAGGTGGGCTCCAGCAATCTTCCTCTCCCTTGGGAAAGAACTCATCCGTCCTAACTCGTCTCTCTTTCATCCTCAATTGTGACATGTCAACAGGAGCACTGGGCTCTGCTCACGGTCACAGGAGAGATTGTGTGCCAAGCAGCTTCTAACGCTGGCGGCTCACCCCCTAGCTGACCCGTAGCACCTTCCTGGCTGAGTCTTCAGGGCTCTGGAGAGGATATTGTGCTCCAGGTTGTGGCTGAGATCAAAGAGTATATACAGCTTGTCAGCAAAAACCATTTCTCCACACATTTCCCCTTTAACCTGAACCTTTTTAATCTGTCAAGTACAAGCTTGGAAGGAGCACAACATTATGCAAATAAATACTCATTAGCCACAGACCATTCACAGAAGAACCTGGGCCATCCAAACAGCAATGGAGTCGCTTCCCAATTTCCAATGTTTCACGGGCCTTTGTCATTTGACCCTCAGAGCAACACTGGGAAGCAGGTAGAGAAAAGCACATTACCCACATTTAACAAGAGAGGAAGGCTGAGATGGTTAAGTAATTTGTTTAAGCATTCGTGGATCTCAGATCCAACAAAGGACTTGCATCCAAGAGATATAAAGAACTCTTAAAACCCAACAGTAAGAAAACCAACCTTTAAAAAAACGACAAAGGACTTGAATAGACACTTCATCAAAGAGGGTATAAGAATGGCAAATTAGCATATGAAAGGATGTTTAACTTCCTTAGCCGTTAGGAAAATGCAAATCAAAACCACAATGAAATGCTAATTCAGCCTCTGGGATAACTATAATAATAATAATTTTTTAAAAGATAGACAATACCAAGTGCTGACAAGGATGCTGGGCTACTGGAAATTACTAGTGGGAATGCAAAATAGTACCACCACTCTGGAAAATGATTTAGCAGTTTCTTATAAAATTAGACATATAGCTTCATTAGCACCCAGCAAACTCACTCCTGGATATTTACCTCAGAGAAATGAAAACTAATGTTCACACAAAAATGTGGACACAAATGTTAATAGTAGCTTTGTTTGTGATAGCCCCAAACTGGAAAATCCCCAATGTTCCTCAACAATATAATAGAATTCTACTCAGCAGTAAAAAGCAATGGACTCTTGATAGACTCAACAATGGGGATGAATCTCAAAGACATTCAGTTGAAGGAGGAAAACCAGTCTCAACAAGTTACAAACCGTATGATTCATCTACATGACGTTCCCGAAAAAACGAAACTGTAGTTAGTGATGGCGAACAGGCCATCGGTCACCAGGGCTTCTGGGTGAGGGAGAGCATGGCCACACAGGGAGTCATCTGGGGCCAGGGAACTGCTCCGTACCCTGACTATGGTGGTGCTTACCCAGATTTATACATGTGTTAACATTTAGAGAACTGTATCCCAAAAGGAAAAAGAGGCAAATTTATTGTATGATAATTTTTTTAATAAAACTTTTTAAAAATCAGTGATTTGAGACCTAGTCGACTCCTTGCCCACTGCTGTCTCTACCACAGTACACAGCCTCCACCAGCTCGAGCCTTTGCTCACGACACAGCCCTCAGGTTCTCACTCAAAGCTTTGTCTCTTCCAGGAAATTCTAGTAAGTTTTACCCTCAGGTTTCCCAGCCCCTGGATGCAGGAAATGAGAAGGAAGGGAGCTGCTGGAAGCAGGCACACCAGCAATGACAGCACCCAGCCGCTGGCAGGAAACTATGAGATGCAAACATTCGCATTCAAAACACGCGAGTGTTGCCCTAACTGGTTTGGCTCAATGGATAGAGCATCAGACTGTGGGCTGAAGGGTCTCAGGTTCGATTCCAGTCAAGGGCACGTACCTTGGTTGCGGGCACATCCCCAGTTGGGGGTGTGCAGGAGGCAACTGATCGGTGTTTCTCTCTCACCAATGTTTCTAACTCTCTATCCCTCTCCCTTCCTCTCTGTAAAAAATCAATAAAATATATTTTAAACAAACAAAAACACACACACTAGTGTCCCTGCTGTTTTGTTCAAGGCTAACAGCCCCAAACACCCTTCTGAGACATGGGAGGACCCGTCCGCATGGCAGTCCTGGTTCCTCACGGGGAATGTGAATCCCAATAGAAAGGTCCTTCAGGCTCCTGGCTGTCTTTGCTGCAACAGGAAGTACCCAGTAGAGTAGACCCTCGGTGTCTACTCTATTCACAAGCAACCCTGAAGGCTGGACATGCAGTGATTTTCTTTTCAGTTGGGATGAAGATTTAGCACCAGGATGCCCATGAGTACACCTGTCAATGGCCAGAGTCCACCCTCCATATGCCTTGTTGTTGGCCATTATTCCTATTACCAGTGCTCATCGCCTTTAACGTTTATGGAGCACCTACTATGTCCCAGGCACTTTCTTAAAAGTTTTAGGTGGGTTGTCCTGTTTAACCCTCTCAACAGCCCTGTGCGTAGAACCATAATAAGCCCCATTTTACAGACCAGGGAACTGAAGCCAGAGAGGTCCAGTGACTTACTTGAAGCCATACATCCAGTAAGTGGCAGAGCCAAGCCTGTACGGCCCCAGAGCCTCCCCTCGCGACCGCTGTGCCCACTGCCTCAGAGAGTGAGCGCCCAACAAAGGCTGGTTTCCAGAGCTGCAGTACCGGAAGTGAAGAGACAGAGAGGACAACTAAGAAACTGGTGCTCCTTTTGCAGGAAACAGATGTTTGGAGTGACCTACAGAACGAGGTGTTTCATTTAGACCACAGCATGTTTATACCTTGTCCTAACTGTGTTCCCCCTTCGCATTTGAATTTTTGTCAGTTGTATCATTTTTAGAGCACTTAGAATCTATTCTCCCATCATAGTCACTGCCTGTGTTTTCTTGATCTACAGTGATGTGGGGGACCCTACTCAGAGAACGCCGGATGCTCAAGGCCAATTGGAGTGTTATCAGTCCCAGGCTCTCTGCCTGTTCTTTGTTGTAGCTTTTCCAGTCATCTCCTGGTGGGTCTAAGTTTATCCTCAAATAGAATCTGCTATTCGGACACATAGGAATTCTCTGTGGCCTATGTACTTGAGTGACAGTTCAGCTTGGAATAAAGGATCATACTTACTTTAAAAAGAAAAAAGAGAATAAAAGTCTTAATGCAACAGTGGCTCTTTGCTAGGTCATAATCAAGTCCTTCAGAAATAAGACAAATGGACCCTTCAATCTATCTCAGCAATTGCTCCAACCAGCACAACAATTGTTAATCAAGTAAGAGAGATTTTAGCACACGTGTGGGAACTTGACAAGAAAGAAGTGACAGATTCTGATTCCTGAGCAATCCAATCATATATGTACGCCCTTCCGTTTGTAATCAGGTATTCTCAGTGGTCTCGGGAATCCTATGCCAGAATAACATTCTGTATAGTGTGGAAAGAATTTGGGCGCTTAAAAGGAAAAGCCCTCAGTAGTCTGAAAAATCCACTCTGGGGAATGTTTATACCCAAACCATGGAAGATTAAAACCCCTTTAACCACTGGATAGAATTCCCTCTCCGATGCCAAGACTAGACTCCTGAGAACTCCCTTGCAAAGGAGTGTGTGTTTGAGAAAGTTCTAGCCTTAAAGAAAAAACTAGCAGGAACACCAGGTTAACAATTAAGCCAGCCCAGCTGGCATGGCTCAGTGGTACGAACCAGGAGGTCACAGTTCGATTCCCGGTCGGGACACATGCCCGGATTTCGGGCTCAATCCCCAGTGTGAGGTGTGCAAGAGGCAGCTAATCAATTATTCTCTCTCATCATTGATGTTTCTATCTCTCTCTCTCTTCCTTTCCCTTTCTCGTTGAAATCAATAAAAAAAAAAAATATTTAAAACAAAAGTAATAAAACAATTAGGCAAAAGGAATCCCTGAAGTATTTGTGATGCTTTGAAAAAAGAAAAAAGTAGAAACTGTGGAAGGTAGCCTTTGGCATGGCCTCCTGGTTTTCTCCCCTTCCCTTGAGTGTGGGCTGGATGGGGTAACTTCTAACAAATAGAATGTGGCACAACTAATGGGACCCCGCTTTCAAGATTAGGTTATAAAAAGACCGTGGCTTCTGCTGTGGGCCTGTCTCTCTCAGAGGACTCACTCTGGGGAAGCCAATGTCATGTCACGTGGCAGCACGGTGGAGAGGCCCACAGGTGAGGGGCCATGACTGCTAGCGACCGTCAGCGTGAGCTTGGACGCGGATCCCCACCTTGGTCAAGCCTTCAGGTGGCTGCAGCCCTGGCTGACAGGTTGACTGAAACCTCTTGAGACACCTGAGCTAAGCCACTCCTGATTTCTGACCCACAGACACTCTGAGTTAATAAGTGTTGTTTTAAAGCAGCTGCTTTTGGGGGTAATGTGTTATGCAGCGATAGATAACTAGTACACAAGTGAATAGATTGCCAGTGACAGGTTACACATTTTCAGCTGGTGATAAAGAATATCGTACCATTATATTCCATTTACCATCCCCTGCAAGCATGTCAAACTCTCAAGAGTCTCTCACTATCACATTTTCAAAAAGATGTTGTCAGACCTGGCCAGGTAGTAGGTTCAATCCCCAGTCAGGGCACATACAGGAATCAATTAATGAATGCATCAATAAGTGGAACAATAAATCAATCTCTCTCTCTCTCTCTCTCTCCTTTCCTCTCTTTCTAAAATCAATTTAAAAAAACTTTTTTTAATTTTAAAGGTATTGGCATTTGTAACTGGATATGAACAGAAAATTTGACTAGAGATCTGGGGGCAGGAAAAATAAATCTTGTGATGAGAACTTTGTAATAAAAGCTTTCCTGGCCCTGATTGGTTTGGCTCGGTGGATAGAACATCAGCCTGCGGACTAAAAGGTCCCAGGTTCGATTCCAGTCAAAGGCATGTACCTTGGTTGCAGGCACATCCCCAGTAGGAGGTATGCTGTAGGCAGCTGATCGATGTTTCTAACTCTCTATCCCTCTCCATTCCTCTCTGTAAAAAATCAATCAAATATATATTTTTAAATGTTTTTTTTAAAATAAAAGCTTTCCAGGGCTGTGGCGCAAGATACCCCAAGGCCCTGTCTCCCAAAGTATTGTTTAATTTTTACTTTTGTTGAATTTTTACTTTTGTAAAAATTAAACAATAGCACAGAATATTATACCTTACTAGAATTTTCCAAGAGGGGTGTGTTAACTTCAAAAAACTTTGTGTTTAGTTACTGGCAGAACATCTTGCTCCATCAGGGCCTCGGCCTCCCTCTCACACACTCAGGGGAAGGCGTCTGGGCGTACAGGACCCAGGGAACCCAGTCTACATCCATAGAACTGGAGAAGGGGTCTCCACGGTCACGGTTACGGAAGGACCTTGCCCAGGGCGGGTGGAGGAAACAACCGCAGGAGACTTTCCCTGGGAATGCTGGCTGGGGGAGCTTTCCTGGGCCTCGATGTCCACACCGCAGGCCCCTCTCCTGCTGTCTCAGGAACTCCGCAGAGCGAAGACCCCCTGAAGCCTTAAGGCTCGGGAAAGGAAGGAGGCTGGACTCTGGACAGCCTGACCCTTGACTGGGTTGCCTCACTGAGTCCGAGCCCCAGATTCCTCAGGTGACCGTGGTGGAAAATAACACCCAGACCTCTCTTCTGTCCTGGGGGCTTGAGGGCCTGGATCCAGGACGGAACAGGAGGTGGGGGAGCAGGGGTGTGATGAGTCCCCGGCCCCATAATCCTGGCCAGGAGAAGCCCACTTCCTGCATTTTATAGACATGGAAGGAAGCCATCTCTTGACTTGGCCCATTCATTGCATTCGTTTGGGGATGTTACTTATTCTTCTTTATGTTGGTTCAGTTCCTTTAACAAGACGAATTTCTAGAATGGGCTGAGGGCTGATTTCCTGCTTTAAAAACACCCAAAGTCATTCTAACCATCCACGAGTCTAACAATGATGAAGGCCTCTGTGTCAACTGCTGCCGGGATTCAGGTCAGCGGGGTGGGGGAGGGGAGTAGGCAACCAGGCAACCCGGGGCTGTTTGGAACAAGTCAGACCTCGGAAGGTCATAACGAACTGTGGGAGCAGACGGCTCTAGCTGACACGGTATTCCTGAGTCCCAGTCTCAACCCGAGTCTTGGCATCTTGCAGGGCAGGGCCCTAAAGGGGAAGCAAGCGGGCAAGAGGAAAGGGCCTCTAAGGGGTGTATCAGCTCGTAGCTGATTACGAAGCATTTTCTCCAACCGGGTCAGCCCTCTGACAGGCCCAGCCCCCTGCGATGCAGCCCAGGCCTACAGGTGGAAGGAGTTGACCACCTACACATATAAAGCAAAGAGAGCACTGACTAATTTTTATTGAACCCCGTGTGTTGAGAACTGTGCCGGACCACGTATTAGAAGAATAGCTACAATAGGATCAATATAGTCTATGTGCCAGACACTTTGCATAGGAGCATCTGGAACTACCGTATCAACCCTGTATTACCGACCTTCGGGGTTTAGGTGAGAGAAACAATCCTCCGCCGTATATGAGCCAACGTTATTGCAAGTCTCAGTCATCAGCAGCCAGAAGGAACCCTAAGCAATCCACCCCTTGTCTTGCTTAAGTTAGAGACAGTGAATTTGCTTCCCGTTAGAGAGGAGACCAACCCCTTGGAATTAAAGTGTAACTAGCACTGCATGGGAAAACATATTTGCCAACGTCATATCTGATAAGGGCCTAATCTCCAAAATTTATAGGGAACTCATACAACTTAACAAAAGGGAGATAAACAATCCAATCAAAAAATGGGCAAAGGACCTAAATAGACACCTTTCAAAAGAGGACATTCAGAAAGCCAAGAGACATATGAAAACATGCTCAAAGTCACTAATCATCCGAGAGATGCAAATCAAAGCAACAATGAGGTACCATCTCACACCTGTCAGACTGGCCATCATCAACAAATCAACAAACAACAAGTGCTGGAGAGGATGTGGAGAAAAAGGAACACTCGTGCACTGCTGGTGGGAATGCAGACTGGTGCAGCCACTATGGAAGATAGTACGGAGTTTCCTCAAAAAACTAAAAATGGAACTCCCATTTGACCCTGTGATCCCACTTCTAGGAATATATCCCAAGAAACCAGAAACACTAATCAGAAAGGATATATGCACCCATATGTTCACAGCAGCACAATTCACCATGGCTAAGATCTGGAAACAGCCTAAGTGCCCATCAGTAGATGAGTGGATTAGAAAACTGTGGTACATCTACACGATGGAATACTATGCTGCTGTAAAAAAGAAGGAACTCTTACCATTTGCAACGGCATGGATGGAACTGGAGAGCATTATGCTAAGTGAAATAAGCCAGTCAATGAAGGAAAAATACCACATGATCTCACACATTCATGGATAATAGAGACCATTATAAACTTTTTAACAATAATAGATACAGAGGCAGAGCTGCTTCAAACAGATTGTCAAACTGCAGCGGGAAGGCCAGGGAGGGTTACGGGGCAGGAGGGAGGGGGTAAGAGATCAACCGAAGGACTTGTATGCATGCATATAAGCATAACCAATGGACATAAGACACTGTGGGGTAGGGGAGGCCAGGGGATTGTCAAGGGTGTGTGTGGGAGGGGGGGGGGAAGGACACATATGTAATACCCTTTGTAATACTTTAAGCAATAAAAAATTAAAAATAAATAAATAAATAAATAAAAATAAAGTGTAACTAGGAGCCCAAGAAGCATAAGGTAACCCTCAAAAGCTACTAAGGGAGTTTCTCTCTCTTGAATGATAAATACCTCTGCCCTTGGCCCTGCCTTGATGAGTCCCCCGTTGGGAGGTGGGAGACGAGGCAGGTGAAGGAGAGACCCAGAGCTTGTGGGTGCGGAAATAGGTGTGTACGTGGCGATCCAAGATAGAACCCTTAGGACTCTGCTCACTGGAATTGGTTCTAGAAGACGGTAAATAGGCACCGTCTTGAAATCAGCAGACCAGGTTCAAGCTCTTGACCTGTCACTGCTTCTACAGTCTTTACTCCCTTAACCTCTCTAAGCCTCAGTTTCCTCATCTTTAAAATGGGGAGGAAGTGCCCTGACTGGTTTGGCTCAGTGGATAGAGCATCGGCCTGCGGACTGAGGGGTCCCAGGTTCGATTCTGGTCAAGGGCGTGTACCTTGGTTGTGGGCACATCCCCAGTGGGAGATGTGCAGGAGGCAGCTGATCGATGTTTCTAACTCTCTATCCCTCTCCCTTCCTCTCTGTAAAAAATCAATAAAATATATTTTTTAAAAATGGGGAGGAAGTAAAACTTAGTGAACATAGAAATGATTTGTAAACCATCATGCTCTTCACACACGATGGCTATTACTTGTTATTGTTGTTGGACCTGAGCTATGTTAAGAGGTAAATGGGTGTGTGACCCAGCTCAGGGACTCAGACAACATTCACAATATTGGTTGCATTTGGTTGTGCTGTGAAATGAGCTAAATTCCAAACCACTCACTTGTTTTTAAAGTCCTGCTGATTTTTAAATTGGAGGAGGCCTGTGCTGTTACGTAGTACCCATAGCTGTTGCATGAGCTAATGTACATTTAACAACTTAAACAACTTCTAAGCTGTTTACCCAGCTGGCTTCTTTTGGAGGTGGTCAACGTTCAAAGGGTTTGCAAATTTCTGCTTGGGACCAACACCAATATATTTTACTGTTTTTATTGTTCTCTGCATTTATCCTACTGTGTCTATGGCCAAGGCTCAGGTAAAATTAGTGTTTCATAAGTCAACACAGAACGTTTTGCCCCCAGCTTCTCTGTTTTTTTATGATAATCCCTCATATTTGCAAATTTACAATTTCCATATTGTTTCTGCACTGGGTGGGTCATCCAGACTCACAATGGACAGCTATTATTTTCCCCATTTTACAAATGAGCAGCTATTTCTAAAGAATGAACTGAAAGTGAATGATTTTCCCAGCATCGCCCAGACAGCATGTGGTAGCAGTGGGACTTGGGGGCCTCCTAGTACCTGCTTCCCTCGACATCCCCATGACAAGGGGCAGGGTTGGTATGTGATGCTGACCTCTCCCACTGTTTGGGCTGCAGTTGAAATTCAAAAGGCAAAAGATTAAAGTTGCCCTAGCTCAGTGGTTCTCAACCTGTGGGTCGCGCGACCCCTTTGGGGGTCGAACAACCCTTTCACAGGGGTCACCTAAGACCATCGGAAAACACATATATAATTACATATTGTTTTTGTGATTGATCACTATGCTTTAATTATGTTCAATTTGTAACAATGAAATTGGGGGTCACCACAACATAAGGAACTGTATTAAAGGGTCGCGGCATTAGGAAGGTTGAGAACCACTGCCCTAGCTGGTTTGGCTCACAGACTGAAGGGTTCTGGTTTCGATTCAGGTCAAGAGCACATACCTCAGTGGCAGGCTCAATCCCAGCCATGGTCAGAGTGTGTGCGGGGGGAGGGGGGGGGGGCCATACACTGTGTCTCTCTCACAGCAATGTTTCTCTTCACCCTCTCTCTCTCCCCCTCCCTTCTACTCTCTCGAAAAATCAATGGGAAAATATCCTCAGGAGAGGATTAACAACAACAACAAAAGATTAAGCTTAATCTTTTTTAGAAATGCAAATTCTCAAACCTCATCCCAGAGCTGCTGGATAAAAACGGGCACTCAAACAAGGTCCCGGGTGAGTTGTATGCTCATTCAAGTTTAAGAGGCCCCGCCCTGGCTGGGTGTTTCAGAGGCCGGTCTCCTAGATCCTGCTTTCCCAAACAGTATGGGGGTGGGGGGGGAGGGGAGGCGGAGGAGAGAACCTACTAATGCATTTAGTTTATTTACTTAATTTCATGAAAAGGGTAAATCAAGCAACTAAAACAGCTGGCCAAGGGACTGAAGCACCTTGTAATTGCTGTGGCAACAGCAGACAGACTCTGGGACACAGACTAAGGAAAACACGGCGCGTGAAGTCGCTTGCAAACCTTCTCTCTCTCTGCTCAGCAACCCAGCGCAGAGCGGTGCATGATCACGAATTTGTAGGTGATCACTCTATTGCAGGACCCACGTGGCACCCTGGTTTCAGCGACTCTGCAACAGTGGTTTCCTAGTCTGGCCCTCAGACCTGCAGCATCGGCGTCACTTGAAATGCAGATCCTTGGGACCCACCCCGACCTATTGAATCAGAGGATATGCAGAATAGGGCCCGGCAAGCTAGGAGGCTGGAGACCCTCTGGGCCACAGATGCAAGCCTGGTGAGATGCAGGGGAGGGAGGGGAGGGTGACGGGCCCGTGGTACTCAAAAACACTGCAGCCTCCCATGGTAGCTGCAATTGCAGCACAGATTTCCCCTCCTTTATATGAGGGAGGGGGCGTGCTTTCTATTCAAAGGGCATGAACAACAGCCTCTGTATCACCTGAGAACCTGTTATAAATGCAGAAACTAGGGCAACACCCACCAGAATCTGGCCAACCTGACCACCCGTACGCACCCGACACTTCTCTCTGGGTTCTTCTCCATCCAGTAACTCCCTGAACCCAGGGGATGGCCGTCTGGCTACCATACAGGACACCACAGACGGCGTGTTTTCAAAAACGGAAATGCATTTCTCACAGTTCTGGAGGAGGAAAGTCCAAAATCCAGGCACGGCAGGGTCGGCTGACAGGGAGGCCTTGCCTCCTGGCTGGCAGGCAGCCGTGTTCTCACTGTGTCCTCAGAGAGCCTTCCTCCGGTGAACACACAGAGCGACCCAGAGAGCGCTCGGCGTCTCCCCTCCTCTAAGGACACCAGTCCTGTTAAATCAGGGCCCACCCACAGGAGCTCACTTCCCTTTAATTACCCCCTTAAAGGCCCTGTCTCATTAGGGGTTAGGATTTCAACGTGTGGATTTCGGGAAGGGAGACACAATTCAGTCCTGACACCAGGGCTGAGACAGGAGGCTCCAGTCACTCAGCAAGATGCTGCTCGTGGGGCTGTCGCTGGCAGATGGTGCCCCAAAGGCGACAGCCCAGGAGACTGGTCCCTACTCTGCAGGGAATGAAATGAGACAGAGCTCTGCTGTGGCACTGGGCCCCCTGGTTCTGTCTCAGGCTCTGCCACCACCCAGCGAGTGCCTGTGGATAAATGCAGTCTTTCTATGACCCATTTTGTAAGATATGTAAAAAGAGGTGTCAACTCAACAAGAAAAAAAAAATCCAACTTAAAAACGGACAAAGTACATGGAAGTACTCCCATGAGGATACACAGGTGGCCAATCAGCACGTGCATGCACAGCCTCGCTAATCATCAGGGAAATGCGATTTAAAGCTAGAGTGAAATAAAAAATGTCGAACCGCTATATTGTACACCTGAAGCTAATATGACTAACATAATATTGTATGCCAGCCATGGTTAAATTTAAAAATAAAATAAATTTTTTTAAACTATGGAGAGATACCATCTTATACACATAGAGATGGGGGGGAAGACAATATAACAAGTGTTGGTGAGGATGTGAAGAAATCGGAACCCTTGTGCTCTGCTGGTGGGAATATGAAATGGTGTGGCCGGTGTGGAAAACCTTAGGGCAGATCCTCAATAAAACATGTAGCCTCGCCGTATGATCTAGTAATTCCACTTCTGGGTTTAAAGCCGAAAGAATGAAAAGCAGGGACTCAAACGGGTATTTTACACTGGTGTTCACAGCAGAATTTTCCAAAGGGGGGAGAGACCATCCAAATGTTTGTTAACCGATGGATAAATGGATAAATGAACTGTGACATATACATGCGATGGAATATGATGCAGCCTTAAAAAGGAAGGAAATCCTGTCACAGGCTACAGCATGGATGAACCTTGAGGGCATCATGCTACGTGAAATGAGCCAGACACAAAAGAACAGATATTGTATGATTCCACGTATATGAAGGACCTAGAGTAATTAAAATCAGAGGGATAAAAAATAGAATGGTGGCTGCCAGGGGCTGAGGTGGGGGAAGAATGGAGAGTTACTGATTAATGGGGACATCATTTCAGTTTGGGAAAGATGAAAAAGTTCAGAAAATGGGCCAAGTCTAAGCTGTCACCCAGCTCTGACTTCGATGCCTCTTGGGGCTCACAGCATGAAACGGGATTCCTCCCTCCCTTGGCCAAAGGGCAAAACCAAATCCTCGGCCCTTCAGCCTGCGCTCCGGGGCCTGTTTGGAAAACTAGCGCCTGGTGAGTCTGTGGGTTCAGCTGGCCTATCATCTCACCGAGGGGAGGTTGGGACTCCCTAAAGAAACCTGCACTTGGAGGCAGCTCAGGGCAAGTATTTGGTGATACATACAAATTCTTTGAAAATCGGAGGAGGGGGTGTTTTTTGTCTGTGGTGTGTGTGTGTTAACTGAATAGTTTAAAGCAAGAGCTTCCTTTAAAAAAAATTTTTTTTATTGATTATAGAGAGGAAGAGGGAGATAGAAACATCAATGATGAGAGAGAATCATTGATCAGCTGCCTTCTGCACACCCCTCACTGGGGATCGAACCCACAACCCGGTCATGTGCTCTGACCGGGAATCAAACCATGGCCTCCTGGTTCAGAGGTTGATACTCCACCACTGAGCCACCGGCTGGACAAACATAGGGGTTTTTATACTTTGTGGTGAGTCCTGATCGTTGTATTTCTGAGCTGGGCGAGGTTTCTGGTGCCCAGACTCAGGAAAACTCGACTCAGAGCCCATCTGTTCTGGAGCAAAATCACGGACAGGGCTCAGGCTGAAAGTGGTCTAGGGTTCTGGTGGTCTAAAATAAACAACCCCAAATCCCTCCAACCACCGTGCAGATGAGCATAATGTCTTAAAACACGCCGCCTTCTGAAAACACACCAAGTGTCATCTGCTTTCCTGATCTTTGGGTATTCTAATTTCAGATGTCCGCCCTTCAGCGTGATGCGTGGCTGTCACTTTAAATGCCAGACTCTTGATTCAGGATAGCCTTACGGGACCGGGACCGGCGGCTTCTGCGGCTATTGGAAGGGATGCCCGCCTCTGTGGGTGCCAATTCCACAGAACTCCCAGGACAGAATACAGGCTGAAGTGTGTTGAGCGTGCATGTCTGCGGGTTTGGGTCACTGTGAGGTCACGGGAGGGTGCAGCCTGATTCCCCCTCCCCGTCAGCTGAACGCTGCCCGCCTGGCCAGCAGCCACACAAAGCGGAGCAGCTCATCCCTGGGTCTCTTCCCACGTCCTTGAGAGCCAGCAAGGCTCACCAGACTCTGTCCTTGGCCAGCACACAAGCTGTTCCCCGCACGGCGCCCTCCCCCTCCCCTCTGCTAGGTGCTCCCCTGCTCAGTGTGGAAACTTTCCCCACCGGCCACCATCAGGTCTTCCCCGTGTGTAAGTAAGAATGGTTATGTCCTTCCCCTCGGGTCCCTGGTGTGGTCCTTTCAGACTCTCCAAGGACAGCACGGCGCACCCGGGATTGGAGCTCCTAATTGCAGCAGGGGTCTCCTTCAGACCCGGGGCTGAGGCTGGGGCTGGTCTCCAAGAGCCTGTAAACAACTGAAGGGGAGGAAGCCGATCCCCTCACCTGTGTGTCTCCAGCTGGGGAGCAAAATAGAAGCTCAGTCCGTCTCTGCCCAGTTGAGTTGAATGTCATCTTGCGAGGCGGAGAATGGAGCATACACGTCACACGCTCGCCATCCCAAAGAAGCCAGCCTGAACGCAATCCTTCCTTCCCAGCGTGGGGAACAAGAGGAAACACTCAGGATGTGTTCTTTGCACTAATTAATACCCACATTTTAAACTCTGAAATCGTTGTATTATCTTTATGACCTGGGATTTATTAGTCTGATAAACAAAGGCAATTCTAATGAGAGGATGATAATTAATTTTTCTCATTGAGCTTATCCTGTCTAGCTAGCTTGTTTCCTCATTTTATTAAATAACAAATTCAGAACCCGGTGGGGGGGGGGGGGGGGTTGGGGGGAGGGGTCTGTGCGCAGCTCAAACGGATCTGCCAACCCTGCGAGAGGAGTAAGACCTGCCCCACGTTACTGTTTAAAAGTGAAATTCAATGTGGAGAGCCCTGGGTCTTGCCACAAGGTGTGTGTCTAAGTAAGCTCCTTTGTAAGTCAACTTGGGTAAAACCCTTGCATTCTGTGTTAACATGTCATACTTTTCAAAGCATTTCTATGTGTCTTATTCTCACAACCACCCACTTAAATGAGAAGGAGTCCCATTTTGCAGAGGAGAAGACTGAGGCATGGAGAGGTCCAGTGATCTGCCGGCGTGAGTTCATAGCATAGTTTGGATCCTAATGACTTCCCTACTCCTCCAGTTCAGTGATTTCTGATTTTAATGCACATTTGTAAGTTTAACATTGAGTAGGGCCTTGCCAGTGTTTTAAATCGTCTGCCCACCTTCCCTTCCCTCGGGCACATACCAGCCAGTGCTGACATCCAGGACCCGGCCGGCTGCCAGTCATCTCTTTTCTGGGGCAAGAGCCTTTGTCCGTCCAGCTAGGTCTCTGGTTGCTAGGCGCAGGCGCAGAATCCGTCTCAGGAATTAGAGAATTTAGGGTCAGAATTCAGAGGCAGCGTAACTCAGGACATGCCAAAGAGCTGGGCCTCAGGAGCAACAGGGAGTGATGGCCGGTTCTGGGTCCAAAGCGGCCCACGTCCCCAGCAGCAGAAGTTAGCAGCACTCCCCAGCCTCGGTCCCTGCTGTCCATGAGCCCCAGCTCTCAGGGAGGCGATTTGGGGTGTCGCTCTCTGTCTTGCCTCCACTTACCCAATGTTTTACTCCTGCTCAGAGCAGGTGGAGCGAATGTTCTGAGGTCAGCACATTAGCTGAAATTCCAGTGGAGTCAAACTTTGCCCTTGAAAATATTTTGAGGCCTCCAGAGAGCACAGTTGGTATGGTTTGATGCATAAAGCCCTGTTTAGTCATACGTGTTACACGCAGAATGGATGAGGTACGATCCTTACAAACACTTAACGTTTTGTCTGGCACCGTCACTCAGGGACCCAGACGCGTGAGCTGATTTGCCCAATGAAAATAGTTCCACAAAAGCCCAGGCGTTTCTAACATCTGACGGATGACTTGCAGCAAAGAAAGAAAGCGTGCGCTGCTCTGCCCAAGTCTTTTTTGAAAACTCCGTCAGCTCTATCGCAGTTACTCTGAGTACAGATAAAAATATTTGTCATATTTCACAGCCGCGGCTTCTATTTCAGTCAGCGACATATCACAGCTGGTTCGGATGAATTAGAAATTTCATGTGCGTCCTAGCCAATTCCAAGGTCCCGGTTACTTGATAGTGTAATGTAGTAAACACATCGTTTTTCTCACGAACCTGTGTTTCACCGAAATACATATTTGTACCGAGACCACAAGAATTTTATCTTCAATGCCGGATATTTTAACTGAATGCACAGTACCGTTTACATTCCTTTAGGACAGCCGTGGACAAACTACGGCCCGCGAGCCTGATCCAGCCCATTTGAAATGAATAAAACTAAAAAAAAAAAAAAAAAAAGACCATACCCTTTTATGTAATGTTGTTTACTTTGAATTTATATTAGTTCACACAAACACTCCATCAGTGCTTTTGTTCCGGCCCTCCGGTCCAGTTTAAGAACCCATTGTGGCCCTCGAGTCAAAAAGTTTGCCCACCCCTGCTTTAGGATGTTTTACCTTTGCTAGAAAAAACTTCCTAAAGCTTTATTTTGATTTTATGAATGGGTTGAAAAAACACACAGAAATCCTAGGTGGAGGTATGGATCTACTTAAAACATCAGATCAAATTGGCATCATTGAACCGTTTGCAAAATCATCTTCCAATGGAGCCCACACTCCATTGAGTTGCCACTTCTCTTTGTTTGTGTACCAAAAAAAGTGGAATAAAAAATGAGCAAGATTTTTTTATTGTGGTAAAATATACATAACATAAAATTTACCATTTTAACCATTTTTTAAAGGTATAGTTTAGTGGCATTCAGTACATTCACATTGTTGTGCAACCATCACCGTCATCCATCTGCAGAATTCTTCATCTTCCCAAACTAAAACCCTGTCCCCCATTAACCGCTAACTCCCCATTTCTCTCTCCCTCCAGCTTCTGGGAACCAGTTTTTATTCTATTCTACTCTATCCTGTTTTTTCTCTATGAACTTCACTATTCTAGATACTCATGTAAGTAGAATCAGACAATATTTAGATTTTTGTGTGTCTGGCTAATTTCACTTGGTATAACATCTTCGAGGTTCATCCATATTGTAGCATGTGTCAGAATTTCATTCTTTTTTAAGCTAAATGATATTCCATTGTAACATTTTGTTCATCCGTTCATCTGTTAGCAGACATTTCGTTTGGCTGGTGTGAATGATGCTACTGTGAACAATGGCAATCCAAATATCTCTTCCAGCCCCTGATTTCAACTCTTTGGGGTTTATACCTAGAAGTAGAGTGGCTGGATCATACAGTAATTCTACATTTAACTTTTTGAGGAACTATCACACCATTTCCATAGAGGTTACACTGGTTTTTTTTTGTTTTTTGTTGTTGTTTTTTTAACATATTTTATTGATTTTTTACAGAGAGGAAGAGAGAGGGATAGAGAGTTAGAAACATCGATGAGAGAGAAACATCGATCAGCTGCCTCCTGCACACCTCCCACTGGGAATGTGCCCACAACCAAGGTACATGCCCTTAACCAGAATCGAACCCGGGACCTTTCAGTCCGCAGGCCGACACTCCATCCACTGAGTCAAACCGGCTAGGGCGAGGTTACACTGTTTTATATTCCCATTAGCAGTGCACGGGGTTCCAATTTCTCCACATCCTCACCAA